>NC_092383.1:46352026-46952026 GCF_030028105.1 Mobula birostris | reverse complement strand
GATACTAAATTGAGTGGAAAAGCAAATTGTGCAGAAGATACAGAAAGTCTACAGACAGATATAGATAAGTGAATGGGCAAGGGTCTGGCAGATGGAGTACAACGTTGGTAAATGTAAAAGTTTGATCCAGTGACAGACCGCTCCTGAGCACGCTGTCCATCCCTGCCGGGTTGATGTGAAGGATCAAAAACCAAAAATCCCAAAACCCCATAATTAAACCACTGCATTGCTTAGTAATAATTGTAGCTTTCATCAGGGCAGGGATTTTCTCACTTTACCCTTTAAAATTGTTCCAATCGTTGACTGACTGTAGCCTAATGTTTTCCAATGACCGATGGCGTTTCACCTCTTTCTGATCGCTTTATTATTTCCACTTTATTTTAAATCGTGACCGTGATTACTTTCGTGAACAGAAACACTGCGGATTCAGAGCTCCACCGCCGGGTCCTAATGTCTACCGCACTGAGACAGGTTAAATAAGATCCGGGGTTCCGCTGGGTCCTAAGGTCCACCGCATTTAGACAGGTTGAATAAGGGACTTCAGCATCCTTGTTTTTGGTATCTGCGAGGGGTCTCGGAACCAATCCCTCATGGATAAGGAAAGCCAACTGTATATTTAAGACAAGGTTCAATAGATTTTTGCATAGTAGGGGAATTAAGGGTTATGGGGAAAAGGCAGGTAGGTGGAAATGAGTCCCTGGCCAGATCAGACATGATCTTATTGAATGGAAGAGCAAGCTTGACGGGCCAAATGGCCTACTCCTGCTCCTATTTCTTATGTTCTTCTGCAGACTCCATGCTTCCTCAACAATACGTGCTCCTACACCTATCTTCGTATCATCCGGAAACATTCACAAAGTCAATTCAATCATCTAAATCATTGACATACAACGTGAAAAGAAGCACTCCCAACACCAGCCCCTGCAGAGCACACACTAGTCACTGGCAGCCAACCAGAAAAGGTATCCTTTGTTCCCTCTCTTTGGCTCCTGCCAGTCACCAGTTTTCTATTCTTCCTCTAATACCCTACCTTGTTAAACAGCCTCATGTGCGGCAACTTGTCAAAGGCCTTCTGGTAATCCAAGTATACAAAATCCACCAAATCTCCTTTGTCTATTCTGCTTGATATTTCCTCAAAGAATTCTATCAGATTCTTTAGGCAAGTAAGTCATGCTAAATTTAGCCTATTTTATCATGTGCCTCCAAGTACCCCAACATCTTCCGAACCAACTGAAGTCAGGCTAGCTGGTCTATAATTTCCTGTCTTCTTCCTCCCTCCCTTCTTCAAGAGTGGAGTGATATTTGCATTTCTCCAGTCCTCCAGAACCATTCCAGAATCTAGAGATACTTCTGCCTGCACGATCTCTTCAGTTACCTCTTTCAAATACAGGTGTCCCCCGCTTTTCGAACGTTCACTTTATGAAGGCCAAAACTGAGCACAATTGCTGCATTCTGCTTCATGGATATGGCTCACACCAGATACGTGGGTATCCGAGGGCTTCTCCTCTGTGACCCTGCCCACAGCTTAAACTCCACCAAAAGAGACTGACGTTAAGCAGGCACTCGTGGTACTCAAACAAGAAACAGCCACCAATCCTATCACCTTTCAAATCACTGTCAAGGACTACAATCAGGCTTGTGGACTTCAGTATGTAGGGGTTTCTTCTTTTATGTTACTGCGCAGGCTAATTAAAATGGCTTCTTTGTTATGCTAACTGCTGAGAAAGTTCTCCTGCTAGCAGCTTGTTTGGATTAAGTTATTGATAAGAGAGCAAACGAACCAATTGGGATAGATGTTACTCTTTCTAGTGTGTCTGTAAGTTATTGTGATGTGCGGGTTTTTAGGCAGAAGGCACGACGGAGAGCGAGAGGAAAGACAAGGTGCCGTGAACCTGTTAACAGGGTCGGAACCGAGGTCCAGGGTCTTCGGCGAGGAGAGGAGACGAGACGGAGACAGACTCGTGTGGAGCGTCTGGTCGACCACCGTGGTTGGTCCCAGGCGGCAGGTTGAGGTGGTCAGAGGGGATCGAATGGTGAAGAGAGGATCGTTACTAGAGCTCCAACTGCTTGTGCATGAAGAGATTGAACTTTGATAAGTGTGGCGCCTTTTATTTTCCTTTTATATTTTATCTCTATTAATTATATACTTCCAGTAATATCTATAAGCTGCAATTCATTTAATCGTATATGGTGCATTGTCTGTTATTGGGCGGGGTGGAGTACATCACACAGCATCCACACCAACTTAATTACCCAGTTTGGCGGGGCCGAGGGCTGTTTCCCTAGACTGACTTACTGACTTTTCAGAAATGCCTACTTTGAGAAAATTTTGTCTTAGTACTAAGGATTTTCATGTCGTATTCAAGTATGTTTTCTGTATTATTTCAAGTCTGTGACCTTTATAAATTAGGCTTTTTTTAAACACAGCAAGAACACTTTTGATTATGTACACTTTCATCTCTTCCGATTACTGGATAAGCACACTCAATGCCAAGTGCTATGACATACATGTTCTCAATAACAACATTGTCTAAAAGAGTGAGCATGACTGTTAATCATTCCCATACGCTTCAGAATTTTAAAAAATCTGAGCAGTATTGAATGCTGGAAGAATTCAGAGTGAAACATCATCTGTAGAGATAAAAGGTGCAAGTTGCCATTTGGGTCAAAACTGCACATTAGAACAGAGATATCAGTTAATATTGTCAATATAACAGTAGGTAGGGGTTGGGATTTGGACTGGTAAGAGATTTATTTATTGACATGCAGCGTGGAATAGGTCCTCATCAATCTCTCAATTTAATCTTAGCCTAATCGTGGGACAATTTACAGTGATCAATTAACCAACCGGTATGTATTTGGACTGTAGGAGGAAACCATGCGGTCATGGGGAGAGCATACAAACTTCCTACAAGCTGTCTGACTAGGTACCATATCCCAGCGGTCCCCAACCACCGGGCCACAGACCGGTACCGGGCCGCAAAGCATGCGCTACCGGGCCGCGAGGAAACGATATGATTTGGTGAGCTGAGTCAGCTCACTCAGATATGACTCAGCTGCACCTTTCCTAATTCCCTGTCACGCACTGTGTTGAGCTCAAACGCACGCGAGCTCATTACGCATGCGTCATCCATGTCAGAGCGGGAAGGAGATCAACTCCTCGAGCTTGCAAGTGACGGCGGGCTAAAAAGTATGTTTCACATAACATCTCCTCCGGATCAAAGTCAAGGCTAAATATCCTGAGATAGACATGGAAGCACTGAAAACGTTGCTTCCATTTCCAACATATCTCTGCAGTGAATGCAACAAAAACTAAATTGCGGAATAGACTGGACATAAGGAACCCATTCGAGTATCACTGTCTCCCATCACCCCTCAATAGGACCGTCTTGTTGCAGGAAAACAAGTATTCAGCCCAGGGCTCCCACTGATTCAGCGATGTTGGTGCGTTGCAATGATTTTATATGTTCATACGAGGAAAATATGCGCTGTGTGCTTAATATCCAAACGTTACTTAAAATGTTATGATGTTATTGACTTACAAGTGACTTACAGAATCATATAACAATTACAGCATGGATACAGGACATTTCTGCCCTTCTAGTCCGTGCCGAACGCTACTCTCACCTCGTCCCACCGACCTGCACTCAGCCCATAACCCTCCATTCCTTTCCTGTCCATAGACCCATCCAATTTTTCTTTTAAATAATATCGAACCTGCCTCTACCACTTCTACTGGAAGTTCATTCAACACTTACTTCAAGCTCCCCTGTCCTCCCCTGATAATTGACTTATCGCTATATTCATGCGAGGAAAATATGCGCTGTGTGTTTAATATTAAATTCGTTAGATAAACCCTTTTAGAAAGGAAATTGAGTGTATTAGTCACTTATCACCTATATTCGGGGTAAACACAATGTATTTGACTGCTACTCTTGTCCGTTGGCAACCATTCCCCACCACCCCCCCCGCCCTCCACTGGTTGGCCGGTCCGCAAGAATATTGTTAATATGAAAGCGATCCGCAGTGCAACAAAGGTTGGGGATCCCTGCCATATCCGATGCGGACTTCCGTGACCAGGGTTTTCCATATAGATCTATATTTCATTTTTTGGATGACTTCCATTTCCTTGATGTGTAGCCACCTGGCTATGCTTTTGATGTACATAAGCCGAGGTCATCCTCTAGGTTTACTCTCCTCAATCTTTCCACAGAGTACAAGTTTTTCTAGTTCATCTTTCCACGTGATATGTCCTAGGAATCTGAGTTGTCTTTCTCTTATTCTTGGTATGAGTGATCGAACTGCTTGGGCTCTTCTGAGAACTTCTTCATTTGATGTGTGTGTGGCCCATGGTATTTTTAACATTCTCCTGATAAAACCATAATTCAGCTGCTTCTAGTCTCTTTTCCATTGCTGGAGAAATGGTCCAGCATTCACTTCCATAAGTCAGGATAGAATAAATGTAGCACTGCAGTATTCTGTTTTTAGTGTGCGTGCTCATCTTTCTGTTAATATGGTCTTCATTTTTTGGAAAGCTTCTTTCGCCATTGCTATTCTGTATGTGATATCTGTGTCGCACCTGCCATTACTTGTTATTAGGCTGCCAAGATATTTGAATTTGTTGACTTGTTTGATGTTTGTATTTCCGATCTTGATCACACATTGTGGGATGTTTATCTTTCTGGAGATGACCATGCTTTCTGTCTTCTTGGTGTTGATTGAGAGGCCTCTGTGATTACTTTCTGCTGCCACTACAGTGAGTAGTTCTTGAAGTTTTGTTTCTGAGTCAGCTATTAGTACGATATCATCAGCATATCTTTTTTTTAATACAATTTTTGAGTTTTCAAAGTGATTACATAGAATGATAATATCTACCCTCCCCCCTCCCCTTAACCGTTCCCCCTGATCTACACCCCTACCTGAAAAAAAAGAAAAAGAAAGAAGAACTGCCTGGATATTGGAAGGTTTCCACATGCTCCATGGGATTCAAAATAAATTTAGTATATTTATTTATTACTTTCCCCAAGGGACCAACATCTTTATCGTCGGAGCAACTAAATATGCCATCCTATCTTTTGTAAATAAGGGTGCCAAATATTCAAAAATGTATCCTATTTATCTTTTAAATTATAAGTAATTTTTTCGAGTGGAATACAACTAGAAATTTCATTATTCCAACGATTCATACTTAAGTACGAATCCAATTTCCAAGTAACTGCTATAGCCTTCACGGCTACTGCCAATGCTATTTTTATAAATTCTTTCTGATATTTATTCAGTTTAAGTTTCGGTTTTATCCCTTCAATATCACCTAACAGAAATAATATAGGGTTATGTGGAAGTTGAGTTCCAGTAATTTGTTCCAATAAAACTCTTAAATTTATCCAAAAAGGTTGAATTTTGGAACAGGACCAAGTAGAATGTAAGAAAGTACCAATTTCTTGATTACACCAAAAGCATTGATCAGATAAGTTTGAATTTAATCTATTTATTTTTTGCGGTGTAATATATAATTGGTGTAAAAAATTATATTGTACTAATACAAGTACAAGGAAGCAAGGGCAAGGAAGCAAAAAGGAAATTATAGACCTGTTAGCTTGACATCCGTGGTTGGGAAGTTGTTGGAGTCGATTGTCAAGGATGAGGTTACAGAGTACCTGGAGTAATATGACAAGATAGGCAGAACTCAGCATGGATTCCTTAAAGGAAAATCCTGCCTGACAAACCTATTACAATTTCTTGAGGAAATTACCAGTAGGCTAGACAAGGGAGATGCAGTGGATGTTGTATATTTGGATTTTCAGAACGCCTTTGACAAGGTGCCACACATGAGGCTACTTAACAAGATAAGAGCCCATGGAATTACGGGAAAGTTACATACGTGGATAGAGCGTTGGCTGATTGGCAGGAAACAGAGAGTGGGAATAAAGGGATCCTACTCTGGTTGGCTGCCGGTTACCAGTGGTGTTCTGCAGGGATCAGTGTTGGGGCCGCTTCTTTTTACATTGTACATCAACGATTTAGATTATGGAATAGGTGGCTTTGTGGCTAAGTTTGCTGACAATACAAAGATAGGTGGAGGGGCTGGTAGTGCTGAGGAAATGGAGAGTCTGCAGAGAGACTTGGATAGATTGGAAGAATAGGCAGAGAAGTGGCAAATGAAGTACAATGTTGGAAAGTGTATGGTTATGCACTTTGGCAGAAAAAATAAACGGGCAGACTATTATTTAAATGGGGAAAGAATTCAAAGTTCTGAGATGCAACGGAACTTGGGAGTCCTCGTACAGGATACCCTTAAAGTTAACCTCCAGGTTGAGTCAGTAGTGAAGAAGGCGAATGCAATGTTGGCATTCATTTCTAGAGGAATAGAGTATAGGAGCAGGGATGTGATGTTGAGGCTCTATAAGGCGCTGGTGAGACCTCACTTGGAGTACTGTGGGCAGTTTTGGTCTCCTTATTTAAGAAAGGATGTGCTGACGTTGGAGAGGGTACAGAGAAGATTCACTAGAATGATTCCGGGAATGAGAAGATTAACATATGAGGAACGTTTGTCCGCTCTTGGACTGTATTCCTTAGAGTTTAGAAGAATGAGAGGAGACTTCACAGAAACATTTTGAATGTTAAAAGGCATGGACAGAGTGGATGTGGCAAAGTTGTTTCCCATGATGGAGTCGTCTAGTACGAGAGGGCATGACTTAAGGATTGAAGGGCGCCCTTTCAGAACAGAAATGCGAAGAAATTTTTTTAGTCAGAGGGTGGTGAATCTATGGAATTTGTTGCCACGGGCAGCAGTGGAGGCCAAGTCATTGGGTGTATTTAAGGCAGAGATTGATAAGTATCTGAGTAGCCAGGGCATCAAAGGTTATGGTGAGAAGGCAGGGGAGTGGGACTAAATAGGAGAAAATGGATCAGCTCATGATAAAATGGCGGAGCGACTCGATGGGCCGAATGACCTACTTCTGCTCCTTTGTCTTATGGTCTAATCTAAGTCAAACATTTATTGCATTTGTCATACTGTCAAGACACAGTCTTGATCAATTTGTTTCATCAATATTAATATTCAGATCCGTTTCCCATTTTTGTTTTGACTTGTGGATTCCTTGTTTAATTGTGTTTTTGAATCAAATTATACATACAAGAAATAAATCTTTTAATTTTTCCTTTTTGAATTAAAATTTCAATTTCATTGGGTCTTGGCAAAAACATTGTTTGACCCAGTCTGCCTTTTAAATAAGCCCTTAATTGAAGGTAACAAAAGAAAGTGTTATTTGATATTTTATATTTAGTCTTTAGTTGTTTAAATGACATCAACATACCTCGTTCATAACAGTCTCCAATAGATCTAATCCCTTTTTGGTACCAATTATATAAAAGTTGATTATCCACTGTAAAAGGAATAAATCTGTTTTGGATCAAAGGTCTCCTTGCTATTAAAGATTTCTTTATTTCATTATCAATGTTTATCTTATTCCACAGATCAATCAAATGTTTTAATATAGGAGATTATTTCTTTTCCCATATCCATTTAGATTCCCATTTATACATAAAATCTTCGGGTGTATTTTCTCCTATCTTATCTAATTCTAGTCTAATCCATGCCGGTTTTCGTTCATCAAAGAGAGATGTAATAAATCTAAGTTGATTTGATTTATAATAATTCTTAAAGTTTGGAAGTTGTAACCCTCCTAACTCAAATTTACATGTCAATTTTTCCAATGATATTCTTGACATCTTACCTTTCCAAAGAAATTTTCTCACACATTAATTTAACTCTTGAAAAAATTTCTGTGGCAATTTCATTGGTAATGTTTGAAACAAATACTGTAATCTGGGAAATATATTCATTTTTCCAATATTGACTCTACCCACTAATGTTATTGGTAGTATCATCCATTTGTCAAGATCTTCTTGAATTTTTTTCAATAGTGGTAAATAATTAAATTTATATAAATTCTTCACATCATTATCAAGTCTTATCCCTAAATACTTTATGCCATTTACCGGCCATCTAAATTGGGTTGCTAATCGACATAGTCTCCTTTAGTAAGAGGTAAAATTTCACTTTTATCCCAATTTATTTTATACCCTGATACTTTCCCATATTCATCCAACCTAGAAGATAATTTACATAACGAATGCTGTGGGTTTGTTAAGTAAATCAAAACATCATCAGCAAAGAGATTAATTTTATATTCCTCCTGATTAACTCTAAAACCCTTAATACCTGAATCAATTTGAATTAGTTCTGCTAATGGTTCTATCGCCAATATAAATAAAGCAGGTGATAATGGACAACCTTGTCTAGTTGACCTTTTTAACTGGAATGGTGTTGAAATTTGACTATTTGTCACTACTTTAGCATTAGGGTTAGTATTTAAAGTTTTAATCCAGTTTATAAAAGATGTTCCTAACCCATATTTTTCTAATACTTCAAATAAAAAATCCCATTCCAATCTATCAAATGCTTTTTCTGCATCCAAGGCTACTACTATACTCATCTCCTCTCTTTTTTGTGCCAAATGAATTATACCGAGTAGCTGAGTTACATTATCGGCCAATTGTCTAATTTTAATAAATCCTGTTTGATCCATGTGTACTAATTTTGGTAAATATTTAGATAACCTATTTGATAAAATTTTTGCGATTATTTTATAATCCATGTTCAACAAAGAAATAGGCCTATATGATGCTGATTTTAAAGGATCTCTATCTTTTTTTGGCAATACTATTACAATCGCTGTTGAGAAAGATTCTGGGAGTTTATGTATTTTTTCCGCTTGACATATTAACTCCATAAAAGGAAGAAATAATAAATCTTTAAACTTTTTATAAAATTCAGGTGGAAAACCATCCTCTCCTGGAGATTTATTACTTTGAAGTGATCCTAAAGCTTCTTCAACCTCTTTTAATGTAAAAGGCATATCTAATCCCTTCTATTCTTCCGAATTCAATTTTGGAAGAGTTACTTGTGATAAAAACCTTTCTATCTCATTAACATTATTTTGTGATTCCAATTGAAATAATTCAGAATAGAAACTTCTGAAGGTTTCATTAATTTCTAAAGGTTTATAAGTAATTTTATTTGCACTTGTTCTAATTGCATTTATCGTTTTGGAGCCTGTTCTGTTTTCAACTGCCAAGCAAGAATTTTGTGTGCTCTCTCACCTAACTCATAATACCTTAGCTTAGTTCTCATGATTGCTTTTTCCATTCTATATGTCTGAAGCACATTATATTGTAACTTCTTATTGACAAGCTATCTTCGTTTTTCTTCTGTCATATGTCTATGAGATTCTCTTTCTAATTTAGTAATCTCTTTTTCCAATTGATCTAGTTCTGCCATATATTCTTTCTTAATTTTAGACTTACATCTTATTATCTGACCCTCAAATATGCTTTCATCGCATCCCATAGTATAAATTTATCATCCACTGAATGAGTTTGTATCCAAAAAAAATTGGATCTGTTTTTTCATAAAATCACAAAAATCTTGACGTTTTAATAATGTTGAATTAAATCTCCAAGTCACTTCTTCCTTATCAGTCATTATTATTGTCATTAATAAAGGAGAGTGATCTGACAATATTCTTGCTTTATATTCCATATTTTTCACTCTGTGTTGAATATTCATTGATAATAGGAAAAGATCTATCCTTGAGTAAGTTTTGTCTCTATTAGAATAGAACGAATAGCCTCTTTCTTTGGGATTGATTCTTCTCCATATATCAATCAAATTTAAATCTTTCATCAATGATAAAGTTAGTTTTACTACCTTCGATTAACTAACAGCCTTAGTTGATCTATCTAAGACTGGGTATAGGCAAAAATTAAAATCTCCTATTAATATTTTTTCATGTGCATCAGCCAAATTCAAAAAAGCTTCTTGTATGAATTTTGCATCATTTTCATTTGGTACATAGATATTCATGAGAGTCCATAATTCAGAAAAAAGTTGATAGTGTATAATCACATATCTCCCCGCAGAATCGGTTATTACATTTTGTATTCTAATTGGTAACGTTTTATTGATCAAAATTGCTACTCCCCTCGCTTTTGAATTAAATGAAGTTGCAACAACACTACCCACCCAATCTCTCTTTAATTTCTGATGTTCTGTTTCTGTTAAATGCATTTCCTGCAAGAAGGCTAAATCTACCTTCATTTTCTTAATATGTGTTAAGATTCTTTTTCTTTTCACCGGTCCATTAAGCCTATTAACATTAAAACTCAAAAAATTCAATAAATTAGTCATTATTCTTAACAAAGTTACTCCAATCTAAAACATTACTCAGCTTCTCAACTCTCATAGTTCCTTGGGGAATCTCTTTAAGCTTCACCACGTTGCTATGTGTTTCCCTCCCAATCATCCAGGCAAAAAGAAAGAAATAAAAGATAGATATGATACAAAAAGAAAAATAACAAAATACCCCCCTACTAATGTTGTGAATGAAAAAAAACACAACACTACCCCCCTCCATTTTGCGGGTCGTGGCTATTGCCACGCTTGCACACGAGTTCCGTGGCGATTGGTCAGTATTTCTTCCAGCTCCCCCGTAACAAAAAAATTGTATATATATAGAAAAATTAATATCACTATTCCCAACTAATATTTCTCAAACCTTAACCTTTCTTCCCCTCTATCATATAATTAATAACATATTTATATATTCTTCCGCCTTTAAAAATCCAGCAAGTCTATTCCTTGACCCAATCTTCATCTTTAATCCATCTCGCTCCCCTGGGTTTGTTCCTGTATCTTCAAAGAATCTCGAACAAACTCCTCCACTTTCCGGTAATTGTCAAAAAATCTTTTTTCTCCGTTAGCCAAAAAAATCTTCAAAGTTGCAGGATAACGCAATATAAATTGATAACCATGATCCCATAGGACTTTTTTCACTGGGTTAAATTTCTTCCTTCTCTTCAAAAGTTCATAACTTATGTCAGGGTAGGAAAAAATTTTGCTCCCTTCTATCATCAATGGTCCTTTTTTATTCTTGGCAGCTTGAGCAGCTGCCGGTAGAATCCTTTCTTTGTCTTGAAATCTTAAACATTTTATTAAAATTGATCGTGGATATTGGTCATCTTGTGGTTTTGGTCTTAGAGCTCTATGTGCCCGCTCAATTTCAATTGATCGGTCTCCCTCTTTCACTTGCAAAGTTTCCGGGATCCATCTTTGAAAAAATTCTATTGGATTGTCTCCTTCTATACTTTCTTTAAGACCTACAATCTTGATATTATTTTGTCTACTAAAATTTTCCAGCACGTCCATTTTTTCCAACAGTCGATTTCTTTCCGTTTTCCAAACAAGCATATCATTTGCTGGTTTTTCCGCTCTATCGTTAATATGCTCCATTGTCCTTTCCAACTTTTGAAGTTTCTTATCCATTTTCTCCTGTCTTTTCATAGCTTTATCATACCTCATCTTCATGTCTCTAAGCTCTATTTTTAATCCTTTTAATTCAATCATTACTTGCAATAAAGCCTCTTTTATGTCTCCATCATATCCTTTACTTTTAGTCTCTTCCAGTTCTTCCTCCTCTTCTTCATCTGCGTTCTCTGCAGAATCCAATTCTGACTCTGAGGCACTTTCACTTGCAGTGGCCGTCGGTTCTTGTAGTTTGAGTTGTATCGATTTGTGCATGCCTACTTCTTTGCGCATGCGCAATTCCGGCATCTTCTTCCCAGGGACCGCTACCGCCGCCATTGTTCCCTGTTCTTCTACGCCAGAGATAAAATGTGTCTCCTCCGAAGGAGATCCAACCTGAGTCCGAGGTTCCATCGCTGCAGTAGGCCCTTTTTTCTTCCCATTTCATGGCGACTTCTCAACAACAGACTTCTTCTGTTGCGGTTTATGAGGCATATCGTAAAATAGTCTTGAGAAGTTTATAAGTAGTTTTCGGAAAGTATTTATTAACTTTGCTTTGTTTAAACAGTACTTTGCTGATTTTTCACAGGAGAGCTGGATTTACGTCTCAATCCCACATCATCACGTGACGTCCCCCGATCATCAGTATATCTGATGTTATTTATATTATGGCCTCCAATTGTGAATCCTTTGATGTCTTTGATACTTCTCAAGATATTTTCACGATACAGGTTGAATAAGTCTGGTGAAAAGACACAACCTTGCCTGACTCGTCTCATGACATTCACATACTCACTCACTTCTATTCTGATGGATGCTGTCTGGTCCCAGTGTAAGTTTCTTAAGAAACGTATATCTTTCCCATCTATGTCAAGATTTTGAAGCATTTCCAGAAGATCTTGCTGTCTGACAGTGTCAAAAGCTTTCCCTAGAGAACAGAACCTGAAACACTGGTACTGTGAAGCATTGTTCTAACCAATACACTACCATGCTGATGCTATGTAGAGCCAGATGGGGAGGGGATGACGGTTAATTTTTACAACAGCAAACACAATTAGAACAAAATATACTGTGATGGGATCCTGAATTACCCCTATGAACTGTTGTTTTGAAAAGAGAGTTATTTAACACCAACTTGTTTGTAAAAGAGAGAGAGAGACGAAGACTAACTGTGGGACTGTCACTTTAAGGAACGAGAAAGAACTGGTTAACTTTTGGATTTCTGCTAAGTTGGGGAGAGATGGCACCGAGTAGCTTCAAAGTTGCTATGGTGACCGAAGGCAGGTTATTGATACTTTTTCCAAGGACTTTTTGCCTGCTTGCACTTCTTACACAAAGGAAGGAAGGAGTTATTTGAATGACAGGTGGTACCCAGTACGGTGAGATAAATAGGAGGTCAGATGATACAGACCTCAGACACATGTTTGGACACTGAATGAGCATTGTTGTGCCCGCAGAAAAAGTGGGTTTTGGAGGATCGATCAGGCAGATCGATCTATCGCTCTTGCAGTGGGAAGAGGAAAAGGGTTGGCTGGTGGGGAGTTGTTCATGTGTCCACCCTCGCCTGGGGGATAGCTCCACCACAGAAAACCAGTCCCCTTTGTTAAAGTCACAGTCGGTGACTTTTAAAGGATTTCGAAGGACAATGAGAAGATCGACAGCGTCAGCTCACCTGAAGACTCAAATCTCTCCCTCTCCATCACTACTCAACTCAAAACCACGAACTAAACTGAACTTTACTCATCATTGTAAGACTGCATCTTTTTACCCCTAAACTTAAAGCTTGGTTTTGGTTTTTCATACATATATTTCCACACTTACTGATATATACACATATATATATATAAAATCATTGCTAACCTGTTTGATTTATTTACATTTATATTACTGTATTGCATAGTTACTAATAAATATTATTAGTTTATAGCAATACTGGATCCCAAAGTGTTTTCCATCTCTGCTGGTTCTTTATTCCCGTCATGGGGTTCGGGACACTACATATTCCATTTTAATACAAAGTGGGCATTGTATTGCTAAACTTCAGCAAATAGTTTTGTCAGTAGTCTCGTAAATCGAATGGCTGAAAGGAAGTAGCTGTTCTTGAACCTGGTGGCATGAGTCTTCAGGCTTCCATACCTCCTCCCCAAGTGGTGAGAAAGGGGTTAGGAAAGGTGAAGAGGAGAAGAAAACTGAATTGTGGGATCTCCACCACCTGGTCCAAACTTGCCACCTCCCAGCCTCTATCCCACCCGATCCCCTCCTCAATACTGTATATTAGCGATTTTTCCTATTCCCTTCCAGTTTGTGGCAGAGTCTTGATTCAAACTTTATATCTTTTGCCTCCCCAGATAGAAACATAGAAATCTACAGCACATTACAGGCCCTTCAGTCCACAATGCCAACCATGTAACCTGCTCTAGAAACTGCCCAGAATTTCCCTAGCACATAGCCCGCTAAGCCCCATGTACCTATCGAGGAGTCTCTTAAGACCCTATTGTATCCGCCTCTACCACCGTTGTCAGCAATGCTTTCCACGCACCCACCACTGTGAGAAACTTAACTCTGAAAACCCTCTTGTACCTGTTTCCAAGCACCTTAAAACTATGCCCCCTCGTGTTAGCCATTTCAACCCTAGGAAAACGCCTCTGGCTATCCAAATGATCAATGCCTTATACACCTATATCAGGTCACCTCTCCTCCTCTGTCGCTCCAAGGAGAAAAGGCCAAGCACACTCAACCTATTCTCACAAGGCATGCTCTCCAATCCAGGCAATGTCCTTGTAAATCTCCTCTGCACTCTCTCTATAGCATCCACATCCATCCTGTAGTGAGGTGACCAGAACTGAACACAGTACTCCAAGTGGGTCTAACTAAGGTCTTATATAGCTGTAACATTACCTCACGGCTCTTGAAATCAATCCCACAGTTGATGAAGGCCAACACCTTCTTAACAACACAGTCAACCTGCGCAACAGCATTGAGTATCCTATGGACATGGACCCCAAGATCTCACTGATCCTCCACACTGCCAAGAATCTTACCATTAATAATATATTCTGTCTTCAAATTAGATTGACTGAAATAAACCACTTTACACTTATCTGGATTGAAGTCCATCTGCCACTTCTCAGCCCAGTTCTGCTTCCTATCGATGTCAACCTCTGACAAACCCTCCAGACCATCCACAACACCCCAACTTTTGTGTCATCAGCATATTTTTTTTTTAACTTCAGCCAGGACATTTATAAAAATCACAAAGAGTAGCAGTTCCAGAACAGATCCCTGCAGAACACTACTGGTCACCAACCTCCATGCAGAGTACAAACCATCTACAACCACCCTTTGCCTTCTGTGGGCAATCCAATTCTGGATACACAAAGCAAGGTCTTCTTGGATCCCATGCCTCATTACTTTCTGAAGGAGCCTCACATGGGAAACCTTAACAAATGCCTTACTGAAATACCTATACACTACATCCACTGCTCTTCCTTCATCAATGTGTTTTGTTACATCCTCAAAGAATTCAATCAGGTTCATAAGGCACGACCTGTTCTTGACAAAGACATGCTGACTATCCCTAATCAGGTTATGTCTCTCCGTATGCTCATAAATCCTGCCTCTCAGGATCTTCTGCAACAACTTGCCCACCAATAAAGTAAGACTCACTGGTCTATAATTTCCAGGGTTATCTCTACTCCCTTTCTTGAACAAGGGAACGACGTTTGCAACCTTCCAATCCTCTGGCACTTCTCCGGCCCCTATTGCTGATGCAAAGATCATCACCAGAGGCTCAGCAATCTCCTCCCTCACTTTCCACAGTAGCCTAGGGTATATCTCGTCCAGCCCCGGCGACTTACCTAACAATACCTTTCAAAAGCTCCAGCAATCCTCCTTCTTAATGTCTATACACTCAGATGCTTCAGTATGCCGTAAGTCATCCCCTCAATTGCCAAGGTCCTTTTCACTGGTGAAGACTGAAGCAAAGTATTCATCAAGTATCTCTGCTACCTCCTCGGCTCCATGCACATTTCCACTCTCTCTCCTATTCTCACACAGCTCATCCTCTTGCTCTTCACATACTTGTACAATGTCTTGGGGTCTTCCTTAACCTTGCTCACCAAGGCCTTCTCATGGCCCTTCCTAGCTCTCCTAATTCCATTCTTGAGCTCTTTCCTGGAACCCTTGTAATTTTCTAGAGCTCTTAAGAGTACCTAGCTTCTTGAACCTTTTATAAACTTATCCTTTCTTCTTAACTAGATTGTCTACATCCTTTGTACACCATGGTTCCTTTACCATACCATCCTTTCCCTGCCTCATGGAACATACCTATGCAGAACGCCACGCAAATATTCCCTGAACATTTGCCACATTTCTACAGTGCATTTCCCTGAGAACATCTGCTCCCAATTTATGCACCAAAGTTCCTGCCTAATAGTATCATAATTCCCCCTACCCCAGTAACATGCTTTTCCAAATTGTCTGCTCCTATCCCTCTCCAGCACCATGGTAAAGGAGAGAGCATTGTGGTCACTACCTCCAAAATGCTCTCCCACCAAGAGATCTGACACCTGACCAGGTTCATTTCCCAATACTACATCAAGTACAGGCTCTCCTCTAGTTGGCTTATCTAAGTATTGTGTCAGGAAACCTTCCTGAACACACCTAACAAACTCCACCCCATCTAAACCCCTTGCTTTAAGGAGATGCCAGTCAATATTAGGGAAGTTAAAATCACCCATCACAACAACCCTATTATAATTGCACCATTCCAGAATCTGCCTATCTGCTCCTCGATGTCTTTGTTACTATGTGGGGGGTGGGTGGATGGTGTCTATAAAAAACACAAAATAGATTTATTGCCACCTTCCTGTTTCTGACTTCCACCCACAAAGACTCAGTGAACAATCCCTCCATGACTTCCTCCTTTTCAGCAACAGTGATACTATTCCTGATTCGCAGTGCCACTCCCCCAGCTCTTTTGCCTCCCTCCCTGTCCTTTTGAAAACATCTAGATCCTGGCACACTCAGCAGCCAGTCCAGCCCGAGACATTCAAGACTCTGTAATGGTCACAGCATCATAGTTCCAAGTATTGATCGTTGCTCTAAGTCCATTCGCCTTGCTTATGATATTCCTTGCATTAAAATAGACACATCTCAAACTATCTGGCTGAATGCTTCTTCGCTCTATCATCTGCCTATCCTCCATAATCTCCCTACAAGCTATCACTACTTGTGCACCAATGGCCCATCCTCTGCCTCTTCACTTTGGTTCTCACTCCCTTGCAATCTAGTTTGAACTTTCCCCAATAACATTAGCAAACCTTCCTCCCAGGATATTGGTTCCCCTCCAGTCCAGGAGCAACCAACCTCACTTGTACAGGTCACCCCTTCCTCAGAAAAGGTTCCAATGATCCAAGAATTTGAAACCCTGCCCCCTGCACCATTTCGTCAGCCACTCATTCATCTGCACTACCTTCCTGTTCTGACCTTCACCAGCACATGGCACTGGGAGTAATCTAGAGATTACCACCTTGGAGGTCCTGCTTGTCAGCCTTCTTCCTCACTCCCTAAACTTACTGCGCAGGACCTCCACCCCTCTCCTGCCTATGTCATTGGTACCAACATGTGTCACGACTTCAGCTGCTCATCCTCCCCTTCAAGAATATTCTGCAACCGCTCAGAGACATCCTAGCACCCTGGCAGCACCACACTATACTGGTGTC
This sequence comes from Mobula birostris, assembly GCF_030028105.1. Lineage (NCBI taxonomy): Eukaryota > Metazoa > Chordata > Chondrichthyes > Myliobatiformes > Myliobatidae > Mobula > Mobula birostris. The sequence continues at coordinate 46,934,938 of NC_092383.1, read as the reverse complement.
TCTTTTGCTGCCACAGAATCTCCTATCTGTCTCCCTAACTATCGAGTCCCCTATGACTGTTGCTCCGCCTGACTTCACCCTACCCTTCTGAGGCTCAGAGCCGACCATTGGTCTGGCTGCTACTGCCTTGCCCAGATAGTCATCCCCCTCAGCAGTATCCAAAGGGGTATACCCGTTGCTGAGGGGAATGGCCACAGTGGGACCCTACAATAAGTTCCTTCTTCTTTACCTCTCCTTGTGTTCACTCATCTACTCACTGAATTCTGCACTCTAGGTGTAACCACCTGCTCAAACGTCATATCAATCAATTACTCTGCCTCCCGGACAATCCTAAGTTCATCCAACTCCAGCTCCCTCTTGTGGTCTTTCATAAGCTGAAGTTGGCTGCACTTCTCATAGGTGCAGTTGTCAGGGAGACTATCAGGTTCGATGAATTCCCACATCCGACAGGAAGAGCATTCCACTGCCATATCTGCCATCCTGCATGCACTGTACAATGAACAGCCAAGACCAAATCCTCTAAACTGTTTCTTTGGCCTCAGCCTCTTCACGTCGAAGCCTCAAGTCAAAGCCTGACGGCCCTACTCTCAACGATGGCCTACTCCCAACAATGGCCGCCCCGCTTGCCCCTTCTGTACTTTTATTTAATTCGCAGTGCTCTGTTCCCGACGCTGATTGGACCTCTGGAATGTCCAAACGCCTGCAAAGCTCTCCTTTTATACAAGCTTCGCTGACCTGCGAGTAACATCTTCAAAATGCTCTGCTCCATATGCTGATTGGGCCTCTGGAACTGACCTACTGAATTCTTCTAGCACTCTGTTTTGAAGTTTTAGATTCGAGCAACTGTAGTCTCTTCTTCTTCTAATCAATATTGACACTGTTATCAACATGAACTTTATTATACCAGATCTTGGTTTATGACATTTCCAGGTATTCACATTTTCTGGTTTATATTTATACCCATCGTCAATTGGCCCACTCTTTTCCATATATCCAACCTCTCAACAAATGTATAATTGCATCTTCCTATTCGCAATACATGCAAGTCTAAATAAATATAACAATTATTAAAATAAAAACCTGTTATTAGCAGTGCAGTTGGAGAAATTCAGCTCTGGAGAAGAAACGTCTCTGCTGTCCTCCAACATGTCATCAGGAAGATCAGTCATCAACAACTGGTGTAGCTGAGTATAAAATAAATAAATAAAACATTAGTACAACAATTAAACAGACATGCACCAAATACCATATTCTGTTCCTTTAACGCACAAAAAAAAGTCAGTCATACTTATGTTCAAAACAGAAAGGATTTCCTTAGAAGTTCAAGGAGAATTGGTATGCCACCACATATCAGCACATTTCCACCTATGTATAATGGAGAACATTGTAACTGGTTGCATCACGGGCTGATATGAAGCCTACAATGTACTACCTCGCTAGAGGCAGCAGAAAGTTAAGACACAACCCTCTCTGCTACCTAGGGCATGTTTAAGAGGTGGTGCCTCAAGAAGTCAGCACCCATCATTGAAGGTCCTCACCAAACGGAACATGACCTCTCCATGTTACCACCTTTGTGGAGTTGATACAGAACCATGAAGACCCACACAAAACATTTTAAGAACAGCTCTTAAACCTCTACCATCAGATTTTTGAACTGTCCATGACACTACCTCAATATTTGTCTTTTGCACTGCTTATTTTGGTAACTTATAGTAATCTTTGCCTCTTTCATTCTATTGCTGCTACATTCTTATGTTCATAACAAATTTCACAACATATTTCAGTGATAATAAACCTTAGACCTAAATATAGCAAAATATAAAGTCAAGTGTCCACTAGTCACTATCCAAAGAGGACATAGTTACTAAAAATATCGCATTCTATTGTACTAGAAACATAGATTCCTGTATCAAACTAAAATCATTATAGTATATTATACACTCAGTGACCACTTTATCCAGTACCTTCTGTACCTTAAAATATAGGCATTGAGTGTATGCTTGTAGTCTTCTGTAGATGTAAGCCCATCCACTTCATGTTTCAATGTATTGTTTATTCAGAAATGCCATTCGGCAGACCACTATTGTAATGCATGGCTATCTGAATTACTGGCACCTTCTTGCCAGCTTGAACCAGTCTGGTCATTCTCCTCTAGCTTCTCTCATCAACAAGGCATTTTCACCCACAGAATTGCCACTCATTGGATGCTTTTTTTTAAATTTTCACACCATTCTCTGTAAGCTCTAGAGACTTTGTGCGTAAAAATTGCAGGAGATCAGCAGTTTCTGAAATCCTCAAATCACCCTGTCTGGTCCCAACAAACATTCTACAGTCAGTCAGTTAGATCCCTTTTTTCCCATTCTGATATTTGGCCTGAACAATGACTAAACCATGTCTGGGTGTTTTTATGCATTGAGTTGCTACCAAATGATGGGCAGATAGATATTGTATTAACGAGCCGTACAGGACTGAGTTCACAGGACAAGGTGGGCTAAAAGGACCCATTTCTATACTGAGTCTGCTATCATTAGAGAATGTAATCTACTGTTCCTCGCCTGTGTGCAGTAGGACCATCTTTATTTGGTTGAGTCCATCTTTGTTCTTAACGCGAGATAGGGGAGGCCGTTGATAATTGGTGAGTGCTGTACTGCATGGAGGGGAGGATGGTAGGCTGATGAGGAACGAGAAGTGCTTCTTCCGAGCATTGCATGGACTTGCCTATTTTTATCTTATTGACTCCTTTGTTTTACAGGTGAGTTATGAATTTCAATCTTCTGAGACATTTCACTGCACAAGTGCAACAATGGACACAAAAGACGTCAGTCCTTACAATAAAAACTACTTAACAATAGGTCTTACATGGATTAGTGATTCAAGTTGTCCTATTTCATTGCCTACTCTGTGGCGAACAACTTACAAATGAAGCAATGGCTCCTGCAAAATTGAAAAGACATCCAAGTACAAATCACAGCCAAATAAGACCATAAGACTGTAAGATATATAAACCATATATAACAACTACAGGATGGAAACAGGCGATCTCGGCCCTTCTAGTCTGTGCCGACCTACTCTCACCTAGTCCCACTGACCTGCACTCGGTCCATAACCCTCCATTCCCTTCCTGCCCATATATCTATCCAAATTAACTTTAAATGACAACATCGAACCTGCCTCAACCACTTTTGCTGGAAGCTCGTTCCACACAGCCACCACTCTCTGAGTAAAGAAGCTTCCCCTCATGTTACCCCTAAAATTTTGCCCTTTAACTTTCAACTCATGTCCTTTTGTTTGAATCTCCCCGACTCTCAATGGAAAAAGCCTATCCACGTCAACTCTATCAATCCCCCTCATAATTTTAAAAACCTCCATCAAGTCCCCTCTCAACCTTCTGCACTCCAAAAAATAGAGACCTAACTTGTTCAACCTTTCTCTGTAACTTAGGAGATGAAACCCAGGCAATATTTTAGTAAACCTCCTCTGTACTCTCTCAATTTTACTGACATCTTTCCTATAATTTGGTGACCAGAACTGTACAAAATACTCCAAATTTGGCATTACCAATGCCTTATACAATTTCAACATTACATCCCAACTCCTATACTCAATGCCAGCATACCCAAAAGTTTTCTTCACCACCCTATCCACATGAGATTCCACCTTCAGGGAACGATGCACCATTATTCCTAGATCCCTCTATTCTACAGCATTCTTCAATGCCCTATCATTTACCATGTATGTCCTATTTTGATTAGTCCTACCAAAATGTAGCACCTCACATTTTTCAGCATTAAACTCCATCTACCATCTTTCAGCCCACTCTTCTAACTGGCGTAAATCTCTCTGCAAGCTTTGAAAACCTACTTCATTATCCACAATGCCACCTATCTTAGTATCATCTGCGTACTTACTAATCCAATTTACCACCCCATCATCCAGATCATTAATATATATGACAAACAACATTGGACCCAGTACAGATCCCTGAGGCACACCGCTACACACCCTCCTCCAATCTGATAACCAGTTATCCACCACTACTCTCTGGCGTCTCCCATCCAGCCACTGCTGAATCCATTTTACTACTTTAATATTAATGCCTAACAATTGAACCTTCCTAACTAACCTTCCGTGTGGAACCTTGTCAAAGGCCTTACTGAAGTCCATATAGACAACATCCACCGCTTTACCCTCGTCAACTTTCCTAGTAACCTCATCAAAAAATTCAATAAGATTTGTCAAACATGACCTTCCACACACAAATCCATGTTGACTGTTCCTAATCAGACCTTGTCTATCCAGATAATTATATATATCATCTCTAAGAATACTTTCCACCAATTTACCCACCACTACCTTCAAACTCACAGACCGATAATTGCTAGGTTTACTCTTAGAACCCTTTTTAAACAATGGAACCACATGAGCAATACGCCAATCCTCCGGCACCATCCCCGTTTCTAATGACATTTGAAATATTTCTGTCAGAGACCCTGCTATTTCTACACGAACTTTCCTCAAGGTCCGAGGGAATACCTTGTCCGGACCCGGAGACTTATCCACTTTTATATTCCTTAAAAGCGCCAGTACTTCCTCTTCTTTAATCGTCATATTTTCCATAACTACCCTTTTTGTTTCCTTTACCTTATACAATTCAATATCCTTCTCTTTAGTGAATACCGAAGAAAAGAAATTGTTCAAAATCTCCCCCATTTCTTTTGGCTCCGCACATAGCCGTCCACTCTGATTCTCTAAGGGATCAATTTTATCCCTCACTATCCTTTTGCTATTTATATAACTGCAGAAACCCTTTGGATTTATTTTCACCTTACCTGCTAAAGCTGCCTCATATCTTCTTTTAACTGTTCTAATTTCTTTCTTAAGATTCTTTTTACATTTACATTCCTCGAGAACCTCATTAACTCCAAGCTGTCTATATTTATTGTAAATCCCTTTCTTTTTCCGAACCAAGTTTCCTATATCCCTTGAAAACCATGGCTCTCTCAAACTGTTAACCTTTCCTTTCAACCTAACAGGAACATAAAGATCCTGTACCCTCAAAATTTCCCCTATAAATGACCTCCATTTCCCTATTACATCCTTCCCATAAAACAAATTGTTTCAATCCACTCCTTCTAAATCTTTTTGCATCTCCTCAAAGTTAGCCTTTCTCCAATCAAAAATCTCATCTCTGGGTCCAGTCCTATCCTTCTCCATAATTATACTGAAACTAATGGTATTGTGATCACTGGACCCGAAGTGCTCCCCGACACATACCTCTGTCACCTGCCCTATCTCATTCCCTAACAGGAGATCCAACACTGCCCCTTCTCTAGTTGGTACCTCTATGTATTGCTCCAAAAAACTATCTTGCACACATTTGAAAAACTCCAAACCATCCAGCCCTTTTACAGAATGGGTTTCCCAGTCTATGTGTGGAAAATTAAAATCTCCCACAATCACAACCTTGTGCTTACTACAAATATCCGCTATCTCCTTAAAAATTTGCTCCTCCAGTTCTCGGTCCCCATTAGGTGGTCTATAATACACTCCTATAAGCATCACTACACCTTTCCTATTCCTCAATTCCACCCAAATAGCTTCCCTGGATGAGTCCACTAATCTATCTTGCCAGAGGACCACTGTTATATTTTCTCTGACAAACAATGCAACACCTCCCCCTCTTGCCCCTCCTATTCTATCACACCTGAAGCAACAAAATCCTGGAATATTTAGTTGCCAATCACACCCCTCCTGCAACCACGTTTCACTAATAGCTACAACATCATATTTACAGGTATCAATCCATGCTCTAAGCTCATCCACCTTTCTTACAATGCTCCTAGCATTAAAATAGATGCACTTAAGAAACTCTCCACCTCTTACTCTCTTTTCATCCTTAATGGAGCAAACAACTTTGTTATCTTTTTCTTCCTTGTCCCCTACATCTTTGGTCTGAGTGCTCCTGATCTCTGTCCCATGCCTATCCTCCCTCACACACTGCCTACTAACTTTCTCTATTTGTGAACTAACCTCCTCTCTCCTAGTCTCTTTAATTTGATTCCCACCCCCCAACCATTCTAGTTTAAAGTCGCCACAGTAGCCCTCGCAAATCTCCCCGCCAGGATATTGGTCCCCCTAGGATTCAAGTGTAACCTGTCCTTTTTGTACAGGTTACAACTGCGCTAAAAGAGGTCCCAAAGATCCAAAAACTTGAATTCCTGCCCTCTGCTCCAATCCCTCAGCCACACATTTATCCCCCACCTCACTGCATTCCTACTCTTACTGTCGCGTAGCACAGGCAGTAATCCCGAGATTACTACCTTTGCGGTCCTTTTTCTCAACTGCCTTTCTAACTCCCTATATCTCCTTTCAGGACCTCTCCCCTTTTCCTACCTATGTCATTGGTACCTATATGTACCACGACCTCTGGCTCCTCTCCCTCCCACTTCAGGATTTCTTGGACATGATCAGAAATATCCTGGACCCTGGCACCAGGGAGGCAAACTACCATCCAGGTCTCCAGACTGCATCCACAGAATCGCCTATCTGACCCCCTTACTATCAAGTCCCCTATTACTACTGCCCTCCTCTTCCTTTCCCTACCCTTCTGAGCTACAGGGGCTGGACTCTGTGCCAGAGGCACGGCCACTGTTGCTTCCCCCAGGTAAGCAGTCCCCCCTCAACAGTACTCAAACAGGAGTAAACAACAGAAATTCTGCAGATGCTGGAAAGTCAAGCAACACACATCAAAGTTGCTAGTGAAGGCAGCAGGCCAGGCAGCATCTCTAGGAAGAGGTACAGTCGACGCTTCAGGCCAAGACCCTTCGTCAGGACTAACTGAAGGAAGAGTTAGTAAGAGATTTGAAAGTGGGAGGGGGGGGGGAGGGGGAGGGGGAGATCCAAAATGATAGGAGAAGACAGGAGGGGGAGGGATGGAGCCAAGAGCTGGACAGGTGATTGGCAAAGGGGATATAAGAGGATCATGGGACAGGAGATCCGGGGAGAAAGACAAGGGGCGGGGGGAACACAGAGGATGGGCAAGGGGTATAGTCAGAGGGACAGAGGGAGAAAAAGAAGAGTGAGAGAAAGAATGTGTGTATAAAATAATGGATGGGGTACGAGGGGGAGGTGGGGCTTTAGCGGAAGTTAGAGAAGTCAATGTTCATTCCATCAGGTTGGAGGCCACCCAGACGGAATATAAGGTGTTGTTCCTCCAACCTGAGTGTGGCTTCATCTTTACAGTAGAGGAGGCTGTGGATAGACATGTCAGAATGGGAATGGGATGTGGAATTAAAATGTGTGGCCACTGGGAGATCTGCTTTCTCTGGCAGACAGAGCGCAGGTGTTCAGCAAAGCGGTCTCCCAGTCTGCGTCGGGTCTCGCCAATATATAGAAGGCCACATCGGGAGCACCGGACGCAGTATATCACCCCAGACGACTCACAGGTGAAGTGTCGCCTCACCTGGAAGGACTGTCTGGGGTCCTGAATGGTGGTAAGGGAGGAAGTGTAAGGGCATGTGTAGCACTTACACGGATAAGTGCCAGGAGGGATATCAGTGGGGAGGGATGGGGGGGACGAGTGGACAAGGGAGTCGCGTAGGGAGCGATCCCTGCGGAAAGCGGGTGGGGGGGGGGAGGGAAAGATGTGCTTAGTGGTGGGATCCCGTTGGAGGTGGCGGAAGTTACGGAGAATAATATGTTGGACCCGGACACTGGTGGGGTGGTAGGTGAGGACCAGGGGAACCCTATTCCTAGTGGGGTGGCGGGAAGATGGAGTAACAGCAGATGTGCGTGAAATGGGGGAGATGCGTTTGAGAGCAGAGTTGATGGTGGAGGAAGGGAAGCCCCTTTCTTTAAAAGAGGAAGACATCTCCCTCGTCCTGGAATGAAAAGCCTCATCCTGAGAGCAGATGCGGCGGAGACGGAGGAATTGCGAGAAGGGATGGCATTTTTGCCAGAAACAGGGTGAGAAGAGGAATAGTCCAGATAGCTGTGAGAGTCAGTAGGCTTATAGTAGACATCAATGGATAAGCTGTCTCCAGAGATAGAGACAGGAAGACCTAGAAAGGGGAGGGAGGTGTCAGAAATGGACCAGGTAAACTTGAGGGCAGGGTGAAAGTTGGAGGCAAAGTTAATAAAGTCAACGAGCTCAGCATGCGTGCAGGAAGCAGCGCCAATGCAGTCGTCAATGCGAGAAGGGGATGGCATTTTTGCAAGAGACAGGGTGAGAAGAGAATATATATTTTAGTTCTTTTTCCCCAGTTTTTGTCTTGTTTTAAGGTAAATAAAAGCACCTCAATTTATTTTTGCGACTCAAGCCATCTGGTTATTTTTCTTAAACAATTGACCCACAGTTTTTTGTGACACTTTCCAATCACTGATGTCAGGTTAACAGGAATATAGTTTCCTTTCTGCTGCCTCCCACCCTTCTTAAATAGTGGAATAACATTTGCAATTTGCCCACATGTAAAATTATCATGGTTATAATGCTGAGACAAGATGCAGTATGAGAAACTGAAAAGGTTTCACACTCAATGATGATGTTGCTCTCTGCTTGCAAAGATCAGAAGGAAAGAAGAGTCTTCAGGAGTAACAGCACGATCGTTGGTAACTGTAGAGGCCAATTCTGGATCTGCAAACTCTGAAGCGGTAGGGACATGGGAACAACTGGGAGGCAGGTGCCTGGGTAGTAGGCTTTCTGGATTTCTCCAAATTCTTGGCTGTACCGTGGATCAACGTTCTCCAGTGGTCTCTGTCACAAGCCAGTTGTTGCCACTTGTTGACCTCGATATTTGCCTGAGAGACCTGTCAGTGCCCATGATGGAGGTGACTGAGTTTACAATTTTCTATAGATTTTTTGATCTTGTGCAGTGCCCTATCACCATACCAGATGGTGACACAGCCAGTTAGAATGCTCTCCACATTACATCTAAAGAAAATTAGTAAGCATCTTTGCTAACATACCGAATCTGTACAAACTACTAAAGAAATATAGCCACTGTTGTTCCTTCTTTATAAATGCATCAATATTTTGGACCCTGGTTAGATGCTCACAGATGATGATACATAGGAATTTGAAATTACTCACCCTTTCCAGAGTGCAGCATGAGCTGGTTTTCCAAAAGACAAAAGAAATGATAACATCAGACACCGTACTCACACATTATGAACCACATCGTCCAGTGAAGCTTGCCATGCACTGTTCAGGATGCCACCACATCCAGACGAGAAGTATCCAGAGCTGTCAAAAACATTTACTGCAGTCCCAGAATCAGCTTCTACAACTACAATGTAGGAGGCCTCAGAACCTGAGATTGTCTCACAGTCACAAGTCTCACCTGCCAAGCAAAGTGACCACCCTTGGCAGGAAAGACATTATCCCTCAAAAAGTAAGAAATCCTCCACAGTGATTCAATCTTTAGGTCTGAATGGGACAGTTAAAATTTACTGTAGGGTCCCTCTCCCCCTCACCCTGCACCCCCCTCCCTCCCCCTCTCTGTCTCTGCACCCATGTGTCTCCCCGCCTGCCTGCCCATCTCTGTCTGTGTCTGTCTATAAAAAGCATTCACCTCTGGGGTAGTTATCATCTTTTATTGTTTTACAACATTAAATCACAGAGGATTTAATTTGTTTTTTGTTGACTGATTAACAGAAAAAGACTTCCATGTCAAAGTGAAAACTCATCGCTACAAAGTGATCTAAATACCTAATATAAAACACAAAATAATTTATGACATAAGTATTCACCTCCTTTAATATGACACACCAAATCATCACCCGTGCAGCTTTGGAAGTCACATAATTAGTTAAATGGAGATTTTTTGGGGGGAGACCTGTGTGCATTCAGGTGTTTCCACTGATGGTAGCAAAAATACACCTGTATCTGTAAGGTCCAACTGCTGATGAGTCAGAATCCTGGCAAAACCTACATCATGAAGATAAAAGAATGCTTCAAGCAACTCCACAAAAAGGTTATTGAAAAGCACAAGCCAAGATAGATACAAGAAAACTTCCAAGTCACTAAATGTCCTCCGAGTGCAAGGAGGGGACTAGTGAAGGAGGCCTATCACAATTCTGGAGGAGTTACAAGCTTCAGTAGCTGATATGGGAGACTGCACATTGAACAACTGTTGGCCAGGTGCTTTACCAGTCGCAGCTTTATGAGAGAATGCAAAGAGAAAGCCACTATTGAAAAATCTCACACGAAATCTTGGCCAGAGTTTGCCAGATGGCATGTGGGAGACTCTGAAGCCAGCTGGAAGAAGGTTGTATGATTTAATAAAACTAAAATTGAGCTTCTTGGCCAAACTAGTACTATATCTGGCTTATGCACATCAACAAAAATACACCATCCATAGGTGGCTGCTGCATCAAGCTGTGGGGATGCTTCACTGCAACAAGCTTCCATGACTTGTGAAGGTAGAGGATTAAATGAATGCAGCAAAAAACAAGTGTCCTCCGCTTTTCAAACGTTCGCTTTACGAAACCTCACTGTTATGAAAGACCTACATTAGTACCCTGTTTTCGCTAACAGAAGGTTTTTTCACTATTACGAAAAAAGTAGCGCACGAAAAAAGGCAGCGCGCGCCCCGAGCAGCCGCTCTCCCCCGGATTCAGAACAGCATTCTCCCCGGCATTGCTTAAACACGTGCCTGTGAGCAGCCGTTTGCAAGATGAGTTCTATGGTATCCGAAAAGCCTGAAAGAGCTCATAAGGGTGTTACACTTAGAACATAGAACATAGAATACTACAGCACAGTACAGGCCCTTAGGCCCACAATGTTGTGCCGACCCTCAAACCCTGCCTCCCATATAAGCCCCCACCTTAAATTCCTCCATATACCTGTCTAGTAGTCTCTTAAACTTCACTAGTGTATCTGCCTCCACCACTGACTCAGGCAGTGCATTCCACGCAGCAACCACTCTCTGAGTAAAAAACCTTCCTCTAACATCCCCCTTGAACTTCCCACCCCTTACCTTAAAGCCATGTCCTCTTGTATTGAGCAGTGGTGCCCCGGGGAAGAGGCGCTGGCTATCCACTCTATCTATTCCTCTTAATATCTTGTATAACTCTATCATGTCTCCTCTCGTCCTCCTTCTCTCCAAAGAGTAAAGCCCTAGCTCCCCTAATCTCTGATCATAACCCATATTCTCTAAACCAGGCAGCATCCTGGTAAATCTCCTCTGTACCCTTTCCAATGCTTCCACTTCCTTCCTATAGTGAGGCGACCAGAACTGGACACAGTACTCCAAGTGTGGCCTAACCAGAGTTTTATAGAGCTGCATCATTAAATCATGACTCTTAAACTCTATCCCTCGACTTATGAAAGCTAACACCCCATAAGCTTTCTTAACTACCCTATCCACCTGTGAGGCAACTTTCAGGGATCTGTGGACATGTACCCCTAGATCCCTCTGCTCCTTCACACTACCAAGTATCCTGACATTTACTTTGTACTCTGCCTTGGAGTTTGTCCTTCCAAAGTGTACCACCTCACACTTCTCCGGGTTGAACTCCATCTGCCACTTCTCAGCCCACTTTGGAATCCTATCAATGTCTCTCTGCAATCTTTGACAATCCTCTACACTTTCTACAACACCACCAACCTTTGTGTTGTCTGCAAACTTGCCAACCCACCCTTCTACCCCCACATCCAGGTCGTTGATAAAAATTACGAAAAGTAGGGGTCCCAGAACAGATCCTTGTGGGACACCACTAATCACAATCCTCCAATCTGAATGTACTCTCTCCACCACCACCCTCTGCCTTCTGCAGGCAAGCCAATTCTGAATCCACCTGGCCAAACTTCCCTGGATCCCATGCCTTCTGATTTTCTGAATAAGCCTACCATCTGGAACCTTGTCAAATACCTTACTAAAATCCATATAGATCACATCCACTGCACTACCCTCATCTATATGCCTGGTCACCTCCTCAAAGAACTCCATCAGGCTTGTCAGACACAATCTACCCTTCACAAAGCCATACTGACGGTCTCTGATCAGACCATGATTCTCTAAATGCCTAGAGATCCTATCTCTAAGAATCTTTTCCAACAGCGTAAAACTAGACATAATTAAGCGTTTTGATCGTGGTGAACGAAGTAAGGACAACGTGAGTTTGGCTTGTGGAAGCTGATGAACATGATGTTGAAGAGGTTTTGGCATCCCATGACCAAGAACTGATAGATGAAGAGCTGATGCAATTGGAAGAAAAAAGGATAACAATCGAAACCGAATGAGTAATGATAAAGTACGATCTTAATTTTGAAAGGGTACATCGGTTTAGGGGATATTTGCAGGATGGTTTGAGTGCTTACAAAGAACTGTATGATAGAAAAATGTGCGAGGCTCAGCAGTCAAGCATGCCTTCTACATCAACCACAGCAGACGACGAACCTCGACCTTCGACATCGAGGCAGGCAGTCGTAGGAGATGAGCTGCCTGCTCTAATGGAAACAGACGACAAGATGACACCCCAGTGTCCCACCACCCCAACCTCCAGGCCGCAGACAGATACCGATTCGCGGAGAATGCAGCAGTAGCCAGGAGACACACAGCACATCTTTAAGAAAAAAGCCAAAATAAACATGCTAATTAATTAGGTGCCGCCCAACACATAATTGTCAGCCCAGATCAGAGGCGATGCAATCGGCAATCAGCACTGATCTGGGCCAACAATTACGTGCTGGGCGCCACCTAATTAATTAGCATGTTTATTTCGGCTTTTTTCTTAAACATGTGCTGTGTGCCTCCCAGCTACCACTGCATACTTCGCGATCGGTATTGGTTCGCCGCCCGGAGGGTGGAGGCGCTGCACCACCCAAACTCAGATGACTCAGTCTAACACACCATCATCAGTGTGCTCCGCACTTTCCCAATTCCCTAAGTGATACTACACTGTACATACATTATTTCTACTTTATATCGGCTGTGTATTTTTACGTGTTATTTGGTATGATTTGGCAGCTTCATAGTTTAAAGGTTACTGGAGAGCGCTTGTGCCGTGTTTTTGCCGACGGCGCTTGCATGAGATTTTCACTATGGAGAACAGTTCAGGCAATGATTGTGGAAAAGTATTTCTACTTTATATAAGCTGTGTATTTATCATACCATTCCTGCTTTTACTATATGTTACTGTTATTTTAGGTTTTATGTGTTATTTGGCATGATTTGGTAGCTTATTTTTGGGTCTGCGAACGCTCACAAAATTTCCCCATATAAATAAATGGTCATCGCTCCTTCGCTTTATGATATTCCGGTTTACGAACCATTTCATAGGAACGCTCTACCTTCGGATGGGGGGGGGGGGGGGAACCTGTACAGGGAAATCCTGGAGGAAAACCTGATGCAGTCTGCAAGAGAACTGCAGCTTAGAAGCTTTGTTTTCAAGCAAAACAATGACCCCAAGCCACAAACAAAAAGCTTAAGAACAATAAAATTAATGGCTTGGAGTGGCTAAATCAGAGACCAGACCTCAATCCAATTGAGAATGATCCGCATGCAATCTGACAGAGCTTGACCAGTGTTATAAAGAAGCATGGGGGTGTGTCCAGATGTGCAAAGCTGATAGAGGCCTATAAACACAGACTCAAGGTCATAACCGCTGCCAAAGGTACATCTACTGAATACTGACTTGAAGGGGGTGAATACTTATGCAATCAATTACTTTGTGTTTCACATTTGTAATTAATTTAGATCACTTTATAAAGATGTGTTTTCACTTTGACAGGAAAGAGTCTTTTTCTGTTGATCAGTGTCAAAAAAGCCAAATTAAATCCACAGTGATTCAATGCTGTAAAACATGAAAACTTCCAAAGGAGGGGTGTGAATATTTTTATAGGCACTGTATGTATTTAATATTTCAGTACTATTTTAGTAATATTGTAAATATATTGTTTGATTACATACTTTGACTATTTTCTCAATTAGATTTTCTTTTAAGAGTCATCCCAAATACAAACAGCTGCCCCAATTAACCAATGGCGCAATTAACTAGAATTCACTGTAGCTCAAATTAGGGCATTAAAGAATGCTTTAGAACAGAGGGATCGAGGAATAATTGTGCACAATTCCCTGAAGATGGAATCTCACGTGGATAGGGTGGTGAAGAAAGCTTTTGGTTTGCTGACCTTTATTAATCAGAGCATTGAGTATAGAAGTTGGGATGTAATGCTGAATTTGTATAAGGCATTGGTAAGGCCAAATCTGGGGTATTGTGTACAGTTCTGATCACCGAATTATAGGAAAGATGTCAATAAAATTGAGAGAGTACAGAGGAAGTTTACTAAAATGTTGCCTGGGTTTCATCTCCTAAGTTACAGAGAAAGGTTGAACAAGTTAGGTCTTTATTCTTTGGAGTGTAGAAGGTTAAGGGGGGACTTGATAGAGGTGTTTAAAATTATGAGGGGGATTGATAGAGTTGACGTGGTTAGACTTTTTCCATTAAGAGTGGGGAAGATTCAAACAAAAGGACATGGGTTGAGAATTAGAGGACAGAAGTCTGGGGTAACATGAGGGGGAACTTCTTCACTCAGAGAGTGGTAGCTGTGTGGAATGAGCTTCCAGCAGAAGTGGTTGAGGCAGGTTCTATGTTGTCGTTTAAAGTTAAATTGGTTAGATATATGGACAGGAAAGGAATGGAGGGTTACGGGCTGAGTGCAGGTCGGTGGGACTAGGATAGGGTAAGAGTTCGGCACAGACTAGAAAGGCCGAGATGGCCTGTTTCTGTGCTGTAATTGTTATATGGTTATATGGTTAAATGTTACAATTGTACCCATCTCAAACACTTCCTCTAGCAGCTCACGACAGGTACTCAGAATCAAGTTTATTATCACTGACATGCATTGCGAAATTTGTTTTGCAGTAGCGCAATACATAAGTTATTAAAAGTTACAATAAGAAATGTTTTAAAAATTAGTGCAAAAAGGGAATAATTCATGGAGCGTTCAGAAATCTGATAGTGTTCCAAAAGCACAGAGTGCATCTTCAGGCTCTGTACCTCCTCCCTGATGGTAGTAATTAGAAGAGGATATGTCCCGGATGGTGATGGATGCGTAAGGCATTGCCTTTTGAATATGCCCTCGATGGTACATCCCCTAACCTGGTGAGGAGACCAGTGAAAATGATGGAGCTGTCCAAGTCTACACCCCACTGACACATTTTTCAGAGTACTCTCCACAATACCTCCATGGAAATTTACTAATCTTGGTGACATAATAATTCACCTCAAATTCCTAATGAAATACAACTACTGTCATGCCTTCTTTACAATTACATCAATATGTTGCATCCAAGATAGACCTTCAAAGATGTTGACGCTCAGGAACTTGAAGCTGCCGACTTTTCCACTTTTGACCCCTTGATGAGGACTGGAGTGTGTTCTCCTAACTTCTCCTTGAAGTCTACAATCAATTCCTTGGTCATATTGATGTTGAGTGCAAAGTTGCTGTTGCAACAGCTCTATGTAATGCTACTTCTCAGATCTCTTTTAAATATTGCCCCTCATATTGTATCTTACCCTTTTGTTTTGGTCTCCCCGACCCTGGGGTAAAAGACTATGACCATCCACCACATCCATACTCCTGATGAATTTTTAAACTTCTCATTGTCCTCTGCTCCAAGAAATAAAGATCCAGCACAGATAACCTCTCCCTATAACTAAGGCCCTCTAGTCCAGTTAACATCCTTCAATATCCTCTCTACCTTGACAATGTCTTTCCTACAAGAGGATGACCAAAACTGTACACAACACTCCAAGTGCAGTCTAACAACTTACATAACTGCAACATAACAGCTCTACCCCTAAACCCAATATCCTGACTGATAAAGGCCAGTATGCAAACTGCCTTCTTCACCACCCTATCTACCTACATACCTACGTTCAGCAAACTATGCACTCATACTCAAAGGTCGCCCTGTTCCACAACACCAGTTATTCTCCTGCCATTTAATATATAGGTCTTACCTTGGTTTAACTGATCAGGATCCCTTTGTAATTCATTGTATCCTGTTTCGTTATCAACATGACCCCTAATTCAGGATCAGAGACTTGTACAGGTACAGGGATAAGAAAAGGTTTGAAGGGACACATATCAAATGCAGGCAAATAGGACCAGCTTGATGGACAACATAATCAGCTTGGACAAGTTAGGCCAAAGTGCCAGTTTCCTTGTTACATTATTCTATGAATCTATGCCAACAGAAAGAAATGTGCAACTAAAGTAACGTGGAATGAAAGGTTAAGGTGAGTGGCAGAAACAAGCGTCCTTTATACAATCAAAAGTAATAAAATAAGCAAATTCAGAAGGTAAAATTTAACAATTCTATCGAGAAATGGCTGAAAAATTGCACATTTAGAATATCCGAGCCACTTCAAAGTGGCAGTCATCAGTAAGCTACATAATTGTGAGTGAGGAGAATAACAAAGATTACCTCTGTTACCCATAAACTGACACAATAAGAGTAAATAGATGAGAATAGACTTGACAGACAGAAATCACAATAATAATTAGAGAATGTAATGATGTCATTAGGTAGTGCAAACATTATGAGTGGACTTACAAAAATAATTTGATCCAGAATTGGTTTATGTATTTGTAATTAATTAAGCTGAGGTAATCATGTCTAGTTCTGAATACAAGCAAAAATGGAAGCAGGAAATAATGCAGAAATTCGAAGCTCCTTCTTGGCTCATGCATCTACATGGTTGGACCAAGACACATTATCAGTGATAACCACTCTTAAGAACATGAAATTTTGTGACCTCAGCACCATTAATGTAAACAGGAGCTCTTTCTACACGCAATAATCACATCTTGTTTTGCTGACGTTGAGGGGAAAGCTTTGGCACTGCACCATGTTACTGGGCTCTCTATTTCCTTCCTATACTCAAACTCATTTGGGATTTGCCCACTACTGTGGTGTTATTTTCTAACCTGTACATGGAGTTACAGCAGATCTGCCTCACAGTCCTGAATGTTCAGGAAATAAGGTAGGGGCTTGAGGAGATAGCCTTATGGGGCATCAGCATTAATGGTATTCCAGGCAGTGGTGTGCTGCCTATCGTTGCAGTCTGCAGTCCAATAAAAAACAACCAGGAAAGCTTGATCTGGGGGCAAGGCATACCTAATTTATGTGATTGTTATTCAAAGTAGTCATGAAAATGATCAATGAAAGAAGCTGTACAGGCAGCATTTGGCAAGTAAGGCTCATTCAGGAAATGACAAAACTTGGGATTTACAGCAAGTTGGCTGAATGGATACAAAATCAGTTTGTTCATTATGTGCTGTGTCCTATGATGTGGGTGATCAATGGTCTTTCCATGACCAATACTGCTCTTGGCAAATTTTTCTACAGAAGTAGGTTGTCATGGCTGTCTTCTGGGCAGTGTCACATAACCAGTACTTGTGATATACACCACCTGGTCATACAACCATCCACCAACTGTTCCCATGGTTTCACAGGTACAACACCTTGCCCAAGGGTGGCCTGCAGGCTAGTGGAGGGAAGGAACGCATTACACCTCCTTTGGTAGAGACGCATCTCCACTCCACCACATAAAATTGGAAACAAGATCATCTTGCCCACAGAAGACAGAGGGGCATGGTGGATGGCCAAAGAATACAGATCAGTTGGAGATATGGGTGCAGAAGTGGCAGATTCAATTTAAATGTGCAGTGTTGCACTTTGGAAGATCCAACATAAAGGGTGAGCACACAGTGAGTGGCAGAATCTTTTAACAAAAATGATGAATAGAGGCACCTTGGGATCAAGGTACATGGCTCTATAAATGTGGTTGCACAAGTTTTATAGGGTACTTAAGGCAGCAATTGGCAAGTCTGTCTTCGTTAGTCAAGCAGTGATTTCAAGAGACAGGAATTTATGTTACATATTTATAAATCTCTTGTTTGGCTACATCTGTAGTATTGTGTTATTACAAAGGATATCAAGGCTTTGGAGAGAATGAACAAGTTTACCAAGATGCTTTCTGGTTGGCGGACATGCTATAACAGATTGAAAAAGCTGGGGCTGTATTTTCTAGAGCAGCAGAGGCCAAGGAGAGATTTAGTGGAAGTTTATAAAATTATGCCAAGTATAGACTGTATAGGCAGCCAGCATCATTTTACCATATCTAAGATGAGACAGAAAGCACAAAGGAGATGTGCAGAACAAGTGTTTTTTCCAAAACAGTGGTGGTGAGCCAGGGAAGCACTGCCATGAATGGTAGTGCAGCCAGCTAGCAAAGGAGCATTTAAGAGATTTTTTAGAAGGATGCATGAATATGCAGAGAAGGGAGAGATCGAATCAATATGCAAGGAAGGAGCATTAAATTCATTAGGAAGACTTAGCCTAATTATTTCACCACAATCTTATTGGCCAAAGAGCTTGTCCTGTGCTGTACTGTTCATATGAGAGAACCATGGATGCCCAGTATATTCAGGGTAGGGGATTATAAGATTTTAGGACATGAGAAGCATCAAAGATGCAGAGCTCCATCAGAGTTCAAGCACAGGATAACCATTATCATATTGAATGGCAAAACATTGAAACATCACAATCATAGAGTAAAAGTCTGCACACATTAAATTTTAATTAAAACAAAACCATCTGAGAAATAAGATAGGAAGGGTGGCAGAGAGAGAAGTAGTTTGGCATTTACCTCCTGTTCTCGTTCATAATCTTCTTTGTCATACTCTTCATCTTCATGTTGGGTTGGCAAAGCTGCACTGTCAAAGTCCATGGACATCTTCAACTGATTCAGTGAAACAAACCTAACAGTGTAATAGAACATTTTTTGTTTAAAGTGCCGATCGTATACCACAATTTTGCTCTACATAATTTCAAGGAAGAACTTGAAGTTTTATAACTAAATTAACACTTATTGTACATGTTGTTAAACAATAAATTCAGCCCAGTGAAACATTCATTCATGCCTTTAGTCACCTTCAACATTTTTTTAAAATACCCTCACGTTTCACCCTCCATGAACTTCAGTTCATCATGTCCAATACAAAAGCCAATTTGTAATTTAGCCCCATCCTCCATTCATTACAGGTTTACAAAAGACCCAAATTTAAAAGCGTCTTCGAGCTTAATTCCCCCTTTGGCCTCAACTATTTTTCTGTAACTCTCTCCAAATCAAAAATCACTACTGCCTGATGCTATATAAACAGATATTCCACAAGAATATCCAAGCTAAAATGTTCTAAACAACTGTTTTTTTGCTACATACTGTAAGTGTGTGTGATTGGAACTCCAGATTTGATTAGGCAGCTTAAGGTAAAGGAATCTTTAGAAATGCAGTGAGCACAATATCATGAATAGTTTGAGAGGGAGAAGCTAAATATCAAATATATCAGTATTATAGTCGGTTAAAGGGAACTAGAAGCATGAGAGAGAAGCTGACCAAAGTTGATTGGAAGGGAACACCGGCAGGGATCACAGCAAGACAGGCAAGAATGGATTTCACTGGTCACTGGACAATGACGCTGGAGAAGTAGTAATGGCAGATGAACTTAATAAATATTTTGTCAGTCTTCATGGTGGATGCCAGAAAATTGAGTGCATCAGGGGGCAGAAGCGAGTGTACTTGTCACTACCGAGGAGAAAGTACTTGGGAAGCTCATAGGTCTGAAGGTAGATCTTCTTCTTCGTTTCACGGCGGTTGGCACCCAGCTTAATGGTGCATTACCACCACCTTCTGCTCCGGAGTGTGCAATAGACTTACATTCTAAACCCCCAATTCCCTTAGATTAATTCTCATCATCTCTCTCTGTATCCCATACTTCCTGCAACTCAGAACTACATGTTCTACTGAATCCTCTTCCCAACATTCCTCACACAATCCTGCCTGGTGCTTCCCTATCATTTTCAACGTTTTATTTAATGCACAGTGCCCCAGCCTTAAACTAGTCCACACAGTTTCCTCTCTTCTATATCCACTAGTACCTGCAACACTCTTTTGTATTTGATATAAATGCCTCCCTTTCCCCTCCCTGTCCCATCTTTCTGCCACATTTGGTTGATTTTTTTTCCCAGATTACACACCTAACCTCTGCTTTACTGATACGAATGTACATTCCTATATTTTCTTTAACGCCCTCTTTGCCAACTCATCCACCCTCTCATTCCCCTTCACCCCTACATGTGGTGGAACCCATAGAAATTTTACCTGACCTCCCTGATTTGCAACTCTTGTGACTGACTGAAGAACTTCATAAAGTACATCTTGCTGACTGTGTGAGTGAAAAGACCTTAAACTAGCTAGAACTGAGGATGAATCTGAGCATATCAACACTCTGACTTGTCTAGCTTTCTACACCCATTGCAACGCAACCACCACCACCTCCACTGTAAATACCCCTAACATTACATGTTCTTCTGCTGATTCCAATTTCTTTTGCTGGTATAGCCACCCCAAACCCTGTCACTCCTGTTTCAGGTTCCTTAGCACCATCCATATAAATCTGAGTATAATCACTATACTTTTCCATCACATGACAGTTAAATGTACTTAGCAAATCAGTTATCCTTTTTACCTCTAACAAATGCCAGTCTATGTCAGGCTTCCATGGAGCTACAACCGGATAAACTACTGAAGGACTTATCCTTAGATCAAACACTTCACATTCTTTAGCAATATCATTCCCTACCCGAATAAAGTTATCCCTCTGAAACCTTCCATTTTCCCAGCACTCCTGCAACACTCCTTTTGCAGATTGAGAATCATTGGGCCCCTGCAAATTAGCCCAGTAGTTTGCCATCAATTTCATCCTTCTTAGTTCCAAAGGCATTACTCTCACTTCTACCTGTAGCGCTGATACTGGTGATGTTTTAAAAGCCCCACTGCACACTCTCAAAGCCTCAGCCTGAATCACATCCAGTTTCTTTATAAAAGAGGCCTAACTGCTGATCCATATGCTACATTTCCATAGTCTAACACAGATCTTACTAAAGCCACATACATTCTCTTCAACGCTGAACTACTTGCTCCCCATTCCCTACCAGTTAAACATCTCATCACATTTATTACTTTTTTACATTTTTCCTCAATTTTCCTGATATGGTCTGCCCATGTTAATTTATCTGAAGATAGATACATCACCTAAACCAGAAGAACTACAATACAGGATTCTGAAAGAGGTAGCTGAAGAGATTATGGAGGCATTAGCAGTGATCTGCAAGACTGACTATATTCTGGAATAGTTCCAGAGGAGTGGAAAATTGCAAATGTCACCCCATACTTTAAGGGAGGAAGGCAAAGGATAGGAAATTATAAGCCAATAGCCTTGAATTCAGCAGTTGGCAAAATGTTGGAGTTCATCATTAAGGATGATGTCTTGGGGAACATGAGGCACATGATAACATAGGACAAAGTCAGCATGGGAGAATCTTGTCTGACAAATATTTCTTCGAGGAAATATCAGGCAGGATAGATAAAGAAGAGTCAGTGAATGTTGTTTAATTCGATTTTCAGAAGGCCTTTTACAAGTTGAAGCACATGAAACTGCTACACAAGATTCGAATCCATTGTATTACAGGAAAGGTGCTAGCATGGATAGAAGATTAGCTAACCGGCAGGAGTCAAAGAGTGGAAATAGGGGGGCATTTTCTGCAAATAGCTAGTGGTGTTCCACGGGTAACTTCTTTTCATATTATATATCAATGTTGTACATGATGGAATTGATAACTTTGTGGACAAGTTCATGGATGTAGAGGATAGGTGTAGGGGCAGGTAGTGTAGAGGAAGCAGAAAGTCTGCAGAAGGACTTAGACGTTAGGGAGAATGGGCAAATAGGAGGCAAATGGAATATAGTGCAGGGAAGTGTATGGTCACCCTCTTCAGTAGAAGAAATAAAGACAGACTATTTTCTAAATGGAGGGTAAATTCAGGAATCAGAGGTTCAAAGAGTTCTCTTGCAGGATACTCTAAAGATTAACTTGCAGGCTGGGTAAGAAGTAAGGAAGGCAAATGCAATGTTAGCATTCATTTCAACTGGACTAGAATGTAAAAACAAGAATGCAAGGTTGAGGGTTATTAAGGCATTGGTCAGAGTGCCTTTTGGTGTACTGTGAGTAGATTCGACCCCTTATTCAAGATCAGACGTGCTGGCATTAGAGACAGTCTAGAAGACAGAATTAAAGGTTAATGTGCGAGGAGCAACAGATGGCCTGGGCCTGTAGTCACTGGTATTGAGGAGAATGAAGGGTAGGGCAGAATCTCATTGAAAGCTATTGAATGTTGAAAGGCCTAGAAAAGTGGATGTGGAGATGATGTTTTTTATACTGACGAAGTCAAAGACCAGAAGACACAGCCTCAGATGTCTCTTTAGAACATAGCGAGTTTTTTAGCCAAAGGGTCGTGAATCTGTGGAATTCATTTCTAGATAGCTGTAATGTCAATCATTTGGTACATTTAAAGTACAAGTTCATAGGTTCTTGATTAATAAGGGTGGCAAAGGTTACAGGGAGAAAGCTGGAGAATGGGGTAGAGGGATAATAGATCAGCCATGATGGAATAGGCCTAATTCTGCTCCAATGTCTTATGGACAACAAGCAAAAGTTCAAGCATCCATTTGATTGGAGCCATTAACTGGATCACTGTATTCTGCCCTTGGACTCCTCAGGATCCACAGGAGAGAGCACAAAATATCTTAGTTCTAAAATGCAGACTAGGAAATCAATCTACTGAGTCTACTCCTGGTTATCTTAGCAGAAGTGCAACAGGGTCATTATTCTTAATGGAAAGTGAATGTTAATGCCAACGATTTTTCTTCCAAATTAATCAAGTTAAATACATTTAAATCATATATAAACAATCTACATCTGTCAGTAATCTAGAAAGGGGGAAAAAGGCGGCTTACATGCTTTCAAGTTATTATATCAAATGTTCAAGAGCAAGTTCCTGTTGAGGTGAAGGGTAAAACTGGTAAGTTTATGGAACTTTGCCTGACAAGAGGCAAGAGGTGCTTGTCAAGAAAGAAGCATACATAAGGTTTAGAAGGTCAGAATCAAACAATTCCCTTGAAGACTACAAAAAGATTAGGAATACTCTCTGAGGGAAATCAGCAGGACAAAGAAAGAGTATCAGATGCATCTAGCAGGCAAAGTTAAAGAAAATTCCAAGAGATTTATATAGCAGTATTAGGGGTGCTCTGAAGAAAGTAGATCCTTTAGAGATCAGCAGGGCTACCTCTTGTGGGTTAAGTACTGACTATGTCTGTGACTGCAGTGTGTTTGAATAATCTCTCACAGCTGCTTTCGTTGGAGCAAGATAAGGAAAGTTCACCCAGATCCACATAAGATGTCTCTGGGCTTTTCACACCTTTCGATTTTGACAAACGGCAGTACCTGATGGAAATTAGACAGAACATTCCTTTCTTAATTAAAGCATAAATTTGACGGATGTTCTTATCTTTGCAATTAAGTTGTGGTTCCAACAAACCAGACAGGACATTCCTTTCTTTAATTAAGGTGGCTGGAGTGTCTATCAAACTGATTGTTCTTTGTATCAATAGTCCATTGACTTGGCTGGAATGCTTATCAAATTGATTGTTCTTTTGTATTAGTGGCCTTATAACTTCTAACAATTCTGACATCAGGCTTCAACAACTTGTTGAACCACCGGGGAGATGAGCACATTTCTGACATCATGAGAACAATTCTGACATCAGGTTCAACAACTTGTTGAACCACCGGGGAGATGAGAACATTTCTCTCCCAGATGTCGGGTCCAAGTTCACTCGCCGGATGAGCTCGAAGAAATAAACGGGTGAAAATATAAGTAACAATCTTTTTGTACTGTCGTTATTTGATCCAGCAAATTTACGTTTACAAGGGGATGGTTGGGATTTTGATAAATATACCTCCTCATTTTATTAAGGCGACAATCATGGATGCTCAAAAGATAAGTTAAACAAGTAAAGATTTTTTAGAGGATATTTATATTTATAAGGTTTAAAAAAAAGTGAAGTTCCTCCCATTGCCTTTTTTGGCACATCAGGAAGCAACCCTGCCAATTCTTTAGCGTTTGTCTGCTCTACAAGGCCAAGTTGTTAGACAGACACTCAACCTAGCACAGTTGGAAAGTGTGCAAGGAGCCAACCAGATTCAAACCCTGGACCGCTTGTTCCAAAGTATGGGTGTGAATACCACTAAACCACCATCACAGACATTTATATTTATAGGGAGGAGATATTTGCAGGCTTACAGCACATTAAGGTGGAGAAATTCCCAAGACCTGACTGAGTATATCCTTGGATTTTGTGGAAGGCTAGAGCGGAAAAAAAACAGCCAAATTTAGGTACTTAAACTGTAGCCTATCAAAATACACTTGTCTTTCTATTCATCTCACATAGATATTGCTCTACTCATCAAAACTTGTTCATACTTTGAATTATAACAAAAATTATGATTTATTATCAAATAATTTGTTATTTGTGAGCTGTTAGAACTGCAAGACTGTAGCTTAAATTGGAGGTTGATTTTCCATAAAATTGTTGGTTCACCCTTACATTTTTTTATTGCAACAATTTCCACCATATAACCTGATCTTATAGCTTCACCATCAGCTCATGTTAGGCAGAGAGACTTTAAAGATACTGGCACCAGGAACACCTGTGGTCGGCTCAGCAGCTTCGGGGAAAGTATTCACTTTTCCTGCTGAAATCTGAGTAAATTGTTCACGTTTCAACTCCAGCAATCATCAGGACACAATACCTGCATCGACATGCTGATGCCCCTCTTCTCCCTTAGCCACTCAGTTATTCCTTTTTAACATGTTTACCACTTCAACATTTTCAATCTTGACATTAATCAAAAAGCTGACACTGTTACCAAAATCCCAAATCCCAAAGGGTAACCAGAAAAACACAAAGTTCTCACTGTTCACTATAGAACACAGCACAGTACAGGCCCTTCAGCCCACAATGTTGTGCCGACCCTCAAACTCTGCCTCCCATATAACCCCTCAACCTTAAATTCCTCCATATACCTGCCTAGCAGTCTCTTAAACTTCACTAGTGTATCTGCCTCCACCACTGACTCAGGCAGTGCATTCCACGCACCAACCACTCGGAGTGAAAAAACCTTCCTCTAATATCCCCCTTGAACTTCACACCCCTTAACTTAAAGCCATGTCCTCTTGTATTGAGCAGTGATGCCCTGGGGAAGAGGCGCTGGCTGTCCACTCTATCTATTCCTCTTAGTATCTTGTACACCTCTATCATGTCTCCTCTCATCCTCCTCCTCTCCAAAGAGTAAAGCCCTAGCTCCCTTAATCTCTGATCATAATCCATACTCTCTAAACCAGGCAGCATCCTGGTAGATCTCCTCTGTACCATTTCCAATGCTTCCACAACCTTCCTATAGTGAGGTGACCAGAACTGCACACAGTACTCCAAGTGTGGCCTAACCAGAGTTTTATAGAGCTGCATCATTACCCCGCGACACTTAAAGTCTATCCCTCAGCTTATGAAACCTAACACCCCATAAGCTTTCTTAACTACCCTATCCATCTGCGAGGCAACTTTCAGGGATCTGTGCACATTACCCCCAGATCCCTCTGCACCTCCACACTACCTAGTATCCTGCCATTTACTTTGTACTCTGCCTTGGAGTTTGTCCTTCCAAAGTTTACCACCTCACACTTCTCCGGGTTGAACTTTATCTGCCACTTCTCAGCCCACTTCTACATTCTATCAATGTCTCTCTGCAATCTTCGACAATCCTCTACACTATCTACAACACCACCAACCTTTGTGTCATCTGCAAACTTGCCAACACACCCTTCTACCCCCCACATCCAGGTCATTAATAAAAATAGAGACAGAGTAAAATCTCTTTAAGTAAATTATAGACCAGTTAGCATGACCTCAGTGGTTGGGAAGAAGTTACAGTCAATTGATAAGGCTGAAGATATGGAGTACTTGGAGACACAGGAAAAGATAGGACAAAGTCAGCATGGTTTCCTTCAGGGAAAATCTGAAACAAACCTGTTGGAATTCTTTGAGGAGATTACATGTAGGATAGATAAGGGGATGCAGTGGATGTTGAATATTTGGACTTTTAGAAGGCCTTTGATAAGGTGCCACATACGAGGCTTACCAAGTTACGAGCCCATAGTATTACAGGAAAGTTACTGGCATGATGAGAGCATTGGCTAATTGATAGGAGGCAGCGAGTGGGAGTAAAAGGATCCTTTTCTGGTTGGCTACCAGTAACTATTGGTGTTGCCCGGAGGTCAGTTTTGGGACCACTTATTTTTATGCTGTATATCAATGATTTAGATGATGGAATAGATAGCTTTGTTGCCCAGTTTGCAGGTGATATGAAGATTAGTGGAGGGGCAGGTGGAATTAAGGAAACGGGTAGGCTGCAGAAAGACAGATTAGGAGAATGGGCAAGAGAGTGGCAAATAAAATACAATGCTGGAAAATGCATGGTCATGCACTTTGGTAGTATAAATAAATGTGCAGACCATTTTCTAAACAGCGAGAAAATCCAAAAATCTGAGATGCAAAGGGACTTGGGAGTCCTTGTGCAGAACAACCAAAAGGTTAACTTGCAGGTTGAGTCAGTGGTAAGGAAGCAAATGCAATGCTAGCATTCATTTCAAGAGGTCTAGAATACAAGAGCAGGAATGTGAGCCTGAGACTGGTGAGACCTCACCTTGACCACTATGAACAGTTTTGGGCTCCTCATCTAAGAAGAGATGTGCTGGCATTGGAGAGGGTTCAGAGGAGGTTCACAAGGATGATCCTCGGAATGAAAGGGTTATCATACAAAGAGTGTTTGATAGCTCTGGGTCTGTACTCACTGGAATTTAGAAGGATGCAGGGGATCTCATTGAAAACTTTTGAATGTTGAAAGGCCCAGAGAGTGTAGATGTGGAAAGGATGGGGAAGTCTAAGACATGACAGCACAGCTTCAGAATAGAGGGGCACCCATTTAAAAGAGATGCAGACTTTGTTTTGGCTAGAGGGTGGTGAATTTGTGTGGAATACATTACCACAGGTAGCTGTGGAAGCCAGGTCGTTGGGTGCATTTAAGGGAGAGCTTCATAGGTTCTTGATTGGACATGGCACCAAAGGTTACTGGCTGAGGAGTGGGGATGAGGAGGGGAAGATAGGATCAGCCATGATTGATTGCTGGAGCAGACCCGACGGGCTAATGGTCTAATTCTGCTCCTACGTCTTATGGTCTTGTATAGCAAAGAAATGGGCTCTTTGGCTCAAGTCACCAACTGCTCATCACCCTCCAGTGTAGTACACAAACACTAAGTCTCATACCATCAAGTTAATTTTGCATCCAATTGGCTAACTTGTCCTAGATCAAATGTGATCGACTTTTCTGACTAGCCTACTTTATGGTAACTACCTCAGAATCAGAATAAGGTTTAATATCACCTACAATGACGTAAAATTTGTTAACTTTGCAGCAGCATTATCATGCAATACATAATATAGAAAAAAGTGAATTACAGTATTTTAGATTAGATTCAACTTTATTGTCATTGTGCTGAGTACAGATACAAAGCCAATGAAATGCAATTAGCATCTGACCAGAAGTGCAAAAGAATACAAAATAACTGCAGATAAAAATTAAGTGCTATAGCATACAAATATAAAAGTACTGAGACAGTCCAATATGGGTGCAATACTGCTTAGCGCTGTGATGTGAGGTTCAGCAGGGTCACAGCCGCAGGGAAGAAGCTCTTCCTGAGCCTGCTGGTGTGGGAGCAGAGGCTCCTGTAGCGCCTATCAGATGGGAGGAGAGTAAAAAGTCCATGGTTAGGGTGAGATGCATCCTTGATAATGCTTTTCGCCCTACCCAGGCAGCATTTATGGTAGATGTTCTCAATCATGGGCAATTGGGTGCCAATAATCTGCTGGGCAGTTTTCACCACCCGCTGGAGTGCTTTGCCATACCACACTGATATGCAGTTGGTGAGTATGCTCTCAATGGTACAGCAGTAAAAGTCCCTCAGTATCCTGGGACAGAGGTGAGCTTTCTTGATGCTCCGCAGGAAATAAAGGCACTGTTGCGCCTTTTTAATCAGGATGGAGGAGTTCAGGGACCAGGTGAGATCATCGGAAGTGTGGACACCAAGGAATTTGAAGCTTGATACACGCTGCACTACTGCTCCGTTGATGTAGATGGAGACATGGTGTGGCTCCTAGCATGCCTGAAGTCCACAATAATCTCCTTGGTCTCCTGGATGTTAAATGCCAGGTTGTTATCGGCACACCACGCGGCCAGGTGCTGGACCTCGTCCTGTAGGCCATCTTGTCATCCCCTCTGATCAGGCCAACCACCGTAGTGTCGTCTGCGAACTTGATTATGGAGTTAGAACCGTGTACAGGAATGCAGTCATAGGTGAAAAGGGAATACAGAAGAGAGCTCAGCACACAGCCTTGAGGATTCAGGGTGAGAATCAATAAGAGGGTGTCTAACCCAGGAGTCCCCAACCTATTTTGCACCACAGATTGGTTTAATATTGACAAGATTCTTACGGACCGGCCGACCGGGGGGGAGGGGGGGTTGTTAATCATGACCACGATATAGATGAAACTATAAGCCACTTAGTAAGTGGCTAATAATACACTCGATTTCGTTTCTAAAGGGGTTTATCTAATGAATTTAATATTAAACACACTGCACATATTTTCCTTCTGTGAATATAGTGAGAAATCAATTATAAGTCACTTGTAACTCAATAGCACCATAACATTTTAAGTAACGTTTGGATATTAAATACACAGCACATATTTTCCTCATATGAACATATAAAATCATTGTAACACAACAATATCGGTAAATCAGTGGGAGCCCTGGGCTTGTTTCCCTGCAACAAGATGGTCCCATCGAGGGGTGATGGGAGACAGCGATACTCGAAGGGGGTTCCTTATGCCCAGTCTATTCCGCAATTTAGTTTTCGTTGCATTCATTGCAGAAAATCCTGCTTCGCAGAGGTACGATGTTGGAAATGGAAGTAACGTTTTCAGTGGTTTTGTGGCTATCTCAGGATATTCAGCCTTGACTTTGATCCAGAATGCCAGCACAGATGTTATGTCAAACATACTTTTCAGCCCATCTTCATTTGCAAGCTCGAGGAGCTGATCTTCTTCCCACCCTGACATGGATGATTCACCAGGGACATTCATGGTGGGACACGGACCCATTCCTTTGCACGTCTTGGGTCATTTGCGGTTGGGAAGTAACGCTCGAATTCTGCTGACAGCGAAGTTAGGTGATCGCGCACCAGCTGTGAGAAAGACGGTGCAGCCTCAGTCTCTCCCAAAACCCAGTTAATGTTAGGAACAAGTCAAATATGCCCCTGTCCACTCGCCATCCCCACAGTTCCAGTTTGGCTTTGAAAGCAGACACTGTATCTGCCAACTTGAAGACAGTTGTCATTCTCCCCTGAAGTGACAAATTGAGTTCATTGAGCAGGTTGAAGATGTCACACAGATAGCCACTAAGTACGATGCTCTCAGAGCAGCAGCATTTGTGGAGGTGGTTGCTCTCAGCACTTGTTTCTGTCTCGCTTGCTCACGTTTCTTTCCTCTCAAAAAACTCAACAGGTTTGTCTTTAAGTGCAGGGTACTTGGACTCAAGGTGCCGAAGCAGTTTTGAGGGCTTCGTTGCCCCATTAGACAGCTTGTCTCCACATATCCCACACAGCGGACTTGGAACATGCGAGTCACCGGTTACAATAAAACCATATTTTATGTACAACTCGTATTTTCTGTTGAAGGAAGCTTTTTTTTTTGCAGTCTCTGAGTTATCATTGTTAGGCCTTTTACGTCCTCTTCCACCTCTTCCACAGAAACACTCAAGCGACGTTTGTTTTTTTAACTCATACCGACTGATGACCTCGCATGGGTAATAACCTCGCGTACATTCAAGTTCAAATGGTGCAGATGCTCATATCGTTTCATATCGCCAAATAACATCGTTTCCTCGCGCCCTGGTAGCACATGCTTTGCGGCCCTGTGGTTGGGGACCACTGGTCTAACTTAACAGATTGGTGTCTGTAAGTCAGGAAGTCTAAGGTCCAATTGCAGAGGGATGAGCTGATACTAAGCTGGCAAAGTATATATATGAATATCAAATAGTTAAATTAAATAAGTAGTGCAAAAACAGAAAATTAAAACAAGTGAGGTAGTGTTCATGGGTTCAACGTCTACTCTGAAATCAAGTGGCAGAGGAGAAGCTGTTCCCAAATCACTGAGTGTGTACCTCCTTCCTGATAGTAACAATGAGCAATTGTTATATAAACAATAACATGTGCTGAGTGGTGGGGGTCCTTAATGATGGACACCACCTTTTTGAGGCACCACTTATTGAAGATGTCTTGGATACTATGGAGGTTAGTATCCACGATGGAGATGACCAATCTTACAACACTCTACAGCTTACTTCAATCCTGTGCAGTAGCCACCACCCCCCATACCAGATAGTGATGCAGCCAATCAGAATGCTCTCCAAGCTACATTTGCAGAAATTTTCAAGTGTTTTAGGTGACATATCAAAATTCCTCAAACACTCAATGAAAAATAACGGCTGTGTTACCTTCTTCATAACTGCATCCATATGTTGGGACCAGGTTCAGTCCTCAGATATTAACACCCAGGAACTTGAGATTGCTCACTCTTGAAATCTGATCCCTCTATGAGGATTGGTGTGTTCCCTCATCTTACCCAATCAGCTCTTTAGTCTCACTGACATATATGCAAGGTTGTTGCTGCAACACCAGTCAACTAGCTGCTATATCTCACTCCTGTAAGCTCTCTTTTCACCATCTGTGATTCTGCCAACTATAGCTAAATCATTAGCAAGTTTATAGATAGCACTGGAGCTACAGTACACCTAGCCACAAAGTCATGGGTGTAGAGGGAGAAGAGCAGTGGGCCAGTGTTGATTGTCAGCAAGGTGGAGATGTTATTACCAATCCACACAGATTGTGGTCTTCCATTAAGAAGTTGAGGATCCATTTTCAGAGGGAGGTACAGAGTCCCAGGTTCTGTAGTTTTTCCATCAGGACTGTAGGAATGATGGTGTTAAACGCTGAGTTATAGTCAACCAACAGCACCCTTACATAGTGTTTATATTGTCTAAGTGATCCAAGGCCTTGTCAAAGACTTTGCTAAAATCCACTACAGAACATCTACCACCCTCATCTCAACTCTTGTTCACCACTCCAAAAAAATTATCAAGTTCAAGAGAAATAATTTCATACACACAAATCCATGCCAGCAATCCCTATATCAGCCTTTGCCTTTCCAAATGCTGGTGGATTCAGTCCCTAAGTATTCCCTCCAGTAATTTACCCGCCATTGATATTAGGCTCACTGGACTGTAGATATGAAGTTTTTCCATGAAGCCTTTCTTAAATAGGAGGCACAATGCTGGTCTCTTTCCAATCTCCCAGTATCTTAGCTACAGCTCATAAAACCATAAGAGATACCAGAGACACAAGGTGCATGTGGCAGGGAACTCAGAATTACAGATACAAGTCTACCCTGCATGTCAGTGACCAGGATGCTTCACTCTCTGAGAGGCCGGATGTCTTCCATACCCAGTTTGATGCACAGAACAAAGTGCTAACAGAAGACCCTGGCTAGAGTCAACCCACACAAAGCCGCAGGGTCCGATAATTTACCAGGTCGTGTTCTGAAAGACTGCACAACCCAGCTGACGGAGGTGCTAATGGATATATTCAATATCTCTCTGGAACAATCCATTGTTCTCTTGGCTTTCAAGACAGCAACCATCATTCCATTGCCAACGAAGGAGACAGTAACCTGCCCAAATGACTACTGTCCGGTGGCATTATCAACCATTATTAAATGCTTTGAGCGGCTGGCCATAGAACACATTAAAATATTTCTCCAAGCTACAAATCGATCCACTGATGCAATAGCCTCTGCCCTCCACTCTGTCCTGTCTCACCAGGAAAATGGGGTCTCATATGCGAGACTGCTGTTTATAGATTTCAGTTCAGCGTTCAACACCATCTTACCCTAGAATCTGGTGGGGAAACTGTCCTCACTGGGTCTCAACACCTCCCTCTGAAATTGGATACTGGACTTCATAACAGTAAGAGGAATAGATAGAGTGGATAGCCAGCGCCTCTTCCCCAGGGCACCACTGCTGAATACAAGAGGACATGGCTTTAAGGTAAAGGGTGGGAAGTTCAAGGGGGATATTAGAGGAAGGTTTTTCACTCAGAGAGTGGTTGGTGCGTGGAATGCACTGCCTGAGTCAGTGGTGGAGGCAGATACACTAGTGAAGTTTAAGATACTACTAGACAGGTATATGGAGGAATTTAAGGTGGGGGCTTATATGGGAGGCAGGGTTTGAGGGTCGGCACAACATTGTGGGCCGAAGGGCCTGTACTGTGCTATACCATTCTATGTTCTATGTTCTATGTAAGGCATAGTCAGTCCATGTGGGCAGCAACACATCTCATCCCATTATACCGAGCACTGGCACCACCATTCACACTGCTGATGCATGACTGAGTCGCGGGATCCAGCTCAAACTGTGTCATCAAATTTGCAGATGACACAACAGTGGTTGGCTTTATCAAGAACAAGAACAATAACAATGATAAGACGGAGTATAGAGAGGAAATAGAGCAGCCAGTAGATTGGTGTGGGAAGAACAACCTAAGACGAATGAGGAGAAGGCAAAGGAAGACAAACCATGCACCTGTGAATACATGGCTCCTCGGTGGACAGAGTGAAGTGCATCGAGTTCAACTCCCTGAACAAAGCAGCACAGCAGCACCTCCATGGAGAGCATCTTGACAAGTTGCATCTCCATCTGGTATGGGAGCAGTTGATCATTGGACCGCAAGCGCGTGAAAGTCGGCCCGTGAGACAGCAGGAGAGTTTAAAAAGCAAGCAGATTACCGGAGCAGGCGACGGAGTAGCGGGAGACAGAGTAGGGAGGCTTTGGCGAGCAGAGGCTGAGGACGAGCCTGCTCCCAGTGAGGTAAGGCTGGGTAAGTTCCTTTAATAGCTCAAATTAACTTAGGAGTAGATAATGGAGGCAGCAGTTAGGGCAGTCGAGTGCTCCGTTTGCAGTATGTGGAAAGTCAGGGCGCAATTGTCCCTGACAACTACACCTGTAAAAGGTGCATCCAGCTGCAGCTCTAGACAAACCAAGTTAGGGAGCTAGAGCTGGATGAACTTCGGATCATTCGTGAGGCAGAAATAAACAGGAGTTACAGGGAGATAGTCACCCCTAAAAGTCAGGAGGCAGGTAGCTGGGTGACTATCAGGAGAGGGAAGGGGAATAGACAGAATGAGCAGAGCACCCCTGTGGCCATTCCCATCAATAATAAGTATACCATTTTGGATACCATTGGTGGGGATGACCTACCAGGGACAAGTTGCAGTGGTTGTGTCTCTGGCACCCAGAGTGGACCCTCAGCTCAGAAGAGAAGGAGGGAAAAGAAGAGAGCAGTAGTGATAGGGGATTCGATAGTCAGGGGGACAGATAAGAGGTTCTGTGGAAGAGATCAAGAATCCCAGATGGTCTATTGCCTCGCTGGTGCCAGGGTCCATGATATCTCGAATCGAGTTCTAAGTATTCTCAAGAGGGAGGATGAGCAGCCAGATATTGTGATCCATGCAACACACATCAAAGTTGTTGGTGAATGCAGCAGGCCAGGCAGCATCTCTAGGAAGAGGTACAGTCGACGTTTCAGGCCGAGAACTTCGTCAGGACTAACTGAAGGAAGAGCTAGTAAGAGATTTGAAAGTGGGAGGGGGAGATCCAAAATGATAGGAGAAGACAGGAGGGGGAGGGATGGAGCCAAGAGCTGAACAGGTGATTGGCAAAAGGGATATGAGAGGATCATGGGACAGGAGGCCCAGGGAGAAGAAAAAAGGGGAGGGGAGGAAACCCAGAAGATGGGCAAGGGGTATAGTCAGAGGGACAGAGGGAGAAAAAGGAGAGTGAGAGAAAGAATGTGTGTATATAAATAACGGATGGGGTATGAGGGGGAGGTGGGGCAATAGCAGAAGTTAGAGAAGTCAATGTTCATGCCATCAGGTTGGAGGCTACCCAGACGGAATATAAGGTGTTGTTCCTCCAACCTGAGTGTGGCTTCATCTTTATAGTAGAGGAGGCCGTGGATAGACATGTCAGAATGGGAATGGGATGTGGAATTAAAATGTGTGGCCACTGGGAGATCCTGCTTTCTCTGGCGGACAGAGCGTAAGTGTTCAGCAAAACGATCTCCCAGTCTGCGTCGGGTCTCACCAATATATAGAATGCCATACCGGGAGCACCGGATGCAGTATATCACCCCAGCCGACTCACAGGTGAAGTGTTGCCTCACCTGGAAGGACTGTCTGGGGACCTGACTGGTGGTAAGGGAGGAAGTGTAAGGGCAAAGGGCATGTGTAGCACTTGTTCCACTCACATGGATAAGTGCCAGGAGGGAGATCAGTGGGGAGGGATGGGGGGGGCGCGAATGGACAAGGGAGTCGCGTAGGGAGTGATCCCTGCGGAAAGCGGGGGGGAGGGGAGGGAAAGATGTGCTTAGTGGTGGGATCCCATTGGAAGTGGCGGAAGTTACGGATAATATGTTGGACTATAATATTGTGATCCATGTAGGAACCCACGTGGACAGAAAGGAGGAGGAGGTCCTGCAAAGAGAATTTAGGGAGTTAGGTGCAAAGTTGAAGGACAGGACCTCCAGGGTTGCAATCTCAGGATTGCTACCCGTGCCATGTGCTAGTGACGCTAGAAATAGGAAGATAAGGCAGCTAACTACGTGGCTAAGGAGTTGGTGCAGGAGGAGGGGCTTCATGTGTCTGGACAATTGGGCCTTGTTTCAGGGAAGGTGGGACCAGTTCCGACGGGACGGGTTGCACCTGAACTGGAGGGGGACTAACATCCTTCTGGGAAAGTTTGCTAGTGCTGCTCCATGGGGAAGTATAGTACATGGAGTAAAGCCAGATTTAACATTTAA
Source organism: Mobula birostris (assembly GCF_030028105.1). Classification (NCBI taxonomy): domain Eukaryota; kingdom Metazoa; phylum Chordata; class Chondrichthyes; order Myliobatiformes; family Myliobatidae; genus Mobula; species Mobula birostris. The sequence continues at coordinate 46,899,946 of NC_092383.1, read as the reverse complement.
AGAGGCTTTGAGAAAAGGGAAACAGAATAAAGTGTGTAAAGGTAGGAAGGTAGAAGGGCTAAAGTGCATGTACTTCAATACAAGAAGCATCAGGAACAAAGGTGATAAGCTGAGAGCCTGGATACATACATGGAATTATGATCACAAAACACAAAATAATCTCCAGATGCTGGGGTCAAAGCCAAACTCACAACACGCTGGAGGAACTCAGCAGGTCGGGCAGCATCCGTGGAAAAGATCGGTCAACGCTCTACAAGCCCACTGACTCTCATAACTACCTCAACTATACCTCTTCCCACCCTGCCACATGCAAAAATGCCATTCCCTATTCCCAGTTCCTCCGTCTCCGCTGCATCTGCTCCAAGGATGAGGTTTTCCGTTCCAGGACATCTCAAATGTCCTCTTTCTTTAAGGATCGTGGTTTCCCTTCTGCTGTCATCCATGATGCCCTCACCCGCATCTTGTCCATTTCCCGCACTTCGGCTCTCACCCCATCCTCCAGCCACCACAACAGGGGCAGAGTTCCCCTTGTCCTCACCTACCACCCCACCAGCCTCCGGATCCAGCACATTATCCCCCGTAACTTCCGCCACCTTCAACAGGACCCCACCAGTAAGCACATCTGTCCCCTTCCACCCCCTCTGCTTTCCACAGGGATCAGTCCCTCTGCAACCCCCTGGTCCACACGTCCCTCCCCAGGGATCTCCCACCTGGCACTTATCCCTGTAAGCGCAAGTTCTACACCTGTCCCTACACCTCCTCTCTTGCCACCATTTAGGGCCCCAAACAGTCCTTCCAAGTGAGGCAACACTTCACTTATGAGTCTGTTGGGGTTATCTATTGCAACCGGTGCGGCCTCCTCTACATCAGTGAAACCCAACGCAGATTGGGGGACCGCTTCATCGAGCACCTCCACTCCGTCCGCCAAAACAGACAGGATCTCCCAGTAGCCACCCATTACAACTCTGCTTCCCACTCCCACTCAGATATGTCCATACATAGCCTCCTCTACTGCCATGATGAGGCTAAACTCAGGTTGGAGGAGCAACACCTCATATACTGTCTAGGTAGTCTCCAGCCCCTTGGTATGAACATAGAATTCTCCAACTTCTGGTAATTCCCTCCCCCCATCCCTATGTCACTCTGCCCCTCCCCCCAGCTGCCTACCACCTCCCTCATGGTTCCGCCTCCTTCTACTACCCATTGTGTTTTCCCCTATTCTTTCTTCACCTTTCCTGCCTATCACCTCCCTGCCTCCCCTCCCCCACCCTCTTTATCTTTCCTCTTACTGGTTTTTCACCTGGAACCTACTAGCCTTCTCCTTCCCACCCTCCCCCCCACCTCCCTTATAGGGCCTCTGCCCCTTCCCCCTACAGTCCTGACGAAGGGTTCCGGCCCGAAACGTCGACCGATCTTTTCCACGGATGCTGCCCGACCATGTAATTATGATGTGGTGGCCATTACAGAGACTTGGCTGGCACCTGGACAGGAAAGGATTCTCAATATTCCTGGATTTCAGTGCTTTAAAAGGGCTGGAGGGGGAGAGGGGAGGAGGGGTGGCATTACTGGTCAGGGATACTATTACAGCTACAGGAAGGGTGGGTAACGTAGCAGGATCCTCTTTTGAGTCAGTATCGGTAGAAGTCAGGAACAGGAAGGGAGCAGTTACTCTATTGGGAGTATTCTATAGGCCCCCTGCTAGCAGCAGAGATACTGAGGAGCAGATTGAAAGGCAGATTTTGGAAAAGTGCAAAAATAACAGGGTTGTTATCATGGGTGACTTTAACTTCCCTAATATTGACTGGCACCTGATCAGTTCCAATGGTTCAGACAGGGCAGAGTTTGTTAAGTGTGTCCAGGACGGATTCCTGTCACAGTATGTTGACAGGCCGACTAGGGGGAAAGCCATACCAGATCTGGTATTAGGTAACGAACCGGGTCAGGTCACAGATCTCTCAGTGGGTGAACATCCAGGGAACAGTAACCACCACTCCCTGGCCTTTACCATTATCATGGAAAAGGACAGAATCAGAGAGGACAGGAAAATTTTTGATTGGGGAAGGGCAAATTATGAGGCTATAAGGCTAGAACTTGCGGGTGTGAATTGGGATGATGTTTTTGCAGGGAAATGTACTATGGGCATGTGGTCGATGTTTAGAGATCTCTTGCAGGATGTTAGGGATAAATTTGTCCCGGTGGGAAGATAAAGAATGGTAGGGTGAAGGAACCATGGGTGACAAGTGAGGTGGAAAATCTAGTCAGGTGGAAGGCGGCAGCATACATGAGGTTTAGGAAACAAGGATCATAGAAACATAGAAAATAGGTGCAGGAGTAGGCCATTCGGCCCTTCGAGACTGCACCGCCATTCAGTATGATCATGGCTGATCATCCAACTCAGAACCCTGTACCAGCCTTCCCTCCATACCCCCTGATCCCTTTAGCCACAAGGGCCATATCTGACTCCCTCTTAAATATAGCCAATGAACTGGCCTCAACTGTTTCCTGTGGCAGAGAATTCCACAGATTCACCACTCGCTGTGTGAAGAAGTTTTTCCTAATCTCGGTCCTAAAAGGCTTCCCCTTTATCCTCAAACTGTGACCCCTCGTTCTGGACTTCGCCAACATCGAGAACAATCTTACTGCATCTAGCCTGTCCAATCCCTTTAGGATTTTATACTTTTCAATCAGATCCCCCTCAACCTTCTAAATTCCAACGAGTATAAGCCTAGTTGATCCAGTGTTTCAATCATATGAAAGTCCTGCCATCCCAGAAATCAATCTGGTGAACCTTCTTTGTACTCCCTCTATGGCAAGGATGTCTTTCCTCAGATTAGGGGACCAAAACTGCACACAATACTCCAGGTGTGGTCTCACCAAGGCCCTGGACAACTGCAGTAGTACCTCCCTGCTCCTGTACTCGAATCCTCTTGCTATAAATGCCAGCATACCATTCGCCTTTTTCACCGCCTGCTGTACCTGCATGCCCACTTTCAATGAATGGTGTATAATGACACCCAGGTCTCGTTGCACCTCCCCTTTTCCTAATCGGTCACCATTCAGATAATAATCTGTTTTCCTGTTTTTGCCACCAAAGTGGATAACTTCACATTTATCCACATTAAATTGCATCTGCCATGAATTTGCCCACTCACCTAACCTATCCAAGTCACCCTGCATCCTCTTAGCATCCTCCTCACAGCTAACACTGCCACCCAGCTTCGTGTCATCCGCAAACTTGGAGATGCTGCATTTAATTCCCTCATCCAAGTCATTAATATATATTGTAAACAACTGGGGTCCCAGCACTGAGCCTTGCGGTACCCCACTAGTCACTGCCTGCTATTCTGAAAAGGTCCCGTTTATTCCCACTCTTTGCTTCCTGTCTGCCAACCAATTCTCTATCCACATCAATACCTTACCCCCAATACCATGTGCTTTAAGTTTGCACACTAGTCTCCTGTATGGGACCTTGTCAAAAGCCTTTTGAAAATCCAAATATACCACATCCACTGGTTCTCCCCTATCCACTCTACTAGTTACAGCCTCAAAAAATTCTAAGAGATTTGTCAGACATGATTTTCTTTTCACAAATCCATGCTGACTTTGTCCGATGATTTCACCGCTTTCCAAGTGTGCTGTTATCACATCTTTGATAACTGACTCTAGCAGTTTCCCCACCACCGATGTTAGCCTAACCGGTCTATAATTCCCTGGTTTCTCTCTCCCTCCTTTTTTAAGAAGCAGGGTTACATTAGCCACCCTCCAATCCTCAGGAACTAGTCCAGAATCTAAAGAGTTTTGAAAAATTATCACTAGTGCATCCACTATTTCTTGGGCTACTTCCTTAAGCACTCTGGGGTGCAAACCATCTGGCCCTGGGGATTGATCCCTTTAATCCCTTCAGTTTACCTAACACCACTTCACTACTAACATGTATTTCCCTCAGTTCCTCCATCCCACTGGACCCTCTGTCCCCTACTACTTCCGGAAGATTATTTATGCCCTCCTTAGTGAAGAGAGAACCAAAGTAATTATTCAATTGGTCTGCCATGTCCTTGCTCCCCATAATCAATTCACCTGTTTCGGTCTGTAGGGGACCTACATTTGTCTTAACCAATCTTTTTCTTTTCACATATTTATAAAAGCTTTTACAGTCAGTTTTTAGGTTCCCTGCCAGTTTTCTCTCATAATCTTTTTTCCCTTTGTCCTCCTCTGCTGAACTCTGAATTTCTCCCAGTCCTCAGGTAAGCTACTTTTTCTGGCTAATTTGCATGCTTCTTCTTTGGAATTGATACTATCCCTAATTTCCCTTGTCAGCCACGGGTGCACTACCTTCCTTGATTTATCCTTTTGCCAAACTGGGATGAACAATTGTTGTAGTTCATCCATGCGATCTTTAAATGTTTGCCATTGCATATCCACCGTCAACCCTTTAAGTGTCATTTACCAGTCTATCTTAGCTAATTCACGTCTCATACCTTCAAAGTTACTCTTCTTTAAGTTCAGAACCTTTGTTTCTGAATTAACTATGTCACTCTCCATCTTAATGAAGAATTCCACCATATTATGGTCACTCTTACCCAAGGGGCCTCTCATGACAAGATTGCTAATTAACCCTTCCTCATTGCTCAATACCCAGTCTAGAATAGCCTGCTCTCTAGTTGGTTCCTCGACATGTTGGTTCAAAAAACCATCCCGCATACATTCCAAGAAATCCTCTTCCTCAGAACCCTTACCAATTTGGTTCACCCAATCTACATGTAGATTGAAGTCACCCATTATAACTGCTATTCCTTCATTGCACACATTTCTAATTTCCTGTTTAATACTATCCCCAACCTCACTACTACTGTTAGGTGGCCTGTACACCACTCCCACCAGTGTTTTCTGCCCCTTAGTGTTATGCAGCTCTACCCATATCGATTCCACATCCTCCCGGCTTATGTCCTTCCTTTCTATTGCGTTAATCTCCTCTCTAACCAGCAACGCCACCCCACATCCTTTTCTTTCATGTCTATCCCTCCTGAATGTTGAATATCCCTGAATGTTGAGCTCCCATCCTTGGTCATCCTGGAGCCATGTCTCTGTGACCCCAACTATATCATATTCATCATTAACAATCTGCACTTTTAATTCATTCACCTTGTTACGAATGCTCCTTGCATTGACACACAAAGCCTTCAGGCACGCTTTTACAACTCTCTTAGCCCTTATACAATTATGTTGAAAAGTGGCCCTTTTTGATGCTTGCCCTGGATTTGTCGGCCTGCCACTTTTACTTTTCTCCTTACTACTTTTTGCTTCTACCCTCATTTTACACCCCTCTATCTCTCTACACTGGTTCCCATCCCCCTGTTGTGAACTAACCTCCTCTCGCCTAGCCTCTTTAATTTGATTCCCACCCCACAACCATTCTAGTTTAAAGTCACCTCAGTAGCCCTCGCTAATCTCCCTGCCAGGATACTGGTCTGATTGATATTGATCAGATTGGTCTATTGAGGAATATAGGGTAGCAAGAAAGAAGCTTAAGAAGGGGCTGAGAAGAGCAAGAAGGAGGCATGAGAAGGCCTTGGTGAGTAGGGTAAAGGAAAACCCCAAGGCGCTCTTCAATTATTTGAAGAACAAAAGGATGACAGGAGTGAAGGTAGGACCGACTAGAGATAAAGATGGGAAGATGTGCCTGGAGGCTGTGGAAGCGAGCAAGGTCCTCAATGAATACTTCTCTTCGCTATTCACCAATGAGAGGGAACTTGATGATGGTGAGGACAATATGAGTGAGGTTGATATTCCGGAGCATGTTGATATTAAGGGAGAGTTGTTAAAATACATTAGGACGGATAAGTCCCCGGGGCCTGACGGAATATCCCCTAGTAAACACAAAATAATCTGCAGATGCTGTGATCAAAGCAACATTTACAGTACGCTGGATGAACTCAGCAGGTCGGGCAGCATCAGTGGAAACGATGAGTCAACGTTTCAGGCCGGAACCCTTCGTCAGGACACCTCCATTCCCCATCAAGAAGGCCTCAAAGCCCTCCGCTACTTCCTGGATAATAGACCTCACCAGTTCCCCACCACCACTACCCTCCTCCGGTTGGCAGAACTGGTTCTCACACTTAATAACTTCTCTTTTGGCTCTTCCCACTTTCTTCAGACTAAGAGCGTAGCTATGGTAACTCACATGGGACCTAGCTACGCCTGCCTCTTCATTGGTTATGTTGAACAGTCTGTGCTCCAAACCTATTCTGGTACTGCTCCCCAACTTTTCCTTCGGTACATTGATGATTACATTGGTGCTGCTTCCTGCATCGACTTTACTTCAAACTTCCACCCAGCCCTCAAATTCATTTGGTCTATCTCGGACACTTCTCTCCCCTTTCTCGATGTCTTGGTCTCCATCTCTGGAGACAGACTGTCCACTGACATCTTCTACAATCCCACTGACTCTCATAACTACCTCGACTATACCTCTTCCCACCCCGCCACATGTAAAAATACCACTCCCTATTCCCAGTTCCTCCGTCTCCGCCGTATCTGCTTCGAGGATGAGGTTTTCCGTTCCAGGACATCTCAAATGTCCTCTTTCTTTAAGGATTGTGGTTTCCCTTCTACCGTCATCTCCTCCATTTCCCGCACTTCGGCCCTCACCCCATCCTCCCGCAACCACAACAGGGACAGAGTTCCCCTTGTCCTTACCTACCACCCCACCAGCCTCCGGATGCCGCACATTATCCTCCGCCATTTCCGCCACCTTCAACAGGACCCCACCACTAAGCACATCTTTCCCTCTCCACCCCGCTCCGCTTTCCGCAGGGATCGGTCCCTCCACGACTTCCTTATCCGCATGTCCATCCCCACGGATCTCCCACCCGGCACTTATCCCTGTAAGTGCAAGTTCTACACCTGTCCCTACACCTCCTCTCTTGCCACCATTCAGAGCCCCAAACAGTCCTTCCAGGTGAGGCAACACTTCACTTGTGAGTCTGTTGGGGTCATCTATTGCATCCGCTGCTCCTGGTGCGGCCTCCTCTACATCGGTGAAACCCGACGCAGATTGGGGGACCGCTTCATCGAGCACCTCCGCTCCAACTGCCACAACAGACAGAATCTCCCGGTAGCCACCCACCTCAACTCTGCTTCCCATTTCCACTCAGATATGTCCATACATGGCCTCCTCTACTGCCATAATGAGGCTAAACTCAGATTGGAGAAGCAACACCTCATATACCGTCTAGGTAGTCTCCAGCCCCATGTTATAAACATAGAATTCTCCAACTTCCGGTAATTCCCTCCCCCTCCCTTCCTCTATCCCTATTTCACTCTGCCCCTCCCCCAGTTGCGTATCACCTCCCTCATGGTATCGCCTCCTTCTACTACCCATTGTTTTCCTGCCCATCACCTCCCTGCTTCCCCTCCCCCACCCCTTTGTCTTTCAAATTACTGGTCTTTCAACTGGACCTACAAGCATTCTTCAAATCCTTCCACCTCCTTCATTCTTCAGTCCTGACTAAGGGTTCTGGCCCGGAACGTTGACTCATCGTTTCCACTGATGCTGCCCGACCTGCTGAGTTCATCCAGCGTATTGTAGGTCCTGGAATATTCCCCAGGCTGCTCCACGAAGCGAGGGAAGAGACTGCTGAGCCTCTAGCGAGGATCTTTATGTCCTCATTGTTCACGGGAATGGATTGGAGGGAGGCAAATGTTGTCCCTTTGTTCAAAAAAGGTAGAAGGGATAGTCCGGGTAATTATAGACCAGTGAGCCCAGAATTGGCTTGCCTGCAGAAAGCAGAGGGTCTTGATGGTGGGAGTACATTCGGATTGGAGGTTTGTGACTAGTGGTGTCCCATAAGGATCGGTTCTGGGATCTCTACTTTTTGTGATTTTTATTAACAACCTGGATGTGGGGGTAGAAGGGTGGGTTGGCAAGTTTGCAGACGACACAAAGGTTGGTGGTGTTGTGGATAGTGTAGAGGATTGTCAAAGATTGCAGAGAGACATTGATAAGATGCAGAAGTGGGCTGATAAGTGGCAGATGGAGTTCAACCCAGAGAAGTGTGAGGTGGTACACTTTGGAAGGACAAACTCCAAGGTAGAGTACAAAGTAAATGGCAGGATACTTGGAAGTGTGAAAGGAGCAGAGGGATCTGGGGGTACATGTCCACAGATCCCTGAAAGTTGCCTCACAGGTAGATAGGGTAGTTAAGAAAGCTTATGCAGTGTTTGCTTTCATAAGGGGACCTTTTCAGAATGGCAGGCAGTGACTAGTGGGGTACCGCAAGGCTCAGTGCTGGGACCCCAGTTGCTTACAATATATATTAATGACTTGGATGAGGGAATTAAATGCAGCATCTCCAAGTTTGCGGATGACACGAAGCTGGGCGGCAGTGTTAGCTGTGAGGAGGATGCTAAGAGGATGCAGGGTGACTTGGATAGGTTGGGTGAGTGGGCAAATTCATGGCAGATGCAATTTAATGTGGATAAATGTGAAGTTATCCACTTTGGTGGCAAAAACAGGAAAGCAGATTATTATCTGAATGGTGGCCGATTAGGAAAAGGGGAGGTGCAACGAGACCTGGGTGTCATTATACACCAGTCATTGAAAGTGGGCATGCAGGTACAGCAGGCGGTGAAAAAGGCGAATGGTATGCTGGCATTTATAGCAAGAGGGTTCGAGTACAGGAGCAGGGAGGTACTACTGCAGTTGTCCAGGGCCTTGGTGAGACCACACTTGGAGTATTGTGTGCAGTTTTGGTCCCCTAATCTGAGGAAAGACATCCTTGCCATAGAGGGAGTACAAAGAAGGTTCACCAGATTGATTCCTGGGATGGCAGGACTTTCATATGAAGAAAGACTGGATGAACTAGGCTTGTACTCGTTGGAATTTAGAAGATTGAGGGGGGATCTGATTGAAACATATAAAATCCTAAAGGGATTGGACAGGCTAGATGCAGGAAGATTGTTCCCGATGTTGGGGAAGTCCAGAACGAGGGGTCACAGTTTGAGGATAAAGGGGAAGCCTTTTAGGACTGAGATTAGGAAAAATTTCTTCACACAGAGAGTGGTGAATCTGTGGAATTCTCTGCCACAGGAAACAGTTGAGGCCAGTTCATTGGCTATATTTAAGAGGGAGTTAGATATGGCCCTTGTGGCTACAAGGATCAGGGGGTATGGAGGGAAGGCTGGTGCAGGGTTCGGAGTTGGATGATCAGCCATGATCATAATAAATGGCGGTGCAGGCTCGAAGGGCCGAATGGCCTACTCCTGCACCTATTTTCTATGTTTCTCAGCTGAGGGATAGACTTTAAGAGTCACGGGGTAATGATGCAGCTCTATAAAACTCTGGTTAGGCCACACTTGGAGTACTGTGTCCAGTTCTGGTCGCCTCACTATAGGAAGGATGTGGAAGCACTGGAAAGGGTACAGACATTTACCAGGATGCTGCCTGGTTTAGAGAGTATGCATTATGATCAGAGATTAAGAGAGCTAGGGCTTTACTCTCTGGAGAGAGAGGATGAGAGGAGACATGATAGAGTTATACAAGATATTAAAAGGAATAGATAGAGTGGACAGCCTGCACCTCTTCCCCAGGGCACCACTGCTGAATACAAGAGGATATGGCTTTAAGGTAAAGGGTGGGAAGTTCAAGGGGGATACTAGAGAAAGGTTTTTTACTCAGAGAGTGGTTGGTGCATGGAATGCACTGCCTGAGTCACTGGTGGAGGCAGATATACTAGTGAAATTTAAGAGACTACTGCACAGGTGTATAGAGGAATTTAAGGTGGGGGGTTATATGGGAGGCAGGGTTTAAGGGTCAGCACAATATTGCGGACTGAAAGGCCTGTACTGTGCTGTACTATTCTATGTTCTATATTTTAAGTCCCTACAAAGGTCTGTGAGAACAGCTGAGATGATCATAGGGGTCTCCCTACTATCCATCGGTAACATTTATCAGGAGTGCTGCATGCATACGCAGGGCCCTTGGTATTATTAAAGATCGTACCCATCCATCCAGCTTCCCCTTCGACTTCCTACCTTCAGGCAGGAGACTACAATGAATAAAAACAAGAACGGTCAGGATGAGAAACAGTTTCTTCCCCCAGGGAACTCCCGTACTCAAAGTGTCACTGGTTAATCAATTCCGTACCATCCATTATTTAAAATTAATGCACTTTAGTTTGTTATTTATGTGTGATTCACTTGTAGATGTTATCCTTACCTTCATAAGTCATGTGTTATGCATACTACTGTGCTTTACACCCTGATTCAGAGAAACGTCTCGTTTCTAATTACATTATATAGATAAATGACAATGAATTTGACTTGACTTGATGCAAGAGAGGATTTCATCATGGCTGATCCATTTTCCCTATCAACTCCAATCTCCCTGTATCCCTTCATGCCCTGACTAATGAAGAATCTATCAACCTCTGCCTTAAATATACCCAATGACATTGCCCCCCACAGCCTCCTATGACAAGTTCACCAGATTCAGCACTCTCTGGCCAAAGAAATTTCTCCTCATCTTTGCTCTAAATGACATGACTCTGCCTCTATTCTGAGGCTGTGTCCTCTAGTCTTAGATTCGGCCACCTCCTCTACACAGCCACTCTATTAGGGCCTTTCAACATTCAATAGGATTCAATGAGATATCCCCTCATTCTTCTGAACTTCAGTGAGTACAGGCCCAAAGCCATCAAATGCTCCTCATAGGACAACCCTTTCAATCTCAGAATCATTTTTGTGAACCTCCTTTGAACCCTCTCCAATGTAGGCATATCCTTTCTTCGATAAGGGGCCCAAAACTGCTCTCGATACACCAGTGCTTTGTAAAACTTTTATATTCTAGTCTCAAAATGAATAACATTGCATTTCCCTTCCTCACCACCAACTCAAGCTGCAAATTAACCCTCCGGGAATCCTGCACAAGGATTCCATATTCCCTTTGCACCTCAGATTTTTTAAAATTTTCTCTCCATTTTGAAAATAAGAGATTTTATTTCTTCTATAACGTACATGAACATACACTTCCTGACATTGTATTCCATGTGCCACTTCTTTGCCCATTCTCCTAATCTGTCCAAGTCCTTCTGTAGCCTCTCTGCTTCCTCAAAACTACCTGCCCCTCTACCTATCTTCATTTTGTCTGCAAGCTTGGTCACAAAGCCATCAATTCCTTCATCCAAATCTCTGAATATAACATAAAAAGAAGCAATCCCAATACAGATTCTTATGGAACACCACTAGTCACTGGCAGCCAACCAGAAAAGGCTCTCTTGTCTCCTACCAATCAGCTACCACTTCAGTCCTGCTGAAAGGTCCCAGCCTGAAAGGTTGACTGTACTCTTTTCCATAGGCGCTGCCTGGCCTGCTGAATTCTTCCAGCTTTTTGTGGCTGCTTGGATTTCCAGCATCTACAGATTTTCACTTGTTTATGACCACTTTATCTATCTTTCCTGTAATTCTATGGGATCTTTTCTTGTTAAGCAGCCTCATGTATGGCACCTTGTCAAAAGCCAAAAATCCAACATCAACCAATTCTCCTTGGTTTATCCTGCTTCTTACTTCTTCAAATAATTCCAGATTTGTTCTGTAAGATTATACCTTAAGGAAACCATGTTGACTTTGGCCTACTTTATCATGTTTGGAGGAGCTGTTCTCCAATCTTGGCAATCTATTGCAAATGCTTTGTCACCATAAAAGGAGCGCTATTCACTTGTGATGTGTCCTCCGAATGCTTGGCCTTCATATACTTATCAATCAGCTGCCTGGTCACCATTATGGAAATTCAACTCAAGCAACCATCAACCACCCAAGCTACACATTTTCTGAGTTATTCCTATTTTATCATGTGCCCGATTATCCTGAAACCACATCCTAACAATTGACTGCAACGTTACACTGAGGGCAGACTAACTGGCCTATAATTTCCTTTCTTCTGCTCATGATACAAATACCTCTACAACAGACAGAATCTCTTCCCTGGCTTCTTGTGTTGTCATAGAATCCCTATCTGATCACAATATTAATTTTGTTATACCAAAGCACTGAAACTTTCTGCTGATGACAAATGACATCTGAAATAAAAAAAATACTTGAGACTAGAAATTGCTGCTACTTGGTACTTTCACCCCAAGTTGATGGATCCTTCTATCAGAGTCATACAGTTGATTTATAGAGCATGGAAGTAGACCCTTCAATACAACTGGTCAATGTAAACCAAGATGCTCCATCCAAGCCATTCCCATTTGGGCCACAACTTCTCAACCTTTCCAATCCATGTACTTGTTCAAATGTTTTTTAAAAGTTATCATTGTACTTGCTTCAATCATGTCCACTGGTAGTTAACTATACATAGGGTGGCTAAAAAAAGCTGCCCTTCAAATTATTCTTAAAACAACTCCCCTCTCTCTGTAAACCTATTCCTTCTACTTGTTCATACCCTTGAGAAAAGGACTGAGGGAATTCATCCAATGATTTCATACATCTTTTACTGAGATACACAATATCAGGTTCCTACACTCCGAAAAATAAAATCCTGGCTTATCCAAAATCTCACTGTAATGGACCCACTCAAGTACTAACAACATCCTTGTATTTTTTCTGCATTCATTTCAGTTTAATAATATCTTTCCTATAGCAGCGCACAATACTCTAAATGTAGCCTCATCAGCATCCTGTAAAACTTAAGACACCAGTCACTGTCTACCTGTGACTCCACTTACAGCGAACCATGTACTTGTACTCCAAGGTCCTTATTCTACAACACTGACCAAAGTCCTGTCCTTCACTATGCAAGTTCTACCTGAATTTGACTTTCCAAAATACAACACCTTGAACTACCTAAACTTAAACTCCATTTTCTGTTCATAGGTCCAGTTACTCAGTTGATCAATATCCCCTTGTAACTTTTAATAACCTTCTGCCTTGATTTGTATAAACTTGCGTTGCTCTATACTTCAAATGAGTTTGTACATGCATGGTCTATAACTACCACTATAAGATGTAGTTAAACTGGAAAGAGTGCAAAGATTTACAATGATATTGCCAGAATTAGGCCTGAGTTATTGCTAAGATAGATCTTTATTATGTGGAGCACAGGAAAATGAGAGGTGACTTTTTTCGAGGTTCATAAAACTATGAAAGACACAGGAAAATGTTAACAAACAACAGGAATTCTGCAGATGCTGGAAATTCAAGCAACACACATCAAAGTTGCTAGTGAACGCAGCAGGCCAGGCAGCATCTCTAGGAAGAGGTGCGGTCAACGTTTCAGGCCGAGACCCTTCGTCAGGGCTAACTGAAGGAAGAGTGAGTAAGAGATTTGTAAGTGGGAGGGGGAGGGGGTGATCCAAAATGATAGGAGAAGACAGGAGGGGGAGGGATGGAGCCAAGAGCTGGACAGGTGATTGGCAAAAGGGATACGAGAGGATCATGGGACAGGAGGTCCGGGAAGAAAGACGGGGGGGGGGGGGGGAAGAGAACCCAGAGGATGGGCAGGGGGTATATTCAGAGGGACAGAGGGAGAAAAAGGAGAGTGAGAGAAAGAATGTGTGTATAAAAATAAGTAACAGATGGGGTACGAGGGGAAGGTGGGGCATTAGCGGAAGTTAGAGAAGTCGATGTTCATGCCATCAGGTTGGAGGCTATCCAGACGGAATGTAAGGTGTTGTTCCTCCAACCTGAGTGTGGCTTCATCTTTACAGTAGAGGAGGCCGTGGATAGACATGTCAGAATGGGAATGGGATGTGGAATTAAAATGTGTGGCCACTGGGAGATCCTGCTTTCTCTGGTGGACAGAGCGTAGATGTTCAGCAAAGCGGTCTCCCAGTCTGTGTCGGGTCTCGCCAATATATAAAAGGCCACATCGGGAGCACCGGATGCAGTATATCACCCCAGCCGACTCACAGGTGAAGTGTCGCCTCACCTGGAAGGACTGTTTGGGGCCCTGAATGGTGGTAAGGGAGGAAGTGTAAGGGCATGTGTAGCACTTGTTCCGCTTAAACGGAGAAGTGCCAGGAGGGAGATCAGTGGGGAGGGATGGGGGGGACGAATGGACAAGGGAGGCGCGTAGGGAGCAATCCCTGCGGAAAGCAGGGGGGGGGGGAGGGAAAGATGTGCTTAGTGGTGGGATCCCGTTGGAGGTGGCAGAAGTTACAGAGAATATGTTGGACCCGGAGGCTGGTGGGGTGGTAGGTGAGGACCAGGGGAACCCTATTCCTAGTGGGGTGGCGGGAGGATGGAGTGAGAGCAGACGTACGTGAAATGGGGGAGATGCGTTTAAGAGCAGAGTTGATAGTGGAGGAAGGGAAGCCCCTTTCTTTAAAAAAGGAGGACATCTCCCTCATCCTAGAATTAAAAGCCTCATCCTGAGAGCAGATGCTCTGACTCTCACAGCTATCTGGACTATTCCTCTTCTCACCCTGTCTCTTGCAAAAATGCCATCCCCTTCTCGCAATTCCTCCGTCTCTGCCGCATCTGCTCTCCTGTCCCTCCCCCTCCTCCTCCTGTCTTCTCCTATCATTTTGGATCTCCCCCTCCCACTTTCAAATCTCTTACTCACTCTTCCTTCAGTTAGTCCTGACGAAGGGTCTCGGCCTGAAACGTCGACTGCACCTCTTCCTGGAGAATGGTAACAGTCTTTTTCCCCAGGGTAAGGGAGCTCATAACTCCAGATGGGTGACAGGGAAAGACCTGAGAGTGATTTTTTTTTTTTAAAACGCAGAGTGGTGAGTATATGGAATGAGCTGCCAGAGGAACTAATACTCACTTAAGTACAATTGGATAACTACATGGAGGATAGGGCTTGGAGAGATACGTGCCAGGTTCAGCAGAAATTGGTTATACTGTGCTGCATTGCTCTGTGTCATAAATTTGAAGATGTATTTTGCAATCAAACTCAATGGATGTCTTTCCAAAAACACCGATACCTCATGGATATCCGTCCACAGTTTACCGCAAAACTCTCAGTAGTGAGCTCATGGTGACACGCACATATACTGTCTGGGTAGTTTCCAGACCCTTGGCATGAACATTGAATTCTCCAATTTCCTGTAATTCCCACCCCCATCCCAGTTTCACTCCGCCCCCTCCTCCAGCTGCCTATCACCTCCCTCATGGTTCCGCCTCCTTCATTATGCATTCCCCTATTCCTTCTTCACCTTTCCTGCCTATCCCTTCCTGCTTCCCCTCCCCCACCCCTTGATCTTTCCCCTTACTGGAGAAAGATCTGCATCTACCTGCCTTCTCCTTCCCACCCTCCCCCCCACCTTCTTTATAGGGCCCCTGCCCCTTCCCTCTTCAGTCCTGACGAAGGGTCTCCGCCCGAAACGTTGACTATTCATTTCTACGGATGCTGTCCGACCTGCTGAGTTCCTCCAGCGTGTTGTGCGTGTTGCTTTGACCCCAACATCTGCAGAGTATCTGCAGCTCATGGTGACGATAGAGTAAGATCCCCAGAGACTGGCTCCTGCCGCAAGTTTAGGCCGGCTACAGCCTGAACGTATACACACATGGACCCGACTCTCAGACATGAGCCGGTGAAATAACTGACACTTACCAAATGTTAAATTCAACACCACAGCGTCCGTTATTAGGGGTGAAGACGTCATGAGCAACAACCACCGGCTACTACACTTCGCTCTTCCTTCTCCACTACAACCAGGTAAACTTGCCCCGGACACCGGACGTCACTGACGTTACATAATTGACATCCGAAAAAGCCAAGGATAAGGTCGGACCAAGCTTTGAAATGGTCGAGTCTCGAATCAGCGTCATAAAGGCGGGACTTCCGGTGATGCTGTTCTGGGCGCAATGATGCTCGCCCGCCGAAGTATGGAAGCTGGCGCTTGAACGCCGCGGGAAAAGGTCAGCCGCTCATTGGCCATATTTCATCCAATGAGCGGCTGCTATTGACCGATCTCTCTACTTGTGGAATGCTGCTAAAATTCAGAACGTTCAGTTTATGAACAGTTGGCGGTAAAAGCGCCTACAGACGCCTTGTGTTTATGATTTCAGGAGATTCTGACCAACTTTTTATGTTATGGCGGGGTACCGTGGAGAGCATTCTGACAGGCTGCATCTCTGTCTGGTATGGTGGTGGTGGGGCTACTGCACAGGACCGAAAGAAGCTGCAGAGGGTTGTAAATTTGGTCGGCTCCATCTTGGGCACCCAGGGCACCCCTTTCTCACTGTTACCAGCAGGTAGGAGATACCTACCTGAAGTCACACACTCAGCGATTCAGGAACAGCTTCTTCCCCTCTG
Organism: Mobula birostris; assembly: GCF_030028105.1. NCBI lineage: Eukaryota > Metazoa > Chordata > Chondrichthyes > Myliobatiformes > Myliobatidae > Mobula > Mobula birostris. The sequence continues at coordinate 46,883,685 of NC_092383.1, read as the reverse complement.
CCATCCAATTCCTAAATGGACATTGAACCATATCTCACTTTTTTTAATTACAGTATTTCTGGTTTTTTGCACGCTTTTAATCGATTGTCCTGACGAAAGGTCTTGGCCCGAAATGTCGACTGTACCTCTTCCTAGAGATGCTGCCTGACCTGCTGCGTTCACCAGCAACTTTGATGTGTGGTGGTTGATGTTCATCAATGATGGGTGATAAAGCCTCAATTCATTGTCTAATCCTAAAGATTACAACTGTGACACCTTGGAATATTGGCTTTAGTTTTGTGTGCAGTCTTCTGGAGTGAGGCTGAAAACCAGATCCTTTGTCTCAGGCAAGAATGGTACTAAACCTAGTAACAGTCAAAACACGAGAAACACGTGGATTGCTGGGGAAAAATAAATACAAAAGGGATTGTAACCTGGTGCAGGTTTTCAGCATGGAAAACAGAAAGGTTTAGGAAGTTAAAATCAGAGGTAGCCTTTCAGGTTTACAGAGGTAACTGGAAAAGGCTCAAGCAAGGAATTAGCAAGGGGTCATGAAATGTCTTTTGCAGACAAGATTAAAATGAATTTTTTAGGCATTTCATTCTTCCATTAAAAGGTTAAGTAGGGAGAGGACAAGATCACTTAAGGATAAAGGAGGACATTTATACAGGGAGTCAGGGGTTGCAGCCAATGTACTAAATTTGGGGCAGCACAATAGTGTAGTGGTTAGCACAATGCAGTGATTCAGGCTCAATTCCCACTGCTGCCTGTAAGGAGTTTGTATGTTCTCCCCATGACTGCGTGGGCTTCCTCTGGGTGCTCCGGTTTCCTCCCACAGTCCAAAGATGTACCGGTTGGTAGGTTAATTGGTCATTGTAAATTGTCCCATGATTAGGCGAGGATTAAATTGAGAATTGTTGGATGGCTCAGCTGGAAGGGCCTATTCCATGCTGTATCTCAATAAGTAAATAATGGAGTCAGGATTCACCGGAAAAAGACTTGGAGGATAGAGGCAACAGTGTGGGGCATGCTAACGTGAAAGGTGTATTAGGAAAGAGATGGTACTTGATTCTTTGAAGATCATCAACATGGATAATTCACCAGAGCAGGATGGGATGTATCCCAAATTGTAGAAAGAGGTGAAGAGGAGATTCTTGGAGCTTTAACACTTGCTGCTGGAGATTTGGCGTGTAGCCAATGTTCTTTCAATTTTAGATGGTGCTGGTGAAGCACCGTGACTACTTGCTGGTAGCAAACAAAACTAACAAAGCTACCAACTACTTTATTAATCACACTTGTTCTGGTAAATGACAATGGCAATCAGTAGCCTGCAACTTCCATTTTGGAGTTGAGCTTTTAAACTGCTTGTACCACCTGGTATTTTTGTGGTATAAACTGAAGTGTCAAAGGTATAGGACAGTTGTGGCGTGCTGTGTATGCAGAATCAAGGTGGTGGGGCCCAGGCTCAGTCCATGAGTGAGGATAGACCTGAGATTTGATCAATATAAGTGCCAGGCCAAATTGGAAAGGTCCAATATGGACCTGGGTCTGAGAGCATATCAAAGCGGTAGGGCCTGGTAGGGCCGCCAAGAGCGAGGAACAACCCAAGGTTTAGACAATTTAAGCACCAGACCAGATTGAAAAAGTAAGGGTGTTAAGTGATGGGCCAGTTCAGCTCACTGCTCCGTTAGGTTTACGCATCTCTGTGCTGAACTGAGACTGTGACCTTCAACTAATGGGCTTCTGGACTGGCTGAAGTGATGACTGGCTTCATAGCTGTGGACTCACTCTCATGAACTTCAGTTCTGAATGCTAGTTGCTTATTTTTATTGATTGCATGATTTGTTTTTTTTTCAGCACATTGGGTCTTTGACAGTCTTCATGTTTTAATGGGTTCTATTGGGTTTCTTTGTGCCTGCTTGTAAGGGGATTAATTTCCAGGTTGTATATGGTATATGTACTTTGACAATAAAGGTACTGTGTACCTTTGTTCATGAAGGCACATTGGGATGATCCAGAAAATCATAGGCCAGTGAGCTTTGTGTCAATGTTCTGGAGAGGATTCTTTGGAATAGAATTAACACACATTTGGAAACACATGGCTTAATTAAGGATACTCAACATGGCTTTGTTGGGGGGGAGGGAGAAGGCCATGTCTTACTAATTTGATTGAGTTTGTTGAGGAGGTGACCAAGGTGACGAATGAGGATTGGTGTTATACTGCCTTGAGATCCTGGTGTTCAGCAGGGTTTGGTGCTGGGATTTGTCTATAATATGTTGCTTGTGATTATATAGAAATGACATGGATGAAAATGTAGATGGTAAAGTAGATAACAAATTTGCAGATGATACAAAGATAGGTAGAGTTGTGGACACTGGAAAGGCTGCCAAAGGGTATGGCAGAATGTAATCAGTTACGGGTGCCAAAAAGGCAGACAGAGTTCAAATGTTGAGGTGTTGCATTTTATGAGATCTAATGCAAGGTGAAAGTATGTCATTAATCCCAGGACTCTTAATAGCATTGATGTAGAGAGGGATCTTGTGGTGCAAGACCACAGTTCACTGAAAATGGCCATGCAGGTAGAAAGGGAGATAGAGGAGGCATTTGGAGCATTTGGCCTTCATTACCAGGGGTACCAGGGAGTGTTGTAGAACATAGGAGCCTAGGAGTATATGTACAAGATGCCCTGAAAGTGGCATCAGAGATGGAGAGGGTGGCAAAGGCAGTGTTCAGTTTTGGTCATCCTGTTGTAGTATGAATACTATTAAGCTGGAAAGAGTGCAGGGCAGAATTGCAACAGTGTTGCTGGGACATTTTTCATAGGAGCATAGGGGAATGAGGGATGATGATGAGGGGTACAGACAGGGTGAATGTACAGTCTTTTCTCGTGGTTGGAGAATCAAGAACTAGAAGGTATAATTGTAGGGTGATGGGAGAAATTTAATTGTAACCTTGAGAGGCAACTTTTTGACCCAGTTTGTCTATAGTGCTTGTTTCCTTGCTGTATGACTCTAGCATATTGTGGAGGCTTTTTACCGAATGCTGCCTGGATTAGAGAGCATGAGCTCTGAGGTGATATGACATGTTCCTATTAAATCTGTACATTCTACCTCAGGTATGACCTCTCCAATGTCTTGTATAACTACAACATGACCTTCCATCTCCTAAACTCAGTGTTGTGACTGTAGAACATCATGCCACCTTCATCACTGTCTACCCGTGACAACACTTTTATAGAACAATATATTTGTAACATTTGGTCCCCCTGTTCTACAATACTCCCTCGATTTTCACTGTGAAAATCCTACACTGGTTTGACGTACCGAAATGCAACGCCTGGCACTTATTTTTATTGAGTGCTATTTGCTAATCCTCTGCTGATTACACTTTGCTGATCAAGAACCCCCTGTAATCTTGATAGCCTTCTACATTACAATATTACCTATGTCAGTGTCATCTGCAAACTTAGTAACCATGTATACAAATTATTTGTACATTTGTATATAAATTATTTATCAGAACAGGTTTAAAATCACCGGCGTACGTAATGAAATTTGTTAACTTCACAGCAGCAGTACAATACATGATAATATTGGGGAAAAAAGTAAACAAGTTACATGTACATATACATATGTACATTAAATAGTTAAATTTAAATAGTGCAAAAACAGAAATAATATAAAAAAAGTGAGGTACTATTCATGGGTTCAATCCCCTTTTAGGAATCAGATGGCAGAAAGGAGGAAGCTGTTCCAGAATCGCTGAGTTATTGTGCCTTCGGGCTTCTGTACTGTAACAATGTATTTTCTGGGTGATGGGGGTCATTAATGATGGACACCGCCTTTCTGAGGCACTGCTTCTTGAAGGTGTCTTGAATACTATGGAATTTGGTACCCGGTTCTGGTGATGTCATCATTCAGAATGGCAGCTCAAATCAATAGCTCCTCTAGAAAAACGCATATTTTGCCCCATTAATCCATCAAATATAAGATTTTTCGAATATATCTGAATTGATAAGGGGGGCAAGAATGGGGAAAAAGAGTGGAGATTTAAAAAGCATCACTGCAGAGCCTATGGAAGAGAGAGGTGCAGTGCGCAGCTCTCCTACACGTGCACGTGGCAGCGAAGCTAATGCGGGGCCTCGTGCAAGCGAAGCGGCAAATATGATGAAGAGTCTGGAAGATATAAAGGAAGTCGAAAATGATATAAAACAACAACTAAATGATATAAAGTCAGAGCTTGCCAAAGTCAATCAGAAAATAGTGGTGGCAGAGACTCGAATTGAGAAGGTAGAAGATCGCGTGCAAAACATGGAACAGATACTAAGTAAGATGATAAAAGTATTAAACCAACAGGAAAGTAAATTGTTTGACCAGGAGGGAAGATTGCGATGGAAAGATATCAGGATTGTTAATGTTCCTGAAGGAGCGGAGAGATTGTCAATGATGGACTTTGTAGGACGTGGGACGCACTGGAGATTCCCCCAACTATGGAGACTGAAATTTAGAGGGCGCATCGTTCGCTCGTCCCCTGGCCCTCTGGAGACAAAGAAAGTAAGCTGTGCTCAATAGTACTTAAATTCCTTTGATTAAGAGCAAGGTGGGGATTCTACGAAGGGCCTGGGTTAAGAAGAGGGTTTTTTTGGAAACCCTCTAATATACTTCGATCATGATTACCCCACCAGCAGTCCTACTGAAACAGAAGGAATATCCCGAAGCGAAATGAATATTAAAGCAAGAAAAGATTAAATTCCAAACCCCATACCCTGCTAAACTGAGGGTATTTTACCAAGAAGGGATATGACTATAGCAGACGGTGGAAGAGGCGACTACAGACATGAAGAACAGAGAACTGCCCATTAGCGTGGACAAACCAAGGGAAAGTCTGGCTGTGCAGTTATCCCGATCTGCTTGGGAAATGGTAAGAGAACCTAGAAAGCAGGGGACGGGAGCAGGATGAGAGAAGGATATAGTTATTAGGAAGAGACTGTGAGTTCTCCGAGGGCAGCCCTTACCTCCTCCAGAAGAGCCATAAGGTTTGGCTAACTTTAAAAGTGCTGATAAACTAAACGGAAGCAAAAATAGACGGTGATATACCTATCTCAAGAAATACGTGTTATAATGTGGATTTTTAAAAATTCATTTATTCATTCCTTTTTCCGCACCTAAATAAGAATATGTACATGGGAGGAATACACAGGGAAATCATTTCTGTGTAATACACATAGTTTTTTTTACTTACTTTTATAGGTACTGCAACGGGGGCCCTCAACCCACAGGTAGGAGGGGCTATCCCCCACGGCTAGACTTCTTCTGGCTCAACCCAGGGTCATCTAGAGACCCCAGCCTTGGAATCACACCTTTGTTTCCATTTTTTTTATTATTCGCATTTCTTGGCTCTTATTTGTTCAGGGAGTAGATGGATTAAGTTATATTCTACAAATTTCAATGATATACTAACAGATAAATACACGTGGCTAAGAACAAAGTAAAATTCATTTCTTTTAATATCAATGGGCTGTTGAATCCAGTTAAGTGCAGTAAGATTCTATCAAAAATGAAAAAAGAATAAGCCCATGTAGTATATTTACAGGAAACTCACTTAAGTGATAATGAGCATGGAAAATTAAAGAGAATTGGCTTCACTAATTTGTTTTTATCCTCATATAAATCAGGACATAGAAGAGGAATTGCTGTTCTCATCTCAAGCAAGCTATATTTTGAAAAAGTATTTGGAATGGGAGATAAGGAGGGCAGATATATTCTGGTAAGGGGAAATATAGATGGAAATCCAGTTACTTTAATGAATATATATGCACCCCCAGGAAGCGATATTAGTTTCTTCCAGAAAATTATGAATATTATGGTAACGGAAACAGCAGGTCTCTTGATATGTGGGGGAGACTTAAATTTACAATTACAACCAAAGCAAAACTCTTCCAATAGAAAAACTTGTGAAACAAAGTCCTTACATAAGAAATTTAACACTCTTTTTGAGGATGTTGGTCAAATTGATATATGGAGGGACCTTTTCCCCGACGGAAGGGATTACACTCATTATTCTGCCCCCCATTCCGTATATACAAGAATAGACTATTTCATAACATTTGGAAAAGATAGAGACAAAAGAATCACCAGTGGAATTGGGACAATAGGTGTAAGTGACCATGCACCTATATATTTATCTGTTGATTTTGACCTACAACCAAAGAATACTATTTGGAAACTAAATTCAAGTCTACTCAATGATCCCTATTTTAAGGAACAAATTAAAAAAGAAATTAGGTCTTTAGAATTCGATGATAATGGAGAGGTTTCACCTCCCATTCTATGGGATACTCTGAAGGCTGTCTTAAGAGGGAAAATTATAGTGATATCTTCATATAAGAAAAAAAATAAGGAATAAAACATTAGAGGAATTACAAAATAAGCTGAAGGAACTAGAAAAAAAACAAATTGAGTTTGGCACAGGATACACTAGACGAAATTTTAAAAATTAGGAATGAAATTAATAGTTTGGCTACACAAGAAATTAGAAAAAATTTAATGTTTATGAAACAGAGATACGATGAAAGTTGATCTAAATCTATGAAAATATTGGCGCGGAAACTGAAAAAAAGATAGCAGAAAATACAATTCATAGAATAAGGGATCCAAGAACAAAAGTGATAAAAAAAAATAAGCTAAGTGAAATTCAAGAAGCTTTTGAAATGTTTTACAAAACTCTATATTCCAAAGTTCCAGGGGGAAGCATAACCCAAATTGACACCTTCCTGAATTATTTAGAGTTACCCACTTTAAGCAAAGAACAAAATAGAACGATGACTGCTGACATAACTGAAGCTGAACTAAAAACTGCAATTAGCAGGCTTAAGTTAAGCAAGTCACCAGGATCAGATGGATGTATGGCAGAGTGGTATAAAGAGCTTAGAAGTGGGTTAATTCCTGTTTTACTCCCCACACTGAATTGGGTCCTAAGAAAGCCACAAATGCCACCCAGCTAGAAGGAGGCGATAATCTCAGCTATACCGAAAGAAGACGAGGATAATATGGAATGTGGGTCATTTAGACCAATATCTGTTCTTAATGTGGATTATAGAATATTTACCTCCATCATGGCCAAACGATTAGAAGAGTTTTTAGCCACACTGATACATAATGATCAGACAGGTTTTATACAACAACACCAAACACAAGACAATATACGAAGGACACTTCACATTATGGATCATATAAAAAAATGAAATTGAAGCAATAGTGGTAAGCATGGATGCTGAAAAGGCATTTGATTCGGTTAATTGGAATTATTTTTTTTTTGCAGAGTTTTGCATAGATTTGGTTTACATGACACAATTATTAAAACTATACAAGCACTATACAACAATCCGACTGCCAGGATTAAAATCAATGGATATTTATCTAATAGCTTTACCCTAGAAAGGGGCACGAGACAGGGTTGTGCATGCTCATCGCTACTCTTTGCATCATATCTGGAACCATTAGCTTAATACATCAGACAAAATGAAGATATCAGGGGAATTACTATTAAAGGGACAGAGCATGAATCGGCCTGTTATGCGGATGACATTTTGATCCAACCAACATACTGTTTACCTAAATTGATGCAATCCTTTGGATAATATGGCCAATTATCAGGATACAAGATAAACATAGATAAAACCCAATGACTTTCATATAACTATAGCCCACCAAGAGAAATTGAAAGTAGATACCCTTGGGTATGGCAAACAGAGTCCGTCAAATATTTGGGCATCGTTATGCCAAAAGATTTGGCAAAATTATCAGAATGCAATTATCAGCCTATATATAAAAAAAATTAAGGAAGATATAACAAGATGGAACCTAATTCCTTTTCTTGGTCTCAGTTCAAGGATTGAATCTATTACAATGAATATACTGCCCAGACTACTATATCTCTTTCAGACCTTACTAATAGAGATTAACCAAAATCAATTCAATGAATGGAACAAGATGCTATCAAGATATATATGGCAAGGTAAAAAGACATAGGGTTTGTCTCAAAACTTTGCAATTAGCCAAGGAAAAGGGGGGATGGGACCTGCCTTCTCTTAGAGATTATTATTTTGCAGTACAGTTGAGAGCCATGATATGCTGGTGCAACCCATCATATGACACTCAATGGAAAAACACTGCGGAGAGGATACTTTCCATCCCCATACAGGCAATTTTGGCTGATAACCTAGAAAGTTACATAAATAATATTGACAACCCGTGGGTGAAATGGACTCTTAAAATATGGAAAACTATTATGAAAGAATATAAACTAGAGAGAGACATTGCAATTCTTAAATGCTGTGCATATGACTTGGATTTTATGCCAAATAAACTGGATGCTAGATTTAAGGACTGGACAGCTAAAGGAATAACAGCTATTTGCAATATAATGAAAGAAGGAACACTGTTCAGTTTTGAAATGCTCAAAGAGAAATACTTATTAGAAAAACAAGACTTTTACTGGTATTTACCGATGCGACAGTATGTTAATAGGATGGTTAAAAATGTAACCAAGGCAAGTACATGTCTGATAGAGCTATTTAGAAAAGCGTATAATTCAGACAACGGTAGTAGAATAATCTTAAACATGTATAAGGGTTTGTCAAATCTTAAAACACATTCGACTTCATAGGTTAAAATAAAATGGGAGAAGGAAAGAGGGATAATAATATCTGAGGAAGACTGGACAATAATATGGAGGTATCAATGGAAGTGTACCAGTTCACAGAAATGGAGGGAGTTCAGGTGGAAAAACTTGATAAGATATTTTATTACACCTCTCAGAAATCCCATTATGTTAGTAACCCCCCTGCTTACTGGAGAAATTGTGGAAATCAAAATGCAAACCATTATCATATATTTTCTAGGAATGCCCTGTTACCAATGACTATTGGAGTGGGATACATAATGCCCTACAAGACATCTTTAAATGTGAAATACCCTTAGAGAGTAAGACCATATATTTTGGGTATATACTTCAAGAATGGTTGAAAAGGGTTAGATAATGTACTGCTGGTGGCTGGTAAAAAGAGCCTTACCAGGAAATGGTTATCACAGGAGAGCCCAACTTTAAACGTATGGATGGAAATTACAATGGACACTTACAAAATGGAGAAGATAACAGCATCTGTTGATCATAAGTTGGAACAATTTTATTCATACTGGAAAAAATGGTTTAACTACATAACACCTCATAGGCCTGATTTTATTCTCGCAAGTCAATGAATATGTTGTTTTTAAAAAAGATCACTCCCTGCTCTGTACATGGTTTTCTTCTTTCGATTGTTCTTTCTTTCCTCTCCTTTCTCTAAGTGTATACCTCAGATAAATGTTATGTGGAGATTTGTGACAAATATGATTGTATGATATGTATGTTGTATCTGAAATACATCTTATGGAAATGTTTGATGATGAAATTCAATAAAAAATAAATTACAAAAAACAGGAAGTTGGTACCCAAGATAGAGCTAATTTTACAACTTTCTGTAACTTCTTTCAGTCCTGTGCAGTAGCCCCCACCCCCATACCAGACAGTGATGCACCCTGTCAGAATTCTCTCCATGAATTCTGTAGAAATTTTCAAGTGTTTTAAGTGACAAATCAAATATCCTCAAACTTCTAATAAAATACAACCACCGTCTTACCTTCTTTATAGCTGCATTGATATGTTTGGATCAGGTTAGTTTCTTAGAGATCTTGACACCCAGGAACTTGAAATTGCTCAGTCTCTCCACTTCTGATCCCTCTATGACAATTGGTTCGTGTTCCCTCATCCTACCCTTTCTAAAGCCCACAATCAGCTCTTTGGTCTTATGCATGTGACAAAACAACAGTGTCATGGCGGATCGACCCGATGCAAGAGCGCAAATCCCACGAACACAATAAAGCAAGCAATACTTTATCAAACTTTGTTCTTTATTCATAGCATGCTATGGGGGAAGTTACAGACTGATCTCCCAAAGAGCCAGTCTGGGCACTACCCTCCCCTGAATCACAATTCTTCACAATTTATAATATTGATTATTAGGTCCACAGGAAATTTTACAATTATGCGAGTTAAGACAGTTTTAGAATAGTTTTGATCACATGTTAATTTACTATTAGATATAAAATCATGATTGGTTAGTTATAATTATTTTCTGACAAAGCTAGCCTGGATACAACATTAGTTCCTTATATTGACACCTTCCCCTTTCTCTCGAACATTCTACCCCCTATGCTATCCTTCCCATATTTAGTTATAACTTGAGGTGCCCCTTCTGTATGGCCAGATAGAGGACAATGTCTAATACGTCACCTGTTGTTGGGTAGGGTTTCTTTCTGACTTGCCCAACAACAGTAAGCTAAGGTGCTCATAAGGTGATTGATCATTAGCTAATCATTGTTCCTAGTATTTACCTATCACTCTACTCTATCACTAGCACTGATCCCTGTGGCACCCTGTTAGCCGCAGACCTCTGGTTTGAAAAACAACCTTCTACGTCATGTGCTACTTCCTAAAATCAAGCCAATTATTTATCAAATTAGCTAGCTCTACCTGGAGGTGAGGTGCAATTTCTTTCTAGAGAGGGCTGTCCTGGTAGGTGGCTACTTTGCAAGTGGAACAAGTGCTAAACCTGCCCCTACACCTCCTCCCTCACTACTGTTCAGGGCCCCACACTGTCCTTCCAGGTGAAGTGACATTTCATCTGTGAGTCTGTTGGGGTCATATACTGTGTCCAGTGCTCCCAGTGTGGCTTCCCGTATATCAGGGAGACCCAACATAGATTGGGAGACCACTTCGCCGAGCACCTACGCTCTGTCCGCCAGAAGAAGCGGGATCTCCCAGTAGCAACCAATTTTTAATTCCACTTCCCATCCCCATTCCAATATATCTATCCATGGCCTCCTCTACTGTCTCAATAAGGCCACACTCAGGTTGGAGGAACAACACTTGAATCTGCAGGGGATCTATATTCTTGCAGGCAGGTTTTCTACAACTGTCTGATGCGGCATAAACTAATATAGCAAGGGGATGGGAACCGATATGATAGAGCTGAGGATGAACCGGCAGGTTTACAAGTAGATGATGGATGTAACATGAATGTAAGGAAGGGCAAGCCAAAGATTGGGTACAAATGCAGACATAGCAAAGAGTTAAATTGTACCACAGAAGCAAAATTCAAAAGGATGAAGAATGCAGGACTGAGGGTGGTGTACTTAAATGCGTGGAGCATTCAGAATAAGGTGGAAAATTTCGTGGCACAATTAGAGATTGGTCAGTAAGATGTGGGCATCACTGAGATAGGGCTGAAAGAAGGCTATAGCTGGGAGCTTAGCATCAAGGGGTGTAAAAGAGGGCATAGATGGTGGTGTGGCTCTGTTGGTAAAAGATGGAATTACATCTTTATAAGGAGGTGACATAGGATCAAAGAATGTTGAATCTTTGTGGGTGGAGTTAAGAAAGTGCAAGGATAGAAAAACCATTATGGGAAGCATATTTAGGCCTTCATGTAGTAGCCAAGATGTGGGGTTGAGATTGCAAAGGGAGCTGGAAACAATTTTAATGGGGGTCTTCAATATGCATGGGGATTGGGAAAATCAGGTTGATGTTGGACAGGGAATTTGTTGAATGCCTATCAGATGGCTTTTTAGAGCAGCCTATGCTCAAGCCTACTCAGGGAAAGACTGTAGTAGATTAGGTGTTGAATTCAATTGACTTTATTTTTTATATCCTTCACCTACATGAAGAGTAAAAATCTTTACGTCATGTCTCCATCCAAATGTGCAATGTGCAATCAGAGTAATTTATAATAATTTATAATAAATAGAACAGTCAAGGTTATATAGAGTACACTCAAATCAGTGTGAGTTCATCAGTCTGATGGCCCGGTGGAAGATGCTGTCCTGGAGCCTGTTGTTCTTGGCTTTTATGCTGTAGTACCGCTTCCCAGATGGTAGCAATTAGAATAGATTGTGGTTGGGGTGACTCGGGTCCCCAATGATCCTATGGGTCCTTTTTACACACTTGTCCTGAATCATGGGAAGTTCACAACTACAGATGCGCTAGGCTGTCCACTCCACTTTCTAAAGAGAACTGTGATTAACGGAGGTACAGTTCCCATAACAGGCAGTGATGCAGCCTGTCAGGATGCTCTCAATTGTGCCCCTGTAGAAAGTTCTTAAGATAACTTCCTCAACCGTCTGAGGTGAAAGAGGTGCTGTTGTGCCTTTTCACCACACAGCTAGTGTGTACAGATGACATGAGGTCCTCAGTGATTTGCATGCCGGGGAACTTAAGTTGTTTACCCTCTCAACCTCAGATCCATAGGGGTTAGCATGTCCCCATTCCTCCAGTAATCCACAACCAGCTCCCTTGTTTTTTGCAACATTGAGGAAGTGTCACCAGGTTCAGATATGGCCCAAGTGCAGAGTGAGAGACCCAAGTGGGTCGATAGCTCACAAACTTTAATGCGAACAGTGTTAAAGGGAAAATAAAACAATAAACACTAGGCCAAACAGGGCCATTAACTGAAACTCTCAAATGGAAAATGAAGCCTACACTGTGGCTGAAAAGAACACCTAAGTATTAAGCAAATACTAGCAACACACACAAAATGCTGGAGGAATGCAGCAGGCCAGACGGCACCCATAGGAAGAAGGACAGTTGACTTTTCAGGCCGAGACCCCTCGTCAGGACTAACTGAAAGAAGAGATAGTAAGAGATTTGAAAGTGGGAGGGGGAGGGGGAGATCCTAAATGATAGGAGAAGACAGGAGGGGGAGGTGTTACATACCTCAAGGAGATCTTGTGACTTTCTTGTGAGAATGATGTAATGGTCTTTTGGAGGTCACTTGATGTAATTTTCCCACCGATGTGAGGTCACGTGATAATATGTTCATGACGGGTATAAAGGAGAAGACCCCGGTGACGCAGTTAGTTTTCCAGCTAGAACATCAGTCAGTGTCTCTGTTCCGTTGCATATTTGTTTTATGAAGCAGTTTCATTTTTAAAACAGAGTTTTACATTCTATTGTAAGGTACAATAGTGCTGGATTGGCAGTTTACCCATTTCTGCCAGATTTGTTGATGTACCTTTTCAGTAGTATTGGAGAGTGAAGACTTTATCGAAGTACAGCACCTGAAGGATTAAGAGAAGTTGGTATCATTCGGCAATTTAACAGAAGATCGACCTTATTGAGTCTTCGTTGAAGAAGTAGTGACCTGCATCAAAGATAACTCCTGCCAAAAGAGCAAGGTAGTTCATGCAGGATTTGCTCGCCAGAAGAAAGGTCAGTTGATTTAAGCCATTTATTTCCTTCATTCGTGAATCCTTTTGGACAGAACCAGCAGGAAAGTGGCGTCTATGAAGAAGTCCTTCTCCAGAGAAGTCTCTCCAAATTGAATGTATAAATCTGTTGGACTTTAGAATTTACCATTTTAAGAACTGTGTTTGACTTTACCGCTTTAAGAGCTGTTTTCGTATTTATCGCCTTAAGAACCAGTACCGAGTGGTGATTTGTTGAACGGCCGCATAGCAGTTAACTTCCAGTTAAGGTTTTCATTTGTTTATTTTATTGTTTATCTGTGCTTAATAAATGTTTGGTTGTTTTTTATATAACCTGTCTCGATTGATACTCATTATTGCTGGTTACGTAACAAATTTTGGGGGCTCGTCCAGATTTTGTTCCAAATTTTTGAGCTTAAGTGCTTGTTTAATTGCCATTCTGATTTGGCAAAGGGAAATACCTGATTTTTTTTTAGTTTGATTGGTGTGTGAGTGGTATTCGGCTGCAATGAATATTGACGACTTTATGGATTCGCCTGACCCGGAGTTTTTAGCAAATGCGAGAAAACCTGTTGTATCGGAGATTGCTAGGAGGTTGGATATTAAGGGAATTACGAAGCGTACCACAAAGGCCTTAATTCAAAGAAAAATCGCTGAGCATTATATAAGTTTGAAAACGTTTGAGGATGAGGTGTTAGATAGGTTTCCAATGAGTAATCTGGAAATGCAATTACATCTTGAACAAATAAAGTTAAAGCAATTGGAAGCTGATTGGAAAGAAGTCGGTTAGAAGCTGAAAATAAATAGAAGGAATTTGAGGCTAGAGAGGCCCATAAAATAAGGGAATTTAAAGAAAGAGAAGCTGAAAACCAGAGGAAATTTGAGCTAGAGATGGAGAAATTAAAGTCCGGAAATCAGTCTTCTGGTTCTAAGCAACAGTTTATTGCTAGTCGTGAGGTTATTTTGGCTCCTCCATTTAATGAAGCTGAAGTGGACAAATATTTCCAGCATTTCGAAACCGTTGCTATGAGTTTAGGGTGGCCGAGAGAGCAATGGCCAGTGATGTTACAAAGTGTAATTAAAGGCAAGTTTATACAGCTTTAAATGCTGAACAAGCACTGGATTATGATATTGTTAAACAGCATATATTGAAGGCATATGAGTTGGTTCCGGAAGCGTATAGAGAAAGATTCAGAAATTTGAAGAAATCGATGGAAAAAACTTATGTGGAATTTGCCTACAAGAAATCTGTGTGTTTTGAGCAATGGGTTTCCTCTAAATATGTGAATGGGAGTATAATAAACTAAAAGAGTTGGTTTTACTGGAGGAATTTAAAAGAAGCATTTCTGTTGAAGTGAGAACATACTTAAATGAAAGGGACACTGCTATGTTGCAGGAGACTGCTAAATTAGCTGATGAGTATGCTTTAATTCATAAGAATAGATTTTCTCCAGATAGAACTTTTAAAAGGAAAAATAGCACGGAGAGTCGAAGTAAACCGGAAATTAAATCTGAAGTAAGTGTGAAAAGTAAAGATGAAGGGAGACATGTGAAGGAAAGACATTTTGGTATTATTTGTAATTATGGTAAGAAACCTGGACATGTAATAGCTAACTGTTTTCCATTGAAAAAGAAAGAGAAGAAAGCCGTCCCAGATGCTTGTGTGCAGCATATGGAAACACCTGTAAATCCACAGAGTTTGATAAATACTAGTGAAGTTTTGTCAGATTCTGACCAGATTAAGAGGGGATATGTACATTTTATAACAGAAGGATTTGTATCCTTGAAAGAAGGATCCAGTTCAGTACCAATAAGAATACTTAGAGATACTGGAGCTTCTCAATCACTAATATTAGACAGTGTGCTAAAGTTTAGTGATGAGTCTGACATTGGTGAGGTAAACTATATAAGAGGAGCTGGGAGTGCCCTTATGCCAGTACATTTACATAGAGTAAATTTAAAGTCAGGATTAATTGCAGGGGTTGTTAAAGTAGGACTACAATCCAGCTTACCTGTGAATGATGTTTCTCTTTTGTTAGGGAATGACTTAGCAGGTGGACAAGTTTTTCCTGAAGTGCATTTAACAATAAATCCGAATTCTGAGGAACCACAGAGGGATTCTAACACAGATTCTTCCTGTAACAAGAGCTCTGGCTAAAAAAACTGATGTACAGGATGAGGTTGTTACCCATGACTGTTCAACTCAAGATTTGAATTTTGAGGATGTACAGGTTTCCCCTGCCATCCGAAGGTAGAGCCATAGAACCATAGAACCATAGAAACTACAGCACAGAAACAGGCCCTTTGGCCCTTCTTGGCTGTGCCGAACCATTTTCTGCCTAGTCCCGCTGACCTGCACACGGACCATATCCCTCCATACACCTCCCATCCATGTATCTGTCCAATTTATTCTTAAATGTTAAAAAAGAACCCGCATTTACCACCTCGTCTGGCAGCTCATTCCATACTCCCACCAATCTCTGTGTGAAGAAGCCCCCCACTAATGTTCCCTTTAAACTTTTCCCCCCTCACCCTTAACCCATGTCCTCTGGTTTTTTTCTCCCCTTGCCTCAGTGGAAAAAGCCTGCTTGCATTCACTCTATCTATACCCATCATAATTTTATATACCTCTATCAAATCTCCCCTCATTCGTCTACGCTCCAGGGAATAAAGTCCTAACCTATTCAACCTTTCTCTGTAACTGAGTTTCTCAAGTCCCGGCAACATCCTTGTAAACCTTCTCTGCACTCTTTCAACCTTATTTATATCCTTCCTGTAATTTGGTGACCAAAACTGAACACAATACTTCAGATTCGGTCTCACCAATGCCTTATACAACCTCATCATAACATTCCAGCTCTTATACTCAATACTTCGATTAATAAAGGCCAATGTACCAAAAGCTCTCTTTACGACCCTATCTACCTGTGATGACACTTTTAGAGAATTTTGTATCTGTATTCCCAGATCCCTCTGTTCCACTGCACTCCTAGGAAACGGTTCGTGAGCCGAAATGTCGTAAAGCGAAGAAGCAATTACCATTTATTTATATGGGAAAATTTTGTGAGTGTTCGCAGACCCAAAAATAACCTACCAAATCATGCCAAATAACACATAAAACCTAAAATAACAGTAATATATAGTAAAAGCAGGAATGATATGATAAATACACAGCCTATATAAAGTAGAAATACTTTTCCACCATCATTACTGAACTGTTCTCCGTAGCGAAAATCTCACTCAAGTGCCATCGGCAGAAAATCTCACGCAAGCGCTGTTGGCAAAAACACAGTGCAAGCGCTCTCCAGTAACCTTTAAGCTATGAAGCTGCCAAATCATACCAAGTAACACATAAAAATACACAGCCAATATAAAGTAGAAATAATGTATGTACAGTGTAGTATCACTTACCGGAATTGGTTCAGCGCCGAGCACACTGATGATGGTGTGTTAGACTGAATCATCGCAGGTTGGGTGGTGCAGTGGCCCCCACCCTCTGGGCTGCTGACCGATACATTGCCGCGAAGCACGCAGGGGTCCAGCGGTAGCCGGGAGGCACACAGCACATCTTTAAGAAAAAAGCCGAAACAAACATGCTAATTAATTAGGTGCTGCCCGGCATGTAATTGTTGGCCCAGATCAGTGCTGATTGCCGATTGCATCGCCTTTGATTTTTTTTGCGCGCTGCTTTTTTTTCATAACAGTGAAAACACCTTCTGAAAGCGAAAGCAGGGTGCTAATGTAGGTCTTTCGTAACAGTGAGGTTTCGTAAAGTGAACGTTTGTAGAGCAGGGGACACCTGTATCAGAAACTTTCTTACCAACATTATTTGATCAGGATTTTGGTAGTAAGCCTGACCATGAAGATTTGTCTATATCTCGGAAGGAGATGATAGCAGAGCAGGGTAGAGATCCTAAGATAGTTAAATTAAAGGAACAAGCTCTTCCAGATAGTGAAACTAAGAAGGTGGCAGTAGGATATGTCATGTGTGAAGCCAAGAGGAGCTGCAGAACGGATGCTGTTAATGAGAGAGAGATAACGAGAGACAAAGGAGAGCCATTCAAAATGCTAATAAGAGAGAAGAGAGAGATGACGAGAGAGAAAATCATAATTCAATATCTTGGCATCTGCCACAGACAGTTTGCTCTGAACCTGAAATGCTCATTAACAATCCTGCTGAGACAATAGGAAGTGTGAAGTTTGACGGACAAGTGATACCCCATGGGGGGAGGGATAAACTAGCGGGTTTGCTAAGGCACAGGACACATGCCACAAGACCCTGGAAAGAGCATTGTGCCCCACAAGTTGGTGGGAGTTTGGAGGACTGATTCACGGAAATCAGTCAGAGGCTCACAGGATGTAAAGGTACGACCGGTGGGAACCTGTTGTGTGTCCACCCTTGCCTGGGTGCCGGGTTCACCACGGAAGAACGATTGCATCTGACGGAGGGGTCACAGTCGGTGACCACAATGGGATCAGAAGGCCTTGAAAGGTTTGCCTGAAACCTCAACTGTATGTATCTCTCTCTCTCTCTCTGTCTCTCTGTCTCTCTCTCTCTCTCTCTCTCTCTCCCTCTCTCTCTCTCTGTCTCTCCCCCCCCCCCACGGTCCAACAACAGCGATTACTTCGAACTACACTAGACTGAACTGAACTCCGCTTCACCTTAAGACCGATCATTTTACCCCTAGACTGCGATGGAGCTTGGTTGATTCCTATTACCCTATTTCTGTGTATATGTGTATACTATCATTGCTAATCTGTTACATTTATATCCTTGCGGCTAGTGTACTGTATTACTTATTTTTTTTAATAAAACTTTATTAGTTTCTAGTAATCACAGACTCCAATGAGTGTTCCATTTCTGCTGGTTTGACAACCCAGTTACAGGGTACGTAACAGATATTATTTTGAAAAGGGATTATTAATGAGAAAGTGGAGATCGCCTTTAATTCCTGCTAGTGAGGAATGGGAAGTTAATCACCAGGTAGTAGTTCCTAAAGTTTATTGACATGGGATTTTAACTATGGCTCATAGTATTCCTTTGAGTGGTCATTTAGGTGTAAAGCAAACTATGAACAAGGTTTTTAAACATTTTATTGGCCTTGTTTAAGAAAGGATGTAGCGACATTTTGTCGAACGTGTCATACGTGTCAAGTTGTGGGTAAACCTAATCAGGTTACTCCAGTGGCCCCACTGCAACCAATTCCAGCATTTGGTGAGCCGCTCTCAAAAATCATTGTAGACTGTGTCGGTCCTTTGCCAAAAACTAAAACTGAACATCAATATTTGTTAACTATTATGTGCACAGTGTCTAGGTTTCCAGAGGCAATACCTCTTAGGAATGTAACAGCCAAAACTGTGACAAAGGCTCTTATAAAATTCTTTACTTATTTTGGGTTGCCTAAGGAAATACAATAAGATCAAGGTAGTAATCGTATGTTGGGATTGTTTCAGCTGTGACGAAAAACCAAGTTATCAGAAGATTGATGCTAATGAGAGAGAGATAAGTGAGAAACGTTCAAAATATTAATGAGAGAGGAGAGAGATAACGAAGAGAAACACAATTCAGAGTATTGACAGACCGGTTGCTTTGAACCTGAACTGTTTGAATTTTCATGGGCAGGCGATACCCCATCAGGGGGATAAAAAGAACAGGTTCGCTAAGGCACGACTCACACCACGAGATCACGAGATAACGAGACCCTGGAAGAGTGGTGTGCCACCACAAGTTGGTGGGAGTTGGACGTCTGGTTCGGGGGAACTGACCATAGACTCACAGGGTAAAAAGGGACCATCGGCGGGAACCTGGTGTGTGCGTCCGCCCTTGCCTGGGTGCCGGGTTCACTGAGGAAGAACGGTCGTATCCGGAACGGAGGGGTCACAGTCGGTGATCACAGAAGACATAAAAGGGTTCGCCCAAAAGCTAACTGCGAAGAATATCAAAGGTTTGTTTGAATCAAAATTTGCATTCTCTCTCTCTCTCCAACGGCACAACAGCGATTACTGCGAACTGTACTAAGCTGAACTCTGTGTCAGTCTCTGTGTCACTTGAGACTGATCATTTTACTCCTAGACTGTGATAGAGCTTGGTTGATTCCTATTACCCTAGTTCTGTGTACATGTGTGTTTTATCATTGCTAACCTGTTGCATTTATATCCGTACGATTAGAGTACTTTGTTACTTATTTCTTTAATAAAACTTTATTAGCATCCAGTAAACCAGACTCCAACTAGTGGTCCATTTCTGCTGGTTTGGCAACCAACCCAGTTACGGGGTACGTAACACAGCAGATAGTTTATAAACTGGGAGCAAAACAGATTATCTCATCAGCCTATCCTCCAGAATTGCAAGGAGCCTTGGAGAAATTCCATTCTACATTAAAAACTGTGACTAGGAGATATTGTGTGGAAAATGAAAAGGGCTGGGATGAAGGTGTACATTTATTACTTTTTGAAGTAAGGGGGGCAGTACAGGAATCATTAGGTTTTAGTCCTTTTGAACTTGTGTTTGGGCATAGAGTTCAAGGACCTTTGGCCTTGTTGAAGGAACAGTGGATTAATAAAGAGGTACACAGTAATTTGCTAGATTATGTTTTAAAATTTAAAGAAAGATTATATAAAGCTTGTAGCTTGGTGAGGAAAATTTAAAATTGGCTCAAGAGAAAGTGAAGACTTGGTATGATAAGGAAGCTAGAATGAGGTTATTTAAGCCTGGAGATAAGGTGT
The DNA here is from genome assembly GCF_030028105.1 of Mobula birostris. NCBI lineage: Eukaryota > Metazoa > Chordata > Chondrichthyes > Myliobatiformes > Myliobatidae > Mobula > Mobula birostris. The sequence continues at coordinate 46,863,678 of NC_092383.1, read as the reverse complement.
TGGTTCTTCTCCCGGTACAAAGGAACCCATGACAAGCTAAATTTCATGGTCCTTATGAAATTAAATCTAAGGTAAATGATGTGGATTGCGTGATAAAAACCCCAGATCGAAGAAAGCCAACACAGCTGTGTCATATAAATATGATAAAACCGTATTATGAGAGAGAAGCTGCTACTATGACTGTTGTGGTCAATAATGAGTCTGATCTTTATAAAAACTTAATGGATGATTCATCAGAAACTCATTTTAGACCCAACATTATTTCAGCCAGGTTACCAAATTCAAAAATTCTAGGAAATATTGATGAGAAATTAGTTCATTTACAGCCAGAGCAGAGAGAGCAAATGAAACAATTAATTTTTAAATATAGAGATTTATTTCCAGACATTCCGAGAAGAACCACTGTAGCTTCACGTGATGTAGATGTTGGAGATGTAAAACCCATAAAAAAACATCCGTATCGAATGAACAGGGAAATATGTGAACTTGCCGAACAAGAAATTAAGTATATGTTAGAGAATGATATTATTAGACATTCTAATTCGAATTGGAGTTCACCGTGTGTTATTGTGCCTAAGCCAGACAATAGTATTAGGTTTTGTACAGATTACAGGAAGGTGAATGCTGTGACAAAAACTGATGCATATCCAATCCCTAGGGTAGATGATTGTGTGGATAAAGTTGGACAAGCCAAATTCCTCACAAAGATTGATTTGTTAAAAGGTTATTGGTGTGTTCCATTGATGGATAGAGGTCGAGAGATTTTTGTATTTGTAACCCCATCTGGGTTATATGAATATAATGTTCTTCCATTTGAGATGAAGAATGCACCAGGTACTTTTCAGAGGATGATTAATAGTGTGATTCGTGGATTAAAAGATACAGACGCCTATACTGATGATTTATAATACGTGGAAAGCACATATTACTGCAGTGGAGAAACTATTTGAGAGACTTTCAAAAGCTAACTTAACTATTAACTTAGCTAAAAGTGAATTTGGCCATGCCACAGTGACTTACCTTGGTTTTGTTGTGGGTCAAGGAAAATTAGCTCCTGTTCAAGCAAGAGTTCAGGCAATTTTAGAAGTACCCACTCCAACTGGTAAGAAAACTCTCAGAAGATTCTTGGGTATGGTAGGATATTACAGAAAATTTTGTAAGAATTTTGTGAGTATTGCTCTTCCATTAACTAATCTCTTGAAGAAAAATGAAAAGTTTGTTTGGACAGAGTCTTGTCAGGAAACATTTGATAAATTGAAAACTATAATATGTAGTCAACCTGTACTCAAATCTCCTGACTTTGAAAAACCATTTTTGTTAGCTGCAGATGCTAGTGATGAAGCTGCAAGGAGCAGTGTTACTTCAAAGAAATGATGGTGATGAAGTTGATTGTCCAGTAGCTTATTTTTCTAAGAAATTTAATGCCCATCAAAGAAATTATTCAACAATAGAAAAGGAATTATTATCCCTTGTTTTGGCTTTACAACATTTTGAAGTGTATGTTAGTACTACTCATAAACCACTCACAGTTTATACTGATCATAATCTGTTAGTGTTTTTGAGTAAGATGAAAAACAGAAATAGATTATTAAATTGGAGTTTAATGTTATGGGAGTATAATATTCTGAGCACTCATATTAAAAGTAAAGATAATGTGATCGCTGATTGTCTATCTAGATGTTAAGTGTAAAATGAAATTTTTTTGTGGAGTGGTATTTTAACATTTGTAACACTTCTACTGTATATTAGTTTGTAGAGTGCTGAAAGATAATACTCTGTATGTTGAAAATTTTATACCTTTGTATTTTTTTGTGTAAATTGTTAATTGTTAAAATTTTGTTCCTTAAGAGACCAAATTTTTTTTTGGGGGGGGGAGGTGTTACATACTTCAAGGAGGTCTTGTGACTTTCTTGTGAGAATGATGTAATGGTCTTTTGGAGGTCACCTGCTGTAATTTTCCCGCCGATGTGAGGTCACGTGATGACATGTTCACCACGGGTATAAAAGGGTAGACCCCTGGTGTCGCAGTTAGTTTTCCAGCTAAAACGTTAGTCAGTGTCTCTGTTCCGTTGTGTATTTGTTATATGACGCAGTTTCATTTTTAAAACAGAGTTTTATGTTCTATTGTAAGGTACAATAGCGCTGGATTTGCAGTTTACCCATTTCTGCCAGATTTGTTGATGTACCTTTTCAGTAGTATCAGAGAGTGAAGACTTTATCGAAGTACAGCACCTGAAGGATTAAGAGAAGTTGGTATCATTCGGCAATTTAACAAAGGATCGACCTTATTGAGTCTTCGTTGAAGAAGCAGCGACCTGCATCAAAGGTAACTCCTGCTAAAAGAGCAATGTGGTTCATGCAGGATTTGCTTGCCAGAAGAAAGGTCAGTTGTTTTAAGCTGTTTATTTCCTTCATCATGAATCCTTTTGAACAGAACCAGCAGGAAAGTGGCATCTATGAAGAAGTCCTTCTCCAGAGAAGTCTCTCCCAATTGAATGTATAAATTTGTTGGACTTCCGAATTTACCATTTTAAGAACTGTATTTGACTTTACCGCTTTAAGAACCAGTACCGAGTGGCAATTTGTTGAACGGCCGCACAACAGTTACCTTCCAGTTAAGGTTTTCATTTGTTTTTTTTTATTGTTTATCTGTGTTTAATAAATGTTTGGTTATTTTTTATATAACCTGTCTCAATTGATATTTATTGTTGCCAGTTACGTAACAGAGGGATAGAGCTAAGAGCTGGAAGGTTGATTGGCAGAAGGGATACAAGGCTGGAGAAGGAAGAGGATCATGGGATGGGAGGCCTAGGGAGAAAGAAAGGGGGAGGGGAGCTCCAGAGGAAGATGGAGAGCAGGCAAGGAATTATTGTGAGAGGGACAGAGAGAGAAAAAAAGGGAAAAATTAAAAATATATAAATAAATAGATAGATAGATAAATAGACAAATAAGGGATGGGTAAGAACAGGAGGAGGGGCATTAACAGAAGTTAGAGAAGTCAATATTCATGCCATGAGGTTGGAGGCTACCCAAACGGAATATAAGGTGTTGTTCCTCCAACCTGAGTATAGCTTCATCTTGAATTAAACAAATACTGCTAGTCTTCAGAGTCAGTTGACTAGACAGTCCAATTTCTCAGGCAAGGCCGAATGCAAACAGGCAGCGAAGCATTGCTGTGCTCTGTCCAAGTCTTGACAAGCACTACAACAACAGGTATGGAGTTAAATACTATCACAATTAAATAATAATTAGCTAACACGTGCATATTCACAAGCGCAATTGCCGTATCTACTGCACTGCTGAATCCGTGGTTGTGCCAGGGCCCCCCCCCACTCTAGGCGTAGCCCCTGAGGCACCACAGACCTGTGTCCGCTGGAAGTCCCAGATCAGCGACTTCTCCCAGATGTCCTTTACCAGGATCCAAGTATGTTCTTCTGGGCCATACCCTTCCCAGTCAACAAGGTACTGGACCTTACCATGTATCCAGCGAGATGCCAGGAGGTGCCACATAGTAAAGACAAAGGAACCATCTACCAGGCAGGGAGGAGTGGAAGATTGGGTGACTGAGGCCAGGGGAGAGGTGGGAGCTGGGAAACATGGAATACTGGGAGGATCTTCATTGATGCTGGTAGATGCAATCTATAGGACATCTTGTTGACAGCCTTTTCCACTACAAATGGTCTCACATAGTGCGGTGCCAATTCTGGCTCTCAACTTTCAGGGGAAGATTCCTTGATGCCAACCAGACCTCCTCTCCGAGCTTGAATGGCCTTACCTGTTGACGGAGCCGATCAGCCTGCCGGGAATGTTGTTTCTGAGCACGCAGCAGACAAGCCCTGACTCGTCTCCAGGTGCGCTTGTAGTGCTGGATCTGTTCAGCAGCAGGAACTTCTACATCGATCTCCTGATCAGGGAAGAGCAGGAGCTGGAATCCCTCCTGTTATTCAAAGGAAGAAATACCGGTGGAGGACGACTGGAGGTTATTGTGGGCGATCTCTGCCCAAACCAATTGTGAGCTCCAGAATGTGGGGTTGGAAGAGACAAGACAGCGCAGGGTTGTCTCCAGCTCCTGGTTCACTCTCAGTCTGGCCATTGGATTGGGGGTGGAAGCCAGATGAGAGGCTGGCCATGGCTCTTACAAGAGAGCAGAAAGCCTTCCGAAAGTGTGAAGTGAGCTGTCGTCCACTATCAGACACTATGTCTTGAGGAAAGCCATGGAGCCTGAACACGTTGAACCATGAGTGTGGCAGTCTCACGAGCTGGTGGGAGCTTGGGGAGGGCAATGAAGTGGGCAGCCTTGGAAAATCAATCTACAATGACTAAAATGGTGGTGTTTCCATTAGCCAGGAACAGACCAGTGATGAGAGGTGGGACCAGGGGTGGTGGGACACAGGCAGTGGACATAACAGACCGGCAGGATGCTAGTGTGATGTCTTGTTCTGAGCGCAGGTGGGACAGGCAGATACAAAGTCGTGGGCATCCTGGGACATAGATGGCCACCAAAATTGTCTCTTTATAAATTCCTGAGTCCATTGACTTCCTGGATGTCTGGCCAGACAGGAGGAGTGACCCCATTCCAACACTTTGGAACGCACCACAGCAGGGTCAAACAGCCAGTTGGGAGGTTCCCCCCTCCAGGCCTGGATCTGATTGTTGGGCAGCCCTCACCTCTGCCTCTATTCCCCAGATCACCAGACCAGCAATACACAAGCGAGGAAGAATGGGCTCTGGATCAGCATTGTCCTCAGATCCGTCGAACTGCCGGGAGAAAGCGTCGGCCTTTGTATTTTTGCCTTCAGGACGATGTGACGATGAAATTGAATCGTCTGAAGAAGAGAGCCCACTGGGCTTGACGAGAGTTGGGTCTCTTAGCATCCTGAATATGGGAGAGGTTCTTGTGATCTGTCAAGACCAAGAATGGATGCTCTGCCCCCTCCGGCCAGTGTCACCATTCCTCCAGGGCCTCCTTGACAGCCAGAAGCTCCCAGTTCCCAACATTGTAATTCCTCTCAGTTGAAGTCAAGCAACGGGAAAGAAAGGCACAAGGGTGCAGCCGGCTATCCGCAGACGAGCACTGAGAGAGGACAGCTCCAATGCCTACATTGGATGCAAGAACCTGGATAATGAATGGCTGAGATGGATCTGGGTGTTGCAGTAGCAGGGCAGTGGTGAAACATCGCTTTAGCTCGGAAAATACTTGGTTGGCATCATCCGTCCAATGGAATCCTGCCAAGGTCTTCTTTGTGAGTGCATTAATTGGAGCCGCAATAGAGCCAAAATTCCGGCTGAAGCGGCGATAAAAGTTTGCAAACCCCATGAAACACCATACCTGTTTGACTGTAGATGGTTTGGGTCACTCTGCAACTGCCTGAACTTTACTAGGGTCCATTTGAACACTGGATGGAGTATGTATATAGCCCAAAAACGACACTTTGTCTTTATTGAATTCGCGGTTTTCAGGCTTGGCATACAGGTTATTTTCAAGAAGGCGTCTGAGTACTCTTCAGACATGCTGGTTGTGCTCCTGGTGAGAGCGGGAATAGGTAAGGATAAGGATGATCTTATGATTTTGTGCTAAAATACATAACTAATTCTGACTGCTCACCTGAGAATGTTTTGAAAAGCTGTCTATATAAATCACAACCAGTGGAGCTCCCAATATGGACCCCTATTGAACACTACTAATCACAGACTAGTCACCAACTAGAATGTCCCATTGCCCACTACCCTCTGGTTTCTATGGGCAAGCCAGTTCTGAATACAAATGACCAAGCCACCATGGATCCCATACAACTTAATCTTCTGCATGAGCCTCCCATGAGACCATAAGAACATAAGAAATAGGAACACCATTTAATAAGAATATAGCTGATCTGGCCATTGACTCAGCTCCAATGACCTGCCTTTTTCCCATAACCCTAAATTCCCCTGCTATGCAAAAACCCTTTGGAAGCCTTGTCAAATGCTTCACTAAAATGCATGTAAACAACATCCATGGCCCTACCTTCATTACCTCTTTGAAAATTTCTATCAGCTTTGTAAAACACAACTTGCCCTGCACAAAGTCATGGTTTTCCAACTGGCTCATAAACCCTATCATTAAGATCCTCTCCAATAGCTTTCTCACTAAAACAGATTCCAGGATTATCCATATTTCCCTTCTTGAATAATTGAACATCGTTAGCTACTCACAGACCCTCTAGGGCCTCACTGTGGCTCGAGAGGACATGAATATCTTGGTCATTGCCCCAGCAAATTCATCCATGGCCTTTCTCAATAATCTGGGTTATATCACATCAGCATCAGGCTCTGGGGATTTATCCAAATAAGATGAAGCACTTAATTGTAAATAGAATATATTTTCCAACAATTTAAGCATTACACTTTGTTAAAATATTACAGACATAGGAACTGGAACAATATAGCATACAAACAGGCCCTTTGGCCTATTGTAACACACACAAAATGCTGGAGGAACTCAGCAGACCAGGCAGCACCTATGGAAAAAGTACAGTTAATGTTTTGGGCCAAAAAGCCTTTGGAGAAAAAAAAGCTGAGGAGTATATTTAAAAGTTGGGGAAGGGGAGAGAGAAACATCAGGTGATAGGTGAAACCTGGAGGGGGAGGGATGAAGTAAAGAGCTGGGAAGTTGATTGGTGAAAGAGACAGAAGGCCATGGAAGAAAGAAGAAAGCGGGGGGTGGAGCACCAGAGGGAGGCAATGGGTGGATAAGGAGAGAGGGAAAAGGAGATGGAAAATGGTGAAAGGTGGGGGCATTAACAGAAGTATGAGAAATCACTGTTAATGTCTTCAGGTTGGAGGTTACCCAAACGGAATATAAGATGTTGTTCCTCTAACCTAACTATAGTCTCATCATGACAGTGGATGGACATATCGGAATGGGTGGCCACTGGAAGATCCCGCTTGCTCTGGTAGACGGAGCATAGGTGCTCAGCGAAGCGGTCTCCCACTCTACGTTGGGCCTCACTGATATACAGGAGGCCAAACTGGGAACACCAAACACATTATATGACTCCAACAGACTCATGGGTGAAGTGTCGCCTCATCTAGAAGGACTGTTTAGGGCTCTGAATGGTAGTGAGGAAGGAGGTGTAGGGGCAGGGGCAGCACTTGTTTCACTTGCAAGGATAAGTGCCAGGAGGGAGATCAGTGGGGAGGGACGAATGGACAAGGGAGTTGCATAGGAAGTGGTCCCTGCAGAAAACAGAAAGTTGGGGGAGGGAAAGATGTGCTTGGTAGTGGGATCCTACTGGAAGTGGCAGAAGTTTCAGAGAGGAGGTGTTGGAGTTGTTAAAATACATTAGGACAAATAAGTCCCCGGGGCCTGATGAAGTATTCCCCAGGCTGCTCCACGAGGTGAGAGAAGAGATTGCTGAGCCTCTGGCTAGGATCTTTATGTCCTCGTTGTCCACAGGAATGGTACTGGAGGATTGGAGGGAGGCAAATGTTGTCCCCTTGTTCAAAAAAGGTAGTAGGGTTAGTCCGGGTAACTATAGACCAGTGAGCCTTACGTCTGTGGTGGGAAAGCTGTTGGAAAAGATTCTTAGAGATAGGATCTATAGGCATTTAGAGAATCATGGTCTGATCAGGGACAGTCAGCATGGCTTTGTGAAGGGCAGATCGTGTCTAACAAGCTTGATAGAGTTCTTTGAGGAGGTGACAGGCATATAGATGAGGGTAGTGCAGTGGATGTGATCTATATGGATTTTAGGAAGGCATTTGACAAGGTTCCACACAGTAGGCTTATTCAGAAAGTTAGAAGGCATGGGATCCAGGGAGGTTTGGCCAGGTGGATTCAAAATTGGCTTGCCTGCAGAAGGCAGAGGGTGATGGTGGACGGAGTACATTCAGATTGGAGGATTGTGACTAGTGGTGTCCCACAAGGATCTGTTCTGGGACCTCTACTTTTCGTGATTTTTATTAACGACCTGGATGTGGGGGTAGAAGGATGGATTGGCAAGTTTGCAGATGACACAAAGGTTGGTGGTGTTGTAGATAGTGTAGAGGATTGTCAAAGATTGCAGAGAGACATTGATAGGATTCCAAAGTGGGCTGAGAAGTGGCAGATAGAGTTCAACCCGGAGAAGTGTGAGGTGGTACACTTTGGAAGGACAAACTCCAAGGCAGAGTACAAAGTAAATGTCAGGATACTTGGTAGTGTGGAGGAGCAGAGGGATCTCGGGATACATGTCCACAGATCCCTGAAAGTTGCCTCACAGGTGGATAGGGTAGTTAAGAAAGCTTATGGGGTGTTAGCTTTCATAAGTCGAGGGATAGAGTTTAAGAGTCGCGATGTAATGATGCAGCTCTATAAAACTCTGGTTAGGCCACACTTGGAGTACTGTGTCCAGTTCTGGTCGCCTCACTATAGGAAGGATGTGGAAGCATTGGAAAGGGTACAGAGGAGATTTACCAGGATGCTGCCTGGTTTAGAAAGTATGCATTATGATCAGAGATTAAGGGAGCTAGGGCTTTACTCTTTGGAGAGAAGGAGGATGAGAGGAGACATGATAGAGGTGTACAAGATAATAAGAGGAATAGATAGAGTGGATAGCCAGCGCCTCTTCCCCAGGGCACCACTGCTCAATACAAGAGGACATGGCTTTAAGGTAAGGGGTGGGAAGTTCAAGGGGGATATTCGAGGAAGGTTTTTTACTCAGAGAGTGGTGGGTGCGTGGAATGCACTGCCTGAGTCAGTGGTGGAGGCAGATACACTAGTGAAGTTTAAGAGACTACTAGACAGATATATGGAGGAATCTAAGGTGGGGGCTTATATGGGAGGCAGGGTTTGAGGGTCGGCACAACATCGTGGGCCGAAGGGCCTGTACTGTGCTGTACTATTCTATGTTCTATGTTCTATAGAATTATGTGCTGGATGCGGAGGCTGGTGGGGTGGTAGGTGAGGACCAGGAACCCTATCCCTGGTAGGGTGGTGGGAGGATCTGGTAAGAGCAGACGTGCGTAAAATGGAAGAGATGTAGTTGAGGGCAGCCTTGGTGGAGGAAGGGAAGCTCCTTTCTTTGAAAAAGGAGGACATCTCCTTCGTTCTGGAATGAAAAGCCTAATTCTGAGAGCAGATGTGGTGGAGACGGAGGAATTGAGAGAAGGAAGTGATGGTTTTACAAATAGCAGGGTGGGATGAGGAGTAGTCCAGGTAGCTGTGAGAGTCCGGGGATTTGTAATAGACATTGATGGATAAGCTGTCTCTAGGGATAGAGACAGTGAGATCGAGAAAGGGAAGGGAGGTGTCGGAAATGGATCAGGTGAATTTGAGGGTGTTGTGGAAGTAGGAGGCAAAGTGGATGAAATTGATGAGTTCAACATGGGACCAGGAAGCAGCAGCAACTGATCTAGCATAGGAAAGTGCGAGACAGTTACCAGTGTAGGCTTGACACATAGCTGACAAACAGGCAGGGACAGCTGGGACACATGGCTACCCTTTTTGTTTGAAGGAAGTGGGAGGAGCCAAAGGAGAAATTATTAAGAGTGAGGACAAGTTCTGCTCGGTGGAGGAGAGTGGTGATGGAGGGGAACTGGTTGGGTCTGGTGTTCAAAAAGAAATGCAGAGCTTTGAGGCCTTCCTGGTGGGGAATGGAGGTCTATAGGGACTGGACATCCATAGTGAAAATAAGCTGATGGGGGTCAGGGAACCTGAAATGCTTGAAAAAATCCAGTGTGTGTGAAGTGTCATGGATGTAGGTCGGAAGGGACTGAACTGGGGGGGTGAAACAGAGTCGAGGTATGGAGATATGAGTTTAGTGGGGCAGGAACAAGCTGAAACAATGGGTCTACCTGGACAAGCAGGTTTATGGATCTTCGGTAGAAATGGGAGGTGTGGGGTGCGGGAACTATGAAGTTGGTGGTGGTGGATGGGAGCTCCTCAGAGTCAATAAAGTTGGTGAAGATGTGGGATGCAATGGCCCGGTGCTCCTGGTGTGGCCTCCTTTATATCAGTGAGACCCGACATAGATTGGGAGACCAATTCACCGAGCATCTACGCTCTGTCCACCAGAACAAGCAGGATATCCCAGTGGCCACCCGATTTAATTCCACTTCACATTCCCATACGTCCATCCATGGCCTCCTCCACTGTCATGATGGGGCCACACTTAGGTTGGAGGAACACCACCTTATCTTCCGTTATGGATAGCCTCCAGCCTGATGGATTTCTCAAATGTCCCCCCCTTCACCATTTCCCATTCCCTTTTCCCTCTCTCTCCTCACTTCCTTGCCCACCCATCACCTCCCTCTGGTGCTTCTTCCCCCTTTTTCTTTCTTCCATGACCTTCTGTCTCTTTCACCAATCAACTTCCCAGCTTTTTACTTCATCCTCTCCCCTCCAGGTTTCACCTATCTCCTTGTGTTTCGCTCTCACCTCCCCTGGCAGGAAGATGGGGTAAATCTACTCCTCAGCTTTTTCTCTCCAGTCCTACCAAATGGTACAGCCTGGAACATCGACTGTACTTTTTTCCTGGCCTGCTGAGTTCCTCCAGAATTTTGTGTGTGTTGCTTGGATTTCCAGCATCTGCAAATTTTCTCTTGTTTGTGCTTTGGTCCATTGTATCTGCATCACATAAGACCATATACTATTTATTACATTCCTGCAGAAATTGATGGATTTGTTGTGGAAAAGAAGTTGCCAAGGAATTAAGTGGTAAACAGGACTGATGGGAGTCCATTCAAGACAGCATGGAATCTGGATCAAGTGGCCTATAATTTGTGAGGAGAAAGTCCACAGGGAAACACAAAGGACTGTTGGGTAGCCAGGAACAAAGTAATATTTTATTCTTTACAAAAGTGAGAAGTAAGGCAGCACAATTGTAATATTTACAAATGGCATATTTCAAACATAGTCATGCACTTCCAGAATTTAAAAAAATACTCCATTAACTTTAATAAATGCTTTGGATTGGATGAGCTTTCACCCAAATGATTTACCACTGCTTGTAATCATGCCATGCTTTGATAAAGGGATGTAAAAAAATAGTCACGTTTGTAGTCCAGTATTTAAACTGACAAAAAAACCACCATTCTGACTGGAATTCTAATTTCCTATTAATTATCCTTTTTGATATACAGTGGAGATGCACATGTAACAGCTAAATTACCTTAAATATATATTTTATCTTTCACAAAAGTATATCAAAGTTTGTACAGTTCTTAAAGATGATTATTTTTTCTACCAGCTTCAATCTGTTAGTTTCTCATGTAATTTCAAAGTAAAAAGATTAAGTTCCATTAGGAATATTTGGCTCTGTCTTAAAGGCATAAATACACATTCATGTGGGATACCTTTTCTAATAAACTTAAAGAACAAAAAATAGTACAGCCCCAAGTTAGTAAAGTGCTTAATAAAGCAGTAATGGAATTGGTACTTTAAATGTATTGATACAAGGTAAACCATTACTAAATTCTCAGGAGGGGGGAGAAGATGGTGGCGTGACGACAGCGCGCGTGGCCACTTTGGTGATGATGTCTGTTATCTGTCAAGTAGGGGACCGTGCACAATCCTGATTTGATGGAGACAGACGTGAGTGCATAGCAGAACATCGGGAAAACTTCTGAAATGTCTGCTTTGCTACCGCTGCTACTGTGGGTTAACCGGAATCTCCGGAGCTGAAGGCCTCGAGATCCTCGGCTTTGTTTGTTTTAGCGGCCAAGGACAGGTCGAAGGCACTCGGCAGAGGATGGCGCTCGGGAGGCTGTATTGGAGAGGCTGCTCCGAAGCTCGGAGTTTTTGAACGGATGGACTCAGTGTCGGCTGTGGTCGGGTGTTTTCAAGGTATCGGCAAGTTGACGGTGCCTGGACGTTTATGGCAGGGAGTTTCTCCCTTTTGCCGCCTGCTATTGGGGACTTGGGAGTCGATCGACTCCGGACTTTAAGACTATTTTTTTACTGTGCCTATGGACTGTTCTTCATCAAATTATGGTATTGCTTTGCACTGCTGTAACTATTTGTTATAATTATGTGGGTTTGTCAGTGTTAGTCTTTGGTCTGTCTTGTTTTCTGTGATATCACTCCGGAGAAACATTGTATCATTTCTTAATACATATATGCATTTCTAAATGACAATAAAAGAGGACTGAGTGTTCTCATAATCTGGAAAATATTCCATTCCATTTTCTAAGGTTTCTGGTTAGAATTCTGTTGTCAAGGCAGTGAAACAAGTTTTAAAGAAACATTGAAGCTGTTTATAGCAAAATAATTTGCTTCTTTGTATAAAGCATCTATACATATTGCAATACATCTGAAGAATAAAGGCACAGTTCCATGGTCTGCAGTTAGTTAGGATTGGCTTTTCCACCATCTCAAAGCCAGTTGTGTTTAAAAATTAAGTAGTTATGTGGCTACATAAATCAAACAATCTGATTTGATCTGTTCTGATCTGACACTATGGTTTTGTTATCACTGTGGTAAATTCATCATATTCTGAATTGGCGCAAGGGATTTTAATGTCTGCGGGCTAATTGTCCAGGTCTCCAGCCTATTAGTTCAGTAATTTAACTCCTCTATTCACGTTCTCATTCTTTTTTCAAGAGATTAATGTAGCCTGTGTTTAAAAATGAAGTAGCTTTGTTATTTCATGACTTATATCCCTAAAATATCATGAATTATTTACAGTGACACTCCAATCACATCATTATTTATCGTGTTTAAATTAGAAGTACAAAGTTATCATGACCATTGTAGGCTGATTTCTTTTATTTCTTGAAAGAGACCACATACAGACAGACAATGGTATTCCATTGGAATGGTCTTGCTTTTTAAAACATTGAGAAGGTGCAATGGTTAAAACTGAAAGTAACTTCTCTTCACCTATCATTCTTGACAGGTTTCTTAAGAAATAGATCACTTCCTGATGAGATGATTGGTAGGTGATTATCCATGTGGTAACTGATCAGATGGTTGATGCTGTCAAATATGTGGTCCTTAGTTCTCACCTTAATAAGAAAGAGAAGGTGGTAAACATGTGATAAACTAAATAAAAAATAATCTTATGTAAAATTCTATATAGTTTAAAATAAGAAATCCTTCAGATCTCAGTGAAGATGACCAAAATGATTAACTATTATTGTCACATTTACTTTTTGAGGAATCTTGTTATTGGATACCTTAGTTGTTAAAAAATATCTGGTGATTTCCTGGCGTATGTGATGAATAAACTCTTCTTGGGCTTCCAACCGGGTTCAGGTATCGATTATAATAACGTTTTGATGATGAACTCCGCCATCTTCATTAGGGATGATGCTTGGTCATATCTAGTCCAGTGGTATTTATAGCCCTGTAGTCCATCCATCCTGATTGGTTAGTCCTCAACCAATCAGGGTTCTGCTTTCCCATCTCGTTTACAATCGAATTCTAGTTCTTACTTACAGCGAGACCTTAGTCTTTGTTAAAATTCTTTTCCCCTAGTTTTATTTCAATGGCTTCCTTTACCAGGTATTGTAGTCCCAAAAGCCATTAGCACAGCACAATAGTTTTGTGCCAGTGAAGTGAAATCTGTGGCCACTACAATGGTAATAGAATGCAATTTTCTGTTACCACCAATTTCTCTGGGTACACCTCCTGTGTTCCTTGATGCAGGTTTCCACTGTGTGTCTCATTTGGCGGACGTGCTCTCCAAAATGGGATTTGGGGAGGGAATCCGGAATTGGATCAGACTGCTCTACACAGACATCCGTAGTGCAGTCCAGGTCAACGGGTGGGAAACAGACAGCTTCCCCATCAGGTCTGGAGTCAGGCAGGGCTGCCCCCTCTCCCCTGTCTTGTTTGTCTGCTGCATAGAACCCTTTGTGGAAGTCATCAGGAGGGATGAGGGCATAAGAGGGGTGACGCTGCCGGGCAGTGGAGGGACCCAAGTGAAAACCTCCCTGTACATGGACGACGTCACCGTCTTCTGCTCTGATCCGAGGTCAGTTCGCAGGTTGATTGGCACCTGCGAACAGTTCGAGCTAGCGTCGGGGGCCAGGGTCAACCGCACAAAGAGCGAAGCCATGCTCTTTGGCAACTGGCCCGACCGATCCAGCGTCCCCTTCACCATCAGGTCTGACCACGTGAAGGTGTTGGGGATCTGGTTCGGAGGGGCTGAGGCGTGCAACAAGAACTGGCAGGAGCGGACTGCCAAGGTGAAACAGAAACTGGGACTGTGGGGAGGGCGCTCCCTGTCGATAACGGGCAAGAACCTGGTCATCAGGTGTGAGGTGCTCTCAGGGCTGCTGTACTTGGCGCAGGTCTGGCCCGTCCCCTGCTCCTACAGCTCGGAAATCACCCGAGCTGTCTTCAGATTCGTCTGGGGATCCAAGATGGAGTGGGTGAGACGGACCACCATGCACAAGTCCCTGGACAACGGGGGCAAGAACATCCCCAATGTCGCCCTCACCCTGATGGCCAGCTTCGTATGTGGCTGCATCAGGTTGTGTGTAGAGCCCAGGTATGTGGGCACCAAGTACCACTATGTGCCCAGGTTCTACTTGTCGCCCTGGCTGCGAAGGATGGGTCTGGCCCCACTCCCGCGCAACGCCCCAGTCAGCTGGTCGTTGCCGGCATACCTATCCCACGTAGCAGTTCTTCCAGGAGAACGCCTTTGACCACAAGGCTATCAGGCAGTGGTCGGCACGAAGTGTCCTGCAGGCACTGCAGGAGAAGGACGTGATGGACACAGTGGGGTGGTTCCCTGAGCAGACTGTCCAGTTCATCTGGCAAAATGCCTCATCGCCAGATCTCACCAACAGGCACCAAGACCTCGCCTGGCTGGCGGTGAGAGGGGCCCTCCCAGTCAGAGCCCTCCTGTACGCCCGGAACGTCGTCTCCGCACCCCACTGCCCACGGGAGGACTGCAGTGAGGAGGAGTCTGTGACCCACCTCTTTGCACACTGCCAGTTCGCAAAGAGGGTGTGGAGGAGGATGGACGGGCTAGTGTCACGTTTCATCCCCAGCAGCTGCGTGACAGAGGACTCTCTGATCTACGGGCTGTTCCCGGGGACGCACACGGAGACCAACATCCGGTGCTGCTGGCAGATCATCAACTCGGTGAAAGACGCTCTTTGGTCAGCCCGAAACTTGATGATCTACCAGCACATGGAGATGTCCGTGGGAGAATGCTGCCGACTGGCACACTCTCGGCTGCAGGAGTACGTGCTGAGGGACGCACTGAAACTTGGTGCAGCCACCGCAAGGGCCCGGTGGGGAAGGACCACAGTATAGGTTTCTCCACCTGTGGGAGTGGGAGGGGTCGGTGGGCGAGGAGTATACCCCTCAACAATGAGATGCTAAGCTGAACTACTGGAGTGCCACGTGGGTGGCTATAAACACGGATATTTTACTGAGTATAATGGAAACGTATGTAAAGGATGAAAAGTTATTGAATGGTTTATTGTATATATTTATTTTTGAATAAAGTATATTTTGAAATATAAAAAAAAAAAAAAAAAAATTTGGCTGATAAACTCTGCTCTGCATTCACAGGCGAAGAAAAGTAATCCCTAAAAGGGCTGATGGAAACACCAGGAAATCTAACAATGAGGAGGAACCACCTGTCTTCCCTATATGTCCAGTTTCTGAGGATTGCCAGGATCCTGAAGAAATACCAGATTAATATCATCCACAAACACAGCTTATGCGGGTCAAAGATGACGTGGGTCTCCGGACAGCTGACATTTACAGGAATCCCTGCGAGTGTGGAGCAGTGTATATCAGCCAGCATGGTGGAAACCAGCATCAAGGAGCACAGGAAGTGTATCTGTATGGGTTACCCACAGAAATCGGTGGTAGCAGAACACTACATTCGTAATGGCCTTAGTATTGACTTAGATGCCACCAAAACTACTGTGACATGCTAATGGTTTTTGGGACAACCTGGTAAATGAAGCCACTGAAATAAAATAAGAGGAAAAAAATGTTAATAAAGATGAAGGAATTTGATTTCAAACAAGATAGGAGAGCAGAAACCTAATTGGATGAAGATTAACCTATCAGGAGGGATGGAACCAGGGGACTAGACATAGAAACATAGAAAATAGGTGCAGGAGTAGGCCATTCGGAGCCTGCACCGTCATTCAGTACGATCATGGCTGATCATCCAACTCAGAACCCTGTACTTGCCTTCTCTCCATACCCCCGATCCCTTTAGCCACAAGGGCCATATCTAACTCCCTCTTAAGTATAGCCAATGAACTGGCCTCAACTGTTTCCTGTGGCAGAGAATTCCACAGATTCACCACTCTCTGTGTGAAGAAATTTTTCCTAATCTCGGTCCTAAAAGCCTTCCCCTTTATCCTTAAACTGTGACCTCTCTTTCTGGACTTCCCCAACATCGGGAATAATCTTCCTGCATCTAGCCTGTCCAATCCCTTTAGAATTTTATACATTTCAATAAGATTCCCCCCTCAATCTTCTAAATTCCAGCGAGCATAAGCCTAGTCAGAAAGAATAAGTAAATTTAAGAAGGACAACAAAATTCATGGGGCGTATAGCCCGGTGGGAGTTCGGGGAGCTGGGTTATGCACAATAGGCAGCGATTTAAACAGAGAGAGGAGAAATGGGTTAAAAATTCTATATCTGAATGCACGAAGTGTCAGAAATAAGGCAGATGAGCTTGAAGCTCAGGTCAAATGGGTAACTATGATGTTGTTGGGATAATGGAGACATGGCTGCAGGGGGATCAGACCTGGGAATTGAATGTACAAGGGTATACATGCTATCGAAGGGACAGAAAGGTGGGCAGAGGGGGTGAGGTGGCCCTGTTGGTGAGAAATGAGATTCAGTCCCTTGCAAGGGGGGACATAGAATCAGGAGAAGTAGAGTCAGTGTGGATACAACTAAGGAAGAGTAAGGGCAAAAAGACCTTAATAGGTGTTATCTGCAGGCCCCCAAACAGTAGCATGGATATTGGGTGCAAGTTGAATAGGGAGTTAACAATGGCATGTGGCAAAGGAAATGTTGCAGTAGTTATGGGGGATTTCAACATGCAGGTGAACTGGGAAAATCAGGTTGGTACTGGACCCCAGGATAGGGAGTTTGTAGAGTGCCTACGGGATGCATTTTTGGAGCAGCTTGTACGAGAGCCGACCAGGGATAAGGCTATTCTAGATTTAGTGTTGTGCAGTGAACAGGATTTGATAAGTGATCTTGAAGTAAAGGAGCCATTGGGGGTAGTGACCATAATATGATAAGTTTTTATCTGCAAGTTGAGAGGGATAAGGGCAAATCAGAAGTGTCAGTATTGCAGTTGAACAAAGGAGACTATGGAGCCATGAGGGAGGAGCTAGCCAAAGTTGACTGGTTGGATATCCCAGCAGAAAAAACAGTGGAACAGCAATGGCAGGTATTCTTGGGAATAATGCACAAGGTGCAAAATCAGTTCATCCCTCGGAGGAGGAAGGATTCAAAGAGGGGAAAGTGGCCACAGTGGTTGACAAAGAAAGCCAGAGATAGCATAGCATTAAAAAAGAAGAAGTATAACAGAGCTAAGGTGAGTGGGAAGACGGATGATTGGGAAATTTTTAAGGAGCAACAGAACTTAACTAAAAAGGCAATACGGGGAGAAAAAATGAGGTATGAACGCAAGCTAGCTAGGAATATAAAGGAGGATAGCAAAAGTTTTTTTAGGTATGTGAAGAGAAGGAAGACAGTTAAGAACAATGCTGGGCCCTTGAAGAATGAATTGGGAGAAATTGTTATGGGAAACAGAGAAATGGCAGATGTATTTAATAAGTACTTTGGATCTGTCTTCACTAGGGAAGACACAAGCAATCTCCCAGATGTCTGGATGGGCCAAGGACATAGGGTAACAGAGGAACTGAAACAGATTGACATTAGGAAGGAAACAGTGATGAGTAGACTGATGGGACTGAAGGCTAACAAATCCCCAGGTCCAGATGGTCTGCATCCTAGGGTACTAAAGGAGGTGGCTCTGGAAATTGCGGATGCATTGGTGATCATTTTCCAATGTTCCTTAGATTCAGGACCAGTTCCTGAGGATTGGCGAATGGCTAATGTTATCCCACTTTTTAAGAAAGGAGGGAGGGAGAAAACAGAGAACTATCGCCCTGTTAGCCTAACATCAGTAGTGGGGAAGATGCTAGAGTCCATTATTAAAGATGAAATAGCAGCATATCTTGATAGCAGTGATAAGATTGGGCCAAGCCAGCATGGATTTACCAAGGGCAAATCATGCTTGACTAATCTAGTGGAGGTTCTCGAGGATGTAACCAGGAAGATAGATGCGGGAGATCCAGTGGATGTGGTGTACCTTGACTTTCAGAAGGCATTTGATAAGATACCACATAGGAGATTGGTGGGTAAAATCAGAGCTCATGGCATTGGGGGGAGGATATTGACATGGATAGAAAACTGGTTGGCAGGTAGAATGCAAAGGGTAGCAGTGAATGGGTGTTTCTCGGAATGGCAGGTGGTGACTAGTGGGGTGCCACAGGGCTCGGTATTGGGACGACAGCTGTTTACGATTTACGTCAATGATTTAGAGGAAGGCATTGTGAATAACATCTGCAAGTTTGCTGATGATACTAAGCTGGGTGGCAGTGTGACATGTGATGAGGATGTTAGGAGAATTCAAGGTGACTTGGATAGGCTGGGTGAGTGGGCAGAAACTTAGCAGATGGCGTTTAATGTGAATAAGTGTGAGGTTATTCACTTTGGGAGCAAGAACAGGAAGGCAGATTATTATCTGAACGGTGTGGAGTTAGGTCAGGGGAAATACAAAGAGATCTAGGCGTACTTGTTCATCAGTCTCTGAAGGTGAATGAGCAAATGCAGCAGGCAGTGAAGAAGTCTAATGGAATGTTGGCCTTTATTACAAATGGAATTGAGTACAAGAGCAAGGAAATCCTTTTGCATTTGTACAGGGCCCTGGTGCGACCACACCTGGAGTACTGTGTGCAGTTTTGGTCTCCAGGGTTAAGGAAGGACATCCTGGCTGTGGAGGAGGTGCAGCGTAGGTTCACTAGGTTAATTCCTGGGATGTCCAGACTGTCTTACGCAGAGAGGTTGGAGAGACTGGGCTTGTACACGCTGGAATTAAGGATATTGAGGGGGGATCTGATTGAGACATATAAGATTATTAAGGGATTGGACAAGATAAAGGCAGGAAATATGTTCCAGATGCTGGGAGAGTCCAGTACCAGAAGGCATGGTTTAAGAATAAGGGGTAGGTCATTTAGGATAGAGTTCAGGAGGAACTTCTTCTCCCAGAGAGTTGTGGAGGTGTGGAACGCGCTGCCTCAGAAGGCAGTGGAGGCCAATTCTCTGGATGCTTTCAAGAAGGAGCTAGGTAGGTATCTTATGGATAGGGGAATCAAGGGTTATGGGGACAAGGCAGGAACCGGGTATTGATAGTAGATGATCAGCCATGATCTCAGAATGGTGGTGCAGGCTCGAGGGGCCGAATGGTCTACTTCTGCACCTATTGTCTATTGTCTATAGTCGATCCAGTCTTTCATCATATGAAAGTCCTGCCATCCCAGGAATCAATCTGGTGAACCTTCTTTGTACTTCCTCTATGGCAAGAATGTCTTTCCTCAGATTAGGGGACCAAAACTGCACACAATACTCCAGATGCGGTCTCAGCAAGGCCTTGTACAACTGCAGTAGTACCTCCCTGTTCCTATACTCGAATCCTCTTGCTATGAATGCCAGCATACCATTCGCCTTTTTCACCGCCTGCTGTACCTGCATGCCCACTTTCGATGACTGGTGTATTATGACACACAGGTCTCGTTGCACCTCCCCTTCTCCTAATCGGCCACCATTCAGATAATAATCTGTTTTCCTGTTCTTGCCACCAAAGTGGGTAACCTCACATTTATCCACATTAAATTGCATCTGCCATGAATTTGCCCACTCACCTAACCTATCCAAGTCACCCTACATCCTCATAGCATCCTCCTCACAGCTAACACTGCCGCCCAGCTTCGTGTCATCTGCAAACTTGGAGATGGTACATTTAATTCCCTCGTCTAAGTCATTAACATATATTGTAAACAACTGGGGTCCCAGCATTGAGCCTTGCGGTACCCCACTAATCACTGCCTGCCATTCTGAAAAGGTCCCATTTATTCCCACTCTTTGCTTCCTGTCTGCCAACCAATTCTCTATCCACATCAATACCTTACCCCCAATACCGTGTGCTTTAAGTTTGCACACTAATCTCCTGTGTGGGACCTTGTCAAAAGCCTTTTGAAAATCCAAATATACCACATCCACTGGTTCTCCCCTATCCACTCTACTAGTTACAGCCTCAAAAAATTCTATGAGATTTGTCAGACATGATTTTCTTTTCACAAATCCATGCTGACTTTGTCCGATGATTTCACCGCTTTCCAAATGTACTGTTATCACATCTTTGATAACTGACTCTAGCATTTTCCCCACCACCAATGTCAGGCTAACCGGTCTATAATTCCCCGGTTTCTCTCTCCCTCCTTTTTTAAAAAGCGGGGTTACATTAGCCACCCTCCAATCCTCAGGAACTAGTCCAGAATCTAAAGAGTTTTGAAAAATCATCACTAATGCATCCACTATTCCTTAAGCACTCTGGGATGCAGACCATCTGGCCCTGGGGATTTATCTGTCTTTATTCCCCTCAATTTACCTAACACCACTTCCCTACTAACATGTATTTCCCTCAGTTCCTCCATCTCACTAGACCCTTGGTCCCTTACTATTTGGGAAGATTATTTATGTCCTCCTTAGTGAAGACAGAATCAAAGTAGTTATTTGATTGTTCCCCATGATCAATTCACCTGTTTCTGACTGTAAGGGGCCTACATTTGTCTTAACCAATCTTTTTCTTTTCACATATCTATAAGCTTTTACAGTCAGTTTTTATGTTCCCTGCCAGTTTTCTCTCATAATCTTTTTTCCCTTTCCTAGACATACCCAGGCATCATCCCCGATTAAGATGGCAGAGTTTTTCATCAAAACATTGATTAAAATCATTACCTGTAACCTGCTGGAAGCCTGAGAAGAGTTTATTCACCTTTAGTTGTTGTTTGTCCTGTATTTTAATAGCAACTACACTTAATATAGTGTGGTGCGTGGCCAAGTGGTTGGTGCGTGGCCAAGTGGTTAGGGCGTGGGGCTCACGAACTGAAGGTAGTAGGTTCGAGTCTCGGCCAAGGCAACGTGTTGTGTCTTTGAACAAGGTACTTAACCACACACTGCTCCAGTCCACCCAGCTGAAAATTGGAAAATGGGTATCAGCAAAATGCTGGGGGTCAACCTTGCGATAAACTGGCGTCCTATCCGGCGGGGGGGGGGGGGGGCAGTCTCGCACTCTCAGTCGCTTCACGTCACAGAAACTGGCATAAGCACTGGCCTGATGGGCCACAAGGCCAAATTTAATTTTAACTTTAACACTTAATATACCTCATTTGCTGTAAAATAATTTGTCCGATAAGCCAGTTAGGAGTTAGTGCTTGCTAAAAAGGTACTTGTCAATGAAAGTCACTTCTTCATGGATGTTACTCATACCTCTTTTCACCTGACATTGACACACCAGCCCTAATGCTGCGGCTTTTGGGAACCTCAAAAAAACAACCAACTCAGCAACACCTTAGGGACAGATCTAATACCTTCTACCACCCTAACACTAAACTTTTAAGAATTAGAAAGCAACTTGCAAAGAATGATTGGTAGAGTCTGTTAGCTGGTGGGCTTCAACTCAAAGAAGTGTGAAGTGATTCACTTAAGAAGGTTAATTTTGAAGGACGCATATGACAGGATTCTTGGCTGAGTGGACAAACAGAGGGATCTTGGGGTCCACATCCATAGATCCCTCAGACTTGTTGGAAAGTTGATAGGGTTGTTAAGAAGGTGTATGGTGTGTTGGCCTTCATTATTCAAAAACCGCGAGGTAATGTTGCAGCTCTATAAAACTCTGATAAGACCACACTTGGAATATTGTGTTCAGTTCCGGTCACCTCATTATAGGAAGAATGCAAACGTTTAGAAAGGACGCAGAGGAGATTTACCAGGACGCCGCCTGAATTAGAGAGCATATCATAGAACATAGAATAGTGCAGAACAGTACAGGCCCTTCGGCCCACATTGTTGTGCCCACCCTCAAACCCTGCCTCCCATATAACCCCCCACCTTAAATTCCTCCATATACCTGCGAAGACAGATTTGGCTTTTCTCTTTGGAGTGATGGAGGATGAGAGGTGAGACTTGATCAAGGAGTACAAGATAATAAGAGGCACAGATTGAGTGGATAGTCAGAGACTTTTTCCCAGGGTGGAAATGACTAATACCATGCCTAATGTTAAGGTGACTGGAGGAAAGTGCAAGGGGATGCCAGAGGTAAATTTTTTTACACAGATGGGTGTGTAGAATGCCCAGCCATGGGTAGTGGTAGAGATAGCTGCATTAAGGGCATTTAGAAAGCTCTTAGATAGGCACGTGGATTATAGAACCACATTTAATATACCTCATATGTGGTGTTACAGAAAATTGGAGGGCTATGTAGCACGAAGGGTTTGATTGATCTTAGGGAAGGTTAACAGGTCTGCACAACATTGCGGGCCGAAGGGCTGTGCTATTCTTTTGTGATCTATTTTCCATATTCTATGTAAAGTGAATCTAGCTAGTGAGAAGATATTAAAAGTGGGTTTAGGAGAGTTTAGGGCCAGGATGCTGCTGTTAGAGTAAGGGGATTAAAGAACCCTTGTTGACAAGGAATAGCAAAATGAAGAATGCATGGCAGTATTTCTACTTCCTTAAGAGTTTGCAGAGATTCAGCATGACATCTAAAACTTCGACAAACTTCTATACCTATGTCACGGGGAGTATATTGATTGGCTGCACCACTACACACAAAATGCTGGAGGTCCTGCCCCTTCACCTCCTCCCTCACTACCATTCTAAGCCCCAAACAGTCTTTCCAAGTGAAGCAACACTTCACCTGTTAGTCTGCTGGGGTTATCTACTGTATCCAGTGCTCCCGGTGTGGCCTCCTGTATATCAGTGAGACCCAACGTAGATTGGGAGACTGCTTTGCCAAGCAGTTATGCTCCATCCACCAGAAAAAGCAGGATCTCCCAGTGGCCATCCATTTTAATTCCACTTCCCATTCCCATTCCAACATGTCAATCCATGGCCTCCTCCAGCCACAATGAGGCTACACTCAGGTTGGAGGAAAAACACTTTATATTCCATATGGGTAGCCTAGATTTCTTGAACTTCCGGTAATGCCCCCTCCCTTCACTACTCCCCATGCCCATTTCCTTCTCTCACCTTATTTCCTTACATGCCCATCACGTCTTTCTGGTGCTTCTCCCCCTTTTTTTTCTTCCATGGCCTTCTGTCATCTCCTATCAGATTCTCCCTTCTCCAGCCCTGTATCTCTTTCACCAAGCAACTTCCCTGCTCCTTGCTTCACCGTTCCCCCCACCACCCGGTTTCACCTATCATCTTGTGTTTCTTCCTCCTCTACCCCTACTTTCTCACTCCGACTCTTCATCTCTTTTTCTCCAGTCCTGATAAAAATACTGTCTGTACTTGTGTCCATACATGCTGTCTGGCCCGCTGCGTTCCTCCAGCATTTTGAGTGTGTTGCTTGGATTTCCAGCATCTACAGATTTTCCTGTTTGTGAATGTGAACGCCAATCCCCTTGAATGGGAAATCCTACAAAGAGTAGTGGATATGGCAAGGTCCATAACTGATAAAGCCCTCCACATCATTGAGCACATCTACATGAAATGCTGTTGCAGGAAATCAGCATCCAACATGAAGGAGCCTCACCATCTCTTTTCATTGCTGTCATCAAGGAGAAGATACAGAAGCCTCAGGACCCACACCAGCAGGTTCAGGAACAGTTACTACCCCTAAACCATCAGGCTCTTGAAAAAAGATAGATAACTTCATTCAACTACCCCATCATTGAAATGTTCCCCCACCCAATGGCCTCACTTTCAAGGTCTCTTCATCCCACGTTATTGATATTCATGTTTATTTATTTATTATTATTTCTTTTTCCTTTTGCATTTGTACAGTTTGTTGTCTTCTGCACTCTGGTCGAATGTCCAAGTTGGTCAGTCTTTTATTGATTATGTTATGATTATTATTCTATAGATTTACTGAATATGTCTCAAGAAAATGAATCTTAGGGTTGTATATGGTGATACATATGTTCTATGATGAAAAAATTACTTTGAACTTTGAACATATCAGGCAACTAGGGCTAGGCAGATCCATTGAGGAGTGTAAATGATGTAGGATTACAATTAACATAGAAGTTATGAGGGTAAAAAAGGAACATTATGTTTTTTATGGCAGATAAGTTAGAGATGAATCATAAGACATTCTGTAAGTATATTAAAAGTTGGTAATTAGGTAAGTAAGTATCAGTGTGGTTATCTAAGTGCGGTGTCATGGGGAAATGGGTGAGGTCTTAAGTGAATATTTCTCCCCTGTATTTACTTTGGGGAAGCACATGGAAACTATTAAGTTTGGGGGAGAAAACAATAATGTCCTGAAACGTATCAACATTACGAAAAGCAAATGTAGTCAGTCTTGAAGCACATAAATGTGGATAAATCCCTGGTGAAGGGAGAAGCGTTCAAAATGTTAATGAGAGACGAGAGAGATTAACGAAAAGAGACACAGTTCCGAGTATTGACAGGCCGGTTGCTTTGAACCTGAACTGTTTGAAGTTTGATGGACAGGCGATACCCCAGCAGGGGGATAAAAAGAACAGGTTCG
Organism: Mobula birostris; assembly: GCF_030028105.1. NCBI lineage: Eukaryota > Metazoa > Chordata > Chondrichthyes > Myliobatiformes > Myliobatidae > Mobula > Mobula birostris. Next base: position 46,838,938 of record NC_092383.1, on the reverse strand, counting down.
CTAAGGCAAGACAGACACCACGAGATCACAAGATAATGAGACCCTGGAAGTGCGGTGTGCCCCCACAAGTTGGTGGGAGTTTGGAGGTCTGGTCGCAGGACCGACCATAGACGCACAGGGTGAAAAGGTACGATCGGCGGGAACCTGGTGTGTGTGTCCGCCCTTGCCTGGGTTCCGGGTTCACCGCAGAAGAACGATCGTACCCAGAATGGACGGGTCACAGTTGGTGACCTCAGAAGACATTAAAAAGGGCTCGTCCGAAAGCTAACTGCAAGGAATATCAAAGGTCTGTTTGAATCTGATTGGCATATCATCATTTGCTCTCTCTCTCCCTCTCTCTCCAACGGCACGACAGCGATTGCTGCGAACTGTACTCAGCTGAACTGAACTCTGCGTCACTTGAGACTGATCATTTTACCCCTAGACTGCGATAGAGCTTGATTGGTTCCTATTAACCTAGTTCTGTGTACATGTGCGTTTTATCATTGCTAACCTGTTGCATTTATATCCTTACGATTAGAGTACTGTGTTACTTGTTTCTTTAATAAAACTTTCTTAGTTCCAGTAATCCAGACTCCAACTAAGTGGTCCATTTCTGCTAGTTTGGCAACCCAGTTACGGGGTACGTAACACGAAAAGCAAATGTAGTCAGTCTTGAAGCACATAGATGTGGATAAATCCCTGGTGTGCAACCAGGTGTGGGAAGCAAAGGAAGAAATGTAGTCAGTCTTGAAGCACATAGATGTGGATAAATCCCTGGTGTGCGACCAGGTGTGGGAAGCAAAGGAAGAAAAGGGAAATATTTATATCTTCATTAGCCATGGGTGAGGTGTCAGAATACTGGAGGATGGATAATGTATCTTCAATCAAGAAGGAGTGCGACTACTGGCCAGGACAGTTCTTCTTGAAAAAAGGTACAATACCAGTGGCAAACTTACTGGAGCTGTTTTTTGAAAGGAAGGATTTAATCAGCATGACATTGTGTATGGAAAATCATGTCTTACAAGTTTGCCTGAGAATTTCAAAGAGGTGACCTGGAGGACTAATAGTGGCAGGGTGGTAGATGTTGTCTATTTAGCCTTTAGCAAGATTTTTTGATAAGGCTCCATATTGTAGGCTGGTCCAGGAGGTTAAACATATAGGAACCAATGTGAGAGCTAGTCAATTGGATACCAACTTGGCTTTTTGGTTGGAGGAATGGATGGAAGTGGAGTGTTGTTTTTCAAATTGGATGCCTATGACCTGTGGTGTTCTGCAGGGATCAGTGCTGGGTTTGTCACATATATAGTTGTCATGATCAGTATGTTTGCAGATGTCATCAATATTAGTGGTGTGGTGGACAGTTGTGACTAAGGTAACAGCATGATCTAGATCGACAAGGAAAGTGGGCAAAAGAATTGAGTTCAGACAAGTGTGAAGTGATCAATTTGGAGATATTAGCCAGGCCAGGATAAGCACAGTGAATAGCAGGACCCTGGAAAATGTTGTTGAATAGGGAGACCTACAGTACATATATATAATGGCAGTCAGGATACTGAAGAAGGTGAGTGTTGTGATTGCTTTCATCAACCATGGCATTCAATATTAGAGGTGGGAGGTCATGTTACACTTGTACAAATCATTGTTTAGACCATACTTGGAGTAGTGTGTACAGTTCTGTCACCAATGTATACTGTAGGAAGGATGCGTTTATGCTGCAAAGGGCACAAAAAAGATGGGGGGGGCGGGGGCTTGTTTTTGAGGAGAGGAGAGATAGGCTGGGACTCTTACATGAATCCCATGTTTTTCATGGGAGGCTGTGGAATGTCCATGCAGGGGTTTACAAAATTATGGGAGCACAGATAGAGAAGGTAGTTCTAGTTCTATTCCAGGGTAGGGGAACCTAAAACTATTGTGCATGGTTTAAGTTGAGAGGGAAAAGACTCAAAGAAGATCTGTGGGACAAGTGTTTCACACGGAGGGGGACAGCTGTATGGAACAAGAACCAGAAAAGATGGTACAGACAGATATAATTACAATGTTATAAAACACGTTTGGATAGGTGCTTGGATAGGAAAGATTGAAAGCTCAATAGGCTAAAGACAGGCAAATGAGATTCGGTCAGAAATGCAAGGACGAATTGGACCAAAGGATGTGGTTCTATATTGTATAACTAGGAATCTACTTAAGTTGTAATTATACTCAAAAATGGCCAACTAAAAAAAATATTTGTATTATGGGACTCAGCGAAGTGATAGCCAAGTGGATTTTAAAAAAATCTCTTGACATATATTTGGCCTCATCATTTTTGTTTTGTGATCATATTATGATGCTTAAGATACTGTTGCTATCTGGGATCCCACCACTTCAAAGTTCAAAGTAAATTTTAATCTACTTGGCACTCCTTTTCGGCATCCTTCAATTTAGAATGGTTGGGGTGCATTTGTGGTTACTTTGGATGTCATTGGGGAGCAGAGGCATCATCATCCATTAACTCTGAGAAAACTATTAATATTTTTGAAAAAGATAGTTTACAACCACAAATAAACAATACATAAAATTTCACAAATGAAAGCAAACTTTGTATAAAAGGACAGTTGAAATTATCATGTCAATATTGGGTCTAGAACAATTATTGAAATGCAGCATGATACTTTTGGGTGTATTTCTTTTCTGCAGCAATGCAACTGGTTAATAAGTCTTTTACAGTAGCATTGTTGGTCAAGCATTTCTGAAACGGAATAAATCTAATTTTCAGAAAACACAATGAATTTTGGGTCCTAAAATTAGAAAAAAATTAGTCTTGGATACATTGGATGTATCATGACTTGGTATGGCAACTGGTCACAAGAAACTCCAGAGTTGTGGACATAGCTCAGCCAGACATCCCACCCTGCAAAAACTCATTTCAGGGAGGTAGCACCATCAATTTGTGGGAGACTCCCGGAACTTCCGGGAGAGGTGGGATGTCTGTAATAGAGTAGCTCCTTAGCAGCTAGCCAGCTAGTTTAAATAACGTTAGCTATGCTAATGAACAAATGACACCTGTTAATCTCACCTCGACATGTCTTTTACAGTCTTAACCCACCATGGGCAATAGAAAAGTCACTGTTGCAAACAGTGCAGCGAGCAACACTGTCATTATTTTGACCCCTATTAGGCAGGGGTACACTTTACTGTAGTCTGGGGTGACGTACATGTTATATTTTCTTTTTTTTGGAACACTCTGCCATGGCGCGCTCTCGCTCTCTCTTGCTTGCACTCTCTCTCCCTCTCTCATGGTCGCTCTCGCGCTCTCGTTCTCTCTCTCTCTCTCTCTCTCTCTCTCGCTCGCGCGCGCTCTCGCTTGCTTTCTCTCGCACGCTCTCTCTCTCGCTTGCTTTCTCTCGCGCTCTCTCTCTCGTGGTCGCTCTCGCACTCTCACTTGCTTTCTCTTGCTCGCTTGCTCTCAAAAAATTGATTTCCGTGATATTCTATATAATTTGCGGGCATCAGGGAGCCACTATTCATATGCGGGAGACTCCCGGAACTTCTGGGAGAGGTGGGATGTCTGGCTCAGCACATCATGAAAATCAGCCTCCTGTACATGGACTCTGTCAATGTCTCTCATTGCCTTGGGAAACCAGCCCGCAAAATCAAAGAACCTACCCACACTGGAAATTCTCTCTTCTCTCCTCTCCCATTGGGTAGGAGATTCAAAAGCCTGTAAGTATGTACCACCAATGCCTAGTATAATCAAATGGACTGTTAACCTGACAATCTACATTTATGACCTTACATCTTGTTGTCTACTTGCACTGCACATTCTCTGTAACTGTACACATTACTCAGAATTATGTTATTGTTTTACTTTGTAGTACCTCAATGCACTGCTGAAACAAATTGATCAGTATGCAAGACATTTTTCACTATACCTCGATATGTGCCAATAGTAAACCAATTTATCAATATTCTTATATTACATTATAGAGTAAGAAACATTTGTTAAAAAAGTTGACAATTAAAAACCTTGCAATAATTAATTTGCTAGAATGAAAAACACATGTAAGACTTTAAACTATTTTGTTTTTTTACACAACACAGTCTATAAAAAGCAGTACTTCAGCTTTAAGTTTTACCATGCCCTCGGGGTCCACCAGAAGTAAGTGCTTGGCTTGTCCTCCCTGTAGCCCAGTCAATACATATTGTCCTGATGTAGTCATGCTTTCCCGCACCAGAAAGTCACCATCTTTTATGAGCAGCTTCTCAGCTTCCTGCCTGCTCATTCTTCCACAGTACCAGATTTCCTTCATCAGCTGTTCTTTCATGGAAGAGAGGGTTGCAGATGGGCTTTTATCTATTGTGCTGTTCTGAGAATCTTCAGTGAATTGATGCCATGGATGAACAAAGACATAAGAAAACAATTGGGGATGAGAGGTATTATCCTTTATACATGAACAAATTGAGTTTATTGTCATGTGCACAAATACAATATGGTACAGATAATGAAAAACTTACATGCAGCAGCATCATAGACACATATGTACACATAGCTACACAACATGCAGCATCATAGACACATATGTATACACAAATACACAACATGCAGCATCATGGACACATATGCACATGCAAATACACAACATGTAAATTTCACAGAAGTGAAAACAAAGAAAATACTAAATTATGTAAAAACAATACTTCAGTGCAAAAAAACACAATCAGAGAAAAGTCGATGATAGTATGAGATGTATTCTGTAGTGTTCTGTTGCTGATGTACGGATAGGGCTATGTAGATCAGTTCAAGAACCTGATGATTGAAAGTAGCTGTTCCTAAACCTGGTGGTGTTGGATGTCACAGCCAATAACAGAAAGATGGCTGAAGAAAGGTCAGTACTGGCAGCCCAGTGGTTCAGAATACACATGGTATAGACTATGACAGAAATTTAAGTAACAGAGGAGGAGTGTTTGCTTTCCTAATTAAAGAGAATATAATAATGGTTATTAGAAAGAGTATTCTTAGGGATTATTCAGTTAGGCCATATGGATAGGACTCAGATCCAGAGAATAGATGGTCGTTCTAATTGGACCATAAGATATAGGAGGAGAATTAGGCCATTTGGCCCAGAAAGTCTGCTCTGCCCATTTCATCATAGCTGATCCAACTTTCCTCCCAGCCCCAATCTCCTGCCTTCTCCCCATATCCCTTCATGCCCTGACCAATCAAGAATCTATCAAGCTCTGCCTTAAATATACATAAAAACTTGGCCTCCATGACTGCCTGTGGCAGCAAATTCCACAGATTCATCACTCCCTGGCTAAAGAAATTTCCTCCTCATCGCTTTTCTAAAAGGACACCGTTCTATTCTGAAGCGTGTCCTCTGGTCTGACTCTCCCACCATAGGAAATATCCTCTCGACGTCAACTCTATCAAGATCTTTAGGTTTCAATGAGGTCACCCCTCATTCTAGCGAATACAGGCCCAGAGCCATCAAACACTCTTCATATAACAAGCCATTCAAACCTGAAATAATTTTCATGAACCTCCTTTAAACCTCTTCCAGTCTTAGCACATCCTTGCTAAGGGGCCAAAAACTGCTCACTATACTCCAACTGAGTCCTCACCAGTGCTCAACATTACATCCTTGCTGTTATATTCTACTCGTCGTGAAATGAATGCTAACATCGCATTTGCCTTCCTCACCACAGTCTCAACCTGCAAATTAACCTTTAGGAAATCTAGCACAAGGACTCTTAAATCCTTCACATCTCTGATTTTTGTATTTTCTCTCCATTTAGAAAATAATCAACCTTTTTATTTCTTCTATCAAAGGTACATTACCATACACCTCCTGACACTGTATTCTATCTGCCACTTCTTTGCCCACTTTCCTAATCTGTCTAAGTCCCTCTATAGCCTCTCTACTTCCTCTAAGCTACCTGCCACACCACCTATCTTTGTATCATCCGCAAAGCCATCAATTCTATCATCCAAATCATTACTGGCAGCTAATCAGAAAAGGCTCCATTTATTCTCACTCTTTGCCTCCTGCCAGTCAGCCACTGCTTTATCCATGCCAGAATCTTCCCTATAATACCATGGGCTTATAGCTTGTTAAGCAGCTTTACGTGTGACACCTTCTCAAAGGCCTTCTGAAAATCCAAGTACACAGCATCAACCGAGTCTACTTTATTTCTTCAAAGAATTCCAACAGATTTGTCAGGCAAGATATACCCTTGAGGAAACCATGCCACTATGGCCTATTTTAATCATGTGCCTCCAAATACCCTGAAACCACACCCTTAACAATCAATACCAATATCTTCCCATTCACTGATGTCAGACTAACTGGCCTACAATTTCCTTTCTTCTGCCTCTCCTCTTGAAGAGTGGAGTAACATTTGCAATTTTCTGGTTTTCATGAACCATTCCAGAATCTAGTGATTTCTGAAAGAGCATTACTAATGCCTGCACAATCTCTCTCAGCCACCCTGGAGTGCACCTCATCTTGCCCAGGTGACTTATCTACCTTCAGACCTTTCACTTTCCTAAAAGCCTTCCGCCAGTGTTCTTTTCCAATCAATTCTGGCCAACTCCTCTCTCATGCCTCTGTACTTCCCTTTACTCCACTGTAATCCTGTTACATCTGAATTTAGCTGCTCCTTCTCAAAATTCAGGGTGAATTTGATCATATTATGATCACTTTCCCTTAAGGTAACTTCACACACTTCATGACCTTTGACTCCCTAGAACTTCCACCATACTGCTAGTGTCTTCCACAGTGTAGACTGATGCAAAATATTTATTCAGTTCATCTGCCATTTCGGTGTCTCCCATTAATACCTCTCCAGCACTGTTTTTCAGCTGTCCAATATCCACTCTCTCCTCTCTTTTACACTTCATGAATCTGAAGAAACTTTTGACATCCTCTTTAATATTATTGGTTAGCTTACTTTCCTATTCCATCTTTACCTTCTTAATAACTTTTTAGTTGCCTTCTGTTGGTATTTGATCCTCTAAATTTCCCTAATTATTGTTCTATTTTATGCCCTCTCTTTGGCTTTTATGCTGGCTTTGACTTCTCTTGTTAACCACGGTTGTGTCATCTTGCCTTTAGAGTACCTCTTCCTCTTTGGGATGTATATATCTGGGGAAAAAATAAATAAATAAATAAATATATATATATATATATATATATATATATATATATATTTATTCTGAATTGCTACAAGAAATTCCAGACATACTGCTCTGCCATCCTCCCTGCCAGTGTTCTTTTCCAATCAATTCTGGCCAACACCTCTCTCATGCCTCTGTACTTCCCTTTACTCCACTGTAATCCTATTACATCCGAATTTAGCTGCTCCTTCTCAAAATTCAGGGTGAATTTGATCATATTATGATCACTTTCCCCTTAAGGATTCTTTTACCTTAATCTCTCTAACCAATTCTGCTTCATTGCACAACACCCAATCCAGAATAGCTGATCCCTGAGTAGGTTCAATCATGAGCTGTTCTGAAAAGCCATCTCGTCGGCATTCTAGAAATACCCCCACTTGGAATCCAGCACCAACCTGATTTTTTCGATTACCTGCATAATGAAATCCCCCATGACTATTGTATCATTGCCCTTTTGGCATGCATTTTCTATCTCCCATTGGAATTTGTAAACAACATCCTTACAACTGTTTTGGGGTCTGTATACAACTCTCATCAGTGTCTTTTTACCCTTGCAGTTCCTTAGCTCTATCCACAATAATTCAACACCTTCTGACCTTATGTTGCCTCTTTCCCATGATTTGACTTCATTTTTTACCAACAGAGCAACGCCGCTCACTCTACCTTCCTGCTTGTCCTTTTGGTACAATGTGTATCCTTGGACATTAAGTTCCCAGCTGTAATCTTTTTTTCAGCCATGATTTAGTGATGCCTACATCATACATACCAATCTATAACTGTGCTACTTCATCTACCTTATTCAGTATAATGTGCGCATTCAAATATACACATTCAGTCTTGTATACAACATTTTTGATTTTGTCCCCCTTTTACATTGCAACTCATCCTGTTGACTGCAATTTTGCCCTATCATCAGCCTCTCCTTGCTAGGAGTCTCACTACACATTGCCTCTGTTTGTACACCAACTACTTCATCTTCAGCACTATCACGCTGGTTCCCATCCCACTGCCAAATTAGTTTAAACCCACCTAAACAACTCTAGCCAATCTGCCCGCAAAGATATTGGACCCCCTTGGATCAGGCGTAACCCATCCCTTTTGTACAGGTCATAGATTCCCCAGAAGAGATCCTGGTGATCTATTAGCCTGAACCCCTGCCCCCGCACCAATTCCTCAGCCATGTATTTACCTGCCAAATCATTCTATCTTCACTGGCATATGGCACAAGCAACAATCCAGAGATTACTATCATGAAGGTCCTGTTAGCTCCTTAAAATCTCTCTTCAGGACCTCCTCACCTTGTCTACCTATGCCATTGGTGCCAATATGCACCAAGACTTCAGGCTGCCCTTGAGAATTCCATGGACCTGATCCTGGCACCAGAGAGGCAACATACCATCCAGTGTCTCTATCGCACACCCAGAACGTTGTTTCTGTTCCTCTGACTAAGAATTCTCCTATCAACACTGCAGTCCCCTTCACCTCTCTGCTCTTCTGAGCCACAGAACCAGACTCAGTGCCAGAGACCTGGTCAATGTGGCTCCTCCCTGGTAGGTCATCCTCTCAATAGTATCTAAAATTGTATACTTATTATTGAGGGGAACAGCCACTGGCTGTGCATTTTCCTTCCAGCTCTTGACATTCACCCAGTTCCCTATTTCCTGAAACCTACCTCCCTGTAGCTCCGGTCTGTCACCTCCTCATTCTCCTGTTGAAGGTCATCAAGCTGCAGCTCCAGTTCCTCAATTGGTACACCTGGTGCAGATGTTCTACCAGGCCTCTGGGAGACTAGAGGTCTCCCAGACTTTCCACATTCTACACGGAGTATAAAACACTGCCCCAGGAGCCATTCTCAGGAATTTATTATGTTCTAATAGATGAGGAATGAACAAATAAGGACAGAGAGAACTTACAAGATAATCTACCTCACCCAAGCCTGATCTTGCCTAAGCCTGATGAGCCAAAGGTCCCATAATAGTCTCATTCCCCAGTTTTCCATTAAATTTTTTGCAATATTATATACCCTCTCTTTTGCTTTTATGCTTCTTTGACTTCCCTGGTCAGAAATAGTTGTCTTTTCCTTCCTTTAGAACAGGGGTCCCCAACTATTTTTGCACCGCGGACCGGTTTAATATTGACAATATTCTTGCGGACCGGCCAACCGAGGGTGGGGGTTGGGGAGGGGGGGGTAGGGTTGCCAACTTTCTCACTGTGTTTACTCCAAGAAAGACTACCATGACCATAAAGCCTTGTGTGGGCACCTGTATGCACATGCGTGACGTGTGCATACACTACATGTCATGCGTGCACGTGCCGATTTTTTCTACAAATCGTTTTTGGTAATTCTGTTCAGTGAAACCACACTGTACGTACATTATTTCTACTTTATAGAGGCTGTGTACTTATCATATCACTCCTGCATTTACTATATGTTAGTGTTATTTTAGGTTTTATGTGTTATTTGGTTCGATTTGGTAGGTTATTTTTTGTTATGGTGAGGGTGCTGCCAGAAAGGCCAGGGTTTGCCCCCAAGTGGATAGAACCACAGATGGTACTCTTAACCAATGATACATGTGTCTGTGTACAGACTCGGCGAGGCAGCCAGTGGAAACACTGGACCCAGGTTAAAGCATACAACTCACCCTCTTGTTGCTCCCACAGACAGATTGGGGAACCAATTGTACCCAGTAACCATGTAATTACAGAGAACCTAAGAGCGGAACACCAGCCGGCCATTCCAGACCTGACCACAGCTGATGAAAACATACCCGGAGAATAAGCAGAGGCAGAAAATGCCAAGAGCGTGGCAGAAGACACTGAGAACGTGTTGGAAAACCATGAATAGCCTGCTAAAGTGTGACGATGATGGTATTCTGTAAAGAAGGCTGGTTGCTGAAGGTAGATGATTAATTTTATAGCATAGTATAGAAATTTATTGGGAAATAGATGGGGAGGGATTTTTGAGTTAAAGCAGTTCCACCACTTCAATAGCATTTCAGACTGTACATGGCATCTGGAAGCAGTCACCCCCAGTCTGAGGAGCTGGGCCCTTTTCAGCAGTTGAGCCAGTGATCGACTGGACAGTTCAGAAGGGGGTGCCACCGGGGAGAGGGCCTTGCAGACATTTACGTAGAGGCCACCCCAACCCTTTCCTGTACATCGGTGAGAGGCCTGTGGGTGCTCCTGGAAAGAGAATTTGAGCGACCAGAGGATAAAGGGTTGAAGACAAAGGAATGTGATTAAGATGAAGTCAGCCTGCAGGGAAAGAGCAGGCACACCAAAGGAGCTGCATTACTAAAGACTTGGGACAGCATCTCTGCTTAACGTTTGGTAGGTAGCGATTAGGTAATGCTAGGATAGATATCGAGGTACATAAAATTGGGGGGAATTTCAAGACGGCATTTTTTGGCTGCCCTATTCGAGCAGATCCTCCTAGGTTGGCGCTTTCTGATACAAATTTAATTTTTGTCCAAGAAGGCCAAGAGGAGGAACTGTTAGAGTGAGTTTTTTGGGGTAGATGATTTGTTTACACTTAAATGACTTTGGCCACCAGACTTCTATTTGACAATGCGCTTCCTAAAAAGGTGTGAATACCAGATGCTTCTGGTACCATAGTTTGACCAGATGCTGTATTTTCAAAGACAGTATTATCTATACACTATAAATATTAATTTTTGACAATGCGCTTCCTAAAAAGGTGTGAATACTAGATGCTTCTAACACCATAGTTTGACCAGATGCTGTAGTTTTAAAGACAGTATTATCTATACATTATAAGTATTAATTGTCTTCTATGTTAGCACGTAAAATGCCAAGTAAATCCTAAAGGCTGTGGATACCAACCCAGACATGTTGACGTTGGAAGGAAAGGATGGTGTGATATTTTGTATGTAGCTTCAAAAGGAAGCATTGTCTATGCATTGTCTATAACTTTTTAAGTAGCAATTCCCTTTGTGTTTAGCATATAAATATCGAGCCCACATTGAGCTAGCAGACCTTTCCGCGGAAAGCGTCTTCGTCTGTAAGATGCCTGCTGTACCTTGTTGTGTCGAATAAAGAACAATATTAAACCAGTCCACTTTGTATCTACCAGTGACTCTGTTTCTCCGGTATTTTCATCCATGCTACAACAGTGAACGCTATCTCCTAATGATTCCTTTACCTTAAGCTCCCTAATCAAACTTGGTTCATCACACAGCACCCAATCCAGAATTGTATTTCACCTAGCCGCCTAAACCAGAAGCTTCTCTGAAAAGCCATCTCATCGGCATTTTACAAATTCCCTCTCTTGGGATCCAGCACCAACCTGATTTTCCCGATCTCCCATGACTATTGTAAAATTGCCCTTATTACATGCTTTTCCTATCTCCTGCTGTAATTTATATCCCATACTGTTTGGAGACCTGGAACAGCCATCAGGATCTTTTTACCCTTGTAGTTTCTTAACTCTACTCACAACGATTCTATATACAGTATTATGATTCCATGTCATCTCTTTCTAAGGACTTGATTTCATTTTTTACCAACCAGAGCAATCATCACCATCTCTTAGGCACTCGGCAGGGTCCAATAACTGAAGTGACATGTAAGCGGAACAGCCAGTGTTAGAGTGGTCAAGCTTTGGCTCAACAAGCTTCGATGTGAACAAACAGAGGCTAGAACTTAAGCTTGAGAAGTTCTAAGTATAAAAAGTATAGGAAGGATGATATTTCAGGCGGTGGAATGCTCCTTTTGTGTGATGTTGGATTTAAACAATCTCCGTGATTAGTATATGCTGTAATTTTACTATGTCTCTATGACTCTACATCTGCAGGAAGTACACCCAGCTTCAGGTCTTGACTGACAAAGTCAAGAGATTGGAGCTGGAAACTTAGTTCTTTGTAATCTTATATAACTTATTTGGATGTGAATATACAAGGCATGGTTAGTAAGTTTTCAAAAGATACTTAAATAGGTGGTGTTGTAGACAGTATAGAAAACAATGAAAAATTATAGAGGTATCTTCATCAGCAAATCATGTGTCTGATGATTGACAAATGGCTTTCAATCCAAATAAATGTGAGATATTGCATTTTGGGAGATCAAAGCAGTGCAGGACTTATACAGTGAATGGTAGGGCCCTAGAGAGTGATAATGGAACAGAGGCACCCCTAGGAATGCAAATGCACAGTTCACTGAAAGCATTTGACACATGGCCTTCATTGGTTGGAGCACTGAGTACAGGAGTTGGGAGGTTGTATTGCAGCTATATAAGACATTGATGAGGTCTCACATGAAGTATTGTGCATGATCTGGTCACCCTGTTATAGGAAAGATGTTAATAAGCTACAAAGAGTGTTGAAAATATTTACTAGGACATTGCCTAGACTTGGGGTCTTGAGTTACAAGGAGAGGTTGTGTATACTGGAATGTCAGAGGTTGAGGTGGGAGGTTGATATAGGTACATAAGATAATGAGTGGCATAGATAGGGTGACCTGAAATGTAAATTACCGTCATATGGCAAAATGAAATGCTTCTGAAATGATGGGAAGTGTGATAATGAACTTCAATGTGAAAGTAAGCATCAATAATATTTTGTTCATTGAATAAACTTACTTGCATTAGATGCATGTCTGTGCACATTAGCAGATACCTGTGCTGGCACCCTTGTCACGGCAGAGGAGTGAGGATTCATTAGATTCTGGGTGTTCATGTACGATGCATCATCAAAAGGATCAGATGGGCTTACAATTTTGCCTGGAAGAACAGTTTTCTTGATTAGTGGAATTGTAGACAATCAGCGGTCCCAAATATTAATTAATTTTATTTAGTTTGTGTTTTGAAACCAATTGCTAACTTGAGCATTATGTTCCTTAGTTTCACACAATGAGCAACTTTAAGACCGTTATTTAATTTTATATGATAAATCATTACTTAAAACTATATGATAAATATTGCTGCTGTTGTTAATGTAACATTTCTGTTCCAATAAACCTCCAGCAAGATTAATGTTGGTGAGACATATCAGTATTTGGAAAAAAAGTTTGTATTTAATGTGTGCCATCACATCTCAGACACCCTAATCAGAAATAAAAAGATCAAACACAAAGATTTCATATGCAGAAATAGGCAAATGCAACAACAGCTTCTTTTTAATGGTGCAGAAAACCTGACGATGTTCTGAGGAAAATTATGAAACAAAATATTTATGGTGAATAACATAAGGCAATATTAGGGCAAATAAGAAAAGGCATGGAATCCCCTGCCAAGGTGGGGGTAGAGGCAGATATACCAGAGACAATTAAAAAACTCTTAGACATGCACACAGATAATAGAAAAAATGGAGGGCTATGTAGGATTAAATTGTTCTTAGAGTAGATTAAAAGGTCAGTACAACATTGTGCATTGTGTGCAAGCGATGTATGTACAACATGGCATCACCTTTCATCACCCCACCAGCATTTGTCCATCCACACTAATTCCATTTTCCAACATTAATTTTAAATCCTTCTGCCACTGTCTATTTAATTATTTGTCTATGTCTCTTAAATATTGTGCTTGCAACTGTTTCTACCAACTGTTCTGACAGCTCCAGATATCAACCACTCTGTCTAAAATACTTCCTGCCAATCCCCTTAATAACTTACTACTCTCAGATTAACCTTTACCCTTTTGCTGTTGATACCCCTACCGAAGGCTATTGTCTCAGCTTATGGCTGCTTATAATTATATCGAACTCAATTATGTCACCTCTCATCCTCCTTCATTTCACAATGAAGGACAATCAAACAAGCAAGGACAACTAAGAGTGCAAAGGGATCATCAAGAAATTAGGCAGTAACAGTCTAGATGAGAGAGTTTCTGCAACCGCTAAAAGTCAACTTGTCACAGACTCATGGAGGGATACATAATCTTTGCTGCAATTATACAAGATAAATAACAACACCATGCTTGAATTTAGCCATTGTACACCCTTAAGTTATTTCTAACATTTTCCATTGAGTTGGGACATCATGTACGTGATGTGCAGAAGAGTATTGCATGCAGTTCTGGCCATTTTTCAATAGGAACAATGTAATTAAACTAAAGTGGGCGCAGAAAAGATTCACAAGAATGTTGCTAGGACTTGACAGTTTGAGTCATAAGGAGAAACTATCTCAGTCTATTAAATGAAGAAGGCTGAGGCGTTATAAAATCATGATGGACACACAGATAAGGCAAATGGTCACAGTTGTTCCTTATCACACCTTGTTGCATATTGGGTGGCATTTGACTGTTTTTACAAGACCGAGTTGCTAGCTCAACGCTCAACCCAGCATGGATGGAAAGCATGCAAGGAGCTGGCTGGATTCGAGCACGCGACCATTCATCTTGAGGTCCAGTGCTGATGCCACTACACCACCATCCGGCTTTATCTCAGGATAGGGGAGTCTAAATCTAGAGAACATAAGTTTAAGATGGGAAAGGAAAGATTTCAAAGGACTTGAGGGGCAAGATTTTGCATGCAGACAATGGTGGGAGTATGGAATGAGCTGCTGGAGGAAGTTACAATGTTTAAAAGACATTTAGACAGGTAACATTTGATCACAGATAGGAAAGACAGAGGGATATGGGGCAAATAGGCCCAGCATAGTAAGATACTTTGGTCAACAGGGATGGTTTGGGCCAAAGGGCTTGTTTCCATGTTGTATAACTCTACAACAGTTATATGTGTTAACCATGCTGTTAATGAGATTAGCTTTTCATTTTCCTGAGAATTGTATACAATAATGTTTATAGCAGTGCCAGTTATTTGCAAACACGCTGCCCTTTGACAGATGTTACCTCTTTCCTTCTCTCCAGGATTCAGGTGCTGTGACCATTAGGGTCATTTCAGAAACTCTTAGATAGGAACATGGATGATAGAAAAATGGAGGGCTATGCAGGAGGGAAAATTGATCTTTGAATACATTAAAAGATTGGCACAGCATCATGTGGTGATGGGCCGTACTGTGCTGTCTGCTCTGTGTTCGAAATCCTCTGGGGAAAACACTGCAACTGCGATTGAAGCAATTAAAGTTACACTAAAGAAGCACTAATATTTTTAATATTTAATATTTGTAATCCAGGGAGTGTGAAGCGCAGAATCAAATATCGCTGTGATGATTGTACATTCTAGTACCAATTGCTTGACGACAATAAATTATAAAGTATAAGTATTTCCACAAATCAGAGATACTTGAACGGTTTGTGTGCATATAAAATACAGATGGAATATTCATGCGGGCCACATGTTCTGGCTAACCTGTAGCGAGAAAATGAGCATAAGATACATTGTATGTAGCAACATCTTGCTTACCAGTAGCCTATCTTTATGATATATTTGGAAGTTATTTGTATACAGTATCTTGTGTATTATTTTGTATCTTTTGTGGTATACTTAACGCTTGCCTTGCATGTACCATAATGGGAATTTGAACACCTTTTGATTGTATGTTTTTCTTAGTGTCAGTTTTACCCTACTGCCAGTTGCTACATTAAAGAACATCAACTTGGAACATCTTTGTCAGTGCAGTAATTGGGGATGGAGTTCATCTGCCTGTCAATTCATGCAAGGCGTGTAAAGAGGACAGGACACCCACATATCTCCTTTGAACTTACCTCATCTCATCTTAAATGCTTGCCCTCAAGTTTTAGACATTTAAAACTTGGGAATATTAACTCTCTATACTGTGTATACCTCTCCTAACCATATAAACTTCTATAAGGCTTCTCCTCAGCCTCTGCTGCTCCAGCGAAAACAACCCAAATTTGTCCAAATTGTTATAGCATATGCCCTCTCATCTGGCCAGCACCCTGGCAATCTTCCTGTGGACCTTTTCCAAAGTATCCACATCCTTCCAACAATGGAGGAACCAGAACTTGATGCAGTACTCCAGATGTAGTGGAACCACAGTTTCATAAAGGTGCAAGATAAATTCCTGATTCTTGAATTCAATGACTTGACAAATAGAGGCAAGCATGCCATATGCTTTCTTTAGTATGCTTTCAAATTGTGCAGTCACTTTCAAGAAGCTACAGACTTGGACCCCAAGATCCCTCTGCATGTCAGCACTGTTACACGTCTTACCATTAACCGTGTACTGAATCTTTAGATCTGACCTCCGACAGCACCTCACAAACTTGGACAGATTGAACTCCATCTGCTATTTCACCTCCATATGATCTATATGCTACTGCATCCTTTAACAATCACCTGCACTATGCACAATGCTACCAATCCACCTATCCCTAGTTTCATAGTGATCAACGTAGTTCATATCCATCACAAACAGAAGAGGTCTTTATACAGATCGCTGTAGAATAACACTGGTCAGGGACTTCCACCCCGAATAAGTTCCATTGACCACTACCCTCTGTCTTCTATGGGAAAGTCAATTGAATCTAATCATCCAAGTCACCTGGACCGCCCGCACCTTAATGTTCCGGATGACCCTATCATAAATGACTTTGTCAACACAGTACTAAAATCCATGCAGGCAATTTCCATAGATCTGCCTTCATCAATCAATTTTTGTGTCTTCTAGCAAACTTACTAATCATGCTATGTATATTCATATCCAAATTATTAATTTACATGACAAACAACAGAGGACTTAGCACTGATCCCTGCATTTTGCTTTACTCTTGACCCTCTACATTCATGTTATTTCAGGATGACAATGAATGAGGCTCAATAACAAGGCAGGTGTGATAGATGGAAGCCAGGAAACCCCAAGGTAAGAAACAATTTGGAAAACAGCAAGTCACAGGCAGAAGCCTGGTAACAGGTAAAGCAAACACTCAGCAAAGAGACGTAAAGTTCAGAAATGGATCACAGGAAGGTAAGCAAAGACAGATTAGACCAGATGAAGGATCTTGATACAAAGTGCCAACTGTTCATTTCCCTCCTCAGATGCTGACCTGCCAGGCAGCATCTCATATCCCTCCAGCAGCTCATTTTCAGCTGAGAGAAGACTATAATATGTATTTGACTCAGCATTTGGGTAAAAGAATGTTAATACACTAGGACAGATGTAAAGATCTTTAATAATCTTCACAAGTAATGGACTCATAGTCAGTAGCATTCCTGAATCCTGAAGCAATCAGAAAACTCATGCTTATTTTTGTTTAAACAGTACAGGATTGAAAACAGAAAAATATAAAAGCTTTTTGAAAACATGCTAACCATGATAAAGCATTAGGCAATATATATTTTGTTCAATTAGTATTTTATTTGTCATAAGCCCTTATTTACAGAAAAAAATCTTACAAAACTGCAATTAATCAAAGATGATTCTGAAATTATATTATATAATTTTGATAGAATTCAACTCCATGAAGTTATGACCTACCTAGTCCAGTGAAAGTTGGTTTGTGTGGATTGGAATAATTTTCATAAATGATGTTTGGTGATGAGTTAGCACTCTGTAAGGTAAAGTACTCAACATCAAGAGAATGGATAACAATTTCAACAGAAGTCTAGTAAATACAAGGACTTGCCCTAAATTCTTTCTGTTCAACTGTCGATCAGTGTGCCAATGGCTATTTCGCACAGGACCACCACGTAAAACTGAAGGCAGTGGTCTCCATGACAGATGACACTGCAGAGCATAAAAGAAAAATCATCCAGTAGTGTACCCTGGTGCTGTGTGAGGTTGGTTAGGAGATTGGGAGATTGGGTATTGGTTAAACATCTCTAGCTTGGGGTGTAGGAGTGAGTGTTTGTAAAAAAGGTTTTACCCTTTCTCTGAGAGATGAGGGTTGGGGGGAAGTGGTAACAGTGGAGGAGGAATGGATGAGACACAAACAATAGGGAATGGACTTTTAAAATCATTTTTCAAAGGGAAGGCATTGTTCTGACCACTCACTCATTTCTGGCTTCCCAAACTCAACCATCCTCATCTCAGTCAAGGTCTTGAGCAAAGCCAGGTCTCTCCTGGGTAGATGAGTCACACAGCGAGTCAGTCCATCAACAACCAAGTGTAATATATATCGACTTAGTTCAACAACCAAAGTATGAGTGGGATCAATTGGTCATGTGAAGGACACCTCTGTGGTGCCTAAGTACATATCATGATGTAACACCACTGTGAAAATTTTCCTTTTATACAGGGTGGCCCTTACTTGGTGCAGTGATCCTTCCAACACCTGGTAATCTGCACCCTGAGAGACAGATCAAAGTCCAGTAAATCAAAACCAAAAACAATAAGTAATCAATGAAATCATGGGATTTGCCAAACCCATTCTTTCTTAAAAATCCCAAGACTTCCTCATCTTTTGTTATTGTTTTACACAATGTAAATGTAAACAATGCTTTTCACCATGGACATTGGCTCCTCATCTACAAATAAAGAAATGCAGGATGAAAGTCTTTAAAATAATTTCCCATGGAGTTGCAAACATAATTGTGACCTTCTTACAATACAGTAAACTTTCATTCGAGAATGTCACTCTCTAAGTATTTCTCACATTGGAATATCAGTAAAAATAATATACTTTATGCTAACCTGTGAAATGTTTCCATCCTCAATCATTTGACCACTATTAGTCTGCATCACCGAATCTTTGTTAACTTCTGCTTTCTGCAGTCCTGTAGGAAAGGCTGCTTTACCTGGGATGTCATTGTAGTATCCATAGTTGTGGCTGTCACCCTCCATACTCCATAATGCAAAGCCTGCAGTTCTGCTGTATAGAATCACCAACAGTGACTTCAAGAATATATTTGTAAACTACTTCATCTTTCTGAATTTTATGTGGCCAACATGAAATGTTATAACATCATAAGCTTACTGTGATTAACATTTAAAAAGATTAAAATTCCTCAGCTCTGATTGTTTTGAAGATTTATTGATTTGTGTGATGTGATTGACAGAATGTACATGACTCACTGTGTATTGTTCCAAAAAGAAACTGAGTCAATTTGCTTTGAAATCAGAGGATTTATCTTAGAAATAAGGAACAACAACCAAAAATTCAACAACTGTGAATCTGAAATTAAAATATAAAATGTCCAGCAGGTTTCTACAAAAGCTAACTGACTTTAGGAACCAGACAACCC
The DNA here is from genome assembly GCF_030028105.1 of Mobula birostris. Lineage (NCBI taxonomy): Eukaryota > Metazoa > Chordata > Chondrichthyes > Myliobatiformes > Myliobatidae > Mobula > Mobula birostris. The sequence goes on along the minus strand of NC_092383.1, from coordinate 46,819,741 downwards.
CAGTCTCATCCAATATTCTCCTTGTCCTCTCCAGCCCACCTTCTCTGCACCCTATAACTAACTTGAATGCTCACTTTCTCAGTCCTGTTGGAATTCTGTTGGAATTGTTCATCCCAGCTTGGCAAAAGAATAAATCAAAGAAGGTGGTGCACCCGTGGCTGACAAGGAAAATTAGGGATAGTATCAATTCCAAAGAAGAAGCATACAAACTAGTCAGAAAAAGTGGCTCATCTGAGGACTGGGAGAAATTCAGAGTTCAGCAGAGGAGGACAAAGGGCTTAATTAGGAAGGGGAAAAAAGATTATGACAGAAAACTGGCAGGAAACATAAAAACTGACTGTAAAAGCTTTTATAGATATGTGAAAAGAAAAAGATTGGTTAAGACAAATGTAGGTCCCCTATAGACAGAAACAGGTGAATTGATTATGGGGAGCAAGGACATGGCAGACCAACTGAATGATTACTTTGTTTCTGTCTTCACTAAGGAGGACATAAATAATCTTCCGGAAATAGTAGGGGACAGAGGTTCAGTGAGATGGAGGAACTGAGGGAAATACATGTTAGTAGGGAAGTGGTGTTAGGTAAATTGAAGGGATTAAAGACAGATAAATCCCCAGGGCCAGATGGTCTGCATCCCAGAGTGCTTAAGGAAGTAGCCCAAGAAATATTGGATGCATTAGTGATAATTTCTCAAAACTCTTTAGATTCTGGACTAGTTCCTGAGGATTGGAGGGTGGCTAATGTAACCCCACTTTTTAAAAAAGGAGGGAGAGAGAAACCAGGGAATTATAGACCGTTAGCCTAACATCGGTGGTGGGGAAACTGCTAGAGTCAGTTATCAAAGATGTGATAACAGCACATTTGGAAAGCGGTGAAATCATCGGACAAAGTCAGCATGGATTTGTGAAAGGAAAATCATGTCTGACGAATCTCATAGAACTTTTTGAGGATGTAACTAGTAGAGTGGATAGGGGAGAACCAGTGGATGTGGTATATTTGGATTTTCAAAAGGCTTTTGACAAGGTCCCACACAGGAGATTAGTGTGCAAACTTAAAGCACACGGTACTGGGGGTAAGGTATTGATGTGGATAGAGAATTGGTTGGCAGACAGGAAGCAAAGAGTGGGAATAAATGGGACCTTTTCAGAATGGCAGGCAGTGGGACCCCAGTTGTTTACAATATATATTAATGACTTGGATGAGGGAATTAAATGCAGCATCTCCAAGTTTGCGGATGACACGAAGCTGGGCGGCAGTGTTAGCTGTGAGGAGGATGCTAAAAGGATGCAGGATGACTTGGATAGGTTAGGTGAGTGGGCAAATTCATGGCAGATGCAATTTAATGTGGATAAATGTGAAGTTATCCACTTTGGTGGCAAAAACAGGAAAACAGATTATTATCTGAATGGTGGCCGATTAGTAAAAGGAGAGGTGCAACGAGACCTGGGTGTCATTATATACCAGTCATTGAAAGTGGGCATGCAGGTACAGCAGGCGGTGAAAAAGGTGAATGGTATGCTGGCATTTATAGCAAGAGGATTCGAGCACAGGAGCAGGGAGGTACTACTGCAGTTGGACAAGGCCTTGCTGAGACCACACCTGGAGTATTGTGTGCAGTTTTGGTCCCCTAATCTGAGGAAAGACATCCTTGCCATAGAGCGAGTACAAAGAAGGTTCACCAGATTGATTCCTGGGATGGCAGGACTTTCATATGATGAAAGACTGGATGAACTAGGCTTGTACTCGTTGGAATTTAGAAGATTGAGGGGGGATCTGATTGAAATGTATAAAATCCTAAAGGGATTGGACAGGCTAGATGCAGGAAGATTGTTCCCGATGTTGGGGAAGTCCAGAACGAGGGGTCACAGCTTGAGGATAACGGGGAAGCCTTTTAGGACTGAGATTAGGAAAAACTTCTTCACACAGAGAGTGGTGAATCTGTGGAATTCTCTGCCACAGGAAACAGTTGAGGTCAGTTCATTGGCTATATTTAAGAGGGAGTTAGATATGGCCTTTGTGGCTAAAGGGATCACGGGGTATGGAGGGAAGGCTGGTGCAGGGTTCTGAGTTGGATGATCAGCCATGATCATACTGAATGGCGGTGCAGGCTCAAAGGGCCGACTGGCCTACTCCTGCACCTATTTTCTATGTTTCTATGTCCTTGATGTGAAAATTTCATTCTGCTTCTCATTTCACAGACATTTCACAGTTCCAACTTCTCCTATTTTTATTGAGAAACTATAGCACTCACTCCCAATCCATGTGGCCATATCTATGGAAAACCACAGAAAGAACAGCTGTATATAATTGATCATAAAATCAGTCACAATCACCACAGCAGCATGTCAGCAACCTTGAGTTACAATCACCTCAACGTTGGTTACTGGTCCTACCATGATATCTACTTGTAGCTACTCGGTTTGTGTGTATGACTGTGGTGATGGGGACTGGACAGTACTCACCTCTCATTATGAGGTTTACTAATTGCATGTGGGCTCTTCAAGTATTGTTTAAAACGAAGTTCAAATGCTTGTCCTATGCTGTTAATAACACAATGGGCCAAATCATCAAAACACTCCAAAATATGGCATGCTAAAAGAGAATGCAAGAAGATTAATTTTCATTGCCTATGGAATGATTGTTTAACAAGTTTAAAGAACTTAAAGCATTCTGATACTTATTTTACATGACCTAAGCATGGTTTACTTTATTTTACTATATTGTTTATATAAACAGGCATAATGCAGAAGTGATCCTGATATGCAATACAAACACTAATTTGTTCTCAGTACTTACTTCTATATTTGATAGATGAAGATCTTAAAATGACCCAGTCTATCATGCTCTACCTGCACCGTAAGCAGCTAACTGTTCACTGTCATTGCATCACACATCGTCAGTCTACCTTCTCAGTGATATTGTGCTTCTTTTATATGCACAAGAAACAAGCATTGCATTTGAAAACTGGCCGATTTAACAGCCTATACTCCAAGGACAAGTACAGTGATAGTGGCCACAATGAGTGCAATTACATTTATTGTTGGAAGCAGTGCAAATGAAATTGTTGATAATCCAAAAAATGTTACCTCTTTGATTCACCGGGTCTTTGGCGACATAGGCAACATAATTGCGTGTGTCCTAAAATATGAAAGCCAACACTTAGAACAAGTGGCACAAAGGTAAGAATTGCAGTACAATATGTGAACTTGATATGGAGACCAGTCAAACAGTCAACAGAGACTGACATTGTTAAAAACACTTGTAACATGATAGATACAACCTCATTCCACAAGCCACAGACAGCTAGGGGAGTTCTAGCAATGACTCAGTGGAGAAGTGAGTGTGAGAGATGGCATGGGGATGGTGGCTGTACCCACAGATTCAGGATGTGGAGAGTGATTGTGACTTCACCTTAATAACGGGCAAAGCAAATGTGTGATGATTTCAGTGTCATTGATGGTCTCAAGTATAAGATATAAAGAATTTAGTTTGAGTGGAGCTTTAAACAACAAGGTTTGTGGTCACAGAGTTTGGTAGGGACATTTTATAAAGGGGGAGAAAAGAAATAGAACTTCTCATTGTGGGCAGCAGGTAATATGTGTATACCCAGAAACAGGTGCACAGCCAGAGTCTCTTCACTCCAGATTAACCGGACACAATTTTTCAGGAATTCAAGCTCTATTCCCCACCCCTCTTCTCCCTGCATTCTTCTCATCTCTCACAGGTTTGTGAAATTGGGAAATATATATAGAAAGCCTATATCTGATAGAGAAGGCTCACAGGAGAACCATGAACCATGCAGTACTGTACCATTTACCAAACCTCTCTAGTTCATTGTGCCAGAACATTCTCAATGCCTTCTAAAATTATTTCAAGCACAGGAAGCTTCAGAGTAATGATTGCACCCTTAAATTAAATAAAATTAAACCAAATAGCAATGATTTGTGTATGATGATTTATAAATGATTGCCATTTATTGTAACATCTTTATGACTTTGTATTTATAGGGGAAGAAGTAGAAGGCTCATGGACTCATGTGAAGGATATTCATTTCCCAGGGCACAAAGAAGTGTATTGCTGAACACAGCTTTCTTGCACAGCTGCATGCCTTTCCAAAGGTCGGAATTGTCTGTGATTAAGTTAAACTTCTAACAATATTCTGTGCTTACCTTTTTGTTGTAAACAAGAACCAGACTCCAGTTCTTAATGTAAATTTCAAGGAGCAATCAGTTTGAAACTGAATGTACAGCTTTACAAGTAGTGTTGCAGAATACAGAATAATAGCCCACAGCAGGTGGCTGCTAAGAAGTCTGCTCTGCAAAATGGAATAACCAGGAGACCGCTTATCTGTGTTAGCCAAAGGCAAGACAATGGGGGTTATGTCACTTAGCTCATTAAACATGGTTACAAATTGGGATTTTTGTGTACTCAGGAGATCAGCTTTCACAGCATTAATTTACGTATGTCTGAGCTCTTTGTTACCAAAAGCTTTCAGGATCACTTTTGTCCCTGCAAAAGGTATCTGGGAAGCATCACATGAAGATGATGTCATCCAGTAGAAAATAGTTAGGAGTGTCAGCAACAGTGTAGATTATTAAGAATGACAGAAAGACAGTGTTACAGAAAGAACAATAATTAATTACTTGAGAGTCTGCCATGTCCTCAACCAGTTTGTAAGAAATGTACCTGCATTTGGAAATCCTTGTAGTTTGTGAAACTTTTATAGATTAGAAATCTTCAGTCAGTGTTAAGTGCGTGTGAAGAATTATTTGTCTTTGAATTTAAACATGTATCACTAAACATAAAATAACTGTGTTCAAACTACTTTGTTATTAGGAAGTACCTCCTTGCTGGGGAAGGGGTCCTATCACTCAAGCTGACAGCTGAACCTTGCCACAGAGGCTAGACAAGGAAGTAAGGTAGTCCTTGAAGAGTAGATGGACACAGTGTAACCTCCCCAGGACAGTTCTTGTAGATATCAGATAGGGTTTAAAGTCTTCTTTTGATTCTAGGGCTTTGTGGACAGGGAACCATTAGCATCACAGCAGTGTGGGGTTCCTCCAGGAGATCTCAGACATCCCACCTCTCCCGGAAGTTCCAGGAGTCTCCCACATATTAATTGTAGCTCCCTAACGCCCACAAATTATATACAATATCCCGGAAATGAGAGGGAGAGGGAGAGTGGGAGCGGGAATGGGATCGAGAGCAGGAGCGGAAGCGAGATCGAGAGTGGGAGCAAGAGTGAGCATCTTGATTGGTCTCTTTGTGCTAAGTAGACCTATCAGTTTTCTCTGTGGGCGGGCTTTACAGTTGACCTCTGTCTCTCCATCAGTTCAGTTTCGTGTCCGGCACTGCCATGGCAAAGTGCTTCAAGAAAAGAAAATATAAAACGCACTTCACCCCAGACTACATTAAAGTATACCCCTGCCTAATAGGGGTCAAAAATAATGACAGTGTTGCTCGCTGCACTGTTTGCAACAGTGACTTTTCTATTGCCCATGGTGGGTTAAGACTGTAAGAGACATGTTGAGGTGAGTTTAACAGGTGTCGTTCGTTCATTAGCATAGCTAACGTTATTTAAACTAGCTGGCTAGCTGCTAAGGAGCTACTCTATTGATGTCCTACGTGATGAGGCCAAACTCCCTGTAGACATGCTTAAAGTTGTAATAGAATTAAAGAATGACTCCATGATAATATACAAGTACATACTGTATTTTAATGTCACATTTTCTGCATATACCCAGCTTACAGATTACAGATTGGTTTACAGATTAGACAAAATCACTAAACAAAGTATTACATAAGACAATATAATAAGGATACACCTTATGCTTTTATTTCTTTTAGGGACCACAACATATCAGGGAGGCTAATCACAGGGAAGCCTGCTCAAGTATTTCACAGTTCTTTTCAGCAGAGCCACATCACAGTACAAGGAAAGTTTGCAAAAGAAATAGAAAAGCTATTTGCATTAGCATGGAGATTGCCAACAAAATACTCAACAAGGAATATATATATGTATGTGTGTGTAAATAGTTTCAATATGTGTCAAATAAACTGTTGTATTCTTTCATAATCAAATGTCCCGTATACATGAGCCCTTGGAGGTCGATGGGGGGGGGGATATGGGGTTGCGGGGGCAGGGGTGCTACCTCCCTGAAATGGTGGAGCTATCTCCCTGAAGTGAGTTTTTGCAGGGTGGGATGTCTGTGATCTGGTTTCCTCCCACATTCCAAAGATATACATTTAGGGTTAGAGAGTTGTGGACATACTATGTTGGCGCCAGATGCATGTGTAACCCAAGTTAATTAAACCCAAAGTTGTAATGTTAGTAAGCTCTACTTGCAGAGGGATGAAAACAAGGTTTACAGATTTTTAAAAAAATTTGAAAAAAAACATGCGAGGGAGGGGCAGGCTGGACACAAGATGAACAAGGAGAGGAATGCAGCAACAATTAGAAGCTGAAGACATGAACTGTTAAGAGTGGAATTAATATCTTTACCCTACTAATTTGAAACCCCTGGAGGAGAGACAATAGCGATAAAAAATGTATTGAAGCTACAGCTATAACATGCAGCAGCTTTAACGAGACAATATTGGCAGAGACCAGTGTCCAAAATCCCTACCATGTAGTCCAGATTAATTCTGTAAAATCATATCAAGGCACTTGGTCAAGTTTTGTACAAGTTTGTGAACTGACTTTCCGTGGATGATCAACTATTTCATTCCAAAGAACCAAGAAACACGATGGTGAGCCACCCAAGATAAAGAACCAGCACAGGGACGAAATGTGTAATGACGCAGAGAATTTAATACGATTGGATGTACAAGTTTGTTTTCATTCAAAGCATCCGAATTTGATTTTCTGCAAGAACTGATTATTTTTGCAAAGACTTTGATAAGTTACTGAATGAGATGTACTTTACATAACATAGCATAAGATCATAAGAAATAGCAGCAGGAGTAGGCCATCCAGCCCATTGAGCCTGCCCCGCCATTCAATAAGATCATGGCTGATCTGTAAACTCAGCTTCATCTACCTGCCTTTTCCCCATAATCCTAAATTCCCTTGCTATGTAAAAACCTATCCAACTGTATCTTAAATATATTTAGTGAAGAAGCCTCAACTGCTTCCCTGGGCAGAGAATTCCACAGATTCACCACTCTCTGGGAAAAACAGTTTCTCCTCATCTCCATCCTAAATCTTCTCCCCTGAATCTTGAGGCAATATCCCCTACGTCTAGTCTCAACGACCAATGGAAACAACTTTCCTACTTCTAGTTTATCCATCCCTTTCAAAATTTTGTGTGTTTCTATAAGATCCCCTCTCATTCTTCTGAATTCCAGAGAGTATAGTCCCAGGCAACTCAATCTCTCCTCATAGGTTAATCCTTCATCCCTGGAGTCGACCTGCTGAATCTCTTCTGCACTGCCTCCAAAGCCAGTATATCCTTCCTCAAGTATGGAGACCAGAACTGCACACAGTACTCCAGGTGCGGCCTCACCAGTACCCTGTATAGTCTGTTTCAGAATTGTGATGTTGGAGAATTGTCATGAAAGGTGTTAAACTGTGTGTTTATAATTTTTGAATTTGAGTTTAAACTTGTAGATATACTGTCTGAAACTGAAATTAACTGTAATACTTGAGAATAGGAATTATATTTGGTTTTCTAATTAACTAGGGATAAGTAAAAAGGGAAGTTTAGTCTGTAAACTTTTAAATAGGGAATAACACTAGATCTAATTAGTTAAGAGAGATTAGAGTAACAAAGGTTATTCTAATGAATATCACTGATTCTAATTAAAAAGGAATTTGTTGTGGTTTGATATCTAAGATTTGGAACCTAAACAGAATGCTTGAATTTTGAATTGTTCTTGCTCATGTAAATATTTTGTACATATTGTTTTTCCTATAAACAAAACCTTATTTCCAGAAGTGTGTGGTTTTTATTCACTGCCTCCTTCTCATACCTGGATTCTTCTGATGACCTAATAGCACTCAGTGTAATTTGATTTTCTCTAAAGAGTGCGACGACTAGTCACGCGACAAGACCGGTGCTACACAGGCGTTACATAAAATTTGGCAAACCAGCCAGGAGGCAGTGTATTAGATAACCAGTAGCATTAGTATACGAAGCATTAAAAGAATCTTATTGTTCAAACTCACATGTTCAGTTAAGACCCATAGTAAAAGGAAATGGAAGTCATAGAGGAAAAGAGTGTCAAGATCCCAAATGCTGTTTTAGTCAATGGCATAACAGGAACAGAATAAGATGAGGAAATACTGGACTTTCTAAAAGAATATGATTCGTTTGCCAAAGTTATTCATCGATTGATCAACTGACCTCGGTGCAGAATTTTCCAAGTCTCTCATGGTAGAGTACCATTTTGACTCTGCAGTGCAAGATCTCCTGCCCTTGCTACTGTACACTCAACAGGCAAGCGGTGACCAATATGTTTCCTACCATGTAGTTAGTTTATCCAGTGTTTACACTCAGAAAATTGGAAAAGACACCACTCAAGCTTACCGTGGTGAGTTGAAAACCTTAGCGAAGTGCAGTGGGGAAGATTATAATGAAATCTTGAGAGAGATGTTAATCCAGATCAGTGAAACCCTTACTGTTGAGAGTAGGGAAACAGTCACTGTTGAAACTGCTGAAGATGTACATTGTGACAAAAGAACCAGTTATCAGAAGATTGATGCCGATAAGAGGACAATGGGGGAACATTCAAAATGCTAATAAGAGAGAGACGAGAGAGATTACCGAAAGGAGACACAGTTCCGAGTATTGTCAGAGACCGGTTGCTTTGAACTATTTGAAGTTTGATGGACAGGCAATACCCCAGCAGGGGGATAAAAGGAACAGGTTCGCTAAGGTAACAGACACACGACTCCACGAGGTAATGAGACCCTGGAAGCGGTGTGCCCCCACAAGTTGGTGGGAGTTTTGGAGGTCTGGTCGCGGGACCAGCCATAGACGCACAGGGTAGAAAGGTACGGGTCGGCGGGAACCTGGTGTGTGTGTCCGCCCTTGCCTGGGTGTCCGGTTCACCGCAGAAGAACGATCATATCTGGAACGGAGGGGTCACAGTCGGTGACCTCAGAAGACATTACAAAGGGCTCGCTCGAAAGCTAACTGCGAGGAATATCGAAGGTCTGTTTGGAATCCGATTTGCATATTCATTCGTTCTCTCTCTCTCTCTCCCCAACGGCACGACGGCGATTACTGCGAACTGAACTAAATTGAACTCTGTCACTTGTGACTGATCATTTCACCCCTAGACTGCGATAGAGCCTGATTGATCCTATTATCATAGTTCCGTGTACATGTGTGTTTATTCATTGCTAACCTGTTGCATTTATATCCTTACTATTAGAGTACTGTGTTGCTTATTTCTTTAATAAAACTTTCTTAGTTCCAGTAATCCAGACTCCAACTAAGTGGTCAATTTCTGCTGGTTTGGCAACCCAGTTACGGGGTACATAACAACATAATAAGACCAGAACTCTTTAATTCAGAGCAGACTCCTCTGATACCAACCAGTTGGAAACAGCTCTAGCTGATATTCAGAAAAAATCCAAACTAATGGAGTTGCAGTGAACCCATTCCTCTCTCCCAGTGATCTAAACCCTCCAGGTATTCAAAGAGTCATAGTGGAGCACGTTGTGCATGGTAATAACTTGATGGCTCACGGCAATCCGCCAGTAAGGCTCCAAACTTTTTCTGGTAGAATCTCTTGTCCACCTAATGAGGCAGATTATGAGACTTGGCATGTTAGTGTTGAACTGTTCATGCAAGACCCAAGTGTGTCTGATCTTCATAGAACATGGAAAATATGTGAAAATATTCTTCCGCCAGCTTCTGACACCATCAAGTCAATAAGCCGTGGAGCTTCACCCGCTAATTACATACAACTCCTAGATTCAGCTTTTGCCACCATGGAAGATGGAGATGAATTATTCACCAAATTCATGAACACAGGTGAAAAACCATCCGCCTACTTACAGCAGCTACAAGTAAAGTTGACACTGACTGCAAAGCGAGGCGGATTTGCTGAAACTGAGGCTAACAAACATCTCCTAAAGCAGTTTTGTAGGGGATATTGAGATCACTCCCCGATGTCAGAGCAGCAACTGGAACAGAAAAAACAAAACCCGCCATCGTTTTCTGAACTATTGGTATTTCTACGCACTGAGGAAGATAAGCATGCTTCCTGATCCACACGCATGAAACAACATTTAGGAACAGCCAAATCAAGTGCTGTTATACAGTCTCAGACCCCAAGTGCCTGTATAGATGATGATATCGCACAGCTAATTTCAATTACTTCTCAACTGACTGAACAAATCGCTGAGCTTCAAAGTCAGCTAGCTGCTCTACAAGCTACAGAGAGCAGAAGGGAAAAGCAAGCTCTAAGACAGCAAGTGAGACGCAGCAGCTAAACACGAGTCCACAACCACTAACAAACAGCCAAGTGTAAATCCAAAACCTTGGTGCTGGTGTAAACGTGGAGAAGATGGATACATAGCCAGATCTTGCTGCTATAAGCCCAATTGGGCATTAGTAGTGGAAAATAGAAGACAGCTTGAGAAGAGACGGAGTGAGTGGGAGTCACATCATGGTACTCCGAAGCCTCATTTTAAACTAGAAGCAATTTCTGATGCAGGTGAAGATACCACTGACGTTCTGCAAGCTATATGTGAGAGTCGTCTTATCCAACAAACAGAACCTGTAACAGATGTTGCCATTGCGTATATTTGATCCTTAACGATGCATTCAAATGCTATACCTGACAGTTACACACAAGAAGATCAGTGTGGTGGATTATCTCATCTCTCTGATGCTGAGATTACAGACTCCCAGTTAGCAGATCCTTGTATTAGGGAAGTCATCAAGCAGATGAAAATTGGAGAAAAACCATCCCCTTTGGTGAGAAACGCAATCCCTAGACTACCCTTCTTTCTCAGAGAATGGGATCGTCTAGAGCTAAAAGACAGAATTCTCTACAGAAAATGACTAACCAGAGATAAAACAACATGCCAGCTTGTTTTACTGAAAAGTTTCAATCTGAGGTACTTAAGAGTCTTCACAATGACTTTGGTCACATGGGTATTGACCGTACGCTGGATTTAGTCAGAAGCCGATTCTGTTGGCCCAAGAAGGCTGCTGATGTAAAACACAAGATTAAAACAAGCGGTCGCCGCACAAGAATAAAGACCTTGCCTGAGAAAGCTGCTTTGTTAGTGAATATCGTGAGTACTCGACCCTTGCAGCTGGCCTGCATGGACTTTCTTACATTAGAACCCAATCAAAGTAACACAAAAGATGTGCTAGTAATAACTGATCATTTCGCTAAATATGCTTTGGCTATTCCTACACCCAGCTAAAAAGTCAAAACTGTGAAGTGCCTAAGGGAGCATTTCATTTTGAAATATGGTATCCCAAGTGCCTACGCAGTGATAGAGGGCCTGACTTTGAATCCCATTTGATTAAAGAATTGTGTGACACAGCTGGAAATCAAAAAGTCAGAGCTACACCATATCATCACAGAGGAAACCCTGTTCAGAGGTTTAACAAGACCCTCGTAAATATGTTAGAGATGAAAGATAAAAGTCGCTGTTGAGAATTTGTGAAACCCCTAGTCCATTGTACTAGGAATGATACGACTGGCTTTAGTCTGTATGAATTGACGTTCGGATGACATCCCAGACTTTCAGTTGACTTGGCTTTTGGACTACCCTTGAAAGACAAACATGGTAAATCACATTCTCAGTATGTACAAAATTTGAAATCTCATCTTGAGGAAAGCTTCAAGATAGCTGCGGGGGAATTCACAGAAAATGGCAAACTGAATCAAGACCAGATATGATAAACAGGTGACAGCTTCAGAGTTGAGAAAAGGAGACCGAGTGCTAGTAAGGAATGTGTGCCTATGAGGTAAAATCAAACTTGCTGATAAATGGAAAGAAACAGTCTATGTACTGGTAAGACAAGCTGGTGATCTGCCTGTCTACAGAGTACATCCTGAGAACCAGTCTGGGCCCATATAAACTTTATATAGAGATCTATTGCTCCCTTATGGATTTCTTCCTTCTGAAGACAACGAACAACTTTCTCCTGTCCCTGTTTGCAAGTACACAACTCACAGGAGTACTAAGAATGAAGAGTCAGTTGAAAAGGAAGAAAATTCAATTGACTCTGAAGAGGGCAAGGATGAGGTTTATTACCTCAGACCAAGACTTGATATTATAGATGAGCCACCTAAGAGTCGAAAAACTTGTGAAAGTTACACAGAAGAACTGTGGGTTCCAACCCAAGCCCAAAGAGCCAGTGCTGGAATCTCAAAGAAATGCGAGTTACTTACCTGAGGTAGAGGAACCCACTGTAGAAAGTAACTTACCTGTCAGACCTGAAGAAAACCCTATGGAAGAAATAACAAATGAGGAAATGCGGAATCAGTGTATCCCACCTAATGGCAGAAGTCTGGAAATCTCATTAACACCAAATGAGTTTGAGATTCAACAAGAAAAAGAGACACAGGATGAAGTGTTGACTAGAAAAGCCATGGCACATGAAGATTCTCACAAAGAAGAGCCTGAACACAGGAAGTCTTCTAAACACAGAGAAAAACCAAGAACTCTCACATATCCTGAGCTGGGAAATCTCTTAGTGACAGCAATTCAGTCCCTTTCCCAAGCTCTGGGTTCAGCTATTGTAGAGTCTCTTCCAGATTTCGCAAATAAAGAACACCCCAAACCCATTTCAGTGCAACCTGTAGCTGTATGCAAAGGGAAAGGGGGAGGTGGTAACCCAGGTTAATTAAATCCAAAATTATAATGTTAGAAAGTTCCAACTGCAGAGGGATGAAAACAAGGTTTACTGATTTAAAAAAACATTTGAAAAAAAACACCATGCGAGGGAGGGGTGGGTTGGACATGGGATGGACAAGGAAAGAAACGCAGCAACGATTAGAAGCTGAAGACATGAACTGTTTAGAGTGGAATTAGTAGTGAGTATCTTTACCCTACTAACTTGAAACCCTCAGGGTGACACCCCTACAGGAGAGACAATGGCGATAAAAGATTTATTGAAGCTACAGCTATAACATGCAGCAGCTATAACGAGACAATAACAGCAGAGACCAGTGTCCAAAATCCCTACCATGTAGTCGGGAATTAGTTCTGTAAAATCATATCAAGGCATTTGGTCAAGTTTTATACAAGTTTGTAATTTGACTTACTGTGGATGATAAACTATTTCATCCAATGAATCCAAGAAACACGATGGTGAGCCACCCAAGATAAAGAACCAGCACAGGAACAAAATATGTAACGACGCAGAGGATTTAATACGATTGGATGTACAAGTTTATTTTCATTCAAAGAATCCAAATTTGATTTTCTGCAAGAACTGATTATTTTGCAAAGACTTTGATAAGTTAGTGAATGAGATTTACTTTGGTTAAGAGCTGTGATGGAGAATCATCGTGAAAGTGTTAAACTGTATATATATAATTTTTGAATTTGAATTTAAACTTGTAGATATACTGTCTGAAACTGAAACTGAATTTAACTATAATACTTGAGAATAGGAATTATATTTGGTTTTCTAACTAATCAGGGATAAGTAAAAAGGGAAGTTTAGTCTGTAAACTTTTAAATAGGGAATAACACTAGATCTAATTAGTTAGAGAAATTGGAGTAACAAAGGTTATTCTAATGAATATCACTGATTCTAACTAAACAGAAATTTGGCTTTTGTTCATATCTAAGATTTGGAACCTAAACAAAACCTTATTTTCAGAAGTGTGTGGTTTCTATTCACTGCCTCCTTCGGATACTGGGATTCTTCTAATGGGCTTTTCGCACCTAGCGTAATTTGATTTTCTCTAAAGAATGTGACGATAAGACTGGTGCTACACAGGTGAAACACTTGGCAACACTTGTGGGGCGCCCAGCACAATCCTCACTTATTTGATTTGATGCAAACAAAGCATTTCACTGTACATTTTAATGTCTCAATGACTATGTGACAAACAAAGCTATTCTTATTTTAGTCTATATGAGTAGAGCTCAGCAATGAGAAAGGTGCTAATACTTGATGGGTTTATACCAGCGGTCCCCAACCACCCGGCCGCGGACTGGTACCGGGCCGCAAAGCATGTGCTACTGGGCCGCGAGGAAGCGATATGATTCGGCAATATGAGTCAGCTGCACCTTTCCTCATTCCCTATCACAGCCTCTGTTGAGCTTGAACGCATGCGAGGTCATTACCCGCACGTCATCCATGTCAGCGCGGGAAGGAGATCAACTCCTCGAGCTTGCAAATGATGGCGGGCTGAACAGTGTGTTTGACATAACATCTCTGCTGGCATTCTGGATCAAAGTCAAGGTTAAATATCCTGAGATAGCCACAAAAGCACTGAAAATGTTGCTTCTATTTCCAATGTATCTGCAATGAATGCAACGAAAACTAAATTGCAGAATAGACTGGATATAAGGAACCCCATTCGAGTATCGCTGTCTCCCATCACCCCTCGATAGGACCGTCTCGTTGCAGGGAAACAAGGCCAGGTCTCCCACTGATTCAGCGATATTGGTGAGTTGCAATGATTTTATATGTTCATACGGGGAAAATATGTGCTGTGTGTTTAATATCCAAACGTTACTTAAAATGTTATGATGCTATTGACTTGTAAGTGACTTATATAACCATATAACAATTACAGCATGTAAACAGGCCATCTCTGCCCTTCTAGTCCGTGCCAAACGCTACTCTTACCTAGTCCCACTGACCTGCACTCAGCCCATAACCCTCCATTCCTTTCTTGTCCATATACCTATCCAATTTTTGTTTAAATGATAATATCGAACCTGCCTCTACCACTTCTACTGGAAGTTCGTTCAACACTTACTTCAAGCTCCCCTGTCCTCCCCTGATAATTGACTTATTGCTATATTCATGTGAGGAAAATATGCAGTGTGTGTTTAATATTAAATTCGTCAGATAAACCCTTTTAGAAACGAAGTTGAGTGTATTAGCCACTTATCACCTATATTCCGGTTGTGATTAACAATCCCCCTCCCCACCCCCCCAACAGAATCGCCAAAAACGACTTGTAGAAAAAAATCGGCACGTACACACATGCGCACTGGTGCCTGCACAAGGCTTCATGGTCTTTCTCAGGGTAAACATAATGTATTTGACTGCTACTCTTGTCCGTTGGCAACCCACCCCCCACCCCCGGTTGGCCGGTCTGCAAGAATATTGTCAATATTAAACCGGTCCGCAATGCAAAGAAGGTTGGGGACCCCTGGTTTATACTATAGATCTCCTAACAGCCTTAGGGACACCAAGGAGCAATTATATAATTATGAAAAGGAGAAAAACAGGGTTTTCATTGTGGGTGACTTGAACTGCCTTGACATAAATTGAAAACTCCTTAGTGCAAAAGTTTTAGGTGGGGCAGAATTTGTTGGGGGTCTTCAAACAATATGTGAATACTGGATCTGATACAGGTGTCCCCTGCTTTTCGAACGTTCGCTTTACGAAACCTCACTGTTATGAAAGACTACATTAGTTCCCTGTTTTCGCTAACAGAAGGTGTTTTCACTGTTACGAAAAAAGGCAGTGCACAGAAAAAGCCCTGAGCAGCTGCTCTCCCCCGGATTCGAAACGGCATTCTAGCCGGCATTGCTTAAACACGTGCATGCGAGCAGCTGTTAGCAAGATGAGTTCTAAGATATCAGAAAAGCCTTAAAGAACTCGTAACGGTGTTACACTTAGCATAAAACTAGACATAAGCGTTTCGATCGTGGTGAACGAAGGAAGGACAAAATGAGTTTGGCTTGTGGAAGTTGACGAAGATGATGTTGAAGAGGTTTTGGCATCCTATGACCAAGAACTGATAGGTGAAGAGCTGATGCAATCGGAAGAGGAAAGGATAACAATCGAAACCGAATGCAGTAGCAAACGGACCGAAAGTGGAGTTGTCCAGGAACTGAATGTGAAGCAATTGCGTAAGTTTTTCGCTGCAAAGATAAAGTACGACTTTAATTTTGAAAAGGTACGTCGGTTTAGGGCATATTTGCAAGATGGTTTGAGTGCTTACAAAGAACTGTATGATAGAAAAATGCGCGAGTCTCAGCAGTCAAGCATACTGTCTTTGTTCAAGCATTCCACATCAGCCACAGCAGATGATGAACCTTGACCTTCGACATCGAGGCGGGCAGTCATAGGAGAAGATGAGCTGCCCGCCCTAATGGAAACAGACGACGATGAGGTGATACCCCAGTGTCCCACCACCCCAACCCCCAGGCCACGGACAGATACCGATTCGCGGAGAATGCAGCGGTAGCCGGGAGGCATCTTTAAGGAAAAAGGTGAAATAAACAAGCTAATTAATTAGGTGCCGTGTGCTTCCCAGCTACCGCTGCATTCTCCGTGAATCGGTATCGGTCGGCGGCCCGGAGGTTGGGGACCACTGCACCACCCCAGCCTCCGACGACTCAGCCTAACACACCATCATCAGTGTACTCTGCACTGTCTTCCCGATTCCCATAATTGATACTACACTGTACATACATTATTTCTACTTTATATCAGCTGTGTATTTTTACGTGTTATTTGGTATGATTTAGCAGCTTCATAGCTTAGTTACTGGAAAGCGCTTGTGCCATGTTTTTGCCGCATGCACTTGTGTGCGATTTTCGCTACGGAGAACAGTGCAGGCAATGTTTGTAGAAAAATATTTCTACTTTATATAGGCTGTGTATTTATCATATCATTCTTGCTTTTACTGTATGTTACAGTTATTTTAGGTTTTATGTGTTATTTGGCATGATTTGGTAGGTTATTTTTGGGCCTGCGAATGCTCACAAAATTTTCCCATATAAATAAATGGTAACTGCTTCTTCGCTTTACGACATTCCGGCTTACGAACCGTTTCACAGGAATGCTCTACCTTCGGATGGCGGGGGAAACCTGTACTGGGGAATGAGTCTGGTCAGGTGACTGGCCTTTCAGTGGGAAGACACTTCAGAAATAATGATAGCAACTCCTAGTTTTGAGCTACATATGGATAATGATAAGAATGAATCTTGCAGGAATTTATTAAATTGAGAAGGGCAAATTATGAGGGCATTAGTCAAGAGCCAGGGAGAAATAATTTGGGAAGAGGTGCATTTCGACAAATCTACCTCTGACATGTGGAGACATGTCACTGAGTGCATGGCTAGTTTTTTTCCAGTAACAGGGAAGCACAAAGATGGCAAGATACAGGAACATTGGCTGCATGTGTGAATGGGCAGTAGTTAAGTGGGAGGGTGGAAAAGGGGCTTGTTTTGCTGATGTTGTCTTGTTTTGTTCTGCTGAATATTGTGAGCATGCTGTAATGGTGCTGAAATGTCTGGCAACACTTATGTGCTGCCTCAGTACATTCTTGTTTGTTAATGTAAATAATACATTTCACTGTATACATGTGATAAATGCAGACATCCCACCCTACAAAAACTCATTTCAGGGAGGTAGCACCATCAATTTGCGGGAGTCTTCTGAGAGAGGTGGGATGTCTGCAATAGAATAGCTCCTTAGCAGCTAGCCAGCTGGTTTAAATAAAAACAACAGGAATTCTGCAGATGCTGGAAATTCAAGCAACACACATAAAAGTTGCTGGTGAATGCCGCAGACCAGATGCTACCTGGCCTGCTGCGTTCACCAGCAACTTTATGTGTGTTGGTTTAAATAAAGTTAGCTATGCTAATGAACGAATGACACCTGTTAAACTCACCTCACCATGTCTTTTACAGTCATCTGGGCAATAGAAAAGTCACTGTTGCAAACAGTGCAGCGAGCAACACTGTCATTATTTTTGACCCCTATTAGGCAGGGGTACACTGTAGGGTAGTCTGGGGTGATGTACATTTTATATTTTCTTTTTCTGGAACTCTCTCGCGCTCTCTCTCATGGTCGCTCTTGCGCTCTCTCATGGTCTCTCTCATGCTCGCTTTCTCTCTCAAAAATTTGATTTCCGGGCCATTTTATATAATTTGTGGGCATCAGGGAGCCACTATTAATATGCGGAAGACTCCCGGAACTTCCGGGAGAGGTGGGATGTCTGTAAGTGAATCTGAAATTTGAAATTTAGACAAGAAGAAAAGGGAAGCATATGTAAGGCTTAGGGAGATAGAGCTGAACAGGACAATTAAGAAATATAAAGAAGCCAGAAGGGAACTTGAAAAAGGACTTAGGAGAGCTAGAAAGGGTAATGAAAAGTCTTTATTGAGTAAAATTAGAGAATCCCAAGGCTCCCTGTATGAGGATAATCAGGGAGAAGTTAGGATAACTTAAGGATAAAGGATAAATGTTCCTCTTAAACATTTCACATTTCATTCTTAGTCCATCACCTCTAGTTGTAGTCTCACCTAACCTCAGTAGAAAAAACCTGTTTGCATTTATCCCATCTATACCCCTCAATTTTGTACACCCTCTATCAAAATTTCTCCTCTGTCTTCTATGTTCTAGGGAATAAAGTCCTAGCCTATTCAACCTTTTCTTAAAACTCAAGTCCTCAAGTCTCTGCACTATTTCAATCTTATTTACATCTTTCCCGTAAGCAGGTGACCAAAATTGCACACCCAAATTAGGCTTCACCAACATCTTATACAACTTCAACCTTGTGCTGGGCACGTGGCCAAGTGGTTAAGGCGTTCGTCTAGTTACCTCAAAGTCGCTAGTTCGAGCCTCAGCTGTGGCGGCATGTTTGTGCCCTTGAGCAAGGCACTTAATCACACATTGGTCTAGTCTGTGCGAGGAGTGGCGCCCCACATAGACTTCCAATCTGCGCCTTGTAAGGCATGAAAATGCCCGATGCAGGCCTCTCATGGTCTGAGTTGACGTTCCCTCCCTACCTATGATGCCAAGTTCAAGGAATTATGTATCTGTGTTCCCAGATTCCTTTGTTCTACCACACTCCTTAGTGCCCTACCGCTCACCATGTAAGATCTGCCCCAGTTGATACCCCAAAGTGCAACCCCTCAAACTTATCTGCATTAAGCTTCATCTGCCATTTTTCAGCCAATTTTTACAGCTGGTCCAGATCCTGCTGCAAGCTTTGATAGTCTCCCTCAGTGACCACTACACCCCAATCTTGGTGCCATCCGCAGACTTGCTGATCCAGTTAACCACATTATCATCCAGATTGTTGATATAGATAACAAACAACAATGGACCCGGCAGCAATCCCTGTAGCAAGCCACCAGTCACAGACAGAAAGGCTGCCACCATGTCTAATCTAATTTACTGCCAAGTGACTGAATCTTCTTGATCAACCTCCCATGTGGGACCTGATCAAAAGCCTTGATAAAGTCCATGTAAACAACATACACTGCCTTGCCTTCATCAGCTCTCCTGGTAATTTCTTCGAAAAACTATACAAGTTTGGTTAGACATAACCTTCCATGCACAAAGCCATGTTGATTATCCCTAATCAGTCCCTGTTTATCCAAACACAATACTTAAATATCCAATCCCTTAGAATACCTTCCAATAACTTTCCCACTACCGTTGTCAGGCTCACTGACCTCAAGTGTCTCATTTGTTGGCTTATTCTTAAGAGCCTTTCTTAAACAACATAGGCTATCCTCCACTTATTTGTTACTGCACCCATAGCTAAGGATGTTTTAAATATCTCTGCTATGGCCCCTGCAATTTCTGCACTAGCTTCACACAGGGCCTCAAGGCAATGCAATGCAAAGCTCAGGGGATATATCCACCCTAATTTGCCTTAAGATAACAAACACCTCCTCCTCTGTAATCTGTATAGGATCCATGACTTCACGCAACACACATCAAAGTTGCTGGTGAACGCAGCAGGTCAGGCAGCATCTATAGGAAGAGGCACAGTCGACGTTTTGGGCTGAGACCTTCGTCAGGATTAACTGAAAGAAGAGCTAGAAAGAGATTTGAAAGTGGGAGGGGGAGGGGGAGATCCAAAATGATAGGAGAAGTTTAGGAAGTGGATGGATGGAGCCAAGAGCTGGACAGTTGATTGGCAAAAGGGATATGAGAGTATCATGGGACAGGAGGCCCAGGGAGAAAGAAAAGTGGGGGGGGGGGAACCCAGAGGATGGGCAAGGCGTATAGTGAGAGGAACAGAGGGGGAAAAAGGAGAGAGAGAAAAAGAATGTGTGTATAGAAATAAATAACAGATGGGGTACGAGGGGGAGGTGGGGCATTAGCGGAAGTTTGAGAAGTCAATGTTCATGCCATCAGGTTGGAGGCTACCCAGATGGAATATAAGGTGTTGTTCCTCCAACCTGAGTGTGACTTCATCTTTACAGTAGGGGAGGCCGTGGATAGACATATCAGAATGGGAATGGGACGTGGAATTAAAATGTGTGGCCACTGGGAGATCCTGCTTTCTCTGGCGGACAGAGCGTAGGTGTTCAGTGAAACAATCTCCCAGTCTGCGTCGAGTCTCACCAATATATAGAAGGCCACACCGGGAGCACCAGACGCAGTATATCACCCCAGCCAACTCACAGGTGAAGTGTCGCCTCACCTGGAAGGACTGTCTGGGGCCCTGAATGGTGGTAAGGGAGAAAGTGTAAGGGCATGTGTAGCACTTGTTCCGCTTACAAGGATAGTGCCAGGAGGGAGATTGGTGGGGACAAATGGACAAGGGGACATATCAGAATGGGAATGGGATGAAGCCACACTCAGGTTGGAGGAACAACACCTTATATTCCGTCATGCCTCCAACCTGATGGCATGAACATTGACTTCTCAAACTTCCGCTAATGCCCCACCTCCCCCTCGTACCCCATCCGTTATTTATTTATCTACACACATTCTTTTTCTCTCTCTCCTTTTTCTCCCTCTGTCCCTCTCACTATACCCCTCTGGGTTTTCCCCCCCTCCCCCTTTTCTTTCTCCCTGGGCCTCCTGTCCCATGATCCTCTCATATCCCTTTTGCCAATCAACTGTCCAGCTCTTGGCTCCATCCCTCCCCCTCCTGTCTTCTCCTATCATCTTGGATCTCCCCCTCCCCCTCCCACTTTCAAATCTCTTACTCACTCTTCCTTCAGTTAGTCCTGATGAAGGGTCTCAGCCCAAAACGTCGACTGTTCCTCTTCCTATAGATGCTGCCTGACCTGCTGCGTTCGCCAGC
Organism: Mobula birostris; assembly: GCF_030028105.1. Taxonomy (NCBI): domain Eukaryota; kingdom Metazoa; phylum Chordata; class Chondrichthyes; order Myliobatiformes; family Myliobatidae; genus Mobula; species Mobula birostris. The sequence goes on along the minus strand of NC_092383.1, from coordinate 46,798,570 downwards.
AACTTTCATGCGTGTTGCTTGAAATTCCAGCATCTGCAGAATTCCTTGTGTTTCCATGACTTCACTGCTGCTTTGCCTCATTTCTATAGACTCTGTGTGTGTCTCTTGAGTAAATATAGATGCAAAAGATCCTTTTTAGGTCTCCCTCATCTCTTTCAGCTGCATGAATAGACCACTCTGATCTTCCAGAGGATTAATTTTGTTCCTTGTTCTCCTTTTGCTCTTATTAAGCCTATAGGTTCTCCTTTATCTTGTCTGCTAGAGCAACATCATGCCCTCCGATTTTCTTCTTAAATGTTATCTTGCATTTCTTATACTCCTTTCATCCTTTCCACTTCATCACATGTAAACAACTAAACCCTGCAACACCGAACAACCAGTCCTGTCCCTCCTGCCACCAAATCTCACTAATGATTACAATGTTATAATTCCACGTGTTCTACTATCTACATTCATGACTGTGTGGCTAGGCACTGAGGAAATGTCATCTATAAATTCACCATTGTTGTTGGCAGAATTTCAGGCGGTGACAAGGAGGCATATCAGAATAAGATAGATTGGTGTGTTGAGTGGACTTGCAAGAACAACTACCTCACATTCAATGTCAGCAAGACCAAGGAACTAATTATGGATCCAACATGAAAGGAAAGTACACAGTCCATGGTCGGCTTTTTAACAGCCTTGATGAACAGAGAAATTTTGGGGTCCTGGTATTTGGCTCCTTATATTGGTAGTTCAGTTTGATAAGGCTGTAAAGAAAGCACATGGCATACTTGGCTTCATTAGTCAAGGCACCGAGTCCAAGACTAGGAAGTTATGTTGCAGCTTGATAAAACTCTGGTTAGGCTGCATCTAGAACAGGGGTTCCCAACCTGGGTCCCATGGACCCCTCAATTAATGGTCAGGGTCCACGGCATAATGGTTGGGTACCCCTAATCTGTATTGCCTTCAGTGCTGGTTAACCTATTTTAGGAAGAATGTGGTGACTTTGGAGAGGATGCAGAAGTGTTTCACCAGGATGCTGCCTGGTTTAGACGGCATGTGCCATGAAGTCAAGTTGGACAATCTGGAGCTACTTTTTCTAGAGTGGCTGAGGCAGAGATTTGACAGAAATTATGCGAGATATTGATACACAGCTGGTATCTTTTTTCCACAATTTAAATGTTTTCGATGAGAGGGCATTTTTTTGAAGGTGAGAGGAGGAAAGTACGTAGGGAACGTGTGGGGAAAGTTTTTTACACTGGGAATGATGGGGACTTGAAGTGCACTACCAAGAGTGATGGTAGAGACAGATAGCACATGAGTGCGTAAGAGTGTGCTCTACTGTTCTATGTGCAAAACAAAGTGAGGACATAGAACTAATAAACAAAAAATAACTAAAATAACTTCCATCTACTGCTACTTTTTAATTACATCCCCACTACTCCTAGATTGCCCAATGTTTAGTCATATTAAACTGCTTGATATTAGATTGTGTCTTCTTGAATATGATGGAATATTGATTGAGGAGAATGATACTATAAATTGGATAATGTAAAGTTTGACTAATTTGTGGGACTTGCAAAGTTAACAGGCTGGGAGAGTTCAGGATCCAGTAAATGGCCAATGTTGCTGATCTGAATGGTTAACTGTATATCAGCCAATGGAGAGGACAGCTGGTGTCTGACCACAGCACAGCGGAGGGTGGTGGGGTAGAGTCACTCTGGCCAGATTGAAGACCCCTTTACCTAAATAGTCTTGATGAAGCAGGCAAGGTTTTTTTTTTAATAATTGGGTATATTCATGATCACATTACTTGGACTAATATTTCTTTTCAATTTTAGACTGTATGAATAAATTAAATTTACATATCCTAACCACAAGTGTGGCATTTATTAAACTTGTTAGAAAAGGCATTTGATTTGGTCCAAAAATTTCATATAGTCAGAACTATATCCCAAGAAATTAATTGCATTAATTATTACCCTGATTATTCTAACTGGAAAATTGCTAAATTGGTTTCTTACTGAAACATTCATCGAGGAGCAATGAAAAACTTTGTTTTGCATGTCCCCCATACAAATCATTATAATCACATTAGTACATTCAGAAAGTACAAGAGAAAATACAGAAGAGAGTGCATCAATTACAGAGAAAGATCAGTGCAGTCCATCACAATCATAGTCATAAAGAATACACTGCCCTTTAGCCCATCTGGTCCATGCAGAACTGTTATTCTTACCTAATCCCATTAAGCCACCACACCTGGACCATAGCCCTCCAAATCCCTCCCATCCATGTACTTAACCAAGCTTCCCTTAAATGTTGCAATCAAACCCATCTCTATGACTTACTCAGAGAGCTAAATGCACGGCTCAAAGATTGATGTGGGAGAAGTGGGTTTGAATTTGTGGGATATCGGCACCAGTATTGAGGATAGAGGTAGCTGTTCCAAACCAGATGGGCTCCACCTGAATCATGCAAGGACCAGGGTTCCTGGCAAATCCCATAACAAGGGCTGAGGATAGGGGAGTGGATTCAACACCCTGGAAAAGTTAGGACAAAGTAAAAAGGAAGGAAAAGTTATGAAAGTCTCCAGGAAAAAAAGACAAAGTATAGAAAGGGATTAGAATTTAACTCCAGTAACATGAGGTAAAATTGAAAAGAGTGATGAATATGTGATAGCATCCTAACTGCATGGGACGAAAACTGCACTGCAGTGGACAGGAAGTCTCTACAATGGATAGTCAAAACTACCTAGCACATCCGCGGCACCAGTTTACATACCATCAAGGACATACACAGACAACTCTGTCGGAAAAGGGTCAGTAACATCATGAAGGATCCCACCCACCCTGCTCATGGACTCAAACATGAGGAAATCTGCAGATGCTGGAATTTCAAGCAACACTGTCATGGTCCAGATCGGGGTCTCTTTAAATTTACTTTGTTTATGTTACGATCCAGACCGTTGACTCCCTGTTTCCCTTTGGTTCCCTGTTTTCCCATACCCCTTGGGCTTGGTGATTAGAGGCAATTTACTCTCGGCTGAACTGGTAGTTTATAGTCTCCGGCTTTCAGCTGTTCGGGGCGAGAGCGCTTGCAAAGTCACCAAAGGTATGGCATGCCAATGTCATCTGGCCGGAGCAAGCCTAGTCTCCGCCCGAAGCAAGTGCCGGTAATTCGCCTTTCCTCACCGGAGCAACCCTGCCAAGTTACCAGGCCAAGGCGAGCCTGCAAAGTTTCCTCACCGAGGTGGGTCCGTGAGTTAACCTGCCAGAGGGAATCAAGAACCGCTGTCTACTGTTCCCGGTCCCAGCCGAGAGCTCGCCACTACCTGGCAGCATCCAAGTACAGAGTCAAGTCTCGGTCCTGGCGGCACCCAAGTTCCAAGTCAAGTCCTGGCCCTGGCGGCATCCAAGTTCTGAGTCAAGTCCATGCCCTGGCGGCATCCAAGTTCCGAGTCAAGTCCCGGCCCTGGCGTCATCCAAGTTCCGAGTCAAGTCCTGGCCCTGGCGGCATCCAAGTTCCGAGTCAAGTCCTGGCCCTGGCGTCATCCAAGTTCCGAGTCAAGTCCTGGCCCTGGCGTCATCCAAGTTCTGAGTCAAGTCCCGTCCCTGGCGGCATCCAAGTTCCGAGTCAAGTCCTGGCCCTGGCGTCATCCAAGTTCCGAGTCACGTCCAGGCCCTGGCGTCATCCAAGTTCTGAGTCAAGTCCCGGCCCTGGCGGCATCCAAGTTCCAAGTCAAGTCCCGTCCCTGGCGGCATCCTAGTTCTGAGTCAAGTCCTGGCCCTGGCGGTCTGTGACCCCCCCTGTCTGAATCCCTTCTCTGCCCCTCTCGCCTCTAGCCCTCATCTGCAGCCCTCGCCTGCACCTTGGTCTAGTTCTATCACCAGAGCTAGATAGGTACCGTCTGGTGCTCTTTCGTGTTGGTCTTGACTTGTCCTCGCCTCCGTGGGGTAAGTCAGGCCATCTTGCCGTTGCCCCACGGGGGTCATTAGTCTAAGCCCTATGTCCTGTACCCAAGGAGGGGTCCCGGCTCTCTGTTCTGTGTGTGAGTCCCAGCCCTATGTCCTGTACCCAAGGAGGGGTCCCGACTCTGTTCTGTGTATGTGTCCATGGTTCCATGCACCTGCTCTCCTGAGACCAAGACTCTGTTTTTCCATGTTACTCCTCTCCCTAGCCCATGTCATGTCCATGCCTGGTTCTGGGGTCCGAGCCCGGAGCACGACCCAGGTGCTGGGTCCTTGCCCAGTCTCTGGCTTGGAGTCTATACTGTAGCCTCTTCATGTTGCCGCTAGTTCTGGGATCCAATTGCGAATCTTAGCCCAGACCCCTAGTCCCAGCCTAGTTGTATTCCTGAGTACTTGTCCAGTTCACTATTCCTGCTTCTGATTTGCTCTCCTGGTATCAAACAATAAACTCAATTTAATTAACCCACAAGATGTGTCTTGCATTTGGGTCCACCCTTGCTCCCATTGCCCCCCCCCCCCCATTGTGACAAACACACATAAAAGTTGCTGGTGAACACAGCAGGCCAGGCAGCATCTCTAGGAAGAGGTACGGTTGACATTTTGGGCCAAGACCCTTCGTCAGGACTAACTGAAAGAAGAGCTAGAAAGAGATTTGAAAGTGTCCGGTGCTCCCAATGCGGCCTTCTATATATTGGTGAGACCCGACACAGACTGGGAGATCGTTTTGCTGAACACCTACGCTCTGTCCGCCAGAGAAAGCAGGATCTCCCAGTGGCCACACGTTTTAATTCCACGTCTCATTCCCAATCTGATATGTCTATCCACGGCCTCCTCTACTGTAAAGATGAAGCCACACTCAGGCTGGAGGAACAACACCTTATATTCCATCTGGGTAACCTCCAACCTGATGGCATGAACATTGACTTCTCAAACTTCCGCTAATGCCCCAACTCCCGCTCATACCCCATCTGTTATTTATTTATTTCTATACACACATTCTTTTTCTCTCTCTCTTTTTTCTCCCTCTGTCCCTGTCACTATACCCCTTGCCCATCCTCTGGGCCTTCCGCCCCTCTCCCTTTTCTTTCTCCCTGGGCCTCCTGTCCCATGATCCTCTCATATCCCTTTTGCCAATCAACTGTCCAGCTCTTGACTCCATCCCTCCCCCTCCTGTCTTCTCCTATCATTTCAGATCTCCCCCCGCCACTCCCAATTTCAAATCTCTTACTAGCTCTTCTTTCAGTTAGTCCTGACGAAGGGTCTTGGCCCAAAACATCGACTGTACCTCTTCCTAGAGGTGCTGCCTGGCCTGCTGCGTTCACCAGCAACTTTTATGTGTGCTGCTCATGGACTGTTTATCCCACTCCCATCAGGGAGGAGGATGCATAGCATCCACGCCAGGACTACCAGACTTAAAAACAGTTACATTCCCCAATTGGTGAGGATGATCAACATGTCCACCCACAAACCCACCCCACCACCACTTTATCAAAACCTGTCAGTCACCTTATGTACAGACACTCCTGTGCCCAGTGTTACTTTATGGACATACAATTAATTTCTGTATAAAAGCTATCTTATGTATTTATATTTGCTTTGCTTTTTTTGTTATTATTGTATTATTGTGCTTTTTTGTGCTGCATCACATCTGGAGTAAAACACTTGTGTACTTGAAATGACATTAAGCAATCTTGCTGTTTAGTTTTATGTTGTTCTGAAGGTAATATATTTGAATCCACGCAGTATACAGAGTATACAGATAGATGATCTTGTGGCACAGTTAGAAATTTGCAGGGATGATGTTACGGGCATCACTAAGTTGTGGTTGAAAGAAAATCACAGTTGCAAACTTGACATCCAAAGATACACATTACATCAAAAGGACAAGCAGGTAGGCAAAGGGACTGGGTGACTCTACTGGTAAAAAATATAATCAAAGAAGTGACATATGATCAAAAGGTATAAAATCCTTGTTGGGAGAATAAAGAAATTACAATGGTAAAAAGAACAGGATGTGGAGAACAAATTACGACAGGAGATGAAAAAGTCATCTAAAAAAGGACAATGTTACGATGGTCATAAGGGAATTTCAAAATGCAGGTAAATTGGGAAAGATCAGATTGGTGCTGGATCCCAAGAGAAGGAACTTGTAGAATTGTTATGAGGTGTTTTTTTAGACCCACTTGTAGCTGAGCCCATAAGGGAAAAGGCAATTCTGGATTGGGTGTTGCATAATGAATCAAATTTGATTAGGGTGCTTAAGGCAAAGGAACCATAATATAATATTAGTGATCACACTATAATAGAATTCACCCTGCAATTTAAAAGGGAGAAGCTAAAATCAGATGTATCAGCATGAATCAGATGAACATGCTGAAACATTGACAGCTAAGATCAATGAAGTGTTGATAGAAATAGCCAATGAGATATTTGAAAAACATTGTCGGAAAACCCAATCCTGGGTAACAAAGGAGATCCTGGAAATGTGTGACACTAGAAGAGACCTGAACAACACAACAACAAGAGCTGTAGCGTATGGAAAGATCAGGAAAAACATGATCAAGGCCAAGGAAGAATGGATTGAGAGACAGTGTACAGAGAAAGAAAATAGTCTAAACAAGAGCAACAGCAGGCGAGTATTTCAAACTGTGAAGAACCTCACTAAACAGAGATAGTCACGAGTCAGCATCACTCGAGACAAAAAAGGAAACTGTCTCACAGAAAATGATGACATTCCCAACAGAAGAACTAAGTACTGTTCAGACCTTTATGGTTACTAACATGGTTAGAGCATTGGCTGATTGGTATGAGGCAGCAAGTGGGAATTAAAGGATCCTTGTCTGGTTGGCTGCCAGTGACTAGTGCTGTTCCACAGAGGTCGGTGTTGGGACTACTTCTTTTTATGCTGTATATCAATGATTTAGATGATGGAATAGATGGCTTTGTTGCCAAGTTTGCAGAAGATACTAAGATTGGTGGGGGGCAGATAGTGTTGAGAAAACAGGTAGGCTGCAGAAGGACTTAAGACAGATTATGAGAATGGGCAAGAAAGTGGCAAATGAAATACAATGTTGTAAAATGCATGGTCATGTACTTTGGTAGTAGATATAAATGTGCAGACTATTTTCTAAATGGGGGAAAATCAAAAAATCTGGGAAGCAAAGGGACTTGAAAGTTCTTGTGCAGAACACCAGAAACTTGCAAAAGCAATGTTAGCATTCATTTCAAGAGGTGTAGAATACAAGGGTAGGGATGTGATATTGAGGCTTTATAAGGCACTGGTAAGACCTCACCTTGAGTATTGTGAACAGTTTTGGGCTCCTCCTAAGAAAAGATGTGCTAGCATTGGAAAGGGGGGGTCCAGAGGCGGTTCACAAGGATGATTCCAGGAATGAAAGGGTTGTCGTATGAGGAACGTTTGATGGCTCTGGATCAGTAGTCACTGGAACTTAGAAGGATGAGAGGGGATGTAATTGAAACCTTTCGAGTGTTAAAAGGCGTAGACAGGGTAGATGTGGAAAGGATGTTTTCTGTGGTGGGGAGTCTAAGACAAGAGAGCACAGCCTTAGGATAGGGGGGAGTCCATTTAAAACAGAGATGCAGAGAAATTTCTTTAGCCAAAGGGTGGTGAATTTGTGGGATTTGTTATCACAGGCAGCAGTGGAGACCAGGTTGTTGGGCACATTCAAGGCAGAGATTGATAGGTTCTTGATTGGATATGGCATCCAAGGTTATGGGGAGTAGGTCGAGGAATGGGGTTGGGAAGGAGAAAAAAAGGATCAGGCATGTTTGAACAATGGAGCAGACTCAATGGGCCAAATGGCCGAATTCTGCTCCTATGTCTTATGGTCTTTGCATCCGTCAGACCCAAGGAGACCCCAGCATACTCGCAAGCGAGAACTCATCAAGCAACGATGACTTTCCAATTCTGCGGGAAGAAGTAGAAGCAGCCATAAGATCGTTGAAGAATGGGGAAGCTGCAGAAATAAACAACATCTCAGCTGAGCTGATAAAACGTGGAGAAGGGACAATGATAGACATCCTCACCAATATCTGCACAAAATCTGGAGAAATAGAGAATGGTCAACATCACTCATCGTAACTCTCCCAAAGAAAGGCAACTTATAGCAGTACCAGAATTATAGAACCAGAAGTCTTACCAGCCATGCAAGCAAAGTGATGTTGAAAGTAATCTTGAACAGACTGAAACCACTGCAACAGAACATTCCAACTCTTATACTCAATACTTTATGGAGGCCAATATGGCAAAAGCTCTCTTTACCACCCATCTATGATGCCACTTTCAAGGAGTACCGGATCTATATTTCCAGATTTATCTATTCTACCCCATTCCTCTGTGCTCTACCATTCACTGTTTAAGTTTATGCCTGGTTTATATCTGTTCGTACGGTTGAAATTGAGATGTAATAACAGATGAGACAGTGGTTCTATTACAGGTTTGTTATTCAATACCTTTCAGACATAATGGAGAACTAGGGAATAAGAATCAAGAGCAACATGTACCAAGGACCTATCAAATGGCAAAGCCATTTCCAATGAATTAGTACAACACATACCTGTGCATTTTTATTATAGAGACATTTTTACTACCAATGGTACCCAGTTAAAGATGGTCAGTTCCCTCTGTAATGCAATGAAACAATTTTACACTCACTGGATTTCCTCCAGAAGCAAAAGAGACCGACTGCATGCTGTGGTTGGCAACGAACTGTAAAACAAAGAGTAATGTTAATCTCCAGTTGGATTTCTGAAAGCTGAAATTTTTCTACTTCTAAGACATCACCTATAGATTCAAAATGGAATAAAACTAATAAAGATTTTCATTATATTGTTGGGCTATCGGTATATCAGTAAATGCGATACTGAACCCCTTGAGTTTCATTTTCCGGTGAAAATGATATCGTATCCGTTAAATAGGGGCTGTGGACAATTCTGATTTGATGGAGACAAACGTGAAAGCACAGAGGAACATCTGGAGAAATTTCTGAAACGCCAGTTTGCTGCTGTTGTTACTGGGCGATCCAGAATCTTCTGAAAGGAAGGCCTCAAAATCCCCGGCTTTGCCTGCTGCTGGCGACTGAGATTGAGGTCGAATCGTTCAGATAGAGATGGTGCTCGGTACTCGGTGTCAGGGGCTGATCGGAGACTCGAAGTTTTCGGACGACTCAGAGTCGGACTGTGGTCGGGCATGGCAGGGAGAGTTTTCTTCCTTCTGTCTGCGTGAGATGTGGGACATTTGAGAGACTTTGAACTTTTTACTGCTCTCATGGACTGTTCTTCATCAAGCTATGGTATTGTTGCACTGTTGTAACTATATGTTATAATTATGTGGTTTTGTTTGTTTTTTCAGTCTTGGTCTGTCCTGTGTTTCGTGATATCACACCGGAGGAAATATTGTATCATTTCTTATTGCATGCATCACTAAATGACAATAAAAGAGGACTGCGTGTCTTCATAATCTAATAATGATGAGATATTAGAAAATGAAATATATAAAAAATCTGATAATAATTTAAAAACTACTATTATCATGCTTTTGGAGAAATAATGTTGGATAATAAGGAAATGTGTAGCCCTGAAATACTTCAGGAGCAGAGATTTTATTTCAGATTTATGTTTCTTCCATTCAGCTGGTGTGACTGGAAATAGTTCAGGAGAGAGAAACTATGTTGCCACTTCAGCGATTGACCTTACATCAGAATTCATCAGTCTGCAAATGATGCCCTTTCCTGAATCACATCCTATATTCTGTGTTGTCTTTCCAAGTTTGAGCTGAAAACATTTTCGTCTTCAAACCACTGCACTCCTTGGATATTTCCTTCATTTTCCTTGTACGTCTCTTATTATCCCACCTTCTTTGCTGTTCTTTCCTCATCTCAAAATTCCACAACATACATTAATATATTTCAGTGATAAAGATGACTCTTTCAGTCTGTTTGTTCATCAAACCTCTGTGATTGTGACTGAACTTCTGGGGATCTCCCATCCACTGCCACACTCACAACACGCTGGAGGAACTCGGCAGGTTGGGCAGCATCCGTGAAGCACCTCACACTCCCATTCGGATATGCCCATACATGGTCTCCTCTACTGCCATGACGATGCTAAACTCAGGTTGGAGGAGCAACACTTCATATACCGTCTAGGTAGTCTCCAGCCCCTTGTTATGAACATTGAATTCTCCAACTTCCAGTAATTCCCTCCCCCTCCCTTCTCCTATCCTTATTTCACTCTGCCCCCTCCCCCAGCTGCCTACCACCTCCCTCATGGTTCCGCCTCCTTCTACTACCCATTGGATATTGTGTCTCGCAAGATGATCCAGGTATTCCCTAACCTTGGATGAATTATGAGGTTAAGTCCCTTTTGAAGGCTAGAGCTGCAGCTTTTAGGTCCGGGGATACCAGTCGCTACACGGAATCCAGGCGTGAACTCTGGAAAGCCATTAAGGATGCCAAGAGGCAATATGGAGCCAAGTTGGAAGCCCAGGCTAACCAGAGGGATGCCGGTAGACTATAGCAGGGTCTAAATGAGACCACTGGGCGCAAAGGAAAGGCTGGGAATATTAATAACTGTGGCACTTCTCTTCCTGAGGAACTTAACGTATTCTACGCAAGATTCGAACAGAAGAGGAGCATCCCGCTCCCTCCGGGTGAACCGGACCTGGTGGCATCAAGATTCATCGTCACCGAGGAGGACGTTAGAAGGGCCTTCCTGAAGATAAATCCAAGGAAGGCGACGGGCCCAGATGGTGTCCCGGGACTGGTTCTCCGGGCCTGTGCAAGCAAGCTAGCCGGAGTGTTTGCTGACATCTTCAAGTGCTCCTTGCTTAAGTCTGAGATCCCCTCGTGCTTTAAGAAGGCAACGATAATCCCGGTGCCGAAGAAGAGCAAGGTGGCATGCTTGAATGACTATCGACCTGTAGCTCTGACATCAATTGCTATGAAGTGCTTCGAGCAATTGGTTATGGCACACATCAACCACAGCCTACCAGTCAACCTTGACACTTTGCAATGCAGATGCCATCTCTTTGGCTCTACATTCCTCCTCAGAACACCTGGAGAATAAAGATGCATATGTAAGGCTCCTTTTCATTGACTACAGCTCTGCCTTTAATACCATCATTCCAAATAAACTGATTCCTAAGCTCTGGAACCTGGGCCTTAGCACTCAGATCTGCAGCTGGATCTCCAACTTCCTCACAGACAGGACCCAGGCTGTAAAAATAGCGGACTAGCTCTCCTCTACAATCACTCCGAGCACCAGTACCCCACAAGGAGGTGTACTCAGCCCCCTGCTGTACTGACTGTACACCCATGATTGTGTAGCCAAGTTTCCATCAAACTCAATATATAACACGGTATTGGGGGTATGGTATTGATGTAGATAGAGAATTGGTTGGCAGATAGGAAGCAAAGAGTGGGAATAAACGGGGCCTTTTCAGAATGGCAGGCAGTGACTAGTGGGGTACCGCAAGGCTCAGTGCTGGGACCCCAGTTGTTCACAATATATATTAATGACTTAGACGAGGGAATTAAATGCAGCATCTCCAAGTTTGTGGATGACACGAAGCTGGGCGGTAGTGTTAGCTGTGAGGAGGATGCTAAGAGGATGCAGGGTGACTTGGATAAGTTAGGTGAGTGGGCAAATTCATGGCAGATGCAATTTAATGTCGATAAGTGTGAGGTTATCCACTTTGGTGGCAAGAACAGGAAAACAGATCATTACCTGAATGGTGGCCGATTAGGAGAAGGGGAGGTGCAACGAGACCTGGGTGTCATTATACACCATTCATTGAAAGTGGGCATGCAGGTACAGCAGGCAGTGAAAAAGGCGAATGGTATGCTGGCATTTATAGCGAGAGGATTCGAGTACAGGAGCAGGGAGGTACTACTGCAGTTGTACAAGGCCTTGCTGAGACCACACCTGGAGTATTGTGTGCAGTTTTGGTCCCCTAATCTGAGGAAAGACATTCTTGCCATAGAGGGAGTACAAAGAAGGTTCACCAGATTGATTCCTGGGATGGCAGGACTTTCATATGATGAAAGACTGGATCGACTAGGCTGACACTCGCTGGAATTTACAAGATTGAGGGGGGATCTTATTGAAACGTATAAAATTCTAAAGGGATTGGACAGGCTAGATGCAGGAAGATTGTTCCCGATGTTGGAGAAGTCCAGAACAAGGGTCCACAGTTTAAGGATAAAGGGGAAGCCTTTTAAGACCGAGATGATGAAAAACTTCTTCACACAGAGAGTGGTGAATCTGTGGAATTCTCTTCCACAGGAAACAGTTGAGGCCAGTTCATTGGCTATATTTAAAAAGGAGTTAGATATGGCCCTTGTGGCTAAAGGGGTCAGAGGATATGGAGAGAAGGCAGATACAGGGTTCTGCGTTGGATGATCAGCCATGATCATACTGAATGGCGGTGCAGACTCGAAGGGCCGAATAGCCTACTTCTGCACCTATTTTCTATGTTTCTATAAGTTTGCTGATGACACAACAATTGTAGGTCGTATCTCAGGTAATGATGAGTTTGAGTACAGAGAGGAAATTAAGAACCTGGTGGCATGGTGCGAAGACAATAACCTATCCCTTAATGTCAGCAAGACGAAGGAATTGGTTGTTGACTTCAAAAGTAGCCCATTTACATCGGTGGTGCGCAAGTGGAACAGGTCAAAAGCTTTAAGGTCCTCGGGGTCAATATCACAAATGACCTGACTTGGTCCAACCAAGCAGAGTCCACTGCCAAGAAGGCCCACCAGCGCCTTTGCCTCCTGAGAAATCTAAGGAAGTTTGGCCTGTCCCCTAAAACCCTCACTAATTTTTATAGATGCACGGTAAAAAGCATTCTTCTAGGGCGCATCACAACCTGGTATGGAAGTTGTCCTGCCCAAGACCGAAAGAAGCTGCAGAAGATCGTGAACAGAGCACAGCACATCACACAAACCAATCTTCCATCCTTGGACTCACTTTACACCGCACACTGTTGGAGCAGTGCTGCCAGGATAATCAAGGACACAACCCACCCAGCCAACAGACTTTTCGTCCCTCTTCCCTCCGGGAGAAGGTTCAGGAACTTGAAGACTTGTATGGCCAGATTTGGGAACAGCTTCTTCCCAACTGTGATAAGACTGCTGAATGGATCCTGACCCGGATCTGGGCTGTACCCTCCAAATGTCCGGACCTGCCTCTCAGTTTTTTTTCAGTACCTTACTTTCCATTTTCTATTTTCTATTTATGATTTATAATTTAAATTTTTAATACTTACTATCGATTTGTACTCCAGGGAGCGGGAAGCGCAGAATCAAATATCACTGTAATGATTGTACGTTCTAGTATCAATTGTTAGCTGGTGTGATATACTGCATCTGGTGCTCCTGGTGTGGCCTTCTGTATATTGGTGAGACACGACACAGACTGGGAGATCATTTCGCTGAACTCCTACGCTCTGTCCGCCAGAGAAAGCAGGATGTCCCAGTGGCCACACATTTTAGTTCTATGTCCCATTCATATTCTGATATGTCATTCCACGGCCTCCTCTACTGTCAAGATGAAGCCACACTCAGGTTGGAGGAACAACACCTTATATTCCGTCTGGGTAGCATCCAACCTGATGGCATGAACTTTGATTTCTCCAGCTTCCGTTAATGCCCCTCCTCCCCTTCTTACCCCATCCCTTATTTATTTATTTATTATCCCCCCCCCCCCCCCCATTTTCTCTCTCTCTGTCCCTCTCACAATCACTCCTTGCCTGCTCTCCATCTTCCTCTGGGCTCCCCTCCCTCTTTCTTTCTCCCTAGGCCTCCTGTCCCATGATCCTCTCCCTTCTCTAGCCTTGTATCCCTTTTGCCAATCAATTTTCCAGCTCTTAGCTCCATCCCGCCTCCTCCTGCCTTCTCCTATCATTTTGGATCTCGCTCTCCCCCTCCCACTTTCAAATCTCTTACTATCTCTTCTTTCAGTTAGTCCTGACGAAGGGTCTGGGCCCAAAACGGCGACTGTACTTCTTCCTATAGATGCTGTCCGGCCTGCTGTGTTCCACCAGCATTTTGTGTGTGTTTCTTGCATTAATTTCTTGTTTATATGCTGTTAATGCATCAAAAATTTTCTCGCAACCATCTAATCCAGCGGTAGGCAACCTACCAGATCCGGCCCGCAAAGTATTTTGACCAGCCCACGAGCTAATATTGAGATACTATGCTTATCCGGCCCACGAGCGATTTTTGCTTATTCTGAGTGTTTCATGTGACCAAACTGGACATGCATGGTGTCTTGTTACACTGGCCCCAGGTTCCGTTTTGTTCCAAACCAAACACTGGTACAGTATATGCGAATGACCGGAAGGCAGACTACCTTATTAATACATAACCATATAACAATTACAGCATGGAAACAGGCCAACTTGGCCCTTCTAGTCCGTGCCAAATTCTTACTTTCACCTAGTCCCACGACCTGCACTCAGCCCATAACCCTCCATTCCTTTCCTGTCCATATAGCTATCCAATTTAACTTTAAATGACAACATCAAACCTGCCTCAACCATTTCTGCTGGAAGCTCATTCCACATAGCTACCACTCTCTGAGTAAAGAAGTTCCTCCTCATGTTACCCCTAAACTTTTGCCCTTTAACTCTCAACTCATGTCCTCTTGTTTGAATCTCCCCCACTCTCAATGGAAAACGCCTATCCATGTCAAATCTATCTATCCCCCTCATAATTTTAAATACCTCTATCAAGTCCCCCCTCAACCTTCTACGCTCCAAAGAATAAAGGCCCAACTTGTTCAACCTTTCTCTGTAACTTAGGTGATGAAACCCAGGTAAATCTTCTCTGTACTCTCTCTATTTTGTTGACATCTTTCCTATAATTCGGTGACCAGAACTGTACACAAATGTATTAGATACACTCCGTGCACGTGCAGGTTTTCAGATGGGATCATTCAAATTTGTAAACAGAAACAGCATTGCTGTGTTTCAACAAGAAATCCACGCTATTCCAGATATTTACATGTGCTACATACTTGTTGAATAACTTGCGTTTCGAAATAAAATCAAAGAAAAAATTCCAATGGCAATGAATGCAAAACGCACGAAGGTAGACGCTGAGTGCCGAAAAAGCAGTGAAAATGAAGGAAATACCCGTGCCAGCTACGATGAATCAAAACGTATTACAGAAAAGATGAAGCCTTTTACAAATGGAGAGTTTGTCAAAGAATGTTTACTGGCAGTGGTGGATATTGTTTGTCCTGAAAAGAAATCTTTATTTGCATCTATCAGCTTGTCAGTAAGAACGATCACACGGCGAGTTGAAGAAATGTCAGCAGATGTTAAAAGTTGTTTAAGGGATGCCTGCAATGAATTGCATTTTTTTTTCAATTGCGCTTGATGAGAGTACAAACTTCAGAGACACTGCTCAGCTTGCAGTGTTTGTGCGAGGAGTTACCTCAATTTTTCAAATTTTTGAAGAGTTTATTCAATTAATTCCTATGAAGGATACGGTTACTGGAGCAGATATTTTTGAAACTTTGCTGAAAATGATGTCAGAAATGAAACTTAATATGTCAAAGCTAATTGGCATCACAACCGATGGTGCATCCTTGGTTAAGCACAAATGATTTTCTAGCATGTGTTATTCATTAATTTGGGGCTAGATGTATTTAAATGGATAATTCCCGTATTTTAAGTTCTTTATGGCATTTATCTGGCCCACTATCCGCTCATTAATACGCGATCCGGCCCACAGAGGCAAAAAGGTTGCTGAGCTCTGATCTACACTTTCAAATAATTTTCAACATTTGTATTCTATTTTCAAAAAAAGTAAATTGGAAAGCATGCCTACATCTCCTCAAACTTTGACGTTGACTCATGAAAGTGTCTAGATTAATCTGATGAAAAGCTGTTACTGAATCCAGAAGACAGCAGAAACTTGAACTTGAGGGAAAAAATCCGAGGAGTAGATTTAAAAGGTGGGGGAGGGGAGAGGAAAGAGAAGCACCAGGTGATAGGTAAAACCTGAAGGGGGAGGGATGAAGTAAAGAGCTGAGAAGTCGATTGGTGGAAGAGAGAGAAGGCCATGGAAGAAAGAAGAGGGGAGGAGCACTGGAGGGAGGCGATGGATAGGCAAGAAGATAAGGCGAGAGAGGGAAAAGGGGATGGGAAATGGTGGGGGGGGTGCTGGGGAACATTACTGGAAGTTTGAGGGTCGATGATCATGCCGTCAGGCTGTAGGCTACTCAAATGGAATATAAGGTGTTGTTCCTTCAACCTAAATGTAGCCTCATCATGACAGTGGAGGAGGCCATGAATAGACATACAGGTGTCCCCCGCTTTTCGAACGTTCGCTTTACGAAACCTCACTGTTACGAAAGACCTACATTAGTTCCCTATTTTCGCTAACAGAAGGTGTTTTCACCGTTACGAAAAAAATCAGCACGCGATAAAAGGCGAGCAGCCGCTCTCCCCCAGATTCGGAACAGCATTCTCACCGGCATTGCTTAAACACGTGCCTGTAAGTAGCCATTAGCAAGATGAGTTCTAAGGTATCGGGAAAGCCTAAAAGAGCTCGTAAATAAAATGGTTCTATTACTATTTATTATTTATGGTGCAACTGTAACGAAAACCAATTTCCCCCGGGATCAATAAGGTACGACTATGACTATGACTATGTAAGGGTGTTACACTTAGCGTAAAACTAGACATAATTAAGCGTTTTGATCATGGTGAACGAAGTAAGGACAAAGTGAGTTTGGCTTGTGGAAGTTGACGAAGATGATGTTGAAGAGGTTTTGGCATCCCATGACCAAGAACTGAGAGATGAAGAGCTGATGCAATTGGAAGAGGAAAGGTAACAATCAAAACCGAATGCAGTAGCGAACTGAACGTGAAGCAACTGCGTGAGATTTTCGCTGCAATGATAAAGTACGACTTTAATTTTGAAAGGGTATGTAGGTTTAGGGGATATTTACAGGATGGCTTGAGTGCTTACAAAGAACTGTATGATAGAAAAATGCGCGAGGTTCAGCAGTCAAGCAAGCCTTCCACATCAGCCACAGCAGACGACGAACCTCGACCTTCGACATCGAGGCAGGCAGTCATAGGAGAAGATGAGCTGCCTGCCCTGATGGAAACAGACGACACCTCAGTGTCCCACCACCCCAACCCCCAGGCCGCGGACAGATACTGATTCGCGGAGAAGGCAGTGGTAGCCAGGAGGCACACAGCACATCTTTAAGAAAAAATCTGAAATAAACATGCTAATTAATTACGTCCCGGGCAGCACCTAATTAATTAGCATGTTTATTTTGGCTTTTCTCTTAAAGATGTGCTGTGTGCCTCCGGGCTACCACTGTACCCCTGCATGCTTCGCGGATTGGTATCGGGTCGCTGCCCGGAGGGTGGGGGCCACTGCACCACCCAAACTCCGACGACTCAGTCTAACCCACCACCATCAGTGTGCTCGGCAAGCTGTCTTCCTGATTCCCATAAGTGATACTACACTGTACATACATTACTTCTACTTTATATAGGCTGTGTATTTTTACATGTTATTTGGTATGATTTGGCAGCTTCATAGCTTAAAGGTTTCTGGAGAGAATGCTTTTGCCGATGGCACTTGCGTGAGATTTTCACTATGGACAAAAGTGCAGGCAATGATTGTGGAAACGTATTTCTACTTTATATAGGCTGTGTATTTATCATATCATTTCTGCTTTTACTATATGTTACTATTATTTTAGGTTTTATGTGTTATTTGGCATGATTTGGTAAGTTATTTTTTGGGTCTGTGAACGCTCACAAAATTTTCCCATATAAATAAATGGTTGCTTCTTCACTTTACGACTTTCTGGCTTATGAACCATTTCATAGGAACTCTCTACCTTCGGATGGCGGTGGAAACCTGTATTGGAATGGGAATGGGAAGTGGAATTAAAATGAGAGGCCACTGGGAGATCCTGCTTTTTCTAGCAGATGGAGCGTAGGTGCTGGGCAAAGCGGTCTCCCAGTCTACATCCGGTCTCACCACTATACAGGAGGCCACACCAGGAGCACCAGACACAGTATATGACCCCAACAGACTCACAGTTGAAGTGTCGCCTCACCTGGAAGGACTGTTTAGGGTCCTGAATGGTCGTGAGGGAGAAGGTGTAGGAGCAGGTGTAGCACATGTTCCGCTTGCAAGGATAAGTCCCAGGAGGGAGATCGGTGGGGAAGGACAAATCGACAATTTAAATTCTGTGACTTTGGTTTAAGTGGAAGCCTAGCCCAGTCTGGGCTACATGCAAAGGTCTGTGCATCAGATCCAAAAGATTGCTTTGTTTTTATGAAACTATACAGTGACTTATCTTTCAAGTGTTCTGCAAAAATAAGTGTGAAAAGATATTTTTAGTTTATTTACATTTATACAGTGGAGTGGAGCAGTTGCAACTGATTAGCAGTGATTTGCCCACTCTTATGATTGTCAGCACAGTCTATCATTTGATTTATATACCGTATATTACTAACATTTAGCCCTGAAATATACAATTGCAGTGTGAAATCTTGTTCTGGGAAAGAAGGTGACATGCAGTATACTTTATCTGTAGAATATAATTGTGTGATTTGCAGTTATGTTTTCTTACTTATTGCGCAACCAGCACTCTCCATAGCATCATCGAGCTATACAGCACGGTCCCAAGCAGTTCATGCTGACTATGGTGTCCAGGCATCTAGTTGCAGTTTACTGAGTTTGGCCCATATCCCTCTAAGCCCCACCCCTCCATGTATCCACCTATCCAAGTGTTTCTTAAATTAGACCCATAAGATATAGGAGAAGAATTAGGTTATATGGCCCTTCAAGTCTGCTCCACCATTTCCTCATGGCTGATCCATTTCTCTCTCAGCCTCAACCTCTTGCCTTCTCCTCATATCCCTTCTTGCCCCGACTAATCAAGAATCTATCACCCTCTGTCCTAAATATACCCAATGGCTTGGCCTCCACAGCCACCAATGGCAATGAATTCCACAGTTTCTCAACTCTCTGGCTGAAGAAATTCCTCCTCGTCTCCATTCTAAATGGACGACCCTCTATTCTGAGGATGTATCCTCTGGACTTAGACTTCCCCACCATAGAAAACATCCTCTCTACATCCACTCTGTTGAGGCCTTTCAACATTCAATAGGTTTCAATGAGATACCCCCTCATTCTTCTGAATTTCTGTGAGTATAGGCCCAGAACCATCAAAAGCTCCTCACATGATAAGCCTTTCAATCCTGGAATCATTTTCATGAACACGTGAACCCTCTCCAATGCTCGCATGTCCTTTCTTAGATAAGGGGTCCAAAACTGTTCACAATACTCCAAGTGAGGCCTCACCAGTGCCTTATAAAGCTTTAATATTACATTCTTGTTTTTATATTCTAGTCTTGTCAAAATGAATGCTAAAATCACATTTGCCTTCCTCATCACTGAGTTAAACTGCAAATTAACCTTTAGGGAATCCTGCACAAGACTCCCAAGTCCTTTTGCACCTCAGAGTTTTGAATTTTCTCTCTACTTAGAAAATAGTCTATGCTTTTATTTCTTCTACCAAAGTGCACGACCATGTACTTCCTGACACTGTATTCCATCTGTCCCTTCTTTGCCCATTCTCCTAATCTGTCTAAGTCCTTCTGTAGCCTCTCTGCTTCCTTAAAACTACTTGCCCCTCCACCTATCTTCATATTGCCTGCAAACCTGGTCACAAAGCCATCAATACTGTAATCCAAATCATTGACATATAATGTAAAAATGGATGCCAATACAGACCCGTGGAACACCACTAGTCACCGGCAGCCAAACAGAAAAGGTTCCCTTTATTCCCATTCTTTGTCTCCTGTCAATCAGCCAATGCTCTATCCATGCTAGTATCTTTCCTGTAAAGCCATGGGCTCCTAACTTCTTAAGCAGCCTCATTTGTGGCACCATGTCAAAGGCCTTTTGAAAATTCAAGTACACACCGACAACAAACTTCCATTGTCTATCCTGCTTATTATTTCTTCAAAGAATTCCAACAGATTTGTCAGGCAAGGTATTCTCTTAAGGAAACCATACTGACCTATTATATTACATGCCTCCAAATACCCCAAATAATTCTTAACAATCAACTTCAACATCTTTCCAATCACTGAGGTCAGACTAACTGCCCTATAGTTTCCTTTCTTCTGTCTCTCTCTCTTCTTGAAGAATGGCATAACATTTGCAATTTTCCAGTCCTCTGGAACCATGCCAGGATCTCATGATTCTTCAAAGATTATGCCTAATGCCTCCACAATTTCTTCAGCCACTTCTTTCAGGATCTTGGAGTGTACACCATTTGGTCCCGGTGACTTATCTACCTTCAGACCTTTCAGTTTCCCAAGCACCTTTTCCCTAGTAATGGCAACTTCACACACTTCTGCCCTCTGACACTCTTGAACTCCCAACCTACTGCTCGTGTCTTCCACAGTGAAAACTGATGCAAAATACTCCTTCAGTTTGTTTGCCATTTCTTTATTCCCAGAAATACTAGTCATTGTTGCTTTGCTGTCATCAGAGTCAGGTTTAGTATCACTGATGTATGTTGTGAAATTTGTTAACTTCGTGGGAGCAGTACAACACAGTACATGATAACTATAGAAAAAAACTGTTAAATATAATATATGCTTATGAAATAGTTAAATTAAAATAAGTAGTGCAAAAATGGAAATAGAAAAAAGAAGTGAGGTAATGTTCAATGTCCATTTAGGAATCAGATGGCAGAGGGGAAGAAGCTGTTCCTAAATCACTGAGTGTGTGCCTTCAGGCTTCTGTACCTCCTTCCCAGTGGTAACAATAAGAAGTGGGCATGTCCTAGTTGGTGGGGATCCTTAATGATGGATGCTGCCTTTCTGAGGTAAACAGAGAATACCCACTACCCTACAGCACACACAAAATGCTGGAGGAACTCAGTAGACCAGGCAGCATCTAGGAAACGAGTACAGTCGACATTTTGCGCCAACACCCTTTGATCTCCTGGACAGCTACTACTGTACCCTCATCTATCCATTTGGTTACCTCTTCAAATAACTCTAAAAGATCCTCTATACATGCTTCCCATGCACAACGCCACAGACTCCTCCTCACCAGACTCTGTCTATCCAAGTGCTGTTAGATCCTGGACCTCAGAATTCCCTCCAGTAATTTCCCCGGTACTGGTCTGTAGTTCCTTGGCTTGTTGCAGCTACCCTTCTTAAACAATAGAATGATATTAACCATGAT
This sequence comes from Mobula birostris, assembly GCF_030028105.1. NCBI lineage: Eukaryota > Metazoa > Chordata > Chondrichthyes > Myliobatiformes > Myliobatidae > Mobula > Mobula birostris. Next base: position 46,777,344 of record NC_092383.1, on the reverse strand, counting down.
CCATTCTTTCAGCACTTCACCTGTAGCTAATGGTGAATCATAAATCTCAGCAAGGACGTCTACAATTTCCAATCTCCAAGGATGCACTTGGCTAGACTTAGAATTTAACCACCTTAATGTGCCACAATGCTGCAAATACCTCCTCCTTGGCAAACCTCCTCTCTTGAGTAACATGATTCTTTTTTCTGTAAACACTTGGGAGCACATTTCGTTATAAATCAAAAGGAAGTACTGGCACTTCTAAGGAATATAAAAGTGTATAGGTCTCTGGGTCCTGACAGGATATTCCCTAGGACCTTGAGGGAAGTTAGTGTAGAAATAGCAGGGGCTCTGACAGAAATATTTCAAATGTCATTAGAAACAGGGATGGTGCCGGAGGATTGGCGTACTGCTCATGTGGTTCCGTTGTTTAAAAAGGGTTCTAAGAGTAAACCTAGCAATTATTGGCCTGTAAGTTTGACGTCAGTGGTGGGTAAATTAATGGAAAGCATTCTTAGAGATGATATATATAATTACCTGGATAGACAGGGTCTGATTAGGAACAGTCAACATGGATTTGTGCGTGGAAGGTCATGTTTGACAAATCTTATTGAATTTTTTGAAGAGGTTACTAGGAAAATTAACGAGGGTAAAGCAGTGGATGTTGTCTATATCAGCAGTCCCCAACCACCGGGCCGCAGACCGGTACTGGGCCGCAAAGCATGCGCTACCAGGCCGCGAGGAAACGATATGATTTGGCGATAGAAGTCAGCTGCACCTTTCCTCATTCCTTGTCATACCCACTATTGAGCCATTACGCATGCGAGGTCATTACCCGCGTGTCATCCATGTCAGCGTGGGAAGGAGATCAACTCCTTAAGCTTGCTAATGATGGCGGGCTGAAAAGTATGTTTGACATAACATCTCTGCCGGCATTCTGGATCAAAGTCAAGGCTAGATATCCTGAGATAGCCACGAAAGCACTGAAAACGTTGCTTCCATTTCCAACATATCTCTGCAATGAATGCAACGAAAACCAAATTGCGGAATAGACTGGACATAAGGAACTCCCTTCGAGTATCGCTGTCTCCCGTCACCCTTCGATGGCACCGTCTTGTTGCAGGGAAACAAGCCCAGGGCTCCCACTGATTCAGTGATATTGGTGTGTTGCAATGATTTTATATGTTCATACGAGGAAAATATGTGCTGTGTGTTTAACATCCAAATGTTACTTAAAATGTTATGATGCTATTGACTTACTTATATAACCATATAACAATTACAGCACGGAAACAGGCAATCTCTGCCCTTCTAGTCCATGCCGAACGCTACTCTCACCTAGTCCCACCGATCTGCACTCAGTCCATAACCCTCCATTCCTTTCCTGTCCATATACCTATCCAATTTTTCTTTAAATGATAATACCGAACCTGCCTCTACCACTTCCACTGGAAGTTCGTTCAACACTTACTTCAAGCTCCCCTGATAATTGACTTATCACTATATTCATGCGAGGAAAATATTAAATTTGTTTGTTAGATAAACCCATTTAGAAACAAAATTGAGTGTATTAGCCACTTATTACCTATATTCTGGTCGTGATTAACACTCCCCACCCCCGTACAGAATCGCCAAAAATGATTTGTAGAAAAAATCAGCACGTACACGCATGCGCAAATCACGCATGCGCACTGGTGCCCACGCAAGGCTTCCTGGTCATTGTAGTCTCTCAGGGTAAACAACGTATTTGACTGCTACTCTTGTCTGTTGGCAACCCTATTCCCCCCCGCCCCCCCCCCCAACCCCGGGTCGGCCGGTCCACAAGAATATTGTCAATATTAAACCACTCCGCAGTGCAAAAAAGGTTGGGGACCCCTGGTCTATATGGACTTCAGTAAGGCCTTTGACAAGGTCCCACACAGAAGGTTGGTTAGGAAGGTTCAATTGTTAGGAATTAATATTGAAGTTGTAAAATGGATTCAACAGTGGCTGGATGGGAGGTGCCAGAGAGTAGTGGTGAATAACTGTTTGTCAGGTTGGAGGCCGATGACTAGTGGTGTGCCTCAGGGATCTGTACTGGGTCCAATGTTGTTTGTCATATACATTAATGATCTGGATAATGGGGTGGTAAATTGGATTAGTAAATATGCAGATGATACTAAGATAGGTGGCATTGTGGATAATGAAGTAGGTTTTCAAAGCTTGCAGAGAGATTTAGGCCAGTTAGAAGAGAGGGCTGAAAGATGGCAGATGGAGTATAATGCTGGTAAGTATGAGGTGCTACGTTTTGATAGGACTAATCAAAATAGGACGTACATGGTAAATGGTAGGGCATTGAGGAATGCAGTAGAACAGAGGGATCTAGGAATAATGGTGCATAGTTCACTGAAGATGGAATCTCATGTGGATAGGGTGGTGAAGAAAGCTTTTGGTATGCTGGCCTTTATAAATCAGAGCATTGAGTATAGGAGTTGGGACGTAATGTTAAAATTGTACAAAGCATTGGTGAGGCCAAATTTGGAATATTGTTTATAGTTCTGGTCACTGAATTATAGGAAGGATGTCAACAAAACAGAGAGAGTACAGAGGAGATTTACTAGAATGTTACCTGGGTTTCAGCACCTAAGTTACAGAGAAAGGTTGGACAAGTTGGGTCTTTATTCTTTAGAGCGTAGAAGGTTGAGGGGGGACTTGATAGCGGTATTTAAAATTATGAGGGGGATAGATAGAGTTGACGTGGATAGGTTTTTTCAATTGAGAGTAGGGGAGATTCCAACAAGAGGACATGAGTTGAGAGTTAAGGGCAAAAGTTTAGGGGTAACACGAGGGGGAACTTCTTTACTCAGAGAGTGGTAGCTGTGTGGAATGATCTTCCAGTAGAAGTGGTAGAGGCAGGTTCGATTTTGTCGTTAAAAAAAAATTGGATAGGTATATGGACAGGAAAGGAATGGAGGGTTATGGGCTGTGTGCAGGTAGATGGGACTAGGTGAGACTAAGTGTTCGGCACGGACTAGAAGGACTGAGATAACCTGTTTCCGTGCTGTAATTGTTATATGGTGTTAGGTAAATTGAAGGAATTAAAGGCAGATAAATCCCCAGGGTCAGATGGTCTCCATCCCAGAGTGCTTAAGGAAATAGCCCAAGAAATAGTGGATGCATTAGTGATAATTTTTCAAAACTCGTTAGATTCTGGACTAGTTCCTGAGGATTGGAGGGTGGCTAATGTAACCCCACTTTTTAAAAAAGGAGGGAGAGAGAAACCAGGGAATTATAGACCGGTTAGCCTAACGTCGGTGGTGGGGAAACTGCTGGAGTCAGTTATCAAAGATGTGATAACAGCACATTTGGAAAGCGGTGAAATCATCGGACAAAGTCAGCATGGATTTGTGAAAGGAAAATCATGTCTGACAAATCTCATAGAATTTTTTGAGGATGTAACTAGTACAGTGGATAGGGGAGAGCCAGTGGATGTGGTATATTTGGATTTTCAAAAGGCTTTTGACAAGGTCCCACACAGGAGATTAGTGTGCAAACTTAAAGCACATGGTATTGGGGGTAAGGTATTGATGTGGATAGAGAATTGGTTAGCAGACAGGAAGCAAAGAGTGGGAATAAACGGGACCTTTTCAGAATGGCAGGCAGTGACTAGTGGGGTACCGCAAGGCTCAGTGCTGGGACCCCAGTTGTTTATAATATATATTAATGACTTGGATGAGGGAATTAAATGCAGCATCTCCAAGTTTGCGGATGACACGAAGCTGGGCAGCAGTGTTAGCTGTGAGGAGGATGCTAAGAGGATGCAGGGTGACTTGGATAGGTTGGGTGAGTGGGCAAAATCATGGCAGATGCAATTTAATGTGGATAAATGTGAAGTTATCCACTTTGGTGGCAAAAATAGGAAAACAGATTATTATCTGAATGGCGGCCGATTAGGAAAAGGGGAGGTGCAATGAGACCTGGGTGTCATTATACACCAGTCATTGAAAGTGGGCATGCAGATACAGCAGGCGGTGAAAAAGGCGAATGGTATGCTGGCATTTATAGCGAGAGGATTCGAGTACAGGAGCAGGGAGGTACTACTGCAGTTGTACAAGGCCTTGGTGAGACCACACCTGGAGTATTGTGTGCAGTTTTGGTCCCCTAATCTGAGGAAAGACATTCTTGCCATAGAGGGAGTACAAAGAAGGTTCACCAGATTGATTCCTGGGATGGCAGGACTTTCATATGAAGAAAGACTGGATGAACTAGGCTTGTACTCGTTGGAATTTAGAAGATTGAGGGGGGATCTGATTGAAACGTATAAAATCCTAAAGGGATTGGACAGGCTAGATGCAGGAAGATTGTTCCCGATGTTGGCGAAGTCCAGAACGAGGGGTCACAGTTTGAGGATAAAGGGGAAGCCTTTTAGGACCGAGATTAGGAAAAACTTCTTCACACAGAGAGTGGTGAATCTGTGGAATTCTCTGCCACAGGAAACAGTTGAGGCCAGTTCATTGGCTATATTTATGAGGGAGTTAGATATGGCCCTTGTGGCTATGGGGATCAGAGGGTATGGAGGGAAGGCTGGTGCAGGGTTTTGAGTTGGATGATCAGCCATGATCATAATAAATGGCGGTGCAGGCTCGAAGGGCCGAATGGCCTACTCCTGCACCTATTTTCTATGTTTCTATGTTATATGGTTAAATCCCACCCAACTCCTCCATCTCTAGACAAAGGCAGGTTTGCTGACCTCCAAACAACCTATTCCTTTCCACCCTTTTAATCCTGCTATAGAACTTTTTGGGATCTTCCTTAACTTTGCCTGCCAGATCCACCATATACCCTCCTTGCTCTCCTGGTTTCCCTCAAGTGTATTATGCATCTTCTAAACACAATGTAGGCATGCTTCTTTCTTTTTCTTGTCCAGAGCCTCATTATCTCTCATTTGCCAGTGTTCTCTTCACCCTAACAGGAACAAGCTGCCTTTGAACTCTTAATATCACACTCTAAAAAGACTCCCACATGCCAATCCTTATTTTCCCTTCAAACAAGTTTACACAATCAGCCCCTTCTAGAAACTGCCCAATTCTCCTCAGATTAGCCGTGGTCCAGTTAAGGTTTAAAGATTAACAGCACAGTAACAGGCACTTCTGGCCCAGCATGCCCACATTGTCCAATTACACCCATGTGACCAAGTAACCTATTAACCCATACATTTTTTAAATGTGGGAGGATACCAGAGTACCAGGAAGAAACCCATGTGGTGGCAGGAAGAACGTACAAACTCCTTATAAACAGCAGAAGAATTCAACCCAGGTCTCTGGTGCTGTAATAGCAATACATTAACCACCATACTACTGTGCTGCCCCTAACATGTGGGGCTGTCCTATCCTTTTCCATCATTATCTTAATACTAATAGAATTATGGTCACTGGAGATAGCCACTTTATTTACTTGCCCTGCTTTCTTCCCTAAGAGGAAGTCTATCCTCTCATGAAGGAGCTTCAAAATATTGATTCAGGAAACTTTCCTGGACATATTTCATGCATTGCACCAGCTGTGCCCTTAACACTTAGGGCAGACCAGGCAATTCCAGGGAAATTAAAATTTCCCACAAGTCAACCCTATGATTCTTACAACTAATGACAATTTTTTTACACACGTTTTCATCAGGCTTAAGTGGACCTACAATCCAGCCCCACTACAGTGACCCCCTCCTTCTTGTTTCTATCTACATGACCTCACTGGATGACTCCTCAAGAATGTCATCCCTAAGTATTGCTGTTACATCCTCCCTGATCAAAAAGGCAACACCACCTCCTCACTTACCTGTACTTCTGTTATGCCTGTAGCATCTGAAGTCACAGAGTCATACAGCACAGAAATAGGCCTTCAAACTAACTAGTCCATGCTGAGTAAGATTCCCATCAAAACCAGTCCAATTTGTCTGCATTAAACCTTTTGTATTCACATATCTCTCCAAGTACCTTTTAAATGTTGTTGATCTACCTGCCTCAACTACTTCCTCTGGCATCTTATTCCATATACCGGTTACCCATTTCCTATTAAATCTCTCTCCTCTCACTATAAACTTATGCCTTCTAGTTCCTGATTCTCTAACCTTAGGAAAATGATTGTGTACATTGACCCCATTTATGTCCCTCTTGATTTTATACACCTCTGTATCACTTGGCATTCTTGAAAATGAAAATGTCCCAATCTGCTCAACTTCTTTTCATAACTCAGTCCACGGACTGCCAGCAACATCCTCCCAAATCTCCTCTGCATTCTTTCTAACTTAATGTCACCTTTCTGACAGTAGAGTGACCAAAACTAAACACAACAGTCCAAATGCAGCCTCATCAATAACTTGTATAACTGCAATATGCCAATTTCTATTCTCCATGTCTTGACCGATGAAGACCAGCATACCAAAAGTCTTCTTCATCACCCTATCCACTTCCGATGATACCTACTTGTACTCCTGGTTCCCTCTGTTCTACAACACTCCTCAGGGCCTTAGTCTCTGTCAGGACAGTGAAAGTCCTAGCTTGATCTATTTTCCTGAAATACGACACTTCACCGGTCAAGATGGCGCCCACATACAAGGCTCCTTTGGTCAACATTTTCTGGATTGATCATGAAACCCTATATTTTACTTCCTTTATGCCTTTTACAGGTGTTTTTTGTCTTGAATGTGATTCTGGAACGGTTGGAGCCCATGATTTGCAGTTTGGAGATTGTTTGGGTGTTTCAGCGCTCCACAGTTTCTCAGGGGACTCCAGGAAGTAGAGGCAGCATGTGGAATACTTGTGACGAGAAGTCTGCAAGCCAATGTTCAAATCCAGTTTGCCGATTAAAGCTTCCATTGTTTGCCAATTAAAGTGACAAGGGAGATTGAAACGCTGGCTGCCTGCTTTTTTATCGCTGGGGGAATCACTCTACTGTTGGAGAGGGGAGACTGCCTTTTTATTGCTTTTGAGGTCACTCTGCTATGGAGAGGGAGAGTGTTGCCCAGGTTTTTGCATTTTGGATGTGGGCTTGGACCGTGGACCTTTTTTCAGTCTTATGTTTTTTGGTATTCTGTGTTTTTTGCCCAATCTTTCTTCTTTTTTTGTGCGTGGAGAGGATCATTTGAGGATCAATATACCTGTTCTGTTTTGGTCATTTATTTTGTACAAGGAGGAGGGATTTTGAGGGTTGATGATCGTGCTACCTTTCTTTTCTTTCGTGGTTTCATGGCTATCTGGAGAAGAAGAATTTCAAATTTGCACACTTTGATAATAAATGAACCTTTGAACCTAACCATATTAAACTCCATTTGTCATTCATTAGCCCACCTACCTAGCTGATCAAGATCCCTCTGTAAATCCTGATTAACATCTTCACTGTCATCAACACTTCCTATTTTACTGCCATCTGCGAACTTGCTAGCAATGCCTAGGTGTTGTGGGCCCATCAGCGAAACACTGAGGAAAGAGAGCGCCCACCTGATAACCCAGAAGATGCCACCACTCACTTGGCTACCCCACAGAGTCTAGGCAGCATGTCTCAGGAGTGCAAATAAGGGATATTAACATCCAGTCCTACATAACATACCTTATCCTTGTTCATTCTGTACCAGCCTAGATAAATATGTCACTACCGTCATGGACTTTATCAGCAATCATGCTGAGGACTCTGTACCCAAGAGGACAATCCAGATATTCCCAAACCAGAAACCAAGGATGAACCAAGTGATCAACTTCCTATTTAAGTCTAGGCCTACAGCATTTAAATCAGGTATCTTTGACCTTTACAAGCAACCAAGATATGAGCACTGTAAAGCTATTACAGAAATGTTGAGAGACAGTACCAGTTCAAAATGCTCAGTTCAGCTATCAGCAGTGGTAGTGCTTACATACTATTTCAGGTTACAAAATTAAATTGGGCAGCATTGCTGACAACAACACATCCATTCTCATGAGCTTATAAGCCTACGTCATCAAGAACCAACTAAGATGGAATGGTCATGTTGTTTGGATGAAAGACCGAAACCAATCTTCTACTCCCAGCTTAAAGAAGGCAAACCTAAAAGAGGCAGACAACAGAAGAGATTCAAAGACGTCTTAAAAGCCAACATGAAGAAATGTAACATCAACATCAATAATTGGGAAACCAATGCCAAGGACAGTAAACTCTGGCAAGCCATCATCCGAGAAGGAACTTTCAAAGCCAACAGATGTGCAGAATTAGAAGACAAGAGAAGAAAATGGAAACAGAGGCAGCAACAACCAAAGCCCGATCTGCCAGCTGGAACTACCTGTCCTGAATGCGGAAGAACTTTCAAATCTAGATAGCAGTAATAGGATCGGTCCGGGTCAGCAAGGATTTACGAAGGGGAAATTGTGCCTGATGAATCTTCTGGAATTTTTTGAGGATGTAACTATGAAAATGGACAAGGGAGAGCCAGTGGATGTAGTGTACCTGGACTTTCAGAAAGCCTTTGATAAAGTCCCACATAGGAGATTAGTGGGCAAAATTAGGGCGCATGGTATAGGGGGCAGAGTACTGACATGGATTGAAAATTGGCTGGCTGACAGAAAACAAAGAGTAGCGATTAATGGGTCCCTTTCAGAATGGCAGGCGGTGACTAGTGGGGTACCGCAGGGTTCAGTGCTGGGACCGCAGCTGTTTACAATATATATTAATGATTTAGATGAGGGAATTAAAAGTAACATTAGCAAATTTGCCAATGACACAAAGCTGGGTGGCTTTGAAATGTGTGAAATGTGAGGAGGATGTTATGAGAATGCAGGGTGACTTGGGCAGGCTGGGTGAGTGGGCAGATGCATGGCAGATGCAGTTTAATGTGGATAAATGTGAGGTTATCCACTTTGGTGGTAATAACAGGAAGGCAGATTATTATCTAAATGGAGTAAGTTAGGAAAAGGGGAAGTACAGCGAGATCTAGGTGTTCTTGTACATCAGTCACTGAAAGCAAGCATGCAAGTACAGCAGGCAGTGAAGAAAGCCTTCATAACAAGGGGAATTGAGTATAAGAGCAAAGAGGCCCTTCTGCAGCTGTACAGGGCCCTGGTGAGACCACACCTGGAGTACTGTGTGCAGTTTTGGGCTCCAAATTTGAGGAAGGACATTCTTGCTATTGAGGGAGTGCAGCATAGGTTCACAAGGTTAATTCCCGGGATGACGGGACTGTCATATGTCAAAAGACTGGAGCGACTGGGCTTGTATACTCTGGAATTTAGAAGGCTAAGAGGGGATCTTACTGAATCATATAAGATTATTAAGGGATTGGACACGCTGGAGGCAGGAAGCATGTTCCCGCTGATGGGTGAGTCCAGAACCAGAGGCCACAGTTTAAGAATTAGGGGTAGGCCATTTAGAATGGAGTTGAGGAAAAACTTTTTCAACCAGAGAGTGGTGGATGTATGGAACGCTCTGCCCCAGAAGGCTGTGGAGGCCAAGTCTCTGGATGCTTTCAAGAAAGAAATGGATAGACCTCTTAAAGATAGCGGAATCAAAGGTTATGGGAACAAGGCAGGAACTGGATACTGATTGTGGATGATCAGCCATGGTCACAGTGAATGGCGGTGCTGGCTCGAAGGGCCGAATGGCCTACTCCTGCACCTGTGGTCTATTGTCTATTGTCAAAGCCAAGATTGGACTCATAAGCCACTTGAGAGCCCATAAGTAGATCAACAGAATGAAGACCATCATCCTCAACCTCGAGAGATAGCCACGACAATGACAATTGCATTCTATGCATGTTTTGAACAGATGGGAATGGCTATGCCATTACCCAACCCAGCTGCCTCCAGTGCACCTGAACCAACACCATCACAGATGTAAGATCAGTCTTCTGGAGGGGGTATCTATGGAAAACATTGTTGTCCCTGACTATGTCTTTAAATGTTGTGATGTACTTTGAGACATCCTTCATCACTGTCTGCTTTAGGCTGTTGTTCCCTCCTGCTTTAAGAAGACCACTATCATCTTAGCACCAAGAAAAACAAGATATTGCGCCATAATAACTTCCACATATTGGCTGTGGCATCCAGCATCATGAAGAACTTCAAGAGGCTGATCATGGCACACATAAACCTCATCCCACTGCTAAAACAGGCCTATGTCGAATGCCATCTTCCTGGCCTTCACTCGTCTCTGAAGTATTTGGACAGTAAAGGTTACTAGTCGAAGAGAGGGAAGAGATTGCTGCACCTTTGGCGATGATATTTGAGTCTTCACTGGCTGAAGGATTAGTACCAGATGATTGGAGGGAAGCAAATGTTATTGCTTTGTTCAAAAAAGGAAGTGGGGATAACCCTGGGCATTTTAGACCAGTGAGTCTTATTTCAGTAGGGGGTAAATTATTGCAGAAGATTCTTAGAGATAGGATTTACGAGCATTTGGAGAAGCATAGTTTGATTAGGTACTGTCTGATTCATGGCTTTGTGAGGGGCAGGTCATGCCCGATGAACCTGATCGAATGCTTTGAGGATGTGACAAAGCACATTGATGAAGTTAGAGCAGTGAATCTAGTGTACATGGAGTTTAGTAAGGTGTACAGTATAAGGTTCCCCATGGTAGCCCATTCAGAAAGCTTGAAGGCATTAGATCCAGGGCAACTGGCAGTCCACAACCAGCTCCTTTGTCTTTGTGACACTGAGGGAGAGGTTGTTTTTTAACACCACTGTGACTTCCTCTCTGTAGGCTGCCTCATTATTATTTGAGATTAGGTCAATCTGTGTAGTGCCGTCAGCAAGTTTAATTAGCAGATTGGAGCTGTGGGTGGTGACAATGTCATGGGTTTACAGAGAGTAAAGAAGGGGGCTTAGGACACAGACCTGAGGGGCTCCTGTGTTGAGGGTCAGAGGGGCAGAGGTGAGGGAGCCCACTCTTACCACCTGCCGACGATCTGACAGCAAGTCCGGGATCCAGCAACACAAGGCAGGGTGAAGGCCAAGGTCTCTGAGCTTCTTGTCGAGCCTGGAGGAAATTATGGTGTTGAATGCTGAACTGTAGTCCAAAAGCAGCATTCTCACATAAGTCAAGTCCAGTCAAGTCAAGTCACTTTTTCTTGTCATTTCGACCATAACTGCTGGTACAGTACACAGTAAAAACAAGACAACATTTTTCAGGACCATGGTGCTACATGAAACAATACAAAACCTACACTGAACTACATAAAACAACACAAAACTACACTAGACTACAGACCTACCCAGGACTGCATAAAGTGCACAAAACAGTGCAGGCATTACAATAAATAATAAACAAGACAATAGGCACAGTAGAGGACAGTAGGTTGGTGTCAGACCAGGCTCTGGATATTGAGGAGTCTGATGGCTTGGGGGAAGAAACTGTTACATAGTCCAGTTGTGAGAGCCTGAATGCTTTGGTGCCTTTTGCCAGATGACAGGAAGGAGAAGAGTTCGTATGAGGGGTGCGTGGGGTCCTTCATAATGCTGTTTGCTTTACGGATGCAGTGTGTGGTGTAAATGTCTGTAACGGCAGGAAGAGAGACCTCTATGATCTTCTCAGCCGACCTCACTATCCGCTGCAGGGTCTTGCAATCCGAGATGGTGCAATTTCCGAACCCTGAAAGTGCAACTTTCCGATCCCTGAAAGTTGCCTCACAGGTGGATAGGGTAGTCAAGAAAGCTTATGGGGTGTTAGCTTTCATAAGTTGAGGGATAGAGTTTAAGAGTCGCGATGTAATGATGCAGCTCTATAAAACTCTGATTAGGCCACACTTGGAGTATGTGGTCCATTTCTGGTCACCTCACTATAGGAAGGATGTGGAAGCATTGGAAAGGGTACAGAAGAGATTTACCAGGATGCTGCCTGGTTTAGAAAGTATGCATTATGATCAGAGATTAAGGGAGCTAGGGCTTTACTCTTTGGAGAGAAGGAGGATGAGAGGAGACATGATAGAGGTGTACAAGATAATAAGAGGAATAGATAGAGTGGATAGCCAGCGCTTCTTCCCCAGGGCACCACTGCTCAATACAAGAGGACATGGCTTTAAGGTAAGGGGTGGGAAGTTCAAGGGGGATATTAGAGGAAGGTTTTTTACTCAGAGAGTGGTTGGTGCGTGGAATGCACTGCCTGAGTCAGTGGTGGAGGCAGATACACTAGTGAAGTTTAAGAGACTACTGGACAGGTATATGGAGGAATCTAAGGTGGGGGCTTATATGGGAGGCAGGGCTTGAGGGTCGGCACAACATTGTGGGCCAAAGGGCCGGTACTGTGCTGTACTATTCTATGTTCTATAGGTAGCGTGAATGCACTCAGTCTTTTTACCAGAGTTGGAATCAAGAAAAAGAGAAAAATTGGATTGAAGTAGCTTGGCAAGTGGGAGGCCTTCAAAAGAGAAATTTTGAGAGTATAGATTTTATATATTCCTGTCAGAATAAAAGGTAAGGCAGACACCATTTCTGCTGCCCTCTGACTCTTCAATCATATACTCACCTAGAACCGCTAGCATAGCCACATATCCTTCCCAGGAAGTGGTCTTCTCTGGCATCTTTTTCCACATCGCTCCAGATCCATTTTCAGGTCTCTTGGTTTGAACCCACTGAAGATCTCAGGTTGATTGAATGCTTCTCCCACTGCTTCCCCCTCTGAATTCTCAGCTCCACCCTTTTCACCATGTGGAGATACCTGGTGGCCCTTTCTCAGTGTCTGTCACAGCTCTGGGCCTCTCTCTCCTCCACCTGTCATGGAAATCTCTGACAGTTTATCCTCTGCTGGATCCATGCCTTCGTCTTTCTCACATCCAGTAAGAGATCAGAAGACTGCCCGCCTTCAGACCACAATCCCTGTTGCTTAGACATCGATTTGACCAGACTACAGATCTCGCTGATTCCATCCCCAACTCTGATGGCTCAGGATGCTTCCTGACCGGTGGCACTATTGTTGCCAACCCTGGTTCCAATGACCCCAAGTGGATCCCGAACCTGGATTCCATTACCACCTATGATCCTAGATGTTTTCAGAGTGCAAATTGCGCGGCCTCTAGCCAGGACCTTAATCACCAGCATCTCTAGGCTGAGACTTCACTCACTGCTATCCTTCTATCCCAGTTCTATTCCTTGCTATGCCTTCACTGTTCCTTCTGACTTTCCCCTCTCTGAGGTGGAACATCTGTCCTCAGCAAAGACCTCATTCGCTGGCACTTCAGTGAGTTCCACTCCCACCAAAATGCTGAGCTCTTCTACTGTCACCTCTGCCTCTGAGTCCACTTCTTTGGCAAGAATTCCACACCTCACATTGATTAACCTTCTCCCAACTTCAATCCTCTTCCTCTTCTTGGACACCCCATTCTGGTTCTATGCCTGCCCTAGATCTTTCAATCTCAAATTGCTGATGAGATATCAACAGCACTCCTCTCTCCTCCTTGATCCTTATCCTTTCTGAATGCTCTGCCCTCCACTCTCTCCACACGAATCCCAACCTCACGGTCAAACTTGTAAACAAAGGGGGAGCTGTTTCAGGGTGGTACACTGATCTCTACCATGCAATTCTCAGATACCTCCTCATTCCTACGCCTTGAAGAGGACTCCCAATCTGGACCAGCAGAAAACTGTATTCAACATCATTACTGACCTCATCAACTCTGGAAAACTGTCCCATTCATTGCTACCAAACTCACAGTTCCCTTAACCTGGCCTGCTTACTTTTACCTCCTACAAAAGTTCCATAAGCGTGACTTCTGGGTAGGCCTATTGTCTCTGCCTACTACTGCCCCACTGAACTCCTGTCCTCATACCTCAATTCCATTCTAACCCCCTTGGTTCAGTTCTTCCTACCTACTACTATGACACTTCTCATGCTCTCAATCTCCTCAGTAATTTTCAGTTCTCTGGCCCTGACTGCCTCATTTTCACCATGAATGGTTGGTCCCTATATATTTTTATCCACCATCAAGAAAGCCTCAAAGTTCTTCACTTCTTTCTTAACAAAAGAACCAACCAATTCTCCTCCACCACCACTTCCTCTGTCTGGCAGAACTAGTCCTCACCCTCAACAACTTTTTGTTTGGCTCCTCATACTTCCTCTAGACAAGAGGTAGTCACTGGCACCACATGGGCCCCAGCTATGCCTGCTACTTCATTGGCAATGTAGAACAGTCCATGTTTGAGGACTTCCCCAGGAATACTCCCCAACTCTTCTTCTGCTACATTGATGATTGCATTGGTGCTGCTTCATGCACCCATGCTGAGCTCATCTATTTCATCAACTTTGCATCTAACTTCCACCCTGCCCTTAATTTCACTTGGTCCATTTTTGACATCTATCTCCCCTTCTAAATCACTCTGTCTCCACCTCTGGAGACAAATTGTCAACCATCATCTTTTATAAAGCTACTGATTCCCACAGTTACCTTGACTTCTCACCCTATCTCCTGTAGAAATGCTATTCCCTTTTCTCAGTTCCTTTGCCTCCACTGCATCCGTGGCTTTCCTCTCCAGGACATCACAGATGTTCTCCTTCTTCACAGAATGAGGTTTTCTTTCCTTCACTATTCTCCACTCTGCCCTCTTACCTCTCCTCACCTGCCTATCACTTCCCCTTGGGTCCCCTTCTCCTTCTCTTTCTCCTATGGTCCATTCTCTTCTTCGATCAGATTCCTTCTTCTCCAGCCCTTGACCTTTCCCACTCATCTGGTTTCACCTATCACCTTCTAGCTTGTCCTCCTTGCCTTCCACCCACCATTTTCTTCTGGAGTCTTTCGCCTTCCTTTTCAGTCCTGAAGAAGGGTCTTGGCCTAAAACATCAACTGTTCATTCATTTTCATAGATGCTGTCTGACCTGCTGAGTTCTTCCAGAATTTTGTGTGTGTTGTTTCAGGTTTGGGGAACCTTGGTTTGTGAGTAATTTTGGGTCCTTGGTTAAGAAGAGGGAGTTGCATCACAGATATAGGCAGCAAGGAAATACTGTACACAGTAAGTCTAAGAAATGCAAGAACGGAGTTAAGAGGAGATCAGAAGGACTAAAAGAAGGCATGAGGTTACTCAAGCAGACAAGATGAAAGAGAATGTCAGGAGCTTTTGCAGATATATTAAAAGGACAGAAAGGAACAGAATTGGTTGTCTTGAATATCGGTGTGCTCATCTATGCATGGAACTCAAAGAGATGGGGAGATCTTAGATGGATTTGTTGCATCTATATTTACTCTGGAGACAGCCACTGAGTCTATAGAACTGAGGCAAAATAGCAGTGAGGTCAAAGACCATATCTAGATTGCAGGGGAGAGGTACTTGCTTTCCTGAGGAAACTTAGGCTGAATAAGTCCCCAGGACCTGACAAGGTGCTCCCCCAGACCTTGTGGGAGGAAAGTGCAGAAATTGCAGGGGACCAGCAGAGGTGTTTAAAATGCCCTTGAGGTGCTGGAGGTTTGAAGGACAGCTGACGTTCTGTTGTTTAAGAAAGACTCTTAGAATAAGCTAGGAAATTATAGGCCAGTGTGGCTGATGTCAGAGGTGGGGAAGTTATTGGAGGGTATTTTAAGGGACTGGATATACAAGCATTTGGATATACTGAGATTGATTAGGGATAGTCAACGTGGCTTTGTATGTGGTAGGTCATATCTAACCAATCTTTTTCGAGGTGGTTACCAGAAAAGTTGATGAAGGATAGGCAGTGGATGCTGTTTACATGTACTTTAGCAAGAATTTTGATGGAGTTCTGCATGGGAGGTTGGTCAAGAAGATTCTATCACTTGGCATTAAGGATGGGGTAGTAATTTGCATTCAACATTGGCTTTCTGGGAAAAGAGAAAGTGTGATAATAGATGTTTGCTTTTGACAGAAGGCCTGTGACTAGTGGTGTGACACAGGTATCAGTGTGGGCTCCTTTGCTGGTTGTTATCTATATCAACAATCTGGATGATGATATGGTTAACTGGTTCAGCAACTTTGTAGGTGACAGCAAGATTGGAGACTTAGTGGACAGCAAGGAAGACTATCAAAGCTTGCAGTGGGATCTGAACCAGCTGGGAAAATGGACTGAAAAATAGCAGATAGAACTTAATGCAGTAAAGTGTGAGGAGGACAAACCAGAGTAGGACTTACACTATGAACAGTAGGGCACTGAGGAGTGTGGTAGAATAGAGTGATCTGGGAATGCATATACTAAATATGGTACCAAAGGTAGATGGGGTCATAAAGAGATCTTTTGGCACATTGACATTGATGAGGCCTAATTTAAGTATTGTGCACAGTTCTGGTCACCTACCTGCAGGAAAGATGTCAAGAAAATTGAAAGAGTGCAGATAAAATTTAGATTATGAAGACACGTAGTCCTCTTTTATTGTCATTTAGTAATGCATGCATCAAGAAATGATACAATATTACAAGTATATTGCTAGGACTTGAGGACCTAAGTTATAGAGAAAGGTTGAATAGGTTTGGATTTTATTTTGTGGAGCATAGGAGAATGATGGAGGATTTGATAGAAGTGTATAAAATGCTGAAGGGTAAATGCAAGCAGGCTTTTGTCACTCAGGTTAGGTAAGACTAGAACTAGAGGTCATAGGTTAAGGGTGAAAGTTGAAATATTTAAGGGGAACATGGGGAACTTCTTTACTCAGAGGATGGTGAGAGTATGGAATGAGCTGCCAGTGGAAGTGGTGTTTTCAACACTGAAGAGAAGTTTTGATAAGTGCATGGATGAGAAGGATATAGAAGGTGTAGGTCAACATCTTACAGAATCTATACTGGGCTCAGCACATTGATGCAATCATGATAAAGTCAGGCCAGTGGCTCTACTTCATTAAGAGTTTGAGGAGATTTGGTATTTCGCCAAAGACACTCGTCTATTTCCATAGATGTATGGTGGAGAACATTCTGACTGGTTGCATTCCAACCTGGCATGGAACCAGCAATACATAGGATCACAAGAGGCTGCAGAAGGTTATAAACTCAGCCAGTTCAACATGATCAGAACACTCAAGAAGATAGCATCCATCATTAAGTACCCTCATCATCAGGGACATAAACACAAGAGAGTCTGTATACACTGGAAATCCAGAGTAATGTATACAAAATGTTAGAGGAATTGGTCTTGGTCTGAAACATAAGCTCTTTATTCCTGTCTATAAATGCTACCTGATCTGCTGAGTTCCTCCAGCATTTTGTGTGTGTTAGTCATCAAGGACATGACCTCCTCACATTACTACCATTGGGGAAGAGGTATGGATATCTGGAGATCCACAATCAATGTTTTAACAACAGCTTCTTTCTTGTCGGCATTAGATTTCTGAACAGCCCATGAACCCATGAACACCACCTCATTATTCATTTGTTTCACTATTTATTGATTTTTGTAACAGAAATAATTTTTATGTCTTGCACTGTACTGCTTCTGAAGAGGCCTAGGTTTAAAGTGAGAGGGGAAAGATTTAGTAGGAACTTGAGGGGTTTCTTTATTACACAAAGAATGGTATAGAGGTGGATTGAGCTGCCAGAAGAAGGGGTTGAAGCAGGTACAAAAAGAACTTTTAAAAGACAGTAGTTGGACAGGTACATGGATTGGAATAGTTTAGAAGGTTATGGGCAAATGCTGCAAATGGTTCAAGCTTGGATGCAACGTCTTGATTGGCATAGACCAGATGGCCCAAGAGCCTTCCTCAGTGCTGTATGACTCTATGTGCAGGTTAAAATGTAATTAATATTGTTGTAGAGTAAATTACAATTGGCAAGCAATTGGCAAGTCTAATGGAGATTTTATTATTTTATTATTTTCCAATGTGGATGAAGTGGTGTGTGATGCAAATTTAAAGCCAATGGTGCACTCTTTCATGGACTGTTAATATTTGAAAAAATAACAGATCTATATTGAGCTGAGTCCACTACTCTCTCAATAGATCAGCATAAGTACAGCACATTAATTGTGAAAGAAGATTTGAGTTACTATTAATATAATTAACTTTAATGCAAATGAAATTGCACCATTTTATAAATTCTAAACTGATTAGGGGTTGAGCAGGACATGAAGGTAATGTTCTTGACTCATGACAAAACTTCCCTGAGTAATTTATGAGAACTGATCCAGTGTTTTGACTGAACAACACTCTGGTGCCTTAACGCTCACTGGTAACACAGTAAATGTAGTGCATAATCACTACCTTTTCCAAAACTATTTCTGCAACAGGGGAGATAGCATAGCTGAACTCACACTGAATATCACAATTCAATTCACATCATCGGCAAATATTAACATTATTCTGAATCTTGGTTCATGACAAAATCTTACCTGTTTGGAGTCTGGGAGCATTAAGCTGAGGCTGCTCGTAGAGATGCACATTATGGTCTTCATTCCTGCAAACTGGAGGTTACTCTTTCCCAAGACAGTAGACAATTCTTTGCTGGGAGGCTGGAGTATAAAAATCCAAGGTTATTGGTTTTCCCACTTCATTTTGACTCAACAGTCAAAAGCTGGAAATGTATTAAGAACAGAAAATGCTGGAAATAATCATCAGATCAGCTGCATCTGCAGAGAGAAACCCAATATCATTTCTTTCCATAGACACTGCGTAATCTGCTATGAACTTGTGGTAGTTCTCAGTTTTTATTTACCAAGTGCATGGTATTTACCAAGTGCAGTAAAATTTGGTTCATAGCCATGGCCTTTTCCTCAAGTTTTCTGCTTCAGTCTGGAGTGATGCTGTGGAGTCAAGGAGTTCCTCAGCATTGAGGGGTGGGAAGTTAGGAGCTCACTGGCTTTATCCAGGGAATGGCATGTGAATGGCAGCGATGAAAGCCTGGAAGTAAATCCCAATTCCTTCATATAGCAACAGTAACCAAGAAAAGTAAATCAAATTCCTTGTAAAAATCTGCAAAATAATTTTTTTAAAACACTTTCTACTTAAACAACCCACCAGAACAACAAAGCTATCTCAAAAAATTGGCTCTGCTGCACTGGTGATGTCTGATGGGTTGACCCTTTCTGCAACACAAGGTAGCTTTTAATAGCATGCTGTCATTCAACAATTAACTCATGATTCATAGAAACTCCTCAGTTCAGCTATTGACCATGTTCTTGTCTGCAATGTTGGCCTACAAATAATTTATTAATCTGTTTAAAACAAAGACTACTTTTAATATCATTCATAATAATGATGTTATCAGGAAAAGTTGTGTGCTATTTCAATAGATGTTTACAAGATGCTCCCAACTGTGTCAGCTTCCAGGGTTTAGGTGCTCTAAGTTTCCGGAGTATGGACAGCTGGCGCAGCCCCTTTAAGGGTTCAGGACTGTCTTGCTAATTGGCAATCATGTTTTGGGTGCCATGAGATGAGTATTTAAAGAGCACTTAAATGGAGCCTTGGTGCTCAATCGTAAGCCTAACTGAGGATATCGTCTAGCATTTTGTTTTGCTCTGTTATCATTCCAGCTTTATACCATGTCTCGATCCTTGCCTTCCATTACTCCAGCATTTGGATCCTAACCACCCTTGTCAAGATCATTCAACAAATACCATTGAGCCAGCATGGACGTAGCAGGGTATCAGAGTCTTCT
Organism: Mobula birostris; assembly: GCF_030028105.1. Lineage (NCBI taxonomy): Eukaryota > Metazoa > Chordata > Chondrichthyes > Myliobatiformes > Myliobatidae > Mobula > Mobula birostris. The sequence continues at coordinate 46,757,860 of NC_092383.1, read as the reverse complement.
ATCCACTGTGGCCAACCACAGTAAGAGGATTTCCAGACAGAGCCTGGAGATACACGGCCTCCAGGTAGCCATTTGCAACTTTTTCAAGAAAGGAGTCAGAGTCACTGGGAGAGCCAGTCAATCGCTCTGTGAATCCAGTACTACTTCCAATCCTGGAGAGATTTGATGGTGACCGGGGTTCTTGCCAGGGCTTCCTCATCCAATGCTCATGAGTATTTGAATTCCAGTCATCCCAGTTCCTTTCGCAGCAAGGAAAGGTGGCCTTCATTATGTCTTCTGACTGGGAGAGTCCTGGCCTGAGCCACTGCGCATTGGGAGTGCAGATCAGATATTTGCTTGGATTCAGAGGAATTCATGGCTGCCATGAAGAAGGTGCTCCATCACTCCGCTGGAGCCAGCCAAACCTAGGACCACCCGATGAAGATTTGACAGGATGGGCAGTCAGTGGCTGACTACAGAATCAAATTTCAGAACTTGGCCCAAGCGAGTGGCTGGAATGGGGAGGCCTTGGCCACTCTATACCACCATGGACTCCAAGATGCTCTCGCCTTGGAAAAGCCAACAGAAAAGAGTTTAGAGGATTAAACCGCATAATGGCCAATAACTGCTACTGCCTTCCAGTCATGAATAGGCCTTTGAGATACTCCAAGGGGTAAGAGTATTCACGAAGCTAGAGTCGTGTGTTGCGTACAATGTGGTCTGTATAAAAGAGGGTGATGATTGGAAGACACCGACAGGGCACTATGAGTACCTGGTTATGCCCTTTGGGCTTGTGAATTCCAGCAGTTTTTCAGGCCTTTATCAACGACATGCTTCAGGATACTCTCCATAAGCAAGCCTTCTACTTGGATGATATCCTTATCTTCTCAAAGTCCATGGAGGAGCATGTCGCCCACGTCAGAGTATCCTAAAGAGGCTTCTAGACCATGGACATTACGTTAAGCTGGAGAAGTCCAAATTTCATGTAACAACAATTTCATTTTTGGGTTTCATCATCTTCAATAGCAATCTCAAGATGGACCCTAGCAAGATCCAGGCCACAACCATCCAGTGTCAAATGTCCAATGATTCCTGGGATTTGCAAACTTTTACCAGAAGTTCATCAAGAACTTCAGCTCGGTGGCAGCTCTGCTGACAGAGCTAAGTAATAAATCCATGAGCCTTTTTGTCTGAACTGCTGAAGCAGAGCTTAAACAGCAGTTCACATCAGCTCCCATATTGATTTCTGTTAACCCGAACCCTCCCTTCATCATAGAGGTGGACGCCTCAGACATTGGAGTGCATTCTTCTCCAGGCAGCTATTCCTGGCACAGGGAAACTATGACATCCGAATTTGGGAGCTTCTTGTAGTTAGATTAGTTTTGGAGGAATGGTGTCACTGGCTAGAGAAAACAAGAATTCTTTTATCATTTGGACAGATCACAAGAACCTGGCTTATATTCAGGAGGCCAAGAGACAGAATTCTAGGCAGGCCAGGTGGTGTTTGTTTTTAACCGCTTTAATTTCATCCTGACCTATTGACCGGGATCAAAAAAAAAACAGAAGCCAGATGCCTTATCCTGCCTGTTTGATGGACCTGAACAAGAGGAGTAGCCTACCACCATTTTGCCCCAAGCTAGAGTAGTAGCACCAATTTGTTGGGGAATTCAATGCAAGGGGAGATTTCCAAGAACAGTTCTCTGGGTTGGCTGCTCATTCCAAGTTCCATCCGGTCTCAGATACTCTAATGGGGACATTTATCGAGAATAAACACTCACCCAGGGATTCCCAGCACACTTGAGTTTATCAAGAGGAGGTATTGATGGCCCGGAATGATGAAAGAGGTTCAGCAATATGTGTAGGCATGCAAGCTGCATGCCTGGAACATGGAGCCCTGCACCCGACCTCAAGGGTTCCTCCATGCTTTACCAGATTCTGGAAAGACCATGGGTGCAAGTCTCCATGGATTTTCTTATGGGTCTCCTGCCATCCAAGGGGAAGACTGGCATCATGGTAACTGTTGATTGGTTTTAGAAAGCCTGCAAGTTCATTGTCTTGGATAAGCTACCATCTGCGGTGGGGAAAACCAAAATTATCCTGGACTAGGTCTTAAGGATCCAGGGCTTTCCAGTCGACATTGTCTCAGATTGTGGTCCACAATTGGCATCACATTTCTGGAAGGTGTTCTGAAAGTTGATTGGAGCAACAGCAAGTTTTTCCTCTGGGTTACACTCACAGTCCAACGGCCAGAAAGAGCAGACCAACCAAGATTTGGTACCCTAAGATGCCTGGCCTCAGAAAGACCGGATGAGTGGTGTGACCATTTGGTGTGAACAGAGGTTGCCCACAACACCTTACAGAATTCGGCAGCTGAGGTCTCACTCTTTGAGTGCCAGTTTGGTTATCCTCTGCCACACTTTCCGGAACAGGAGACCGAGGTTGGGGTTCCTGTGGTCAAAGATCTCACCCAACCTTGCAAGCAGAAATGGATTATGGCAAGATAAATTTTACTGGCTTCTACCTGGAAGGCAGAAACCAGGGCAAACCGAAGAAGAAAGAGACCTGCTTTGCAGCTTGGGCAACAAATCTGGCTGTCCACTCATGATTGCCTCTCTGGGTAGAGTCTAGAAAGTTGGTGTCCAAGTTCACTGCAGCCTTCAAAGTCCTGAGAAAAGTAAACCTGGTGGTTTACACCTTGCAGCTCGTTAAGACCCTAAAGATCAATCCAGCTTCCCTATATCTTAATTAAAATCTGTCTGCACCAGCCCCTTAGCCCCACCACCATCAGCCCCACTGCCACTCAGGTTTATTAATGGGGAACATCTTCACAGTGAGAAGACTTTTAGACTCAGGAACTGTTCGGGGTGTTTGGCAATACCTCATGGACTGGGGGGATTCAGACCGGAAGAGAGGTGCTGTGTGCCTGAAAGAGATATCCTGGATCCAGCTCTCATCCATGATGACCATCACCACCTTTCCAACCAGGCAGGGCCATCAGGAGTCAGCCGTAAGGGACAGTGTCCTGTTATGAGACACTCCCAGCTGTGCCAGCTTCCAGGATTTAGACTCTCGAACTCTCTGGAGTATGGATAGCTGGTGCGGCAACTTTAATGGTTCAACCTGCTAATTAGCAATCATGTTTTGGATGCCAAGAATCGAGTATTTAAAGAGCACCTGAACAGAGCTTCAATGCTCAGTCGTAAGCCTAATGAGAGATATTGTCAAGCATTTTGTTTTGGTCTCTTCTCATTCCAACTTCTTACCGTGCCTCGATCCTTGCTTTCTGATATTCCAGCATTTGGATCCTAATCATCCTTGTTTAGGTCTTTCATCACAATATAAGGAAGTACTGATACTCATATCCTGTTCAGAGAGATAGTTCTCAGCTTTGATGGAAGAATTACATTGATTTTTGATGAAACCTCTCCAGATACTCTCCTATAAAACACAGAGTTTCTAACTTGGGGGCAGATAAGCTTAAAAAAGAATAGCAGAAAAGATTACATGCCAGAGTAACTGAAAGGTCAAGAGATGTTGAGAATTAATTTAAAAACGCAAACAACAGGAATTCTGCAGATGCTGGAAATTCAAGCAACACACATAAAAGTTGCTGGTGAACGCAGCAGGCCACCCTCCCCCTCCAACTTTCAAATCCCTTACTCACTCTACCTTCAGTTAGTCCTGACGAAGGGTCTCGGCCTGAAACGTCTACTGCACCTCTTCCTAGAGATGCTGCCTGGCCTGCTGCATTCACCAGCAACTTTTATGTGTGTTGAGAATTAACTTATTGTTTTCAAGGAAATAGGTATCTTTGCCTCCAGAGATGTTGCCTGACCGCTAGAGTTTCTCCAACTGATTGAATTTTATTCCAGATTCCAGCATTTGCAGTATCTTGTGTTTTAAAGATTCACAGAGATATGGACCAACTGCAGTCAGGATGGAGAAGTTGGGCTGAAGGGCCTGTTTCTACGCTGTACGTCAATAACTCAATTGGCTTCTAGATCAGAATTCATAGAAAGAATTTCATCAGTTGCTTAATTACAAAAATATATGAAGCAACATACTTAGATTAAATATGAACTGGATTTTGGTTGTGTATTACTTTAATATTAATCTTAATCTGTACATGTAGTTTAAAAATTGTCTAACATACACCATGTCTGTGCTGTATTTACCTTCCTTTTTCTTATGGCAGCTTCATCGCCTAAAACAGCCTCACACACTCTGTTTATAGCTTCCCTGTGGAATAAAAAACATCACAATTATTGATAAAAAGCTTAAAAATAACGATGAAATTACCTGTGATGTAAAGCTTCAGAAGAATTTGTAGAAATCCGTTGTAAAGCAGCTGATAGTACAGTAGGTTTATATAGGTCAGCATAACACCATAGGCTCATTTTGTGCTTTACTGTTCCATGTCCTATGCTGTCTATGCTCTGTATTCTAGATGGTGGTTGGTTCAGGACACAAGCAGTAAACAGAAGACTCCATTAGACAAGCTGCTAACTACTTGGATCAATCAGGAGTCTCCAACTGGAGGAGATTTAAAATATGCTAACTATGAGTGTTTTAATCATCTAGACAAATATTATTGATTAACAGCTTCTGTGCAAGCACATGGGTGTTCTGCACAATGGGTCCTCATCTACATTCTCAATTTAAAGAAAGAACAAACTGATTAGAATTCTTTCAAGGCCTACAATATTTACTTCCAGCAACAACATTCCTCTGTTGGCAAACTTTAATGAAATTTCCTTTCAAAATAAATGTTCAGCACATTAACATCAGTGTGAAATGATCCAATTGTACTGGAGATTGTGAAGTTTCAGTTGTGGAGGACAGTGAGAGTATGTGATACATCAATCTCCAGAACTCCTGGGTATCAAAAGGACAGGCAGGAAGCCAGAGGGGATGGCACTGCATGTTGGCAAAAAGTGAAATCAAATTATTAGAAAGAGGTGGCATAAGATCAGAAGGTGTTGAATCATTATGGATATAGCTAAGGAACTGCAAGGATAAAAAGACCCTGATGGGAGTGATATACAGACACTCAGAGAGTAGTAAGGATGTGGTCTACAAATTACAATGCAAGATAGAAAATGCATGCCAAAAGGGCAATGTTAGAATGGTTGTGAGGGGATTTCAAAATGCAGGTAGATTGGGAAAATCAGGTTGGTGCTAGATTCCAGGGACAGGAATTTCTAGAATGCGTATGAGATGTTATTTTAGAGCAGCTCGTGGTTGAACCCACATGAGTGGTGGTAAGGCAATGATCCAGAATTGATTAAAGAGCTTAAGGTAGAAGAACCCTTAGGAAAAAGTGATCATAATATGATTGAATAGGGTCACAAAAATGATTCCAGGATTGAAAGGCTTGCCATATCAAGAGTGATGGCTCTAGGTCTGTATTCACTAGAATTCGGAGAATGAGCGGTGACCTCATTGAAACCTATCAAATGGTGAAAAGCCTTGGTAGAGTGGATGTGGAGAAGGTTTCTCCTATGGTGGGAGAGCATAAGACCACAGGACACTGCCTCAGAATAGAGGGGCATCCTTTCAGACAGAGATGAGGAGGAGGAATTTCTTTAGCCAGAAGGCCGTGAAATCTATGGAATTATTTGGCATAAGCAGCTGTGAAGAACAAGTTTTTATGTATACTTAAGGCAGAGATTGATAGATTCTTGATTGGTCAGGGAATGAAGGGATATGGGGAGAAGGCAGGAGATTGGGGCTGAGGAGAAAATTGGATCAGCCATAATGAAATGGTGGAGCAGGCTTGATGGGCCAAATAGCCTAATTCTGCTCCTATATCTTATAGTCCTTACCTACTAATCATTAATTATAGGAGGATTCTTTTCAAAAAATTACAATGAATACAAAGTACTTTCTAATGCATTTAAAATAGTAATTCCAGGTATCTGAAGGTTCAATTAATGTTATTATTGTCCTTTACACTTATTCTGTTTTTATTTTGTGAAGCACGTGGCCAAGTGGTTAAGGCGTTCATCTAGTTACCTCAAGGTCACTAGTTCGAGCCTCAGCTGTGGCAGCGTCTTTGTGCCCTTGAGCAAAGTACTTAATCACACATTGGTCTAGTCTGTGCGATGAGTGGCACCCGACACAGACTTCCAATCTGCGCCTTGTAAGGCATGAAAATGCCCGACGCAGGCCTCTTATGGTCTGAGTCGATGTTCCCTCCCTCCCCCTTATTCTGTTAGAAGAATATTTCTTGCATTACAGAGCAGATTCCATTTCCAAATTTATTAAAAAAATAATGAATGAATACAATAATAGACTGTATAACAAACTCATTCGTAAGGCCAGTGATGTTGTGGGGATGGAACTGAACTCTCTGACGGTGGTGTCTGAAAAGAGGGTGCTGTCCAAGTTGCATGCCATCTTGGACAATGTCTCCCATCCACTACATAATGTACTGGTTGGGCACAGGAGTACATTCAGCCAGAGACTCATTCCACCGAGATGCAACACAGAGCGTCATAGGAAGTCATTCCTGCCTGTGGCCATCAAGCTTTACAACTCCTCCCTTGGAGGGTCAGACACCCTAAGCCAATAGGCTGGTCCTGGACTTAGTTCCTGGCATAATTTACATCTTACTATTTAACTATTTATGGTTTTATTACTATTTAATTATTTATGGTGCAACTGTAACGAAAACCAATTTACCCCAAGATCAATAAAGTATGACTATGACTATAACTATGACTATAACATCATCTGGCAAGAACAAGAGACTGGGCAAATGCATCTCTCCTGCTCATTATCCTTACCTTTTACATTATAGAAACTCAGAACCACAGAACAGTCACAGACAAAGCTCATTCACTTCACTCTGTGCTGACTCTTTGGCAGAGCTTTTCAATTAGGTTCACTTTCCTATAACCCTTTTTCATTCAAGTAATTATCTAGTTTCCTTTTGAACATTACCACTGAATCAGTTTCCATGAACCCTTAAAGAACTGGACATTCAACAAATCACAGTTTGCTGGAGAAAACACCATCTCCTTGTACTGTGCTTTCCACCAAAAGAAAATAGAACACAGCACAGTAAAGACCATTCAGCCATGATATTGTATGGAATCTTTAACCTGCTCCACTATCAATCCTTTCATCTTACACAACCCATAAACCTCCATTTCTCTTACGCCCATTTGCCTATCAAAGAGACTTTTATATTATATGTTCCTATTGCATTAGCCTTTATGACTACCCCCAGCAGTGGGTTCCAGACATCCATCACGCTCTGTGTAAAAAAAACCTTCTTTTACATCTTCCCTAAACTTTCTTCCACTTACCTTAAACGGATGTTCTCTGGTGTTAGCTACTGCCACCTTGAGAAAAGGTGCTGGCTGTCCACTTTATGCTTCTCATAGTCTTACACACCTCTGTCAAGTCACCTCTCATCCTCTGACATTCCAAAGAGAAAACCCATGGCTTGTTCCAGTCTTCCTCATAAGATGTTCTCTAATCCAGGCAACATGCTGGTATATCTCTTTAAACCTTCCACATCCTTCCTATAATGATGCAACCAGAACTGAACATAGTGCTCTTACTGTGGTCTAACCATCATTTTACAGCGTTGCAATCTAACCTTGTGGCTCTTGAACTCAGTCCCCTAACTGATGAAGGCCAACACACCATATGCCTCCTTAACCATCCTATCAAATGAAACCAATGCCCTATCGGTTGTTAAATCTTCTACTTCTGAAATGTTTTCAGAGTACATTCATTATCAGCAGTACTTGATCAGGTCTCTGAACACCCTCCAAAGTTACAAAGTACTTTCTTCAAAATCAAAATGTATACAGTCTACAATGTTGGTAGCCATGAATGAAAGAAACAACACAGATTCATTTAAAGAAAACAAGTTGTACAAATAACACACAGAATATGAACCATCAAATTGCAGAGTCCTCAGAGTGGTACGAGAGCCACAGCCACTGAGTCAGTTCAGTTTACTGCTGTGTCAATGACTGCAGGCCTCAGCCAGAGCCAGCTCCACACTCAATCAAATTGTGCAATACAGTACATATCAAAAAAAAAAGCAACCAGAAACACATGGAACGTGAACCACAGAGTCCTAAAAAAATGAATCCCACAGCCACAGGCTGCACCTGTTATGTTTTGTGGTTATGAATTATTTAAACGAACAAGAATTCTTAATCAATCAATATATTGTGGCGAGCATTTGGTCCATAATGACAGATGAGGAATCTTGCTGAACTCAACAATCATTTTATTGTGATAGACACAAACGGACCGGGCACCATGACCCGGAGAGCGAACCCAACGATTCTCACACAGACGGGGGAGGTGACTATACCCCAGTTACAGTTAGGGTGACCCACAATTACCCAAGCAAATAACTGTATAACCCAAGCTAAAATGTAACAATAAATGAACTGGAACTTCCCACTATAATCCCATAAAAGCATTTTAACACAAGAACAATAAACAGTACTGGTCATTAGAAATGCAGGGGCAGGCTGTCAACCACATTCCCCCCGAACGTCACTATATTTACAATACTACTCAAATACTACTTAAATATTAAATACACAATATTCAATCCTGCCTAGCTCTAAACTCCAACTCAATATATAATGCATTTCAAATATATACACATTATACTATATAATACAACTGCCTATACAGACATCCACAGCAATTTTAAAAATTGTCCCTTTGAGACTTAAAGATTGAATTGCTGGAAGGCTTTTTTGCTCTTGTGGGATAATATCACCCCTGATAAGGGAGGTCACTCTACTTGGCAGGAGAAGCAATTAAGTGATCAAAGCAACTCCTCAAAGGCTAAGAGTGTCACAATCAGGGGGCATTGGGAACAAGGGTGGACCCAGGTTAATTAAATTTAGTTTATTGTTCGATACCAGGAGAGCAAGGCAGGAGCAGGAATAGCGAACTGGACAAGGACTCAGGACTACGACTGGGCTGGGACTAAGGGACTGGGCTGGGACTCGGAATCGGATCCCAAAACTAGAGGCGACATGAAAAGGCTATGGTATGGGCTCCGAGCCAGAGACTGGGCAAGGACCCAGTACCTGGGTCTTGCCTCGAGCTCGGACCCTAGAACCAGGCATGGACATGACATGGACTAGGGAGAGCAGGAACAGGGAAAAACAGAGCCTCGGTCTCGGGAAAGCAGGTACATGGAACCATGGACACATACACAGGACACAGAGTTGGGACCCCTCCTTGGATACAGGACATAGGGCCAGGACTCATGACCGCCCCCCGCGGGGCAACAGCAAGATAGCCTGACTTACCCCACAGAGGTGAGGACAAGACACGACAAAACATAACCCCCCTTGGGGCAATGGCAAGATGGCCTGACTTACCCCACGGAGGCCAGGACAAAACAAGACCAACATGAAAGAACACCAGACAGTACCTATCTAGCTCCGGCGATAGAACTAGACCGAGGTGCAGACGAGGGCTGCAGACGAGGGCTAGAGGCGAGAGGGGCCAAGAAGGGATACAGACAGCGGGGTAGAACAGGAATCACAGACCGCCAGGGCCAGGACTTGACTCGGTACTTGGATGCTGCCAGGGCCAGGACCAGGACTTGACTCGGTACTTGGATGCCACCAGCACCGGGACTTGACTCGGTACGTGGATGCCACCAGGTAGTGGCGAGCTCTCAACTCGGCCCGGGAACAGTAGACAGCGGTTCTTGATTCCCTCCGGCGGGTTAGCTGATGGACCCACCTCGGCGAGGAAACTTTGCAGGCTCGCTTTGGCGGGGTAAGTTGACAGGGTTGCTCCGGTGAGGAAAGGCGAATTACCGGCACTTGCTTCGGGCGGAGACTAGGCTTGCTCCGGCCAGATGACATTGGCACGCCGTGACTTTGGTGACTTTGCAGACGCTCTCGCGCCGAACAGCTGAAAGCCAGAGACTATAAACTACCGGTTCAGCCGAGAGTAAATTGCCTCTAATCACCAAGGCTGAGGGACACGGGAAAACAGGGAACCAAAGGGAAACAGGGAGTCAACGGTCCGGATCGTAACATAAATGAAGTAAATTTAAAAAGATGATGGTGTGTTTGGCTGATTCGTCGGAGTTTGGGTGGTGCAATGGCCCCCGCCCTCCGGTACGCAGACCGATACTGATCTGTGAAGCATGCAGTGGTGCAGTGGTAGCCGGGACGCACCCAGCACATCTTTAAGAAAAAAGCCGAAATAAACAAGCACGTAAATGTCGACCCAGATCAGAGGCGACGCAATCGGCAATCGCCTCTGATCTGGGCTGACAATTACATGCAGGGCGGCACCTAATTAATCAGCATGTTTATTTTGGCTTTTTTCTTAAAGATGTGCTGTGTGCCTCCCGGCTACCACTGCGTTCTCCACGAATTGGTATCTGTCCGTGGCCTGGGGTTTGGGGTGGTGGGACACTGGGGTGTCATCTCATCGTTGATCAGGGCAGGCAGGTCATCTTCTTCTATGTCTGCTTGCTTCAATGTCGAAGGTCGAGGTTCATCGCCTGCTGTGGCTGATGTGGAAGGCTTGCTTGACTGCTTAGCCTCGTGCATTTTTCTATCATACTGTTCCTTGTAAGGACTCAAACCATCTTGCAAATATGCAACTGACGTACCGTTTCAAAATTAAAGTTGTACTTTATCATTACTCATTCGGGTTCGATTGTTATCTTTTCCTCTTCCAGTTGCATCAGCTCTTCATCTATCAGTTCTTGGTCATGGGATGCTAAACCTCTTCAACATCATCTTCATCAACTTCCACAAGCCAAACTCACTTAGTCCTTACTTTGTTCACCATGATCGAAATGCTTAGTTATGTCTAGTTTTACGCTAAGTGTAACACCCTTACGAGCTCTTTTAGGCTTTTCCAATACCTGAGAACTCATCTTGCTAACGGCTGCTCACAGGCATGTGTTTAAGCAATGCCAGCGAGAATGTCATTCTGAATCCAGGGGAGAGTGGCTGCTTGGGGCACGCGCTGATTTTTTTTCATGCGCTGCCTTTTACCGTGCGCTGCTTTTCCCGTGCGCTGCCTTTTCTCGTAACAGTGAGGTTTCGTAAAGCGAACATTTGAAAAGCGGGGGACACCTGTACTATATTCTGCCATCATATTTGACCTATCAATATTAACCATTTCACACTTATCTGGCCACTTCTCAGCCCAGTTTTGCATCCTATCAATGTCCCACTGTAACCTCTGACAGCCCTCCACACTATCTACAACACACCCAACCTTTGTGTCATTAGCAAACTTACTAATTCATCACTCCACTTCCTCATCCAGGTCATTTATAAAAATCACGAAGAGTAAGGGTCCCAGAACAGATCCCTGAGGCACACCACTGGTCACCGACCTCCATGCAGAATATGACCCGTCTACAACCACTCTTTGCCTTCTGTGGGCAAGCCAGTTCTGGATCCACAAAGCAATGTCCTCATGGATCCCATGCCTCCTTATTTTCTCAATAAGCCTTGCATGGGGTACCTTATCAAATGCCTTGCTGAAATCCATACAGACTATATCTACTGCTCTTCCTTCATCAATGTGATTAGTCACATCCTCAAAAAATTCAAGCAGGCTCTTAAGGCACGACCTGCCCTTGACAAAGCCATGTTGACTATTCCTAATCATATTATACCTCTCTAAATGTTCATAAATCCTGCCTTTCAGGATCTTCTCCATCAACTTACCAACCACTGAAGTAAGACTCACTGGTCTATAATTTCCTGGGTTATCTCTACTCCCTTTCTTGAATAAAGGAACAACATCTGCAACCCTCCAATCCTCTGGAAGCTCTCCCATCCCCATTGATGATTCAAGGATCATCACCAGAGGCTCAGCAATCTCCTCCCTCGCCTCCCACAGTAGCCTGGAGTACATCTCATCCGGTCCCGGCAACTAATCCAACTTGATGCTTTAAAAAGCTCCAGCACATCCTCTTTCTTAATATCTACATGCTCAAGCTTTTCAGTCTGCTACAAGTCTGCACTACAATCACCAAGATCCTTTTCCATAGTGAATACTGAAGTAAAGTATTCATTAAGTACCCCTGTTATTTCCTCCGGTTCCATACACACTTTCCCAACGTCACACTCGATTGGTCCTATTCTCTCACGTCTCCACACTTGTAGAATGCCTTGGGGTTTTCCTTAGTCCTGCCCACCAAGGCCTTCTCATGGCCCCTTCTGGCTCTCCTAATTTCCTTTTTAAGCTCCTTCCTGTTAGCCTTATAATCTTCTAGATCCCTAACATTACCTAACTCTCCGAACCTTTTGCAAGCTTTTCTTTTCTTCTTGACTAGATTTGTTACAGCCTTTGTATAACACACTTTCTGTACCCAACTATATCCTCCTTGTCTCATTGTAACGTACCTATGCAGAACTCCACACAAATATCCCCTGAACATTTGCCACTTTTCTTCCTTACTTTTCCCTGAGAACGTCTGTTCCCAACTTAAGCTTCCAATTTCCTGCCTGATAGTCTCATAATTCCACTTACTCCAATTAAATGCTTTTCTAACTTGTCTGTTCCTATCTCTCTCCAATGCTATTTTAAAGGAGATAGAATTATGATCACTATCTCCTAAATGCTCTCCCACTGTGAGATCTAACACCTGACGAGGTTCATTTCCCAATACCAAATCAAGTACAGTCTCTCTTCTTGTAGGCTTATCTACATATTGTGTCAAGAAACCTTCCTGAACACACCTAAAAAACTCCACCCCATCTAAACCGCTTGCTCTCGGGAGATGCCAATTGATATTTGGGAAATTAAAATCTCCCATTATGACAACTCTGTTATTATTACATCTTTCCAGGATATGTTTCCCCATCTGCTCCTCAATATCCCTGTTACTATTGGGCGGCCTATAAAAAACACCCAGTACAGTTATTGATCCCTTCCTGTTCCGAACCTCCACCCACAGAGACTGCGTAGACAATCCCTCCATGACGTCCACCTTTTCTGCAGCTGTGACACTATCTCTGATCAACAGTGCCATGCCCCCACCTCTTCTGCCTCCCCTCCTTCTCTTCAAGTGCTTAAACCCGGCACTTGAAGTAACCATTCCTGTCCCTAAGCCATCCAAGTCTCTGTAATGGCCACCACATCATAGCTGCAAGTACTGATCCACACTCTAGGCTCATCCGCTTTGTTCACAATACTCCTTGCGTTAAAATAGACACATTTCAAACCTTCGGTCTGAGCGTGTCCCTTCTCTATCACCTGCCTATCCTCCCTCACACACGGTCTCAAAGCTTTCTCTACTTGTGAGCCAACCATCTCTTCCCCAGTCTCTTCAGTTCGGTTCCCACCCCCGAACAATTCTAGTTTAAACTCTCCCCAGTAGCCTTAGCAAACCTCCCCAGGATATTGGTCCCCCTGGGATTCAAGTGCAACCTGTCCTTTTTGTACAGGTCACACCAGCCCCAGAAGAGATCCCAATGATCCAGAAATCTGAATCCCTGCTCTCTGCTCCAATCCCTCAGCCACGCATTTATCCTCCACCTCATTCTATTCCTATTCTCACTGTCGCGTGGCACAGGCTGTAATCCCGAGATTACTACCCTTGCAGTCCTGCTTCTCAACTTCCTTCCTAACTCCCTGTCGTCTTTTTTCAGGACCTCTTCCCTTTTCCTACCTATGCCATTGGTACCTATATGTACCAATGGCTGTTCTGCCTCCACTGCATGATATCTTGGATGCGATCTGAAACATCCCAGACCCTGGCACCCAGGAGGCAAACTACCATCTGAGTTTCTTTCCTGCGTCCACATAATCGCCTGTCTGACCCCCTAATTATAGGGTAGCCCTATCACTGCTGCCTTCCTCTTCCTTTCCCTACCCTTCTGAGCTACAGGGCTGGAGTCTGTGCCAGAGGCACGGCCACTGTCACTTCCCCCAGGTCATTTCTACAGATCCATTTTAGCCATTTCAACTGTGTGTACGGGTAGAGACATGCCTTATTTGTTCAGTCCACGTCAATCACAAAACCTTTTGCTGAACCCGTGTGAATTTGCAACTGAATTCCTTGTGTTGGACTGGACAGATAATTTCCCTTCTGTTTTCTTCAAACAGGAGTACTTATTGTCAAGGGGTACTCTCTAGTACCTGACTCTTCCCCTTCCCTCTCCTGACTGTTACCCACTTGTCTGTCTCCCGTGGCCCCGGTGTGACCACCTGCCTATAACTCCTTTCTAACACCTCCTCGCTCTCCCTGACCAGACGAAGGTCTCCAGTTCCCTAACTCGGTCCCTTAGGAGCTGCAGTTCAACACACCAGGTGCAGATATGGCCGTCCGGGAGGCTGGGAGACTCCAGGACCTCCCACATCTGACACATCCCACATCCTTCATGTCTGGAATCAACCTGATGAACTTCCTCTGCACTGCCTCCAAAGCCAGTATATCCTTCCTCAAGTATGGAGACCAGAACTGCACTCAGTACTCCAGCTGCGGCCTCACCAGTACCCTGTATAGTTGCTGCATGATCTCCCTGCTCTTGAATTTAATCCCTCTAGCAATGAAGGCCAATATTCTGTTTGGCTTCTTAATAACCTGTTGTACCTGCAAGCCAACTTTTTGCGATTCATGCACAAGCACTCCCAAGTCCCTCTGCACAACAGCATTTGCGATCTTTCACTATTTAAATAATAATCTGCTCTTCTATTATTCCTTCCAAAGTGGATGATCTTGCATTTACCAATGTTGTATTCCATCTGCCAGACCTTGGCCCACTCACTTAACCTATCTATATCCCTCTGCAGACTCTCCACATCCTCTGCACAATTTGCTTTTCCACTCAGTTTAGTGTCATCAGAAAATTTTGCTACACTACACTCAGTCCCTTCTTCCAAATCAGCAATTGAAATGGTAAACAGCTGTGGGCCCAGCATTGACCCCTGTGGCACCCCACTCACCACTGACTGCCAACTGGAGAAACACCCATTTATACCAACTCTCTGCCTTCTATTGGTTAACCAATCCACTATCCATGCAAATACACTTCCTCTGACTCCATGCATCCGTATTTTATTTATAAGTCTCTTGTGTGGCACCACACTGAACACCTTCTGGAAATCCAAGTATACGACATCCACCTGTTCCCCTCCATCCACTGCACTCATCCACTGTCTTCAGCTTCTAATTTTTGCTGCATTTCTCTCCTTCTCCATACTGTGTCCTGCCCGCTCCTCCCTCACATAGCATTTTTTCCAAATTCTCATTTTTTAAAAAAAGACAATAAACTTTGTTTTCCTCCCTCCACAGTAGAACTTCCTAACATTACAATTTTGGGTTTAATTAACCTGGGTTACATCAGCATTCAAATGAAATAAAAACAAATAACATATAATTAACATGAATAAGATATTGATCATAGGAAGGAAAATGAAACGCATGCCCAGAAAACATGTGGTGTCAAAATAACTTTGAAACCGAAGGTGCAGATAAATGCGTGAATCCAATTTACAAATGGTCACAATGAAAAAGGAAACATGCACCACAAAACTGTGCAAACCACAGGACAGAAAAAGCCGTGCCTTAACTGCGTTGGTCTCGACCCAGACAACATTTTCATCACTGAGGCACAAAAGAAACAAACTTGCAATAAGTCATGAGACCCAGTTACAAGCATTAATTGCAGAAGTTGCAGCTCAGCAGGACGTAAGATGTGATCAAGTGGCAACTCAAAAATTACACAGAATAACCAGAAAGATGATGGGTGTAGAGTACTCCATTTTAAACATTCTAGGAGAGAGACTGCATCCATTTCAAGCATTCAAAATTTAGAAGCGTATCCATAAAATCTGCCTTGATAATACATAAGGTTATCAGTCCATAAGATACAGGAGCAGAATTAGGCAACTTGACCCATTGAATCTACTTCATCATTTCAATATGGCTGATCTGTTTTTCCTCTCAGTCCCAGTCTCCTGCATTCTCCGCATATTCCTTATGCCCTGACTAATTGAGAATCCATTAACATCGGCCTTAAACATACCCAATGACTCCACATACTCTTGTGGCAAAGAACTCCACAGATTTGCCACTCCCTGGCTAAAGAAATTTCTCCTCATCTCTTCTAAAACGACGCCCTCTATTCTGAAGCCGTATTCTCTGGTTTTAGACTCCCCCACCAGAGGAAACATCTTCTCCACATGGAGTGGAACATATTCAGTAAATAGTAAGGTGCTAAGGGTTGTTGATGGACAGTGGTCGTGACAGAGAATCCAGGATGGTTTGTTGCCTCCCAGGTGCCAGGGTCGAGGATGTCTCTGATCGATTGCATGACATTCTGAAGGGGAGGGTGACCAGCCAGATGTCGTGGTGCACATCAGTACCAATGACATAGCAAGGAAGAGTGAAGAGGTCCTGGACAGTGAGTATAGAGAGCTGGTAGGAAGTTGAAAAGCAGGACCTCAAGGGTGGTAATCTCAGGATTGCTACCTGTGCTAGGAGCCAGTGAGGGTAGGAATAGGATGCTCTGGAGGAAGAACAAGTGGCTGAGGAACTGGTGTAGGGGGCAGGGTTTCAGATTTCAGGATCATTGGGACCTCTTCTGGGGCAGGTGGGACCTGTACAAGAGAGACGGGTTACACTTGAACCACAGGGGGACCAATATCCTTTCAGGGAGGTTTGTTAGTGCTATTGGGGAGGCTTTAAACTAGATTTGCAGGGGGATGAGAACCAGAGTGCCAGAGCTGACAGTGTGGCTGGGGTGAAAATAAATGATGTTGAAAGTTGAAGCAAATCCGCTGATAGAAAGGTTGTGAGTGGTGGTAAAAATCTTCTGAGGTATATATATTTCAATGCTAGGAGTATTGCGGGGAAGGCGGATGAGTTGAGGGCGTGGATTGACACGTGGAATTATGATGTTGTAGCAATTAGTGAAACTTGGCTACAGGATGGGCAGGACTGGCAGCTTAATATACCAGGGTTCCGATGTTTCAGATGTGATTGAGGCAGAGGAATGAAAGGTGGGGGAGTAGCATTGCTTGTTAGGGAAAATATTACAGCAGTGCTCAGGCAGGACAGATTAGAGGGCTTGTCTACTGAGTCCTTATGGGTGGAGCTGAGAAACCGGAAAGGTATGGCCACATTAGTGGGATTGTATTACAGACCACCCAATAGTCAATGAGACTTGGAAGAGCAAATCTGCAGAGAGATAGCAGGCAACTGCAGGAAACATAAAGTTGTGGTGGTAGGGGAATTTTAATTTTCCATACATTGATTGGGACTCCCATACTGTTAGGGGTCTAGATGGTTTAGAGTTTGTAAAATGTGTTCAGGAAAGTTTTCTAAATCAGTATATAGAGAGACCAACTAGAGGGGATGCAATATTGGATCTCCTGTTAGGAAATGAATTAGGGCAAGTGACAGAAGTCTGTGTAGGGGAGCACTTTGGTTCAAGTGATCATAACACCATTAGTTTCAACTTGATCATGGACAAGGATAGATCTGGTCTTAGGGTTGAGGTTCTGAACTGGAAAAAGGCCAAATTTGAAGAAATAAGAAAAGATCTAAAAAGCATGGATTGGGACAGCTTGTTCTCTGGCAAAGATATGATCAGTAGGTGGGAAGCCTTCAAAGGAGAAATTTTGAGAGTGCAGAGTTTGCATGTTCCTGTCAGGATTAAAGGCAAAGTGAATAGGAATAAGGAACCTTGGTTCTCAAGGGATATTGCAACTCTGATAAAGAAGAAGAGGGATTTGTATGACATGTATAGGAAACAGGGAGTAAATAAGGTGCTTGAGGAGTATAAAAAGTGCAAGAAAATACTTAAGAAAGAAATCAGGAGGGTTAAAAGAAGACATGAGGTTGCCTTGGCAGTCAAAGTGAAGGATAATCCAAAGAGCTTTTACAGGTATATTAAGAGCAAAAGGATTGTAAGGGATAAAATTGGTCCTCTTGAAGATCAGAATGGTCGGCTTTGTGCGGAACCAAAGGAAATGGGGGAGATCTTAAATAGGTTTTTTGCGTCTGTATTTACTAAGGAAGCTGGCATGAAATTTATGGAATTGAGGGAATCAAGTAGTGAGACCATGGAAACTGTACAGATTGAAAAGGAGGAGGTGCTTGCTGTCTTGAGGAAAATTAAAGTGGATAAATCCCCGGGACCTGACAGAGTGTTCCCTCGGACCTTGAAGGAGACTAGTGTTGAAATTGCGGGGGCCCTGGCAGAAATATTTAAAATGTCGCTGTCTACGGGTGAAGTGCCGGAGGATTGGAGAGTGGCTCATGTTGTTCCATTGTTTAAAAAAAGATCGAAAAGTAATCCGGGAAATTATAGGCTGGTGAGTTTAACGTCAGTAGTTATTGGAGGGAGTACTAAGAGACAGAATCTACAAGCATTTGGATAGACAGGGGCTTATTAGGGAGAGTCAACATGGCTTTGTTCATGGTAGGTCATGTTTGACCAATCTGTTGGAGTTTTTCGAGGAGGTTACCAGGAAAGTGGATGAAGGGAAGGCAGTGGATATTGTCTTCATGGACTTCAGTAAGGCCTTTGACAAGGTCCCGCATGGGAGGTCAGTTAGGAATATTCAGTCACTAGGTATACATGGAGAGGTGGTAAATTGGATTAGACATTGGCTCGATGGAAGAAGCCAGAGAGTGGTGGTAGAGAATTGCTTCTCTGAGTGGAGGCCTGTGACTAGTGGTGTGCCACAGGGATCAGTGCTGGGTCCATTGTTATTTGTCATCTATATCAATGATCTGGATGATAATGTGGTAAATTGGATCAGCAAGTTTGCTAATGATACAAAGATTGGAGGTGTAGTAGACAGTGAGGAAGGTTTTCAGAGCCTGCAGAGAGACTTGGACCAGCTGGAAAAATGGGCTGAAAAATGGCAGATGGAGTTTAATACTGATAAGTGTGAGGTATTGCACATTGGAAGGACAAACCAAGGTAGAACATACAGGGTTAATGGTAAGGCACTGAGGAGTGCAGTGGAACAGAGGGATCTGGGGATACAGATACAATATTCCCTAAAAGTGGCGTCACAGGTAGATAGGGTCGTAAATGAGGTTTTGGTACATTGGCCTTTATTAATCGAAGTATTGAGTATAAGAGCTGGAATGTTATGATGAGGTTGTATAAGGCATTGGTGAGGCCGAATCTGGAGTATTGTGTTCAGTTTTGGTCACCAAATTACAGGAAGGATATAAATAAGGTTGAAAGAGTGCAGAGAAGGTTTACAAGGATGTTGCCGGGACTTGAGAAACTCAGTTACTGAGAAGGGTTGAATAGGTTAGGACTTTATTCCCTGGAGCGTAGAAGAATGAGGGGAGATTTGATAGAGGTATATAAAATTATGATGGGTATAGATAGAGTGAATGCAAGCAGGCTTTTTCCACTGAGGCAAGGGGAGAAAAAAACCAGAGGACATGGGTTAAGGGTGAGGGGGGAAAAGTTTAAAGGGAATATTGGGGGGGGGGCGTCTTCACACAGAGAGTGGTGGGAGTATGGAATGAGCTGCCAGACGAGGTGGTAAATGCCGGTTCTTTTTTAACATTTAAGAATAAATTGGACAGATACATGGATGGGAGGTGTATGGAGGGATATGGTCCGTGTGCAGGTCAGTGGGACTAGGCAAAAAATGGTTCGGCACAGCCAAGAAGGGCCAAAGGGCCTGTTTCTGTGCTGTAGTTTCTATGGTTCTATGGTTCTATGGACAGAGAAATCTTGGGGTTCAAGTCTATAGTTCCCTAAAAGTGACATCACAGGTGGATACGGTGAAGAAGGCACCTGTGATGTCTTGCCTCCATTGGTCGGAGCATTGAATATAAATAATTGGTGGACCTGTGGTTGGTAAGGAAGGTTGTCAGAAGGATATCAAACACTGGAAATATGGTGGCAAATGGGGTTTAATCCAGTGAAGTGTGAGGTGTTGCACTTGGGTGGTCAAATGGAAGAGGAAATTAACAGTAAATGGCAGGAGTCTTGATATACAAAAGGATTTTGAAGCCTTAGCCCACAGCTCCTTGAGATTGGCCAGACAGGTAGATAGCATGGTAAAGAAAGCATATTGCACATTTGCTTCATTGGTCAAGGTATTGAAAGCTTTGGGGTGCCATGGCAGCGTAGGGATTAGCTTAACGTTAATACAGCACCAGCAACGAGATTCAATTTTGGCACTATTTGTAAGGTATTTGTATGTTCTCTCCAGGACCATGTAGGTTTCCTCCTGGAGCTCCAGTTTCTTTCCATATTCCAAGGACCTATGGTTAATAGGTTAATTAGTCACATGGGTGTAATTGGGTGGTGCAATCTCATTGGACCAGAAGGGCCTGTCACTGCAGTATCTCGAAATAAAATAAATATCTGAAATGTTCCCTCAGAGCTACACTATTGTCAAGCATTCAAAGAGACCAACACAAAAATAACTTTATGTGTCCCTTAATGGCAAATATACACTTAGTCTCTCTGAGGTGTGCGTGCACATCTTTTGCTACTCGCGCACAAAGGAATTGTACAAGGAATTTGCATCGTGACGGCTGCTGCTGAGTCCTGAGTCAGGAGTAAGTCAGTATAAATATAAATTTGTGGAGAGTGAAATAAACATGATTTAATTTTAATGCGTTAACGGCATCCGCCATTGGAACAGAAATACTGCGGATTTGAGAATAATCAATCCATTAATTTTAACGCATTACCAACATCCGTCAATGAAACAGAAATACTACAGATTCAGCAGCAGTCGTGCGGGAGGGTTCCTGAGCTCCCTGGCTCCCCTGGGTCCTAAAGTCCGTCATTCACAAATCAGTCTTTGTGCAATTCCTTTGTACGCCAGTAACAAAAGATATGTGTGCGGCAAACTTCGCCCACGTCCCTTGCTCCACAATTTCCCCAACCACCCCTTGCTCCTGATATATTTACAGAATAATTTAGGATTCTCCTTAATCTTATCTGCTAAGGATATTTCATGAATTGTCCTTATCTTCTTAAATACTCTTCCTTAACCCTCTATATTCCTCATGAGAGATTGGAAGAAATAAAATAACAAAGGGAGTCTAAAAGTCCTCGAGCATAAGTAGAGTGAGAGTTCAGAGCTCACTGGATATACTTTATATACTGTATACTTTATTGTCGCCAAACAATTGATACTAGAGCGTACAATCATCACAGCGATATTTGATTCTGCTCTTCGTGCTCCCTGGAGTACAAATCGATAGTAAATATTAAAAATTTAAATTATAAATCATAAGTAGAAAATAGAAAAGGGAAAGTAAGGTAGTGCAAAAAAACCGAGAGCAGGACCGGATATTTGGAAGGTATGGCCCAGATCCGGGTCAGGATCCGTTCAGCGGTCTTATCACAAATCTGGCTGTACGAGTCTTCAAGCTCCTGAGCCTTCTCCCGGAGGGAAGAGGGATGAAAAGTGTGTTGGCTGGGTGGGTCATGTCCTTGATTATCTTGGCAGCACTGCTCCGACAGCGTGCAGTGTAAAGTGAGTCCAAGGATGGAAGATTGGTTTATGTGATGTGCTGGGCTTCTGCACGATCTTCTGCAGCTTCTTCTGGTTTTGGACAGGACAACTTCCATACCAGGTTGTGATGCACCCCAGAAGAATGCTTTCTATGGTACATCTATAAAAATTAGTGAGGGTTTTAGGGGACAGGCCAAATTTCCTTAGCTTCCTCAGGAAGTAAAGGTGCTAGTGGGCCTTCTCGGCAGTGGACTCTGCTTGGTTGGACCAAGTCAGGTCATTTGTGATATTGACCCCGAGGAACTTAAAGCTTTTGACCTGTTCCATCAGTGGTGCCACTGATGTAAATAGGGTTGTGCGGTCCGCTACTCCTTTTGAAGTCAACAACCTGGATATGTGGGTAAAATGGTGAAAAGACTTTCAAGATCCAACACAGTGAACCCATTCACAATATAACCAAAAAGAAATCACTTCAAACAAATTGAATCTGAATGAGTATAGTACTTTCAAGGTCTTTCAAAAATTTTAAACAGGAATTGTTTAAATGCAGTTTCCACTATATCAGTGCGTCAGTGTTTGATGCACCTTCACATTAAGGAAGCCATTTAAGGTGTTTCACATCTCAGCACAAAGGGGTCCTGCCTTTCCAAGCAGCACATTGTATGTGTGCAACATTTTCACTCCATTTCTCCCAGGGAACAAGTGTGAACACTACTCTGAATTGTTCCCTCTCTGGTCAAAGAGCCTTTCCTGCTTAGTTGCCAATGTGATTATTTGTGAAACAAAATTTGTCATTAGTCCCAAATTGTGCAGATAAAATAATGGTTCATGCACTCACTTGCTTTCCCCTGGAACAGTGATAGAGGAACAGGTTAAGGAAACTAAGCTGCTAGCATCTTATTGTCACTGTGATTATAAAATCAGTTTACTGATTGCTATATGATAGATAGTTCTAACAAGTTATTAGAGTGTCTGCACCAGTAACTTTCAAAGTGGCAGAGGGAGATACAGCATGAGAAACAAGTTGTTCAGCCTTCTGAGTCTATATTCACCACCAACTACCCATTTGCACAAACCTTGAATTCAACCCATTTTGTTTATCTAAATGGAGATTTTGAAATAAGTCCTCGATCCAGAATGTGGAACACCAGACCCTCTCATACTTGAGGCAGGAAACATAGTTAAACAGAAAGCTTGATAAGCTGATTGATGAAGCCCATAATAACACCATAAGACATAGGAGCAGAATTAGGTCATTAGAACCATTGAGTCTGCTCTGCCATTCCATCATGGCTGATTTATTATCCCTCTCAACCCCATTCTCTTCACTCTGTAACCTGATTAATTAAGAACATATTATTCTCCACTTTAAATATACTCAATGACTTGGCCTCCACAGCCATCTGTGGCAATGAATTCCACAGATTCACCACACCTGGTAAAGAAATTCCTCCACATCTCTGTTCTCAATGGATGTCCCTCTATTCTGAGGCTGTGCCCTCTGGTCCTAGACTCGCCCACTATAGGAAATATTCCCTCCACATCCACTCTATTGATGCTTTTATATATTTCATAGGTTTCAATGAGATCCCCCCTCATTCTTCTGAACTCCAGAAATACAGGCCCAGAGCCATCAAATGCTCCTCATACACTAACCCTTTTGTTTCCAGAACCATTCTCATGAACGTTCTCTGGACCCTCTCCAATTTCTTTAATAAGGTGCCCAGAACTACTCACAATAGTGCAGTCTGACCAATGCCTTATAAAGACTCAGCAATACATCTTTGCTCCATATTCTAGTCCTTTTGAAATGAATGCTGACGTTGTATTTGCATGGTTGTCTTGTCCTCCCTTTAGAATAGCCATTTAGCTATTTCCCCAGAAGAGATCCCACTGACCCAGAAATCTGAAATCCTGCCCCTCAGCCACTCGTTCATCTATAGTTGTCATCCTATTCTTGCCCTGACTATCACGTCATACTGGGACAATTAAACAATTACTACCTTAGAGGTCCTGCTCGTCAGCCTTCATCCTTTCTACCTGTGTCATTGGGGCTAATGTGCACCACAACTCTTGGCTGCTCCGCCTCCCTCTTAAAAATTTTCTGCCACTGCTCTTGGAAATCCTGGACCTTAGCAGCTGGGAGGCAACACGTCATCCTGGCATCTCTTTGGCAGCCACAATTTCTGCTGTCCATCCCCCTAACTATCGAGTCTCCATAAGACATGGGAGCAGAATTAGGCCACCTGGCCCATCAAGTCTGCTCCACCATTCAATCATGGTTGATCCTTTTTTTTTTCTTCCTCACTATCACTCTGCCTGACTTTACCCTTTCCTGCTGAGCCTCAGAGCCAGTCACAGTGCCACTGGCCTGGCTGCTGCTGCTGGGCCCTGATAGGTCATGCCCCAACACTCTCCCCCCAGCAGTATCCAAAGTGGCATACTTGTTGTTGGGGGGAACAGCTGAGGGAACTTTGCACTGAATGCTTACTCCACTTATTTCTCCTGGTGGTCATCCATCTACTATCTGAAGCCTGCACCCTGGCATGACCACCTCAGTAAAAGTCTCATCTATGAGGTTTTCAACCTCCCAAATGATCCTGAGTGCATCCAGCTCCAGCTCCAGCTCTTTGACTTTGTCAGTCAGGACCTAAAGTTGTGCACTTCCTACAGATGCAGTCATTAGGGAGACTATTAGATCCATTGTTCATCCTGTCTACCTTACCTACACTTGTTATACCTCTAACTTCTCAAGCTTATGTTCTAGCCTGTGCCTGGTCTTCTCTAAGCTCGTTGAGCCAAATCCTGGCCACTCCAACAATGGTTGCTCTACTTACACCTTGCTTCTTTTCATTGGCCCCTTCTGAGTGCCTGAGGTCATTATGATTGCACCCACCAAAAAGTTCTGTAATGCCGAGTTCTTTTTAAACCTTGCGCTGCCTCACCAACAAACAACTTTGCATGGTTATTGCAGACTGCCAAATAGAAGGAAGGGGAAATAGAAAGGGCTGATGATTTAGGGGAGTGGGAGCAAACTGGTGTTAAACTTCAGTATTGATATGGCTCATTTTAAGAACTAGGAACATAAAAAATAAAAGCATTAATTGGCCATTGTCTTTTCACAACATTCACAAAAAATATGGCTTATCTTCTACCTCAAAGTCAGGGCTCTTTACTATCCACACATACCCTGGTCCCTGTGACTCCCTGATCCATTTTTCTGCCCCCTGTAACCACTCCCCACCAAAGCACAGGAGTTGCAACAGCTGAACTTTCAAGTCTTCCCTTCCCACCATTGAGAGAAACATTCATTCCAGTGATGCAATGATTCAGAGTCATACAAGACAGAGACAGGCCCTTCAGCCCATCTGCTCCATTCTGATCTGATCAAAATGCCCATGCAAGCCAGCAATTTTCCCAAGCTAGTATTCAAGTGACCCTTCATTGCAGGGTTTTATAACCTGTATCACCCTGTGCATAGGTCAAGAAAAGCTTGTTGAAAATGCAATAATTCTGTTTATTTATTTACATTTTTTCAATATAGATCCCATGACAAAGAGCTTTATTCTGTACCTCAGGTTTTAGGCAGTTACCGTGTTTGTGAGTTCTGTAAGGGTGAATTTCATGGGTTCACCTGCATGCATGCAGTGTTCACCACCTCATCTGCTGTACATTGGAGATGACCACTTTGTTTAACACCCACAGTCACTCTGCAGGGTGAACCCAGTCTTCCTATTCCTATTTTCCATCTCTCTCTGTCTCTGACTTCTTGTTTCCGTTACAATCAGGGTTAAAGCTTGAGGAACAAAGCCTCATCTCTGAGGCCTTGCAAACTTCCAGACTCAGTTTTGAATCCGATAACTTTAGGGAACACACTTTCTCTGCATCAGAACCAGATATTTCTGTTGTCAGTCTGTGCTATAGGTTCAGTTTTCACTTCCCATATGTGCACTTTGACATTTATTTTGTATTACAATTGCTTATATTAACCCATTGACTGGAGAATTTGAACAACTTACCCCTCAGCAACCCTAGCTTCACTAGGCACTGATAGAATTTGTCCTATCGATCCCTTTCTCCAGTTCATTGCAGAATTCAGCTACATTATTTTCCTCTCTCCCAGTTCTCACCAGATGTTTTTGGCATGAAATGTTAACTCTGTTTCTCTTTCCACAACTACTGTTGACCTGCTGAGCATTTCCACCATTTTCTAATTTAAATCTAGTTAAATCCACCATTTAATCCTAGTCAATCTCAGCTACACTCCATCTTTTATTTAAGTAAGGAAACCAGAGCTGTACAAGAACTACAGGCACAGTCTTGTGATGATATCATTATATCTGTGCTTAAACCCTCTCACAGTGAAGGCCGACATACCATGTGCCTATCCAAACCTGGACACAAACTCTCAGTCACTGGTATGTAGGAGTTTCATGCCCTTGGTGAATCAACAGAATACCATCTCTTGCCTTTGAAACAATCTTTGCTTTGCTTTGTGGAGTTATATAAAGCTCTGCTGAGGCCATGTTTGGAACACTGTGTGCAGTTCTGTTTGCTGCATTACAGAAAGGAGGTGGAGGCTCTAGATAGACACTGCCTACCCCCCCCCCCCCGATACCGGTTCTGACTCCAGATAGACGTTGTTCTCACTCCAGACACCAGTCCTTGCATCCCAGGCACCAGTGACTGCTTCAGACACAAATCCTGCCTCAGACAGACACTGGTCCCATCCACATGGACAACATTCCCACTCCTACCTTAGATAGAAAGACACAACAATACATTCAGAAGTGAACAGCATTTGACCAATTAGCTTCCTGTAAATAAAGAATATTCCAAATTCTCACGGACACAACCAGGCATATTGTGATTTGTTAATAGTTAAAAAATAAAATCTGTAATGAGAAAAAAAAAAAATTTGAAGAGTAGATCTGTTGTCCCCTGACATCCAAGCTGCCAATTGGTCCTTACCTTGTGACCTGGGTTCTTGTATTGAAATCGAGTGATCTCATGGACTGCAAGACCTCCACACAACCCATATACTGTAAAAGGAAAGGAGAAAGAATGTAACTTTCCTAAGCAAAGATAAATTATGCCAACAAAATTCCAAAAGATAGGAGGTCAGCATTGCGCAATGAATGATACTTGACTAGGCTGAACTGGAAATTGACCCATGGGGTGGATGCCATTGTCAAGGGAACCTTGTAATCTGCTCCTGACAAATAGTTCTATTGCCTTCAGTTTAGCAGTAGCGTACAAAGTACAGACCCTATCACTGATAATGTTCAGCACGAGTAAGTAAGAATAAATGTCTATGAAAGAGAAAAGGAGATGGACACCTTCCTACAGTTGCTAAATAACAAAAGGAGAAGAGATTACGGATGCTGGAAATAGGGAGGAACACACAGAATGCTGGAGGAATTCAGCAGGTCAGGAACCCTGATGAAATGTCTTGACCCAAAGATTTGACTGCCTATATCCCCCAGAGATGCTGCCTAACCTCCCGATTTGCTCCAGCATTTGTGTGTGTTGCTGGATTTTAAGGGCATTTTAATTATCTAATGAACAGCAATAGTGGAAGAACTCAGCTAGTCAAGCAGCATCTGTGGAAAGTCTTGAGTCAGAGACTTGCCTGAGAACTGGGGTCATGGAATCATAAAATCAGAGAACTCTACATCATAGAAACAGGCCCTTTGGCCTGTCTAGTTCAAACTGAACTGATGTTCCGCCAGTCGCATCATCCTGCACCGGGCCCATAGTCCTCCATACCCCTCCCACCCATATACTTACCCAAACTTCTCTTTTATATTTCAGCTGAACCTCAATCCATCACTTCTGCTGGCAGCTACTTCCATACTCTCATCACACACACAGAGTGAAGAAGATCTCCCTCAAGTTCCCCTTAAATATTCACCTTTCACTCTTAACCTATGGCTTCCAGGTCTAGTCTTTGAAAAGCCTCCTTGGATTGACCCTGACTACCATCATCATCATTATGTGCCATGTTGTATATCATGGGCGATCATTGTCTTAGCCATGATCATGATTGCTCTTGGCAATTTTTTTTACATTAGTGGTTTGCCATTACCTTGTTCTGGGCAGTGGCTTTACAAGATGGGTCACCCCAGCCATTATCAATGCTCTTCAGAGGTTGTCTGCCTTGCATCAGTGGTAACATAACCAGGACTTGTGATATGTACCAGCAACTCATACAACCATACCTGCTCCCATGGTTTCATATGACCCTGATTTGGGAGGGGGAGGGGGGGAGGGGAGGGGAGGGGGCGAAGCAGGTGCTACACGTTGACCAAGGGTGACCTGCAGGCTAGTGGAGGGAAAGAGTGCCTTACAAATCCTTTGGTGGAGACGTAGCTCCACTCCACCCTACCACCCACAACCCTGTCTATACCCCTCGTAATATTATACACTCAGTGGCCATTTTATTAGGTACACCTGCACACCTGTTCATTAAGGACAATATCCAATTATTGTCCTTAAGCATGCAGGCATGGTCAAGAGATTCTGTTGTTCAGACTGGGAAAGAAATCTGATCTACATGACTTTAACTATGGAATAATTGTTGGTGCCGGACAGGCTGGTCTGAGTATCTCAGAAACTGCTTATCTCCTGGGATTTTCACACACAACGGTCTCTTGAGTTTACAGAGAGTGGTACAAAAAAAAGACAGTCTGCAGTATTGACTCTGTGGGCAAAAACTCCTTATTAATGAGAGAAGTCAGAGGAGAATGGCCAGACTGGTTCAAGCTGACAGGAAGGTAAACATAATTCAAATAACCATGCATTACTACAGTGGTGTGTAGAAGAGCAACTCTGAATGCAGAACAGGATGAACCTTGAGTGGATGCAGCAGAAGACCACAAACTTAGGCCTGACTTTATTAGTTACAGGAAGTACCTTATAAAGTGCCACTGAGTGTATATATCTATCAAATCTCCCCTTATTCTCCTTCGCTCCAGGGAAAACAAGTCCTAACCTATTCAACCTTTCCCTATGATTCAGGTCATCAAATCCTGGTAACGTCCTTGTAAATTTTCTCTGAATTCTTTAAGTCTTATTGATAGTGTTCCTGTAGGTAGGTGACTGACAAATACACACAGTATTCCAAATTTGGCCTCACCAATGTCTTATGCAACTTCAACATAACATCCCAATTCCTGTACTCAATACTTTGATTTATGAAACCCGATATGCCAAAAACTCTCTTTATAAACCTATCAACCCGTGACACCACTTCAAAGATTTATGGATCAATATTCACAGATCTCTCTGCTCTATTACAATACTCAATGCCCTACTGTTCATTGTGTAAGTCCTACACTGGTTTGACCACCCAAAGTTCAACACCTCACGCTTCCTTGCACTAAATTCCATCTGCCATTTTTCAGCTCATTGTCCCAGTTGGTCCAGATATCACTGCAATCTTTGATAGCCTTCCTCACCATCTACTATAGCCCCAATCGTGGTGTCATCTGCAAATATTCTGATCATGTTTTCCATGTAATAAGACCATAAGACATAGAAGCAGAATTAGGCCATTCAGCCCATCATCTCTGCTCCACTGTTCCATCCTAGCTAATTTATTATCCCTCTCAAATACATTCTACTACCTTCTTTCTATAACCTTTGACATCCTGACTAATCAACAACCTATCAAACTCCACTTTAAACATACCCAAAGAGTTGGTCTCCACAGCTGCCTGCGGCAATGAATTCCATAGGTTGACTACGCTCTGGCTAAAGAAATTCCCCCCCCTCACCTATATTCCACTACAGGAAACATCCTCTCCACATCCACTTTATCAAGGCCTTTCAACATTTGATATGCTTCAATAAGATCCCTCCCTCATTCTTCTAAACTACTTTGAGTACAGGTCCAGAGCCATCAAACACTCATCATATATTAACTTCTTCATTTCTGAGATCATTCTTGTAAACTTCCTCTGAAGCCTCTCTAATGCCAGCACAACCTTTCTTAGATAAGGGACCTAAAGCTGTTCACAATACTCCAAGCATTCCCTGAGCAAATGCCTTATAAAGCTTCAGCATTACATCCTTGTTTTTATATTCTAGTTCCTTACCACTGACACAACCTGCAAGTTAAACCTTTAGGGAGACCTGTGCCATGACTCCCAAGTCCCTTTGAATTCTGAATTTTCTTTCCATTTAGAAACTAAGCTATGCTTTTATTCCTTCTTCCAAAGTCCATATTCCCTACACTATATTCCATCTGCCATCATTGCCCATTCTCCTAATCTGTCTAAGTCGTACTGCAGACTCCCTGCTTCCTCAACACTACCTGCCATTCCAACTATTTTCATATCATCTGCAAATGTAGCCACAAGGCCATCAATTCCCTCATCCAAATCATTGACATATAATTTGAAAAGAAGTGGTCTCAACACCAACCGTTGCTTAGCACCACTAGTCACTGGCAGCCTTTACTCCCACTCTTTGCCTCCTGCCAGTCAGTTATTCTATCCACGCTAGTATCTTTTTTGTAATACCATGGGCTCTTACTTTGTCTAGCAGTTTCATGTGTGCCACCTTGTAAAAGGCTTTCTGAAAATCCAAGTAAACAACAAGTACTGACTCTCCTTTGTCTATCCTGGATGTTATTTCCTCAGAAGAATTCCAAGAGATTTGTCAGACAAGATTTCCTCTGAAGCCTATTTGGCCTATTTTATCATGTGCCTCCTAGTACCACGAAGTATCATCCTTAATAGTGAACTCCAATATCTTCTCAACCACTGAAGTCAGGGTAACAGGCCCATAATTTTCTGTCTTTACAATATTCAAGTCCTAAGGAACTATTCTAGAATCTAGTGATTCTTGAAAGATCACCACTAATGCCTCCACAATCTCTCAATTATCATGCAGATCATTGATATATCTGACAAATAACAATGAACCCAACACCATTTTCTGTGGCACACCATCTGGAACTACTTTCTGGCTTCTCCCACTAAGCTAATGTTTGAATCCAATTTACTACCTCAACCTGACTGGCAAGTGATAGAACCTTCTTGAACAGCCTCCCTTGCAGGGCTTTGTCAAAGGCCTTGCTAAAGTCCATACAAACAACATTGACTGCCTTTTTTCATCAACTTTCCTAGTAAACTAGTTAAACAGGGCCTATTATGAACAAAGCCAAGTTCACTAGACCTACTCAGGTCCTGTCTATCCAAATACTTACTTATCAGGTCCCTGGGAATACCTTCCAATAATTTATCCAGTATAATTTCCTGGCTTATTCTCAGAGCTCTTCTTGAACAATATAAGCTTTCCTCAGGTCATTCAGCAATTCACCCGTGGCTAAGGACATTTTAAATACCTCTGCTGGGGCCTCTGCAATTTCTGCAGTCGCCTCTGATAAGGTCTGAGGGAACACAATTTTAGGCCTGGGGATTTATCCACCCTAGTTTGCCTCAAGACAGCAAGCACCTTCTCCTCTGTAATCCATAAGCAGTCCATTACTTCACTGCTGTTTTGCCTCGTTCGAGAGACTCTGTCCATCTCACTAGTAGACGTAGATGCAAAATATCCATTTAAGATCTACACCATCTCTTTCAGCTCCATGCAAAGATGATCATGTAGGACCTCAAGAGGACACCACTTTTGACCCTTGCTCTCAATATACTGGAGAAGCCCTTGGCAATCTCCTTCACATTCCTGCTAGAGCAACCTCATACATTGTTGTTGATCTCCTGATTTCCTTTGTAAGTATTCTCTTGCATTTTTATATTTCTCAAGCACCCCATTTGTTCCTTGCTGCCTACAACTGCTATGCACCTCCTTCTTCTTCTTAACCAGGGCTTTGATATCCCTTGAAAACCAAGGTTCCCTAAATCTATTAGGCTCGACTTTTATTCTACAGGTGCATAAACAATCTGTACTCTTGATATTTCACTTTTGAAGGCCTCCCACTTTAGGGAAGTTGCCCGAAAACAACCTGTCCCAATCAACACTTAAAACTCTGGCAAGTCCACATCAGACGTGTTGAGGGTGTTTAATGATTAATTGCACAGAGTACAGGAAAGGTATGTTCCTGTTAGAAGGAAGGACAGGGATGGAATGATTAGAGATATTTGGATGTCCAGAGGGCTGATGAGTTTAGTCAGGAAGAAAAAGGAAAAGTATGTAAAGCTTCAGAAGTTAGGATCAAAAGAAGCACATGATGAGTATAAAGAAGCCAGAAAAGAGCTAAAGAAGGGAATTAGGAAAGCCAGGAGGGGCCATAAAAAGTCTTTAACAAGTAGGATTAGGATGAATCCCAAGGCATTCTATACATACAACAAGAGCAAGAGGATGACTAGGGATAGGGTAGGACCACTCAAGGGTAAAGGGGGGAACATTTGCTTGGATGCAGAGAATGAGAGTGAGGTACTTAATAAATACTTTGCTTCAGTACTTACCAAGGAAAAGAATACCGGGGAGAAGGGGATCAGTGCTGAGTGTATAAATACATTAGGGTGTTTAGAAGTCAAAGAGCAGGAAGTGTTGGGCCTCCTAATGAGTATTAAGGTGAATGAGTCCCTTGGGCCTGATGGGATTTACCCCAGGTTTTTGAAGGAGGCAAGACACGAGATTGCTGGGCCTTGACCAGCATCTTTGTGTCCTCTCTAGCCACAAGTGAGCTCCTGGAGGACTGGAGAGTGGCTAACTTTGTAGCTCTATTTAAGAAGGGAACAAGGGAGAATCCTGGAGGAAATTGCTGGAGGATAGGATATATTAAGGATAGGATATATGAGCATCTGGAAACCCATGGCCTACTTAGAGAGAGCAGCATGGCTTTGTGTGTGGCAGGTTGTGCCTTAACTGAGTTTTTTGACAAGGTGATGAGAGAGATTGATTAGGGTAGGATGGTGTCTACATGGATTTTAGCAGGCGTTTGACAAAGTAGATATTGGGAGGCTAATAAGGAAGATTAAGATGCATGGGGTCCATGGTGAATTAGATTCAGAACTGGCTTGTGCATAGAAGACAGAGGGTGATGGTTGAAGAGACTTATTCAAGCTGGAGGTCTGTAATTAGTGATCTGTGTTGGGTCCTCTGCTGTTTGTGATGTATATAAATGACCTAGGTGAAAATGTAGATGTGTGGGTTAGTAAAATTGCAGATGATACCAAGGTTGGTGGAGTTGTGGATAGTGTAGAAGACTGGCAAAGAATACAGCATAATATTAGTCAGTTGCAGATATGGACTGAAAAATGGCAGATAGCATTTAACCCAGATGAATGTGAGGAGTTGCACCTCGGTACAGCAAATGCAAGGAGACAGTACACTGTTAACAGTGTTGCTGAGCAGAGATATCTTGGCATCCAAGTTCATAACTCAATGAAGGTGGCTACACAGGTCAATAAGGCAGAGAAGGAGGCTTATGGAATGTTTGCTTTTATTAGTTAAGGCAAGGAGTTCAAAAGTCAGGAGGTTATGTTGAAACTTTATAAAACTCTGGTTAGGCCACATCTGGAGTATTATGTACAGTTCTGATTGTGCCACTCCTCAAATGGATGTTGAGGCTTTGGAGAGAGTGCAGAAGAGGTTTACCAGGATTCTGCCTGGCTTATAGGCCACGTACTATCACCAGACGCTGGATAAACTTCGCTTGTTTTATCTGGAGCATCCGAGGCTGACAGGAGATCTGATAGGTTTGCAAGATTATGAGTCATATATAGAGTGGACAGAGAGTATCTGTTTCCCTAGGTTGAAATGCTTAATACCAGAAAACATGAATTGAAAATGAGAGAGGTAGGTTCAAGGGAGTAGTAAGTTTTGACTCAAAGAGTCGTGAGTACCTGAAATGCACCGACTGGTCTTGTGAAAGAGGCAAATACATTACAGGCTTTTAAGGGACATTTGGGTAGGCACATAGATGTAAGGAAGATGGAGGGATGTGAACTTGGTGTAGGTAGGAGGGATTAGTGTTTGGGTGTTTTTCTGATTTGCTTTTTAGCTGGTTCAGCACAACATCATGGGCTGAATGACCTGTTCTTGTGTCGTACTGTTCAATGTTCTATTTATCGGGATGATTCAAGGAATTAAGGGTTTAACATATGAGCTGAATTTGGCAGCTTTGGGCCTGTACTCACTGTAATTGGTGACCTTTTAGAACAGGAGGAATTTTATTTAACCAGAGAGAAGCGAATCTGTGGAATGCTCTACCCAGATGACAGTGGAGGTGAAGTCCATGGGTATATTTAAGGCAGAAGTGGATAGTTTCCTGATCAGTCAAGACATCAAAGGATATGGCAAGAAGAAAGGTGTATGGGGTTGAGTGGGATCTGGGATCAGCCATGATGGATAAACTCAATGGACAGAATGGCCTAATTCTGCTCCTATGTCTTATGGTCTTATAACATTTCCCCAGCCTCATCTTGAGTATTTTGAACAGTTTTGGGCTCCTCACCTAAGAAAAGATGTGCTGGCATTAGGGAGAGTTTAGAGAAGGTTCACAAGAATGATTTGGGAAATGAAAGGGTTATAATATGAAGAACATTTGATAGCTGTTGGTCTGTACTTGCTGGAATTTAGAAGGATGAGGGAGGATTTCATTGAAACCTTTTGAATAGACAATAGACAATAGGTGCAGAAGCAGACCATTTGGCCCTTAGAGCCTGCACCGCTATTCTGAGATCATGGCTGATCATCTACTATCAATACCCAGTTCCTGCCTTGCACCCATAACCCTTGATTCCCCTATCCATAAGACACCTACCTAGCTCCTTCTTGAAAGCATCCAGAGAATTGGCCTCCACTGCCTTCTGAAGCAGCACGTTCCACACCTCCACAACTCTCTGGGAGAAGTTCCTCCTCAACTCTGTCCTAAATGACCTACCCCTTATTCTTAAACCATGACCTCTGGCACTGGACTCTCCCAGCATCTGGAACATATTTCCTGCCTCTATCTTGTCCAATCCCTTAATAATCTTATTTGTCTCAATCAGCTCCCCCCTCAATCTCCTTAATTCCAGCGTGTACAAGCCCAGTCTCTCTAAACTCTCTGCGTAAGACAGTCCGGACATCCCAGGAATTAACCTAGTGAACCTACGCTGCACCTCCTCCACAGCCAGGATGTCCTTCCTTAACCCTGGAGACCAAAACCGCACACAATACTCCAGATGTGGTCTCACCAGGGCCCTGTACAAATGCAAAAGGATTTCCTTGCTCTTGTACTTTGTAATAAAGGCCAACATTTCATTAACCTTCTTCACTGCCTGCTGCACTTGCTCATTCACCTTCAGAGACTGATGAACAAGTACTCCTAGATCTCTTTGTATTTCACCCTTACCTAACTCTACACTGTTCAGATAATAATCTGCCTTCCTGTTCTTGCTCCCAAAGTGAATAACCTCACACTTATTCACATTAAACGCCATCTGCCAAGTTTCTGCCCACTCACCCAGCCTATCCAAGTTACCTTGAATTCTCCTAACATCCTCATCACATGTCACACTGCCACCCAGCTTAGTATCATCAGCAAACTTGCTGATGTTATTCACAATGCCTTCCTCTAAATTATTGGCGTAAATCGTAAACAGCTGTGGTCCCAATACCGAGCCCTGTGGCACCCCACTAGTCACCACCTGCCATTCTGAGAAACACCCATTCACTGCTACCCTTTGCTTTCTATCTGCCAACCAGTTTTCTATCCATGTCAATATCCTCCCCCGAATGCCATGAGCTCTGATTTTACCCACCAATCTCCTATGTGGTACCTTATCAAATGCCTTCTGAAAGTCAAGGTACACCACATCCACTGGATCTCCCGCCTCTATCTTCCTGGTTACATCCTCGAAAAACTCCAATAGATCAATCAAGCATGATTTGCCCTTGGTAAATCCATGCTGGCTCGGCCCAATCCTATCACTGCTATCAAGATATGCTGCTATTTCATCTTTAATACTGGACTCTAGCATCTTCCCCACTACTGATGTTAGGCTAACAGGGCGATAGTTCTCTGTTTTCTCCCTCCCTCCTTTCTTAAAGAGTGGGATAACATTAACCATTCGCCAATCCTCAGGAACTGATCCCGAATCTAAGGAACATCGGAAAATGATCACCAATGCGTCCGCAATTTCCAGAGCCACCTCCTTTAGTACCCTAGGATGCAGACCATTTGGACCTGGGGATTTGTTAGCCTTCAGTCCCATCAGTCTACTCATCACCGTTTCCTTCCTAATGTTAATTGTTTCAGTTCCTCTATTACCCTATGTCCATGGCCCATCCATACATCTGGGAGATTGCTTGTGTCTTCCCTAGTGAAGACAGATCCAAAGTACTTATTAAATACATCTGCCATTTCTCTGTTTCCCATAACAATTTCTCCCAATTCATTCTTCAAGGGCCCAACATTGTTCTTAACTATCTTCCTTCTCTTCACATACCTAAAAAAACTTTTGCTATCCTCCTTTATATTCCTAGCTAGCTTGCGTTCATATCTCATTTTTTCTCCCTGTATTGCCTTTTTAGTTAAGTTCTGTTGCTCCTTAAAAATTTCCCAATCATCCGTCTTCCCACTCACCTTAGCTTTGTTATACTTTTTTAATGTTATGCTATCTCTGACTTCCTTTGTCAACCACTGTGGCCACTTTCCCCCCTTTGAATCCTTCCTTCTCCGGGGGATGAACTGATTTTGCACCTTGTGCATTATTCCCAAGAATACCTGCCATTGCTGTTCCACTGTCTTTTCTGCTGGGATATCCAACCAGTCAACTTTGGCCAGCTCCTCCCTCATGGCTCCATAGTCTCCTTTGTTCAACTGCAATACTGACACTTCTGATCTGCCTTTATCCCTCTCAACTTGCAGATAAAAACTTATCATATTATGGTCACTACCTCCTAATGGCTCCTTTACTTCAAGATCACTTATCAAATCCTGTTCATTGCACAATGAATGTTGAAAGGTCCAGAGAGAGTAGATTTGGGAAGGATGTTTCCCATGGTGGGGAAGTCTAGGACAAGAGGGCACAGCCTCAGGATAGAGGGGCACCCTTTCAAAACACATGCAGAGAAATTTCTTTAGCCAGAGGATGATGAATTCGTGGAATTTTTTACCACAGGTAATTGTGGAGGCCAGGTCACTTGGTGTATTTAAGGCAGAGCATGACAGGTTCTTAACTGAATTCAGTATCTAGATGGGCCAAATGGCCTAATTCGGCTCCTATGTCTTATGGTCTCTGTTCTAAGTGGTCGCACCTCAGTTTTAGTTTCATCTAGTTCTGGATACCCCCACCATACAAAACATCCTCTCCACATCCACCTTATCTAGTCCTTTCAACATTTGGTAGGCTTCAATGTGATCTCCAAATTCTTCCAAATTCCAGTGAGTACAGGCCCAAAGCCGCCAAATGCTCCAAATATGTTAACCCCTTCATTGCTGGAATCATCCTTGTGAACCTCCTCTGGACTCTCTCCAATGACAACACATCCTTTTTGAGATATGGGGCCCAAAACTGTTGACAATACGCCAAGTATGGCCTGACTACTGTCTAATAAAGGCTTACCATTATATCCTTGCTTTTATATTCTAGTCCCCTTGAAATTAATACCAATGTTGTATTTGCCTTTTTTACCACAAACTCAACCTGTAAATTAACCTTCTGGAAGCCTTACACAAGGACTCCTAAGTCCCTCTACACCTCTGTTGTTTGAACCTTCTCCCCATTTAGATATTTTCTTCGTCTCCCATTACTACTACACCAGCATCATTTTCCAGTGGTCAATATCAACTGTCACCTTCCTTTTACTCTTTATATAACTGAAAAAACTTTTGGTATCCTGTTTTATATTATTGGTTAGGTTGCCCTCATTTCATCTTTTCTCTTATAGCTTTTTTCAGTAGCCTTTTGTTAGATTTTAAAAGCTTCCCAATCATCCAACTTCCCACTCACTTTTTCTACCTTATATGCCCTTTCCTTTCCCTTTATGCAGTCCTCAACTTCCTTTGCCATTTGAAAACTTCTTCCTCAGTGGGACTAATCCCGCACCTTGTGAAGTAACCCCAGAAACTTCTGCCATCTCCGCTCTGCTGTCATCCCCGCCAGTACCCTCCTGCATTCCACCTGGGCAAGCTCCTCTCTCATGCTTCTGTAATTCCCTTTATTTCATTGTGATACTGATACATGTGATTTATGCTTCTCACTCTCAAACTGCAGTATGGATTCAATCATATTATGATCACTGTCTCCTAACAGTTCCTTTACCTTAAGCTCCCTAATAAGATCTGGGTTATTACACAACACCCAATCTAAGACAGCTTTTCCCTGAGTAGGCTTAAGTACAAGCTACTCTAAAAAGCCATTTCATAGGCATTCAAAAAATTCCCTCTCTTTCGATCACACACCAACCTGATTTTCCCAATCCTTTTACATATTGAAGTCCTCCATTACAATTGTGACATTACCCTTATTACATGCCTTTTCAAGCCCCCTTTGCAATCTTAATGCCACATCTTGCATATTATTTGGAGGCCTTTATATGCTTCCCATAATGGTTTTTTTTACCCTTGCATTTTCTTAACTCCATCCACAAAGATTTGACATTCTCTGACCCTTGTCACCTCTTTCTAAAGATGTAATTCCATCTCTTACCAACAGAGCCACACCACCGCCTATGCCTTCCTGCCTGTCCTTTTCATACAAAGTATATCCTTTGATATTAAGTTCCCAACTCTGGCCTTCTTTCAGCCACAACTCAGTGATGCCCACAACATCATACCAACCATTCTCTAATTGCACCATGAGTTCATCCACCTTATTCCAAGAAGAATGTGCAATGAAATACAGCACCTTCAGTCCTGTATTCTTTGCCCTTTAATATTTTGCCTCTGTGGTACAGTTTAATTCTTTGCTCTGTCAGATTACATCCATCATCTGGATGTAATGATGGATGTAAAGGCGGCGGGAGGAGAAGATGGCAGCGCAACGCAGTGCGCGCAGCTCTCCGGTGAAATGATATCGTATCTGTTAAATAGGGGCCGTGGACAATTCTGATTTGATGGAGACAGATGTGAAAGCACAGAGGAACATTTGGAGAAATTTTTGAAATGCCGGTTCACTGCCTCTGCTACTGTACGATCAAGAATCTCTGAAGGGAAGGTCCCAAAATCCCTGGCTTTGCCTGCTGCTGGCGACCGAGGCTGAGGTCGAAGCGTTCGGATAGAGATGGTGCTTGGTACTCGGCGTCGGAGGGCTGACCAGAACTCAAAGTTTTTGGATGACTCAGAGTCAGACTGTGGTCAGGCATGGCAGGGAGAGTTTTCTTCCTTCTCCCAACTACATGAGATGTGGGACTTTCGAGAGACTTTGAACTTTTTTACTGTGCCATGGCCTGTTCTTCATCAAGTTATGGTATTGTTGCACTGTTGTAACTATATGTTATAATTATGTGGTTTTTGTTAGTTTTTCAGTCTTGGTCTGTCCTGTGTTTCTGTGATATCACACTGGAGGAATATTGTATTATTTCTTAATTCATGCATTACTAAATGACAATAAAAGAGGACTGCATGTCCTCATAATCCAATCTAATCTAATCATCTATTTGTAACCTACTGGCTGATCCTCAGCTCTACCATACTGGTTTCCATGAACAATGAATTCAGAAGGTGACTCGTTCTTTGAGGTTGTACAGTGAACTCCTGGCATCCTGAGCTTTAAATTCAACCATCAACTTTGAGAAAACTTTGAAAAGAAATCAATATTTTGTTTTGATAATAAGTTATCTCCTAAATTACTTACATCGTTTATGACTCACACTGAATGATATTTACACTATAAATACAAGAGATTCTGCAGACGCTGGAAATGCAGAGCAATACACACAAAATGCTGGAGGAACTCAGCAGGTCAGGTAGCATCTATGGAAATGAACAAACAATCCATATTTCAAACCAAGACCCTTCATCATGACTGGAAGGGAAAGGGGAAGATGTCAGAATAAGAAGGTGGGGGGAGGGAAGGAGGACAAAGTACAGGGTGGGTGGAGAGGAGGGGAATGAAATAAGATGCTGGGAGGTGATAAGTAGAGAACAAGGGATCTGATAGAAGTGGAGAGTGGACCACTGGAGAAAGAGAAGGAGGAGGGGCACCAGGGACACCAGGACAGGCAGGTAAGGAGAACAGGTTAAGAGGCCAGAGTGGGGAAATGAAGAAGAGGGAAGTGGGGAAGGGAAATCAATGTTCATTCTATCACATTGGAGGCTACCTAGACAGAATATGTTACTCATCCAACCCGAGTGGACACATCGTAGCAGAGGAGGAGGTCATGGACTGACATGTCTGAACAGGAATGGGGATAGGAATTGAAATAGTCACTGGGAAATTCCACTTTTTGTGAATGGAGCTCAGGATCACTGGGAAATTCTGCCTTTTAAGAGTAGAGCTGAGGATTTTCTCCATGATTCCCTTGTCCATTCATCTCTCCCCATTAATCCCACTCCTGGCATTTGTCTCCTGATCCCTACGAGTGCTACAGCAACTGAATCACTTCTTCTCTCACCTCCTTTCAGGTGAAGCAATCTTCACCTGTGAATCTGTTGTTTTCTTCTACTGTAACTGATTATCCCGATGCAGCCTCCTCTACATTGGTGAGATCCAACTTTGACTGAGGGACCGCTTTGTCAAGCACCTCAGCTCCATCGGCAAAATGCAGAATTTCCTGCTGACCAACCATTTCAATTCCTAAGCCCATTCCCGTTCCAACATGTCAGTCCTCCTCTGTCATGATGAGGCCACTCTCAGGGTGGAGGAGCAACATATCACATTCCATCTCGGTAGCCTCCAACGTGAGGGCATAAGCATTAATTTCTCCAACTTCTGGTATTTTTTCCCTTCACCCTTCCCCACTCTGGCCTCTTACCTTTTCTCCTCACCTGCGTATCCTGGTGCCCCTTTCCTTTTCTCCCATATCCACTCTCCTCTCCCATCAGTTTCCTTCTTCTCTAACCCTTTGCCTTTTCCAGTTATTATCTCCTGCTCTACTTCAAGTCCACTTCCTCACCCACCTGGATTCACCCATCACCTTTTTAGATTGTCCTCCTTCCCTTCCCCCCACATTCTTATTCCGTCATCTTCCCCTTCCTTTCCAATCCTGATGAAGGGTCTCAGCCCAAAACATTGACTGTTTATTCATTTCCATAAATGCTGCCTGAGTTTCTCCAGAATTGTGTGTGTGTTGCTCTGCTACTTACATTTGGTGTCTCTGACAATACAGTGGTGTCTACAAGCTCAGAGGAAATAATCTCCTTCTCTTTCTCCAGAGTTCAACCCAGATAAGTGTGAGGTGGTTCATTTTGGTAGGTCAAATATGATGGCAAAATATAGTATTAATGGTAAGACTCTTGGCACTGTGGAGGATCAGAGGGATCTTGGGGTCTGAGTCCATAGGACATTCAAAGCTGCTGTGCAGGTTGGCTCTGTGGTTAAGAAGGCATACGGTGCATTGGCGTTCATCAACCGTGGGATTGAGTTTAGGAGCCGAGAGGTAATGTTGCAACTATATAGGACCCTGGTCAGACCCCACTTGGAGTACTGTGCTCAGTTCTGGTCGCCTCACTATGGGAAGGATGTGGAAACCATAAAGAGGGTGCAGGGGAGATTTACAAGGATGTTGCCTGGATTGGGGAGCATGCCTTATGAGAACAGGTTGGGTGAACTCAGCCTGTTCTCCTTGAAGCAATGGAGTATGAGAGGTGACCTGCTAGAGGTGTATAAGATGATGAGAGGCATTGATCATGTGGATAGTCAGAGGCTTTTTCCCAGGGCTGAAATGGCTAGCATGAGAGGGCATAGTTTTAAGGTGCTTGGAAGAGGAGATGCCAGGGTAAGCTTTTTATGCAGAGAGTTGTGAGTGCGTGGAATTCGCTGGCAGCGATGGTGGTGGAGGCAGATACAATAGAGACTCCTGGGTAGATATATGGAGCTTAGAAAAATAGAGGGCTATGGGTAACCTTAGGTATTTTCTAAGGTAGGGACGTGTTCAGCACAGCTTTGTGGGCTGAAGGGCCTGTATTGTGCTGTAGGTTTTCTATGTTTGTTTCTAACCAAGTTAATGTAGCACAGAGAAACATGACAGGGGCTATTCAATAGATATTTGGAGGAGGTGAGAATTGGTTCAATGGAAGTGTCTGGTTAAAGGAAGTTAATTACACTTTATGAAATAGTCAATACTTAAGAGAATTTTCTAAGACATCCTGAGATGCACTGTAAGACATATGCTGGACTCTAGGAACTCAGGTAAGACAACAGGTATGCAAAGGAATAAGCAGTCGACATTTAAGGCTGAGACCCTTCAACAGAACTGGAAAGAAAGGAAGAAAAAGCCAAAATAAGAAAGGGGGGAGGGGAAGGAGTACAGCTGGAAGTGAAGCAAGGTGGGTAGGGGAGGGGGTTAAAGTGAGAAAGTGGGAAACTGGGAGGTGAAGGTAAAGGACTGAAGAAGAAGGAATCTGATAGAAGAGGAAAGTGGACCATGGGAGAAAAGAGAGGAGGGGCACCAGGGGAGATGCTGATGAGAAGATAAGAGGTAAGAGGGGAGCCAGAGTGGGGAATGGAAGAAGAGGGAAAGAGGTGAGCAGAAAATTACTGGACGTTTATGCCATCAGATTTAAAGGTACTCAAAAGGAATATGGGGTGTTGCTCCTCCAATTTAAGAGTGGCCTCTTCTTAATAGTATAGGAGGATATGACCAACATGCTGGAATGGGAATGCAGATTAGAATTTAAATGGTTGGCCAATGGGAAATCCTGCATTTTACAGATGGAGCAGGTACAGTCCCTGAGTCTCACTGGGTCTCGCCAATGTAGAGGAGGCCACATCACGAGTAACAGGCTGACCGGAAGTGCACTGAGAGCAGTAAGCGTAAAGGAGTTGGGGGCTTACTGTTCTGGTTAACAATGGATGGTGCAATCCGGGTCATATTACGATCGAGGAACATGTTTGTAGACCAAATATTGAACTTTTTACTGTTGGACTTTGGCCATATTCCACCGAGATACAACACTGGGCGGCACGAGAGGTCGTTCCTGCCTGTGGCCATCGAACTTGCAGCTCCTCCCGTGGAGGGTCAGACACCCTGAGCCAATAGACTGGTCCTGGACTTATTTTCCATCTGGCATAGTTTGCATTTTGTTGTTTGATTGTTTGTGGTTTTTGTATTGCTATATTTACGCTCTATTCTTGGTTGGTGCGGCTGTAACGAAACCCAATTTCCCTCAGGATCAATAAAGTATATCTATCTATCTATCTATCTATCAGATATGGTAGACAATTCTAACAGATTTGGAGGTGAAGTATTGACTCACCTAGAAGGACTGTTTTGGGCCCTGAATAGATGTGAAAGAAGAGATGTATGGGCAGGTGTACCACTTCTTCTTACAGAGATAAGTGCTAGGAGGGAGATTAGTGGGCAAGGGAACCATGAGTGAGCAATCCCTGCAGAAAGCAGAGAGTGGGGAGGGGAGGAGAGGTAAAGCTGTGTTTGATGGAAGGATCTCACATAAGGATTTAGGATGGCCTATACACAACTCCAGCTCTTAATGCCATATAGAGGCTGTACTTCTCCCCCCCCCCCACTTCTTATTTTAGCTTCTTAATGCAATATAAAAACAGAAAATGCATGGAATGCTCATCAGGTTGGGCTACATATATGGAAGGAGAAACAGAGTTAATTTGTTTGTACATTTATACTGGCCATTAGGTATTGGAACTGATAGACCAAGGTTTTCTATCAGTTAGATAGCTGTTTTCAGAACTGGGAAGGAGAGAAAAGAAGCTTGCTAATTTTCAGAGGATGGGAAGGAGGAAGTCAGTGACTGAGTAACAGGGAGACCATGGGATAAACTGTAAACAAGTTATTGGGTCAATAATAGCCTGGGAACAGTTAAAGAGTGAGAACACTGTGTGAGAAAAAGATTCGGACATTTCTGACATCGGAAGTTTTGGGGGTGGGGAACTTCAAACAGGTACACTGTCGAGTATAAAAGGCAACAGTGGGTCGCTCGAGTGAAGAACAGCTTTGACCCACAACCTGTGGCCAATCAACATTTAGGATTGATTAGCAAGAGCAGGGGCAAGCACAGTAGCCATCATTGCAGTGGCCGTCGTAGTGGACAGAGTCAGAGTGGTGGTCTTGAGGTTTTAGCTCTTCGAAGCTTCAGCGAAGAGAGGCTTCAGTTCCAGAAAGCAAAAGAAAAGTTCAAGCCTAAGTTTTTTTCCCCTTCCCTTCTTTATATCTGCTCAGCTAGGACATTAGAGATGCCAACAGAGTTAAGGACGGAGGGCATAATGCTCCTCTTGCAGGATGTGGGAAGGCAGGGAGACCTCCGGTGTTACTGACAACTACAACTGTGAGAAATGCATCCAGCTGCAGCTTCAAACAATCTGCGTTATGGAGCTGGAACTGGAACTGGATTATTCAGGAGGCTGAG
Organism: Mobula birostris; assembly: GCF_030028105.1. NCBI lineage: Eukaryota > Metazoa > Chordata > Chondrichthyes > Myliobatiformes > Myliobatidae > Mobula > Mobula birostris. The sequence goes on along the minus strand of NC_092383.1, from coordinate 46,713,996 downwards.
GGGGTGATAGGACATATAGAGGGGTAGTTACATGCAAGATGCAGGACACAGTAAACTAGGTGACATTCAGGAAGGGAAAGGGGTTAAGGAGCCAATCCAGAATACTGCTGAGGCCATCCCCCTCAACAACAGGTATAGCATTTTGGATACTGTTGGGAGGATGACCTAACCGAGGAGAGTCACAGTGGTCAAGCCTCTGGCACTGAGCCTGCCTCTGTAACTCAGAAGGGAAAAGTGGAGAAGAGGCATGCTGTGGTGACAGGGGACTCATTAGTTAGGGGAAGGGGCAGGAGGTTCTGTGGGCAAGAACAAGATTCCTGAATGGCATGTTGCCTCCCGGGTGCCAGGGTCCAGGATATCTCAGATCAAGTCCTTAGCATTCTTAATTGAGAGGGTGAAGAGACAGAAGTCGTGGTCCATGTAGGTACCAATGACATGGGTAGGATGAGTGACGAAGTTCTGCATAGGGAGTTCAGGGAGTTAGGTGTAATTTAAAGGGCAGGACCTCCAGGATTGCGATCTCAGGATTGCTACCCATGCCATGTTGGTGTAGGAGGGAGGGAAAAAGTTTTTGGATCATTGGGCTCTCTAGTGAGCAAGGCTTTGTGTGTGGGAAATCATGTCTCACAGATTTGTTTGAACTTTTCCAAAGTGACGACTAAGAATGGACTTTATCAAGGCTTTTGACAAAGTCTTGCATGGTAAATTGGTGCTGAATGTGAGAACAAATGGGGTACAGAGTGAGATGGCCACTTGGAAGCAAAATTAGCTTGGTTTTAGGAATCAGACAGTAGTGGAGAGTTGTTGGAGAGTGATGCAATTTAGTGAGTTACAACAGTGCAGGACTTACACAGTGAATGACAGAGTGCAGGAAAGTGTTGTGGAACAGGGAGACTTCAGTGTACATACTGAAAGAGGTGACCCAGATAGTGGAGGCATATGGCATGCTTGCCATCATTGAACAGGACTAAGAATTGGGATGTCTGTATAGCAGAATAGTGAGATTGCGCCTGAAATAACATATGCAGTTCTGATTGCCAAGAGAGTGCAGAAAACATTCACAAGGATGTCGCCTGGCTGGAAAGCTCGAGTTATAACAGACTGGATTGCCTGGGACTGTTTTCCCTGGATCAGAGGAGGCTGAGTAGTGACTTAAAGGTTTGTAAAATGATGAGGGGCATGAGTTGGGTGGATGGGCAAAGGTAGGGTAGTCTAAAACTAGAGGGCAGAGATTTAAGATGAGAGGGGTAGGGATAAAGGGAACATAAGATAAACTTTGACACAGAGTGCATGGAATGAGGTACCAGAGGAAAAGGTATATATAATGACAATATTTGAAAGCTCAATTTCATTGGTTTGGAGGGATACAAATTAAACACATGGAAATGGGACAATCATAGGTATACAACTTGATCAGCATCGATGTGTGAGTCAAAGGGTCTGTGTCCATGCTGTATAACTCTAGAGGTCAATGGATACACTGGGATATCGATCAGTTGCAGACATGGTGGCAAAATGATAGATGGAATTTAATTCACTAAGGTGTGAGGTGTTATACTTTGGGAGATCAAAATGTAAAGGGACAGGAATTAACAGCAGGAGCCTTAATGGCATTGTTATTCACAGGGATTTGGGATCCAAGTCATGTAATGGCTGCACAGTGTAATAGGGTGGTAAAGAAGACGTTGGTTGCCTTTCGTAGTCAAGGTATTGAGTTCACAAGTTAGGTTAGGCTACATGTGGTATACTGCATTCAGTTTTTGTCTCCCATTATCAGGTCAATGTAGAACATTTGGAGAGGATGCAAAACTGGCTTATTTTTTATTTTATTTTATTGACATAAAGCACGGAATAGGCCTTTCCAGCTCTTCAAGCTATGCCACCCAGTGAGTTAATCACAGGACAATTTACAATGACCAATAAATCTACCAAACCGTACGTCTTTGGACTGTGGGAGGAAACTGGATCACCCGGAGGAAACCCACTTGGTCACAGGGAGAACGCACAAACTCCTTACTGGCAGCGGTGGGAATTGAACCCCGATCACTCATACTGTAAAGCTTTCTGTTAACCACTACGCTATTGTCCCACCCTATGCTGGACACTGTCTGGATTAGTCGGCATACACTATAAAGATAGGTTGGACAAACCTTGAAGCTTAGGGGAGACTTGATAGAGGTTTAAAAGATTATGAGAGGCATAGATAGAACAGACAGCCAGCATCTTTTTCACAGGCCAAAATGGCAAATACCAAAGGGCACGCATTTAAGAAAGGAGGGTTTAAATTCAAAGATGTAAGATGTGCGGGGCAAAATGTTTAGTATGAAGAGAGTTGTGGGTGTTACCAGAGGTGGTTGTGGAGGTAAATATGATAGGAGTTTAAGAAGCACATGGATATGCAGGAAATGCAAGGATGTATGCGTTGTTAAGGCAGAAGGGATTAGTTCATTTTGGCATTTAATTACTGGACAACATTGTGTGCTATCGGGCCAGTTCCTGTGCTTTACTATTCTATGGGTAATGACGCAGTGCAAAAACATCCTACTCAGAACAGATTTCTAATCAGAACTTTCCAAAGCTGAGAAAAAGTTGAATGTCAACTGGAAACGATTGGTACACCAAATAGCCTTGTGTGTTCTAATAAATCTGTGAATTTTAAAGTCAAATATTGTCATTCACTGGACTTTGACTTTATGTTCATGTTTACCCAGGTGTAGTAGAAATCTTACTTGCAGCAGCATCACAGATACATGCATCAGATAGAGAGCATTCACAAGAAATAAAACAATTTGTTTGTACAAGAACAAAAACACGATTAGAGCAAAATGAAAGTGTTATAGTTTAAAGTGATCAAAATAATCACACTCTTGCTGAATTATCCTAATTAGGGTTGTGCTGGTTGCTTGATGGTACCTCCTGCTCAATGGTAGCTCAATGGTAACCCGATGGCGAGGACCTGTGATGATGGATTTTGATTTTTTGATTTGATTTTGATTTGAAAGTGGGGGGGAAGGGGGAGATCCAAAAAGAACCTTTTTGGATCTCCCCCTCCCCCTCCCACTTTCAAATCTCTTACTAGCTCTTCTTTTAGTTAGTCCTGATGAAGGGTCTCGGCCCGAAAAGTCGACTGTACCGCTTCCTAGAGATGCTGCCTGGCCTGCTGTGTTCACCAGCAACTTTGATGTGTGTTGTTTAAAATAAAGCTTATGCTTTACATGCTTCTCTCAAAGACAGCCAAAGTCTGCTTGGTTTTACTTAAGAGACTAGAGTACAGCGCAGTTAGTGTTGGTAACTTCAGTCCCCACTGCCACTTTCTGGCAGACGAAAACAACTGTTCTATAATACTTCCTATCATCTCCTCGAAATTACTCACTAAGCTCCAAGACGTAGGCCTTGATACAACTGGGATAAGAACATGGATAACTCCACTTACCTCAACTCTGCACTGATTTTATAATATATGGACTAACATTGAAAGACTCCACAACTCATGTTCTCAATATTATTTATTTATTGGGGGGGGGGGCATCACGTGATGACATGGGATTGAGACGTGTAAATCCAGCTCTCCCGTAAAAAATCAGCAAAGTACCGTTTAAACCAAGTAAAGTTAATAAATACTTTCCAAAAACTACTTATAAACTTTGTAAGACTACTCTATGATATGCCTTGTAAACCTCAACAGAAGAAGTCTGTTGTTGTGAAGTCGCTGCGAGATGGGAAGAAAAAAGGGCCTACTGCAGCAACGGAGCCTCAGATTCAGGTTGGATCTCCTTCAGAGGAGACGCATTTTATCTCTGGCGTAAAAGAACGGGGAGCAATGGCGGCTGTAACGGTCTCTCGGAAGAAGATGCCGGAATTGCGCATGCGCAAATCGACACAATTTAAACTACAAGAACCGACAGCCACTGCAGCTGAAAGTGACTCAGAGTCAGAATTGGATATCGCAGAGAATACAGATGAAGAAGAGGAGGAAGAACTGGAAGAGATTGTAAGTAAAGGAGACGATGGAGACATAAGAGAGGCTTTATTGCAGTTAACGGCTGAATTAAGAAAATTAAGAACAGAGCTTAGAGACGTGAAGATGTGCTATGATAAAGCTATGAAAAGACAGGATAAAATGGATAAGAAACTTCAGAAAATGGAAAGAACAATCGAGCATATTAACGATAGAGTGGAAAAAACAGAAAATAATGTGCTTGTCTGGAACACGGAAAGAAATCAACTCTTGGAGAAAGTGGACGTGTTGGAAAATTTTAGTAGACGTAATAACATTAAAATTGTTGGTCTCAAAGAAGGTATAGAGGGAGATAATCCAATAGAATTTTTTTCAAAGATGGATCCCGAAAACCTTGCAAATGAAAGAGGAAGACCGATCAATTGAAATTGAGCAGGTACATAGAGCTCTGAGACCAAAACCACAAGATGACCAATATCCACAATCAATTTTAATCAAATTCTTAAGATTTCAAGACAAAGAAAGGATTCTACAGGCGGCTGCCCAAGCTGCCAAGAAGAGAAAAGGGCCACTGATGATAGAAGGGAAGAAAATTTTTTTCTACCGACATAAGTTATGAACTTTTGAAAGTAAGGAAGAAGTTTAAATCCAAAGAAAAAAGCCCTATGGAATCACAGTTATCAATTTATATTGCGTTATCCTGCAACCTTGAAGATTTTCTTGCCTGGTGGAGAAAAAAGATTTTTTGACGATTACCGGAAAGCGGAGGAGTTTGTGCCAGATTCTTTGAATATTCACCAGATACAAGATCAAACTTAGGGGAGCGAGATGGATTGAAGATGAAGATTGGATCAAGGATTAGGCCTGTTGAATTTTTAGGCAGATGAATATATAAATATATTATTAATTATATGAGGGAGGGGAAGAAAGGTTAAAATTTGAGGAATATTAGTTGGGAATAATAACATTAATTTTTTTCTATATATATATATATATATATATATATATATATATATAATTGTTTGTTATGGGGGAGTTGGAAAATACACTGTCCAATCGCTACGTTATTCATGTCTGCAAGCGTGGCAATAGCCACGACCCGCACAATGGAGGGGGGTAGTGTTGTGCATCTTTTCATTCACAACATTAGTGGGGGGGGTATTTTGTTTTTTCTTTTTTTGTATCTTATCTATCTTTTTTTTCTTTTTGCCTGGATGATTGGGAGGGAAACACATAGCAACATGGTGAAGTTCAAAGAGATTCCCCAGGGAACTATGAGAGTTGAGAAGCTAAATAATGTTTTAGATTTTAAGAGATAAATATGTAACATTTTTGAATATTTGGACCCCTTATTTATAGCTCCGATGATGAAAATCTGGGTTCCTTGGGGGAAAGTAACAAATATATATTAAATTTATTTTTATCCCATGGAGCATGTGCAAACCTACCAATATTCAGGCGGTTCCTTTTTTTTTTCTTTTCTTTTTAGGTAGGAGTATATATCGGGGGGGGGAGGGTTAAGGGGAGGGGGGAGGGTAGATAATTTTTTTCTCTCATATATCACTTGAAAACTCAATAAAAATTATATATATAAAAAAAATTTATTTATTTTGCACATTGATTACTTGACAGCCTTTGATTGCATATAAATTGTCATTGATTCTATTGCATTTCTTTGTTCTACTGTGAACACCTGCAAGAAAATAAATCTCAAGTTGTACATGGTGACACAAATGTACTTTGATTACAAATTTATTTTGAACTTTGTTAAGAGATAAATTTGCTAACTGGGTGCAAATATCAAAATGTCAGGATCTTCTGATCACACCTGGAGAAGGAGCAAACATTTCCCCACACAGCTTTCTGTTGATTTATATCAGGGTTTCTCAACAGGGGCTCCACGAGATCATGATTAAAAAAAAACGCATCATTTTTTGGACTTCATGCTCTCAGTAGTGGGCAGTGACCCAGCAGCACCATTCGCAATCTTGTTAGCGGTCTCTCAGCCTAGTGTGGTGGTGTGCAGTAGGACCGCGTTTATTTGATTGAGGGCATTCTCAGTTTCTGACACAAGGTAGGGGAAGCCATTGATATTTGGTGAGTGCTGTACTGCATGGAAGGGAGGCTGGTAGGCTGATAATTGGTGAGTCCTTTTCTGCATGGAGGGGAGGCGGTAGGCTGATGAGGAGCATGAAGCGCTTTTACCAACCACTACATGAACCCGCCTATTTTTATATTTTATTGACTCCTGTGTTTTACAGATATGTCTGATGGTCCAATGTGACGATTTTTGAACTTCCACCTTCTGAGTCTTTTTACTGCACTAGTGCAACAACGGACACACAAAAAAAATGTCTTTACAATGAAACCTACTTATCAATGGATTTTATATGGACTGGACTGGTGATCCAAGTTGTCCTACTCCATTGCCTAATCTGTGGCAAACTACTTACAAATGCAGTAATAACTCCTGCAAAATTGAAAAAACACTTGCCTACAAGTCACAGCCAAATGATGCAAAAAAGTGCTGATTATTTTAAATGGCTATTGGAATCTCAAACCACAGAGTAAAGCTTTTGTTAATAAACTCACAGTCAGTAAAAGGAACCAGGAATTAGAACTTGTTACCCAGAAAAGGAAAAATGTCATACAGTTGGTGAGAACCTAATAATGCCAGCATGTAAAATTACCATGGGTATAATGCTGAGACAAGATGCAGTACAAGAAACTGAAAAGATTTCATGCTCAATGATGATGACGGCTGGTTCTTTGCTTGCAAAGATCAGGAGGGAAGAAGAGTCTTCAGGAGTGATCGTTAATGACTGCAGAGGCCAATTCTGGATCTGCAAAATCTGGAGCAGTAGGGGCACAGGAACAGCTGGGATGCAGGCACTTGGGTAGTGGTATTGTTCCTGTGTCTCCACTTTTCTTCAGCAGTTGCTCTTCTGGATTGCTCAGAATTCTTGGCTGTACCATGGATCAGCATTCTCCAGTGGTCTCTGTCACAAGCCAGCTGCTGCCACTCATTGACCTCAATATTTGCCTGACAGAGCTGCTGCTTAAGTTGTCCTTTGCACCTGTTGCACGGGGGACCACAATCTCTCTTGCCCTGAGAGAGTTCTCCATAGATTACTACTTTCAGTAACCTAGAGTTGCCCATGCGAGACACGTGGCCTAGCCAGTGAATCTGCCTAGCAGCAAAGTGACTTCAATGCTTGGAAGGTGAGCCTTCTCCAGGACCTTGCAACTGGAGTTGCTTGCGGTACAAGACCCAGGCTTCGTAGCCGTATAGTAGTGTCATGATCTGTAGGCCTGGATTTTTGTGGACAGACAGAGCAGGTGGTTCTTCCACAAAAGTGTAAGGGGGTTTCTTTTTTATTGTCACTGCATAGTCTAATTAAAATGGCTTCTTTGTTATGTTATAATTGAAAGGGCTTCTTTGTCATGTTAACTGCTGAGAAAGTCCTCCCACTAGCAGTTTGTTTGGATCACGATACTGATAAGAAAGGTGTTACGAACCAATTGGGATAGTTGTTATGCTTTTGGTGTGGCTGAAGATATTGTATGCGCGGGGTTTTGGGGGAGAAGGCAGGAGAGAGAGATAGAGGATGGACCGGGTGCTGTGAGTCCGCTAACAGGGTCGGACCCCAAGCAGGGCGTTCGACGAGGAGAGGAGACAGAGATGGATTCGTGTGGAGTGTCTGGTCGACCACCGGTGTTGGTCCCAGGCAGCCGGTCGAGGTGGTCCGAGAGGTCTCAGGGTGAAGAAGAGGAGTCCTGAGCTTCAACTGTTTGTGCACGAAGAGATTGAACTTTGATAAGTGTGGCGCCTTTTATTTTCCTTTTATATTTTGTTCTCTATTAATTATATAGTTCCAGTAATATCTATAAACTGTAAATCATTTAATCGTATCTGGTGTGTTGTCTGTTATTTGGGCAGGGTGGGGTACCTCACACAGCATCCAAACAAACTAATTACCCAGTTTGGCGGGGCCGAGGCTGTTTCCCTAGACGACAGTGAGCCGAGCGACCCTGAGGCTTGGCCCGGGGGCTACATTGTGTGGGCTTTTGTTCGGGATTGGATCTACTGGTATGTTGTGTGGTGGCCCTGTTTAAATCAGTAATGTGTGTCTCTGTGGGTTATTTGCTGGTTATTGCTGCATGCGTGGTGGGTGAGGTCTTTGTTTGAGTAGAGACTAGCATTGACGAGTTGGGGGTGGAACTCGGGGCTGTCCATGCTGTTGGGAGAGAGAGGAAAGAGTGGTCTGATTCAGAGGTAGTGTCCACGAATAAATGTTCTAGCTCTGGCAGGCTCTGCCTGGCGCTTGGGATAGTGTCCACCCCAAGAGGGGCGGAGGCATGCGAGATGTGGGCAGAGCGGATCTCTCAGTTGTTAGATGAGTGGCAGTGCTCGGTTGAGGGAGAGCGACAGGGATTGGTTGAAAGTTTGAGTAGACGGCTGGTGACGGTGTTAGAGCTGTCAGGCTCACTTACACCATAGTGACAGCTGTCGGTTATTTGAAAGAGGGAGGAAAGTTTTCAGTGTGTCTTCTCTGGCTAGGAGGGCAGCTAAATTGCTTGCAGTGCCAGGGGGATCATTTCAGGGGATCAGCCCCTCCTTCAGTTGTTCAGCTGATCAGAGAGGTGTCGGGAAACTTAGCGGAGGCCCAGTGGGGGAACAGCTTGAGGTCTCTGAGGAAGCACGTTCCCAGCAATGTACCAATGAACTTCCGAAAGGAAAAGACCCTATTCCTGAAGGCTTAGAGGGACCACGGCCCAGGGTGTTGTTATGGATACAGGGAAGCGATGCTAAAGCCATCCTCGACCCCGGGGCGCAGGTCAAGTTGTTGTACAGTTCGTTTTACAACCGGTGTCTGAAGCATTTATCCTTGACAACCGCAAGGGCACCGGAGACTTTGGGTACTAGTGGCAGTAGTCATCCAGAAGACAGTGATTGGTTAATGACCCTGGAGTTCATGGGGGCATTGTCTGGGCACCCAGCGTGTCGAGTTGCTTCTGAGGACGTGTGTAGCAGCCTTGAGCCGGAACCGAATTTAAACGAGACCCAGCAGTGGTACGGCCTGGGGAAAGTAGCTGAGGGTGAGACCCTCTTAGTAGATGCTCCGAACCACCACGAGGGAGGGGAGCTGACTGCTGAAGACACCTCCGTGAGAGAGAGGTCGCGGCAACTGGACCCTGGCGCCATGGAAGATGTAGGCAGCGTGCGTGTGGATTATGCAACGTGGTTTAATGTGCTGGATCTAAGGAGTGGATGTTGCCAGATCCCGAGGAGTGCGGCTGTTGAACTGAAGATGGCCATTATTAGTTCCCTAGGATTCTTCCGATCCGAAAAGATGCAAGGGCATATCCAGAGCCCCTGCATCCTTCCCACAGGGCATGAGGAAGACAATGGGGGAAGTGAAGGTGTGTGGAGTTTTGGCGTATGTGGATGACCGCCTAGAGCTTGGATTCGCCTGAGGGGATTATGAGGTGAGGCAAGTGGCTGAGCCTGGGCGACAGAAGCGAAGTGTCAAATGGGGAGGAGTTTTTGGCCGGAGGAGTTTGGTGCAATGTGGGAAAAATGACCCGACATACCAGTTGAACTTCCTGGTGTTGGAACAGACGGTGATGGACCTGGGGATAGAAAGCCAGGTCGTCAATCGGAATGAGACACAGGGGAGAGAGGGGATTTGCACCGCTGAAATGAGTGCTCAGAAATGCCAGCCAGAGACTGAGTGCCACACTTGTGGGATGACCATTGCAGACTTGGAATTCACACTTGTCAACGTGGAGAAGGAGCAACTGCGGTCATGTACTAATGAATTAATCCAGCGAGAAGAAACAATGATCCACCTTCGAAGGGATCAGCAGAAACTCAAGACGTCGATTCAGAAAAGACTGGAAGACTTACAAGTTGGGGAAGATCAAGGAAGTGTTCTGACTAAGGCCAACAGAAAACCAAGAGCCCAGGGAGGGGATTTTGACTACACTCCCGAGGAGGTGAAGAAATGGAGGACAGATCTCGAAAAAGGGAGGCGGACGCTTGAAAAGAACCTTAAGATGATTATCGACAGTTTAAATGAAGTGGAAAAACTGAAAGTCGACCTGGAAGACGTTATCAGGAAGAAAAAACTGGAGGCTGAACATCCTTTAACTGCTGCTTTTCAGGTCGGGGTGGAAGAAGCTGGTGGGGTAACTGCGTCCCAGATTGAAATGGCCGAGAACCGTGAGCCAGAACTGCTGAGGCTGTGGCGAGAGCTGAAGGAGTCCCCGAAGAAGCTGACGTCTCAACTGCAGGAGGCTGAAGGGGTAGCCCCGGCTAAATGTTTCAGTTTGGAGAAACTCAAACAGCAGCTACCAATCGAGGGAATGAGGAAAAATACGGATTCGAACGATGATGTGCTGGACATGTGGTACATGCTACCTTTTGCTAACTTCCCTGTGATTGAGGAAGAGACCTTTGGCACTTCTCCCACTGAGTCAGGTGTAGCGGGGAGGGCTGGCTGTGGGCAGTCTGAGTTACAGCAGGACCAGGAAGGAAAAGAAGCGGGGCCCCGGACACGGGACAGGGGGCTCCGAGTTGTAATGGTGGCCTGAGTGAGAGAAGAGTTGGCAAGCAGGCCCAAGGTATCCCTAGTAGCGTCTGAGCTTTTAGGGTTTAGGTGAGGGGGTATGGAGGTCTCAGAGGATTAGGAAGCTCTCAGATAGGTTGGCCTATGTAGCACCCGTGGACGGGTGGAAAGTCCACTGCTTGGGGAGCAATGTCACTGTGCGTATCTGGATGGGTTTCTGTGTCTGTAGGACTGGTTGGCTAGTTATTTAGAAATCATGAGGACATGACTATTTGGTGGGGGGAGAGTGCAAGGGGGTTTCTTTTTTTTTGTCACTGCGTAGTCTAATTAAAATGGCTTCTTTGTTATGTTATAATTGAAAGGGCTTCTTTGTTATGTTAACTGCTGAGAAAGTCCTCTCACTAGCAGTTTGTTTGGATCATGTTACTGATAAGAAAGGTGTTAAGAACCAATTGGGATAGTTGTTATGCTTTTGGTGTGTCTGAAGATATTGTATGCGTAGGGTTTTGGGGAGAAGAAGGTAGAGAGAGAGAGGATGGACCAGGTAAGTGAGTCCGCTAATGGGGTCGGACCCCGAGCAGAGCGTTCGGCGAGGAGAGGAGACGGAGACGGATTCAAATGGAGCGCCCGGTCGACCACCATTGTTGGTCCCAGGCGGCCGGTCGAGGTGGTCGCAGGGTGAAGAAGAAGGTGTCCTGAGCTCCAACTGTTTGTGCACAAAGAGATTGAACTTTGATAAGTGTGGCGCCTTTTATTTTCCTTTTATATTTTATCCTCTATTAATTATATAGTTCCAGTAATATCTATAAACTGTAAATCATTTAATCGTATCTGGTGTATTGTCTGTTATTTCGGTGGGGTGGGGTACATCACACAGCATCCACACAAACTAATTACCCAGTTTGGCGGGGCTGAGGGCTGTTTCCCTAGACGACAGCGAGCCGAGCGACCCTGAGGCTTGGCCAGGGGGCTACACAAGTTTCTGGAGGTGCCCAAAGGCACTGCTGGCTCTGGGGAGTTGATTGGCAATGTCCCTTACTACCGTAGCGTTGTTGTTGATGGCACTGCCCAGGTAGGTGAACTGCTCAACTGTGGTGACAGGGTGGTCGTCAAGGTGATCTGAGATGAGTTGTATACACCACGAGAGGACTTCTGATGGAGGATCATTGTTTTCTTCAGATTGACCGTTTACCTGAAAGCTCTTACAGCCTTAGCAAACTCAGTAACTGCAGCCTGTAGCACCTCTTGTGTGCATGAGTAGAGCACAGCCATCTGCATATAGTAGCTCAAGAATGGGCTCTTGCGTTGTTTTTGTTCAGGCGAGAAGACAGCCACCTTCAAACAGTACGATAAGTCAACTTAGCGATGACATGTAACATCTGAAGAGGTTTTATGGGATTAACAAAACCTTCTCTATCCAAGTTGATGAGTCAACAGATTTCACCAATAAATGTCAAGTTGTAGCATTTGTAAGATTTGTAAATGATGGTGAAATTCAAGGGAACTTTTTCTGTTGTAAAGATCTGCCCGAAACAAGCAAAGGCCAAGATATAATTAATGTTTTGTCTTCATATGTGGAAACAAAAGGTCTGTTTTGGTGGAACTGTGCTGGTACCTGTACTGATGGTGCCCTATGAAAGGTTGGCTCCATGAGAGGTTTCCTTGTAAAAAAAAAGAGAGAAAATCCTGGCAGTGCCACAATACACTGCTTTTTTCACAGTGAGCTGCTAATGTCAAAAACCCTTGGAGATGAAATGAAAAATGTTCCGGATGATACTACAAAATTAATTATTTTTTTAAATTAAATTAAATTAATTAGTTCACTTAATTAAACAAAGACCAGTTCACTCAAGAAAATTTAAAATACCATGTGAAAACCAATCTCCTGCTACATACAGAAATCCCACGGCTTAGTTATCAAAGGGGGTTTGAATTGAAAGGTGAAGTGCAGGAGTACTTTCAAGAAAATAGTATGCCAGATTTTGCTGAGTGCTTTGAAGATAGCCTACTTAGCACACATTTTTCATCATATGAACCAGTTGACCAAGTCTCTGCAAAGCCCTGGAGAAAATGTTTTGACTTCAAATGACAGAATTCTTGGATTTTAAAAGGAAGCTGAATCTTTGGAAAAATCAGGTTGCAAAAGGAAATCTTGAAATGTTCCCACTGCTGTTTGCCTTGAGAGTGAGGAAGGATCAGAGAGTCTCGAGTCTTATTGAAAACCACCTGCTAGAACTGCAGAACAAAATTGAACAGTATTTTTCCTCCCTTTCAACACAAGTGTATGACTTAATTTATCAGGTTGCCCCTGAGCTCCTGATGCTCCAAAGAAAACCACCCAAGTTTTTCCAACTGTTCCTTACAACACTAGGCAGCATCTGATGAGCCACCTGCACCCTCTCCAAAGTCTCCACATCCTTCCTGTAAATGTAGCAAAGAAAACTGCAGACAATCCTTCAAACATAGACTAACCAAAGTGTTGGACTTCTGCACCACAACTTATTGGCTTTTATTCTGAAATTCTTGAAATTTAAGTCTTTAATGACTGGCTTCACCATTTCTTTAATCATCTTTCATTCCACCCCACTCTGGGAAGAAAAACCCCACTCTGTGTTTCAGGTCCTTATTACATTCAGAACAAAAAAAAGATACAGGAAGCCATGGTGGAGGAGCACGCCCTCATAACCCACCTCCTCAATGCACTGAAGATGAGATTTACTAACTAAGCAAGTTCTGGACTTCTGTGAAGGAAGAGTATCCTGCCATTCATAAGAAAGCAAGCAACATTTTGCTGCAGTTTTCAACTTTTTAAACATGTGTCAGCAAGCTTGTTCTTGTTTGGCAAGCATGAAGAGCAAGGGTGGACATTGTCTCATTTGAGTTGAAGGTGCCATCCATGTGTGCTTATCTCAAGTTTGATCCAGAATTGAGTATTTGTGCAGCAAAAAAAAACAAACACATACACATTGTACAACCTCCCCAATGCATGTTACTGTGGCCAGTTAACCAACAATTGACACACTTTTGGGTCTGCAGTGGCTTTCTTCCACCTTCAGCTTCCAGCCTTTGTCTCCACATCCACTCACCCTTCTTATGTCATCAGCCCCTTTCTCTTACCCTCTCTACACTTATCACCCACCAGCCACTGTCTGAAGAGTTAGGTGAGGAGGTATGGAAGTCTCAGAGAATTAGGAGACCACCAGATAGGTTGGCCTACGTAGCGCCTGGGGAACAGGGCATGATCTCTACTGTTTTGGGGAGCTAGGTCACTGCTTTCTGCACCTGGATTGGGCTTTGTGTTTTACAGGAAGGGTTGGCGAATTATCTCAACATCATGAGGGCATGACTTCATTCGGTGGGGGGAGAATGTAGGGTTTCTCTGTAATGTTAACTGCTAAGGCTAATGTAATGGCTTCTCTGTAATGTTAACTGAAGAGGTAATAGTTTCTCTGTAACAGAAATGTTTGGGTTATAACTAGAGATAATGGGTGACTATCCAATGGGGGAAATGTTTTTTTCTTGTGTGCCTGAAAGCTGTTGGTTTCGCGGACTTTTGCCAGAAGGCGCGAGGGAAATTAAGAGAGGAGACGTGACTTGTGCGAGTCGGTGGGCCGTCCGACTGGGGGGTCCGAAGGAGGAGATCGATGGTGGAAGAAGAATTGCTGGACTGCCTGAGCTCCGACTTTGTGTGCACATGACTGTTTAATAAGATTATTGACGCCTTTTCTTTTATATTTTGTTTTGCTACTAATCAAGAGTAAGAGTTATAAAGCTTAGTCATTTATTCTCATATTGTGTACGGTTTGTTATTTCGGTGTACTGATTTGTAACAGGGGACACATCACACAGCATCCACCCAAATGAGATTTCTTAAGTTTGGCCGGGCAGTGGGGTTATCACCCCCTAGATTAAGCTGCTAGAAGAAGCAAGTGTTACATACTATTTTGCCATTTGAGTATTTTTTCATTTTTGGAATACATTGTCCTGCACCTTTCACTTGCCCCAGAAACTCACACCGTTGCTGCTCTGCTGTCATCCTGCCAGCAGCTCCTTCCACTTTACTTTACTTTGGCCAACTCCTCTCTCATACCACTGTAATTTCCATTACTCCACTGAAATACTGCGATGTCAGACTTTACTTTCTCCCAATCAAATTTCCCATTGAACTCAATTATATTGTGATCACTGCCTCCTAAAGGCTCTTTTACCTTAAGCTCCCTAATCGCCTCTGGTTCATCACATAGAACTCAATCCAGTACAGCTGATCCCCTAGAAGACTCAACAACAAACTGCTCTGAAGAGCCATCTCATAGGCATTCAACAAACTCATTCTCTTGATCCATTACGACCTGATTTTCCCCAATCGACCCATGTTAAAATCTCCCATGGCTATCATAACATTGCCCTTTTGACATGCCTTTTACATTCCAGCTACTATTGGGAGGCCTGTATATAACTGCCATCAGGGTCCTTTTACCCTTGCATTTTCTTAACTCAACTCACAAGGATTCAACATCTTTTCTTATACTCCATGCATTGAGATATAACACTGAGAGCTGTATTTGCTACCCTTTTTGATTTTGCATCCCTAATGCACTGATACTCACCCTGCTGGCTACAACTTTATCCTATTATTTGCCTGCCCTTTGTGACAGTCTAACTGCACGCTATCTTTGCTTTTTCACCATCCACCCTATCCTGAGTCCCTTCATTCCGGTTCCCACCCCGCTGCCAAATTAGTTTAAACCCTCCCAATAGTTCTAACAAAACTGCCCACAAGAATATTGATCCCCCTCAGATTCAGAAGCAACCTGTCCCTTTTGCATAGGTCATACCTCCCCCAGAAGAGATCCCAATGATCCAAGAACCTGAAGCCCTGCCCCCTGCACCATCTTCTCAGCCACACATTTATCTGCCATATCATCCTGTTTCTACCCTCACTAGTACCTGGCACAGGTAGCAATTTAGAAATTACTATTCTGGAGGTCCTGTTTCTCAGCTTTCTACCTAGATCTCTAAATTCTCCCTTCAGGACCTCATTGGTTTTCCTTCCTATGTCATTCCTGTGCTCTCCCTCCATCTATAAAAAGCTGTGGACACGATCCAAGACCTCCCTGACCCTGGCATCAGGGAGACAACGTACCATCCAGGTGTCCACAGAATATTCCGTCTGTTCTTCTGACTATTCTGTCCCCTATCACTACCTCCCCTCTTCTACCTCTTTACCTTCTGCACCACGGAGCCATGCTCAGTGCCAGTAACCTGGTAGCATTCCCCTGGGAGGTCATCCCCCACAACAGTATCCAAAACTGTATACAGGTTTCCCCTGCTATCCAAAAGTAGAGCGTTCCTATGAAACCTTTCGTAAGCCGAAATGGCGTAAAGCGAAGAAGCAATTACCATTAATTTATATGGGAAAAATTTTTTGAGCGTTCCCAGACCCAAAAAAAACTTACCAAATCATACCAGATAACACATAAAACTTAAAATAACACTAACATATAGTAAAAGCAGGAACGATATGATAAATACACAGCCTATATACAGTAGACATAATGTATGTACAGTGTAGTTTCACTTACCAGAATTGGGAAGACAGCCAGCACACTGGAAGGTTCACACATTTTTCTATCATACAGTTCTTTGTAAGCACTCAAAATATCCTGCAAACTTGCCCTAAACCTACGTGCCCTTTCAAAATTAAAGTCATACTTTTCTGTAATCATTGCAGCACTGTCAATTGTAGCGAAAATCCCATGCAGTTAAAAGCTATGGCGGCTTGCTGCAAAACAAACGCTCGCTATTTTCGCCACTCTTGCTGCTCAGATTGCGTGCTGCCTCTATAACGGCTTGTTGCAAAACAAATGCTGAACGCTATTTTCACCTTTTGCCTTTTTTCATAAAAGCGAAAATCCTCTTTGGATTTCTTTCGGTTAGCAAAAACAGGTACTAATGTAGGTCTTTCGTAAAAGCGAAGTGGCGTAAAACAAACTTTTGAAAAGCGGGGGATACCAGTACTTATATTTGATGAGAATGACCACAGGGGTGCTCTGCACTAACTATTCACATTTCCATTTCTCCTGAGCCACCCAGCTGATGATCGTGATTGATCATGTGATAAAGAATTACAACATACACATGGTTACCATCCGGTCACTAGCTGTATCCACTTGTCAATTCTATATAAAAATGGCATTTGTTTGTTCAAACATCAGGACTGTGTGGTGACAGGGGCCACACTGTTCCCCTTGTGAAAGTGTGATTGAGGAATGAGCGCAAGTTTTCAGCATCCAGTTAATCAGTGAGGACACCATCAGCACATCACCTGTAGCACCAGAGGACCCTACACACCTGACCACTGCTACACTAACATTAGAAATGCCTACCATTCTCGCCTTCAACCACATTTCTGACCATTTGGCTGTCCTCCTCCTACCTGCATATAAGCAGAGACTAAAGAGCAAGGCACCAGAGGTGACAACAAAAATAAAAGGGATTGTCATGAGAGGCTACGGGCTGCTTTGAGTCAGTGGAGTGAGCCACGTTCAAGGACTGAGGACCTGAATGAATATACCACAGTTCTCATGGACATTGTAAAGACATTCATGGATGAGCATGACCCTATAAAATCATTGAAGTTTCCCCAACTAGAACCCTGGATGAACCAAAATAGTCAAACTCTGCTGAGGGCTAGACCGGAGGCAATCCATATAGGTGATCCTGGAAAGTACAAGAGGTTCAGGTATGAACTCCAGAAGGCTATCTCATATGCAAAGTGACAATTCCTGGATTAAATTTGAATCCCAGAGGGATGGTTGACAATTGTGACAGGGCTTGAATGCCATCACCTCCTACAGAGAAAAAACAATCAGCAAAAAAATGTTTCACTCCCGCATGAGCTCAGTGCCTTCAATGATTACTTTAACCAACGGAACATAGAGGCACCTTCACAAATCCCCACAGCCCCCAATGACACTGTGATCTCAGGCTCTGAAGATGATGTGAGAGCATCCTCAGGAGGGCAAATCCATAGAAAACATCTGGTCCAAGCAGTTTACCTGGCCGAGCGAGTACTGAAGACTAATCAACAGGCTTACGGATATTTTCAAGCTCTCACTTCAGCAGAGGTACCCAACTATTTCAAGCAGGCTTCAACCACAATCATGCCAAAGAAGAACGTGGTAACATGCCTCAATGACTATCGCCTGGTAGCGCTTAAATACACTACAATCAAGTGCTTTGAGAAGTTAGTCATGAAGCACATCAACTCCTGCCTAAGGAATAGTCTGGATCCACTCCAATTTGTATATGTCACAACAGCTCAAGAGCAGATTCCATTTGATTGATTTGTTACTAGGCTCTGGAACACCTGGACAATGAAGATGCCTATGTCAGGATACTCTTCAATGACTTCAGCTCAGCATTCAATACCATCATCCCCTTAAAACTCACCACTATATAGCATGTATTCTGATAATATATTTACTCTGAACCTGAAACATAGATTTCTCAAATTTCTGGTAATTCCTCCAGTACTCCCCTCTCAACCCTTTTTCCTCATTCCCCACTCTGGTAATCCTCTCACTCCTTCTCTTTTTCTTCCCTATCCTCATGACCTGCCCATCATCTCCTTCTGGTTACTCTCATCTTTCCCTTTACTTCATGGTCCACTGACCTCTCCAATTAGATTCCTTCTTCTTCAGTTCTTTACCTCTTCCACTTATCACCTCCCAATTTCTTACATTATCAACCTTCCTCCACCCAGCATCCCTCTCACCTTTCCTCTTCCCACTCATCAGGAAGAAGGGTCTCGACCTGAAACGTCGACTGTACCTCTTCCTAGAGATGCTGCTTGGCCTGCTGCATTCACCAGCAACTTTGATGTGTGTTGCTTGAATTTCCAGCATCTGCAGAATTCCTGTCATTATGTGTGTGTGTTGCTTCCCCCTCACCTGCTTTCAATGATCAGCTGCCAGCTGGTACTCTTTCCCTTCCCCCCAGCTTATTCTAGCTTCTTTCTAGTCATGAAGAATCTCAAACCAAAACATTGACTGTTTATTCCCCTCCATAGATGCTGCTTGGCTGACTCCAGCAGTTTGTGGTGAGTTGCTCTACATTTCATAATGTTACAGATGACACTGGAAACTGGTCACAATGATGCGCAGACTCAAGGATAGAAGTGGTCTTAATGCAGACTCAGGAATTCCAGAAATAACTTAATGTAACCAGCAAAATGTCCTCAAATCAATATGACATGAAACAGAGAGGAATCAGGCTATTTGGCCCATTGACTCTGTGCTGACCACTGATACTTATCCCATCTTTTATTGTCTATACATTTTCATCAGCTCGCACCCCTCCCAGATTCTACACTAGGGACAATTTACAGCAGCCAAGGTCAGGGTAAAATTTGGATCCCATGTAATGAGACTGTGATTTTATTTGCTGAGCTGCTAGTGTGAATGAAGCACCACCCCTAATATAACTGCTTCTGATTACCCAAATACAAAAGTCACCACCATAGTTTACATCCTACAAGTTTGTACTAACAGTTCAAGTCAGCTTGTAGATGGCTGTATGGAGTACTCAGGTTACCAGAGTGAAATGAGAGAGTGGAATGGAGTATGAAAGGATTTAGATAGAAGTATTTAATGTCTCCAAGTTGTCCTCTTTCTTCAAATGCCAGATATTGGGAAGAGTGAGTGTTAGAATGATGAACTTTGAAATTTTGACTTTAGAGACCAAGATAATCATTTGTAAAGATGGTTGAGTATTTAAGTTCTGAACTATGATCCATCAATAACATTGTCTTATCATGACTGTCATTGCTGAGCTCAAAAAAAAAACACTGCCAAAATATCATGGAACTTGTAAACACAAATGATGCTCTGGCTTTAAGGCAGGGGCTCCAACCTTTTTAATGCCTTGGACCAATACCATTAAGCAAGGGGTCTGTGGACTCCAGGTTGGGAATCCCTGCTTAAAGGCATCAGCAACATAGTATGACTCAAAAAGAAAGGGAATATTATTACAATTATATTTTGCTCTAAGATTATTTAAAAAACAGTAGCAAATGCCTTAAGCTGTTTTCACCTTCTCATCCTTATTTTCTGAAGGAATTCAAAGCATTCCAACTGCCATAATCAGAACCTCAAGCTTGCAGTTGCTGACTTAATTAAATTTCACTTCTACTTGGTATACCAATATATTTTGTTGCTTGTATATCTGCTACACTTGGACTTTCATGGAAAAAGTTTTGGTTTTCATTTTGAGAATTCTGAATGCTATGGGTTTCCAATTTGCATGCATTTCCTGATGCACAAAAAAAGTCTATCAATCTGGAATACAGAGTCATATTATTTGCTGGTTTTCCCTTCCATACAGTTAACAGACCCATCCAGAGGGCAAAGCTTACAAGCTTCCATCACATCTTATGATTTTTAATTAGACAGTCACTGTGCTCCAACTGTAACTGGAGATTAAAATCTTTCTCTACTTCCTTTCTTGTTTGCTCCACTTTCTAGCTTAAAATCCAAAATCATTTCTTGGATTTTCATCAGATTTACCCCCTATATTTTCATCCAATGTACAGGTACACACGTCCAAACAGTTGCCCAAACCTGCAGAATTCGGAATTCTGTGCACAAGTTTAGTCCTCAATAGCTTGTTCTCAATTTGCTAATGAATAAGAAACCATTTCATGTCAGTATGAAAGAACCATCAGGCTCTTGAACCAGAGGGAATAACTTCACTCGTCATATCACTGAACTGTTCCCACAACTCAGATTCACTTTCAAGGACCGTTCATCTCATATTCTCAGTATTTATTACCTATTGATTTAGATTAGATTAGATTATGAGGACACTTAGTCCTCGTTTATTGTCATTTAGAAATGCATGCATTAAATTTACTGATACAATGTTCCTCCAGAGAGATATCACAAGACAAACCAAGACTAAAACTGACAAAGCATATAGTTAATTATAACATATAGTTACAACCATAGTTCCCTCTAAGCTGTGCGCATGTGCACACGCGCACACACGTTTTTCAACCAGCGCACAAAGGAAATTAGTGTGCGCACAAAAAGTTAGTTACCTAAAATAATGTAGTAGTTAACAATTATACTTATTGAAAATAATCCTTTTGCTGTTTCTGTTATCTAGTTAGTCGGTTTTTCAAATACCACAATGCACGTCACTAATTTACGTCACCTCACCTATCCTGTTCTGGTTTGTACAGCTGCATCACGGCAGCAGCCATGTTTGGCGTTCATATCGTAAAGTTTACAAAGATCTGTTTCAAATCCTGTAGATAGCTTACTAAGTTTTTATTGGAAAAAATATTGATTCACTATGTCCAATTCAAAAGAAGCAAAAGAACTGCAAATTTGTTTGAAGTTGAATGGCTTAACAAAATAGTAGAAACTGCTACACCGAAAGCTCATGAGATCATGAACGTTCAGCTAAGAGAAATATTTATGTATGATTTGGAAACTGGCGTTATCTGTTTCTATTGTCGTGATGTGAAAGTTGCTGGAGAATTTGCCAGTGGAAAGAAGTGGAATGATATTTGGAAACTTGACTTTTTAAAAGCGTCATTTGGCAAGTAAATCGCATTTGGATGGTGTACAAAAGCTCAGGCAACAGAACCCGTCATTACCCGTTACAGGAGTACTACGCATGTTATGGTTGAGTGTAGATGAGCGAGAGCGAAAACAGTCAAACCCAGAGGAGATCAAAGTTGAGGTACAAGAATGGTCAGCTTTTGATTTCTCCACAATTGCAGATTAAGACTTCCCATTTGGCGATGAACAAGTTAATACCTTATATCTAAAATATCATGATTTTCTAGCTGAAAATATTGTAATAGTTAGACAGTTTAATGATTTCAAATTTTCCATGCAAGAAAAAATTTAAAACCAACCGATTTCAAACTTTGCTCAAGTGGTGGCATTTGTACTTCAAAATGAACAGATTTGCGACCTTGAACAGTTGAAGGACATGGGGGGAACCTTTCTTGCGTCTAGTGTGGACTGTGAACGAAGTTTTAGCCTAATGAATCAACTCAAAAACAAGCTGAGAAACCATTTAGGTGAATGTCATTTGGATATGTTAATGAGAATCAAAAGTTATCAATGGGATGGAAGTTCTACTAGTCAAGTTAGAGTTTACAAAGAATGGGTAAATGCCAAAGACAGGAGAGAGAAAAAATAACTGAGTGACTTAAATATGATAAAAATTAAATATCTCCAATGTGATGGCATGAACATTGACCTCTCTAAATTCCGTTAATGCCCCTCCTCCCCTTCGTACCCCATCCCTATTTATTTATTATTATGATGATATTTTTCTTTCCCTCTTTTTTTCCTCTCTTTTTTCTCCATCTGTCCCTCTTACTATAACTCTTTGCCCATCCTCTGGGCTTCCCCCTCTACTTTCTTTCTCCCTGGGCCTCCCATCCCATGACACTCTCCCTTCTCCAGCCTTGTATACCTTTTGCCAATCAACTTTCCAGCTCTTAGCTCCATCCCTCCCCCTCCTGTCTTCACCTATCATTTTGGATCTCACTCTCCCCCTCCCACTTTCAAATCTCTTACTATCTCTTCTTTCAGTTAGTCCTGACGAAGGGTCTCAGCCCAAAACATCAACTGTACCTCTTCCTATAGATGCTGCCTGGCCTGCTGTGTTCACCAGCATTTTTTGTGTGTGTGACTTAAATACATATGTTATTTTGTTGTTAATCTGTGCACTTTTATGTCAAATATTTTGTAAACCTACATAAACTGTCCCATGTGTGCATTCAGTGCGCACATACTTTTGTCACAGGAAAAAAACTTGCACAACGTAAGACTTTTGTGCACACTGACTACTAAAAATTAGAGGGAACATTGGTTACAACAGTGCAAAGCAATACCATAATTTGATAAAGAGCAGACCATGGGCACGGTAAAAAAAAGTCTCAAGTCCCGATGGCCCCATCATCTCACGCAGACAGTAGAAGGGAGAAACTCTCCCTGCCTTGAACTTCCAAGCGCCGCAAACTTGCCGGTGCATTGGAAGCACCCGACCATAGCCGACTCTGAGTATTATTATTATTTTCCCCTTTCTTTTTGTAGTTGCACATTTTGTTGTTTTCCCCCCACAATGTTTTTTTCTACCATCCTGTTGGGTACCGTCTTTCATTGAATCTATTGTATTTTTTGCATTTACTGTGACTACCTGCAAGGAAGTGAATCTCAGGGTTGTATATGGTGACATACATGGACTTGGATAATAAACTTTATTTTGAAATGAACAAGACATACCAAATATACATTTAGTACAGGTTTCCCCTGCCCTCCGAAGGTAGAGCGTTCCTATGAAACGGTTTGTAAGCCGAAATGTCGTAAAGCGAAGAAGCAATTACCATTTATATGGGAAAATTTTGTGAGCATTCACAGACCCAAAAATACCAAATCATACCAAATAACACATAAAATCTAAAATAACAGTAATACATAGTAAAAGCAGGAATGATATGATAAATACACAGCCTATATAAAGTAGAAATACTTTTCCACAATCATTACTGAACTGTTCTCCATAGCGAAAATCTCAAGCAAGCGCCGTCGGCAGAAAATCTCACGCAAGCGCTGTTGGCAAAAACACGGCGCAAGCGCTCTCCAGTAACCTTTCAGCTATGAAGCTGCCAAATCATACCAAATAACACATAAAACCTAAAATAACAGTAACATATAGTAAAAGCAGGAATGATATGATAAATACACAGCTTATATAAAGTAGAAATACTTTTCCACAATCATTGCCTGAACTGTTCTCCATAGTGAAAATCTCATGCAAGCGCCGTCGCAAAAACACGGCACAAGCGCTCTCCAGTAACCTTTAAACTATGAAGCTGCCAAATCATACCAAATAACACGTAAAAATACACAGTCGATATAAAGTAGAAATAACGTATGTACAGTGTAGTATCACTTACTGGAATTGGGAAGACAGCGCACAGCACACTTATGGTGGTGTGTTAGGCTGATGATTCGGAGTTTGGGTGGTGCAGTGGCCCCCACCCTCTGGGCCGCCGAGCGATACATTGCCACAAGGCACGCAGGGGTGCCGCAGTAGCTGGGAGGCACACAGCACATCTTTAAGAAAAAAGCCGAAATAAACATGCTAATTTATTAGGTGCTGCCCGGCACATAATTGTCGGCCCAGATTAGTACCGATTGCATCGCCTTTGATCTGGGCCGACATTTATGTGTGGGGCGGCACCTAATTAGTTAGCATGTTTATTTCGGCCTTTTTCTTAAAGATGTGCTGTGCCTCTCCCGGCTACTGCTGCATTCTCCACGAATCGGTACAATATCTGTCTGCGGCCCGGGTGTTGGGGTGGTGGGGCACTGGGGTGTCATCTCGTTGTCTGTTTCCATTAGAGCAGGCAGCTCATCTTCTCCTATGACTGCCTGCCTCAATGTCGAAGTTCATCGTCTGCTGTGGAAGGCTTGCTTGACTGCTGAGCCTCGCGCATTTTTCTATCATACAGTTCTTTGTAAGGACTCAAGCTATCTTGCAAATATCCCCTAAACCTACGTACCCTTTCAAAATTAAAGTCGTACTTTATCATTGCAGCGAAAATCTCATGCAGTTGCTTCACGTTCAGTTCGCTACTGCATTCGGTTTCGATCATTATCCTTTCCTCTTCCAATTGCATCAGCTCTTCATCTATCAGTTCTTGGTCATGGGATGCCAAAACCTCTTCAACATCATCTTCGTCAGCTTCCACAAGCCAAACTCACTTCATCCTTACTTCGTTCACCACATTCAAAACACTTAATTATGTCTAGTTTTACGCTAAGTGTAACACCCTTACGAGCTCTTTCAGGCTTTTCCGATACCTTAGAACTCATCTTGCTAACGGCTGCTCACAGGCATGCGTTTAAGCAATGCTGTTCCGAATCTGGGGGAGAGTGGCTGCTCGGGTCGCACGCTGATTTTTTTCGCGCACTGAATTTTTTTCATAACAGTGAAAACACCTTCTGAAAGCGAAAACAGGGTACTAATGTCAGTCTTTCGTAACAGTGAGATTTCGTAAAGCGAACGTTCGAAAAGTGGGGGACACCTGTATCATGAATGATGGATGAAGTGGCAGAAGTAGTATGCAGCCCCCCTGGCCACCCTCAGGGTCGCTCGGCTCGCTGTCGTCTAGGGAAACAGCCTCGGCCCCGCCAAACTGGGTAATTCGTTTGTGTGGATGCTGTGTGAGGTACCCCACCCCGCCCAAATAACAGACATTACACCAGATGCAATTAAATGATTTACAGTTTATAGATATTACTGGAACTATATAATTAAAAGAGAATAAAATATAAAAGGAAAATAAAAGGCGCCACACTTATCAAAGTTCAATCTCTTCGTGCACAAAACCATTGGAGCTCAAGGACCTTCTTCTTCACCCTGTGACCCCTCGGACCACCTCGACCGGCCGCCTGGGACCAACAACGGTGGTCGACCAGACGCTCCACACGAGTCCGAGTCCGTCTCCGTCTCCTCGCCGAACGTCCCGCTCGGGGTCCGACCCCGTTAGCGGACTCACAGCACCTGGTCCATCCTCTGTCTCGCTCTCCCGCCTTCTGCCCCAAAACCCCGCGCATACAGTATCTTCAAATACACCAAAACCATAACAACTATCCCAATTGGTAAATAGCACCCTCTTATCACCCTCTAAACCACAATAAGCTGCTAGCGCAAACTTTCTCAGCGTTAAAGCACAACAAAGCCGCATTCCCCAGATTAACATAACAAAAACGCCATTTTAATTAGCCTCCGCAGTAACATAAAAATCGAAACCCCCTTACACTCTCCCCCCACCAAATAAAGTCATGTCCTCATGACTTCTAAATAACTCGCCACCCAGTCCTACAGACACACAACACACACATACACAGATACACACAGTGACAGTGCTCCCCAACCAATGGACCTTACTCCCGTCCCACGGGCGCTAAATAGGCCAACCTATCTGGGAGCTTCTTAACCCTCTGAGACCTCCGTACCCCCTCACCTAAACCCACAAGGCTCAGACACTACTAGGGATACCTCGGGCCTGCTTGCCAACTCTTCTCTCACTCAGGCCACCACTACAGCTCGGAGCCCCCTGTCCCGTGGCCGGGGCCCCGCCTCTCCTCCTTCCTGATCCTGCTGTAACTCAGACTGCCCACAGCTAGCCCTCCCCACTACACCTGACTCAGTGGGAGAAGGGCCAAAGGTCTCTTCCTCAATCACGGGGAAGTTAGCGAAAGGCAGCATGTACCACATGTGCAGCACATCATCCTTCGAATCCGTATTCTTCCTCATTCCTTCGATCGGTAGCTGCTGTTTGAGTTTCTCCAAACTGAAACATTTAGCTGGGGCTACCCCTTCAGCCTCCTGCAGTCGAGACATCAGCTTCTTCGGGGACTCCTTCAACTCTCGCCACAGCCTCAGCAGTTCTGACTCAGGGTTCCTGGCCATCTCAATCTGGGACGCAGTTACCCCACCAGCTTCTTCCACCCTGACTTGAAAAGCAGCAGTTAAAGAATGTTCAGCCTCCGGTTGTTTCTTCCTGAGGACGTCTTCCAGGTCAACTTTCAGTTTTTCCACTTCATTTAAACTCACGATTGTCACCTTCAGGTTCCTTTCAAGCGTCCGCCTCCCTTTTCCGAGATCTGTCCTCCATTTCTTTACCTCCTCGGGAGTGTAGTCAAACTCCCCTCCCTGGGCTCTCGGTTTTCTGTTGACCTTAGTCAGAACACTTCCTTGATCTTTCCCAACTTGTAAATCTTCCAATCTTTTCTGAATGGACGTCTTGAGTTTCTGCTGATCCCTTCGAAGGTGGGTCATTGTTTCTTCTCGCTGGATTAATTCGTCAGTATATGACCGCAGTGCGGTGCAAATCCCCTCTCTTCCCTGTGTCTCATTCAGATTGACGACCTGGGTTTCCATCCCCCGGTCCACCACCGTCTGTCCCAACACCAGGAAGTTCAACTGGTATGTCGGGTCATTTTCCTCACATTGCACCAAACTCCTCCGGCCAAAAACTCCTCCACATTTGACACTTCGCTTTGGTCACCCGGGCTCAGCCAC
Organism: Mobula birostris; assembly: GCF_030028105.1. NCBI lineage: Eukaryota > Metazoa > Chordata > Chondrichthyes > Myliobatiformes > Myliobatidae > Mobula > Mobula birostris. The sequence goes on along the minus strand of NC_092383.1, from coordinate 46,687,347 downwards.
TCGCCTCGCCTCATAGTCCCCCCAGGCGAATCCAAGCTCTAGGCAGTCATCCACATACGTCAAAACTCCACACACCTTCACTTCCCCCATGGTTTTCCTCATGCCCCGCGGGAAGGATGCAGGGGCTCCGAATATGCCCTTGGGCATCTTTTCGGATTGGAAGAATCCTAGGGAACTAGTAAAGGCCATCTCCGGATCAACAGCCGCACTCCTCAGGATCTGGCAACATCCACCCCTCAGATGCTGCACATTAAACCACGTCGCATCATCCACACACACGCTGCCTTCATCTTCCACGCCGCCAGGGTCCAGTTGCCGCGACCTCTCTCTCACTGAGGTGTCTTCAGCGGTCAACTCCCCTCCCTCGTGGTGGTTCGGAGCATCTACTAAGAGGGTCTCACCCTCAGCTACTTTCCCCAAGCCGTACCACCGCTGGGTCTCATTTAAATTCGGTACTGGCTCAAGGCTGCTACACACGTCCTCAGAAGCAACTCGACACACTGGGTGCCCAGAAAATGCCTCCATGAACTCCAGGGTCATTAACCAATCATCACCTTCTGGATAACTACTGCCACTAGTACCCAAAGTCTCCGGTGCCCTTGCGGTTGTCAAGGATAAATGCTTCAGACACCGGTTGTAAAACGAACTGTAAAACAACTTGATCTGTGCCCCGGGGTCGAGGATAGCTTTAGCATCGCTTCCCTCTATCCATAACGACACCCTGGGGCGTGGCCCCTCTAAGTCTTCAGGAATAGGGTCTTTTCCTTGCGGAAGTTCAGTGGTACATTGCTGGGAACGTGCTTCCCCAGAGACCCCAAGCCGTTCCCCTCACTGGGCCTCCACTAAGTTTCCCGACACCTCTCTGATCAGCTGAACAACTGATCCCCTGAGATGATCCGCCTGGCACTACAAGCAATTTAGCCGCCCTCCTCGCCAGAGAAGACACACTGAAAACTTTCCCCCCTCTTTCAAATAACTGACAGCTGTCACTACGGTGTAAGTGAACCTGACAGCTCTAACACCGTCACCAGCCCGCCTACTCAAACTTTCAACCAATCCCTGTCGCTCTCCCTCAACCGAGCACTGCCACTCATCTAACAACTGAGAGATCCGCTCCGCCCACGTCTCACACGCCTCCGCCCCTCCTGGGGTGGACACTATCCCCAGTGCCAGGCGGAGCCTGCCAGAGCTAGAACATTTATTCGCAGACTCTACCTCCAAATCAGACCACTCTTTCCTCTCTCTCCCAACTGCATGGATAGCCCCGAGTGCCACCTCTAACTCGTCAATGCTAATCTGAACTCGAACAAAGACCGCACCCACAACGCATACAGCAATCAACAGCAAATAACCCACAGAGACACACATTACAGATTTAATCAGGGCACCCACACAGCATACCAACAGACTCAAGCATCCCGGACGAGCCCCCACAATGCAGCCCCCCTGGCCACCCTCAGGGTCGCTCGGCTCGCTGTCGTCTAGGGAAACAGCCTCGGCCCCGCCAAACTGGGTAATTCGTTTGTGTGGATGCTGTGTGAGGTACCCCACCCCGCCCAAATAACAGACATTACACCAGATGCAATTAAATGATTTACAGTTTATAGATATTACTGGAACTATATAATTAAAAGAGAATAAAATATAAAAGGAAAATAAAAGGCGCCACACTTATCAAAGTTCAATCTCTTCGTGCACAAAAACCGTTGGAGCTCAAGGACCTTCTTCTTCACCCTGTGACCCCTCGGACCACCTCGACCGGCCGCCTGGGACCAACAACGGTGGTCGACCAGACGCTCCACACGAGTCCGTCTCCGTCTCCTCGCCGAACGTCCCGCTCGGGGTCCGACCCCGTTAGCGGACTCACAGCACCTGGTCCATCCTCTGTCTCGCTCTCCCGCCTTCTGCCCCAAAACCCCGTGCATACAGTATCTTCAAATACACCAAAACCATAACAACTAACCCAATTGGTTAATAGCACCCTCTTATCACCCTCTAAACCACAATAAGCTGCTAGCGCAAACTTTCTCAGCGTTAAAGCACAACAAAGCCGCATTCCCCAGATTAACATAACAAAAACGCCATTTTAATTAGCCTCCGCAGTAACATAAAAATCGAAACCCCCTTACAAGTAACTCACTGGAGCCAATTTATTTCCTACAAGCCTTTGTAGGTATCTCTGCCAGATTGGGCACCAAGATAGAAATAACTGCATTCTTACAGATTCAGCAAGAATCATACTTTCAAATACAAGTGGTAAATTTGATTTTACAGGTACGAATACAGGAATAAAGACCAGAATATAACATTTATTTACTGAATAGCTATCTATTTATGGGCTGCATAATAGTGCAGCAGTTATAGTAACACTATTACATTGCTAGCAACCTGGGTTCAATTTCCACTGCTGTCTGTATGTTCCCAATGTGACTGCATTCATACATTAAATACCAAATGCTGGACGTTATCAACTAAATATCAAACAAATGGGAATCTTATTACAAATGGATCAGTCATTGGTGGCTCTCATACAATCCAGAACTTTTTAAGTAGATGCAGACTTAGTGGCAGAGAAATGCACTGGATTTTATGCAAGATTGGGATGTCTTCCTTTGAAAGTTTATTCTACTTCATGCCTTTTCCAAGCATCAATGACTACCTGCACTGGAGCAAACAGACCTGAATGTTTTGGTCTTTACTTTTAAGTCTTGTCTGGTGGCACCCATTTTACCTTCTGCTTCCATTCCCCTTGTGCAACCGCTTCTCCACAGATGCACAATAACCACTTGTCCTCAACTACTGCTTCTCTGTATTCACACCTACTCTCCCAATGGCACAGTTCTGTAAATAATGCTGCATCATAGCGACAGGGAAACAAGCTGAGGGAATGTGACAGTCAAGCACAATGTTATATTTTCAACTTCAATGATTATGGGTAAAAAAAAAACTGGTTGCATATACAATTGTTCTCCAGGTTTAGATTTAAAGCTAGGGACAGCGATATCTGGAAATCTTTCAAAGGAGAGGATAGACAATCAGGGAAGAAGAGAGTGGTTGGCAGAGTCCCCACAATTTTTAAGATTAAAAAAAATGGATACTGCCTGATAGTGCTTTGATGGCTTGCACAGAGGGTATTTCCTGCAAAGCTTTGTTGTTGAGGAACTAGACTACATTACCAAATAGAAAGTGTGACCCCATTTTGCGAGTGGAAGTTTAAAAAAAAAGACTGCAGTTTAAATCCATCCCAGGAATTAAGTCTGCTGCTTTATCTGCATCCAATAGCAATACTTCTGGGAACACCCCTCTTCCCCTCCAAAAAAGAAAGTTCAACAATCCCAGAATACTCCAAAACAAAATGTTACTTTCACATTTCAGACTAGCTTAAAAATGATAGAATTCAAAATTGTGGTTGAAAGATTTATTAGTGGTATTTCAATTGTACAGTTTTATTTTTAAGCTATAGATTTTGAAGATAGCATTGGAAAATGCAAATGCATGCATTGTATTTTCTATGTATTACAGTATTTACTCAAATGCACACATTGTATTTTCTATATTTACTATGTAACCACTGCTAGCTCAATAGAAGGTATTCACTATGTAGCCATGACTTTTGACCTGTTCACTATTAATTCATGAAGAGAACTAGAATAAAACCAAGTAGAAAGATAACGGTGGCGAGTAAGATGATGAAATATGTGGCAGTATGTCAACGCAAGACTAATTAAGAAATAACTGTGGTTAGGGATGAGAGGATATATGGTCTAAAATGTAAACTAGGACATAATTAAGTTGGGAAGTAAAACAATAGTGGAAAATCGAGAGTGGACATATTGGTGATATGTAATCACAGGCCAACTGGATATGATAATGTAGCCAAGATAGGAAAATTGCTATAAAAGATGCTGTATACAAGCCTTGAAAGGCAGTCAGCTACTAGCTTTCTGATTGTCTCAGCTTTGATTTGCAAATTAAAGTTTAAAACTTCTTGGAGTTTTCCACGTTTCCTTGTTGTTTGTGAGAAACGAGAAACCATGACAATAGTTAATAGCTCTCTGAGATATAGTTATTTATAGGAGTGTCATATTTCATTTGCTTTGCCTTTTCTTTAACAACTCTTTACACTTCCCTGAAATTTTAATGTCACATTTCTGAAACAAGAAAAAAAGAGTAAGGAAAAGGCTTGTAAGGAAAAATGGATACACATGTCAAATTGCATCATTATGTGATGGACAAAATTTACACTGAACGTTACATAACTTTTCAACCTTCATTTCAGAATTATTTCAGTCAAATGATGTGAAATATTCTTCAGTTCCAAGTTCCTTTTTTTTAATTACCATCTTTGCTTTGTTCATTGTTATCTGTTTGATATACAGCTTTGACAAGTGATGCAGTTAGAATACAATCTTGCATTAGTCATGAACTAGCTGATGACCTGTTAATTTACTGAACATCCACAACAATGGATACCTTGATAATTATTTCAAGGTCACCAGTACACCCAGTCAAACAAACATCAGGTCAATCAGAGTCTCATTGTTTGATGCACAAGCAGCGTCTGAATCACCAAGATAATCTTCTTTTATACACAATAACCACAAGAAGCCTCTGGCCCTGCCTAAATTTTGTTTCACAAATTTTCTGATCACTGCATTAGGGTTAAGAATTGCATGAAATTAGCAGAGTAACTAACTGCAGAAAAGAAGCCGCCAAGTGGAATGTGCACAGAAGTGTGAGAAGCACATCTTGGTTTCAATAAATGTCAAAACAATGTTGCCCTCACAACAAGGGCAGGGTGTCCTTTAAACCCAATGTTAACAATGGTTTTATTACTTTAGTTGTAAACTCTGATTAAACAAATCAGTAAATATTACCTGAAACAACAGCTCTTAATTAAAAATAAGATCTTGAGACTTACAGTACTGTGCAAAAGTCACAGGCACCCTTGATTTTGATTTTTTTTAAATATATGGTTTCAGATGGTATGACCTCCTCAGAGCAATGATCTCAACATCAGCAAGGCTCACTGGGATTACCTGGAGAGACAGAAAGCATGCAAAGACCGCCAAAGTCTGCACAAGAACTGTGGAAAGTTCTCCAAGATGCTTGGAAAAACATCTTATAAAACTGCACGTCAGTGTAACCCAAGAGAACTGATGCAGTTTTAAAGGCAAAGGGTGGTCCCGACAGATACTGATTTGAATCAGTTTTTTTTAGTTTACTATTCTTTATAGTATTTTTTTGGTATTTATAAGCTTTTTATTCCTTTATTTTTTGAAAACACCTTCACTTTACAGAATATTTTTTACGTGCCCAAGTCCTTTGCACAGTACTGCATGCGACTGGTTAGCCTAATGCTATTACAAGCCAGCGACCCAGGATCAACAACCACCACTGCCCTGTTCTTTCCGTGACTGCGTGGACTTCCTCATGGTGCTCATTCCAAAGACATGTGGGTCAGAGGGATAATTGGATACGTGGCCGTAATCGGGCCCGTTGAGCCGCAAAGGCCTGCTATCTTGCTGTATCTCTAAGTAAAAATAAGACTTAATTGTATATATAGAAATCTCTTTCACAAAATAATCTGCAGATGCTGAGGTCAAAGCAACACTCACAACACGCTGGAGGAACTCAGCAGGTCGGGCAGCGTCCGTGGAAAAGATCAGTCGACGTTTCGGGCCAGAACCCTTCGTCAGGACTGTAGAGGGAAGGGGCAGAGTCCCTATAAAAAAATGTGGGGGGGGGGAGTGGGAAGGAGAAGGCTGGTAGGTTCCAGGTGAAAATCTCTTTCATTTCATGTTACAAAATTACAAACTATAGTATCTTCATTGGGAACACTCAACTGCCATCATCTGAGCTCCAGACCAGAAATGAAGCCCTTCAGCTCACTATCCAAGGCAATTAAATCGTTATTAGAGCTTGGAATATTCTTGCAAGATTTTTGATTCAAGGTGAAAATGTATGCAATACACAGCGTGATTGTTTACTGCTGGTTGGCATCATGGTCAGCACAGACATATGGGACGAAGGACCTGCAGCTATGCTGTCGGTCTTCAGGGTTGTTTTAAACGATGAATCATTTGCACGGCCAGTTGTTCTTCTCCCCGAATCGCAGCAAGAGTTAATGTAAAAGTTTAAAGAAGTGACTTACTCTCACGGTGTAAAGTATGCCGGAGTCGAGATCGTCCTCCCGATGTTGCTGTGAGCCTTTGGCCGAATCCGCACTGCAGACCCACTGCCCTCTGTCCAGCCGTTCCTTCTCGGGCTGCATTGTGCTCACCTTGTGGTCGTTCTTGGCCTGAGGAGGGACACAATGGTAGTTCGTTAGACCCAGAGCCGAGAAAGGAGAGAGGCTGGGAGAGCCGACGGTGCTGCTCACTTTGATTCTCAACACCTTATTTGGGGCCCGCGGAAAGCAGTTGAGAACAAGTAAACCAGCTGGACCGGACAGTTTCGAATGAGCCATTGTGCGCACATAGGTAGGCAGTGCGGCGGCAGCTTTTCAGCCGGAGAAGCGGGTATCAGCGAAAAGGAGCTACCGGGTTCTTGGCCCTCGGTGACGCATTGCTTGTTTCCTGTAGGAATGATAAGGCATCGTTTTTGAAGTGACTATACTTGGCTCTATGAAGCATTCCCAGCTGTTTAAAGAGTGACGCGTATGCTGCAAGATCCCGGCGAACGCGTTCTCTCATCGCCGAATCTGCTCCTGAACGGTGTGTATTCATAGGAAGTTCCCAAATGCGGGATCTAATGAGGTTTTAGTGGCAAATTAATGATACCCGTTTCCAGTATCAACGCACGCATTGGAAAGTGACACACAACCGGGGCTGGGGTTTTCCATAAACAATCGGTAGCGACGTGAGTCCGTGTCCCATCACCGTCAGCGAGCGGGGTTGCGGGAAGAAGGGCTGACCGTCTCTGCCCTCGCCCCAAGGCTGTGATCCGGGAAGAAGGGCTGACCGTCTCTGCCCTCGCCCCAAGGCTGTGATCAGACGCCTGAGGTGCGGAAGTCCGCAAAAGTCTTCTCAAATGTTCCTCTTCGACTCGGCGAAAACAGTCAATAATCAACTGTCTTGGGGCGAATAACGGAAAAACGCACCATGCCCAGGGACAACTCACAACGGCCGCTGTTTTCCCTCTCAGGGCACATACTAATACTACTATATCAAGGAAAGAGGCGCAGGTTGTTGTAATTGACTGCCAATCCCTGTGGGATGTTCTCATCAACCAATCAGTAAAAGAGTTGCTGACCTAGGCGCAATAAAAATACTGAACCCCTAACACTTTGCATTTGACCCCAAAGTGGGTGTTTGAAAAAGCTGATTGGGGTAAGTTCCAGAAATTGAGTGAAGAAGGGTTGACAAAGATTGATATTTCTGGAAATGTAGATGAATTAAACAGTCAGGTGACTTCAGCAATTATCATGGCAGCAGAAGGATCTATACCTAGGAGTAAAAATAGGATGAATAGAAAACTGGTACCATGGTGGACAGAGGAATGTTGTCAGGCTGTAAAAAACAGAAATAGAGCATTCAGGCTAGTTAAAAGAACCCATAATATGCAGCATTTGGTTTAATATAAGAAAGCACAGGCAGTGGTGAGAAGAACTATACGTCAAGCTAAAAGGGCAAGTTGGAGGAGTTTTTGCGACAAGGTAGGAAGAACAACACCTGTAGGAGAGATATGAGGAATGATTAAGAGGATGGGAGGAGATAGAAGGGAATGGGAATATCCAATAATGATATCTGAGGAGGAAACTGCAGTCTCCAGTAGGGATAAGGCTGAGGTCATAGCCAAGTCATTTGTACTGATACACAGTTCAGAAAATTTGTCTGAAGAAGGGAGAAGAAGAAGGGAAAGAATAATGAGCCAACACCCAGGTGTGTTAAGCAGGGGGGAAGGAACAGATGATATAATTGATGATCCATTTACATTAGCAGAAATGGTGAGAGCAATAAAGAGATTGAGACCAACCTCCCCAGGGAAAGATCTGATATGCTCTGTGATGCTAAAAAATCTAGGAGAAGGAGCGCTCTTGAAGTTGCTGCATTTTTATAACAGAGTGTGGGAGGAGGGAAGATTACCAAGTGCATGGAAAGAAGCAGTAGTAATTCCAATAAGGAAGCCTGGCAAGGATCTGTCAAAACCCACTAGCTACAGACCAATTGCATTAACATCAAGTATATGTAAAATAATGGAAAGGATGATAACAGAAAGGTTATCATATGAGCTTGAGAAAAGGGGAATGCTGGCAAGTTATCAGAGTGGATTTAGAAAGGGAAGGAATTCCATGGACTCAGTGATTATGTTAGAGACTGAAATAAGGAAGGCCCAGGCAAATAGAGAGTCAGTAGTGGCAGTGTTCTTTGACATTGAAAAAGCCTATGATATGATGTGGAAGGAAGGATTATTAATTAAACTGCACAAGATGGGGGTTGGTGGGAGAGTTTATAATTGGATTAAAGATTTTTTGTTTGGTAGAAAAATTCAAGTTCGGATTGGATCAGAATTATCAAAACAGTACATAGTGGAAAATGGCACACCTCAAGGTAGTGTGATTAGCCCGTTACTTTTCATCATTATGATCAATGATGTCTTCACAAAGGTACCAGTGGATATAGGTAGGTCACTGTTTGCAGATGATGGGGCCTTGTGGAAAAGAGGCAGGAACATGGACCATATAATCAGGAAACTACAAGAAGCAATTGATGAAGTGGTGGAGTGGGGTTATGATTGGGGATGTAGATTTTCAGTAGATAAAACTCAAACTGTATTTTTTACCAGGAAAAGGGTTGAGGTAGGGAAGAAGTTAAGGATGTATGGGGTTGAATTAGAAAGGGTTGCATCATTTAAATTTCTGGGAGTTATATTTGATTCACGATTAACATGGGCAGACCATATCTGGAAAGTTGAGGAGAAATGTAAAATAGTAATAAATGTGATGAGATGTTTGACTGGTAGGGAATGGGGAGCAAGTTGTTCAGCTTTGAAGAGAATGTATGTGGCTTTAGTGAGATCTGTATTGGATTATGGAAATATAGTATATGGATCAGCAGCTAGGTCTCTTATAAGGAAACTGGATGTGATTCAGGCTCAGTCCTTGAGAGTGTGCAGTGGGGCTTTTAAAATGTCACCAGTGTCAGCCCTACAGGTAGAAATGGGAATAATGCCTTTGGAACTAAGAAGGATGCAACTGATGGCAAACTACTGGGCTAACTTGCAGGGGCACAATGATTCTCACCCTACTAAAGGAGTGTTGCAGGAGTGCTGGGAAAATGGGAGGTTTCAGAGGGATACCTTTAGTCGGGTAGGGAATGATATCGCCAAAGATTGTGGAGTATTTGATCTGAGGATAAGTCCTTCAGTAGTTTATCCGGTTGTAGCTCCATGGAAGCTTGTATGGCCTGACATAGACTGGCATTTGTTAGAGGTAAAAAGGAAAGAAAGATATAAAACAGATTTGGTAAATGCATTTAACTGTCATGTGATGGAAAAGTATAGTGATTATACCCACATTTATAGGGATGGTGCGAAGGAACCTGAAACAGGAGTGACAGGGTTTGGGGTGGTAATACCAGCAAAAGAAATTGGAATCAGCAGAAGAACATCTAATAAGTTAGGGGTGTTTACAGTGGAGATGCTGGCAGTGTTGGTTGCGTTGCAATGGGTGCAGAAAGCCAGACAAGCCAAAGCATTGATATGTTCAGATTCATCCTCAGTTCTAGCAAGTTTAAGGTCTTTTCACACAAACAGTCGGCAAGATGTACTTTATGAAGTCCTTCAGTTAGTTACAAGAATTGCAAATCAGGGAGGTCAGGTAAAATTTCTATGGGTTCCAGCACATGTAAGGGTGAAGGGGAATGAGAGGGTGGATGAGTTGGCAAAGAGGGCGTTAAAGAAAGAAAATGTGGAAATGCACATTAGTATCAGTAAAGCAGAGGTTAAGTGTGTAATCTGGGAAAAAGTCAACCGAATGTGGCAAGAAAGATGGGACAGGGAGGGGAAAGGGAGGCATTTATATCAAATACAAAAGAGTGTTGCAGTTACTAGGGTAGGTAATGGAAACAGAAGAGAGGAAATTGTGTGGACTAGGTTAAGACTGGGGCATTGTGCACTAAACAAAACATTGAAAATGATAGGGAAACACCAGACAGGATTGTGTGAGGAATGTCAGGAAGAGGAGTCAGTAGAACATGTAGTTTTGTGTTGCAGGAAGTATGGGATACAGAGAGAGATGATGAGAAATAAATTAAGGGAGTTGGGGATGCAGGAATTCACATTAAAAGGGTTGCTGGGCATGGGTGAGAGAGCACAAGTCCGGGTATTTTTAGCGTTTTTAAGGGGTACAGGGGTTTTTTATAGAATATGACGAATAAACAGGAATAGGATACTAGGATGGTCAAAGATGGGAGGGTGAAGTGTAGGTTTGTATATATATGTGTGTGTGTGTGTGTGTGCGCGATTGGGTGAAGGGATTTAGAATGTATGTCTAGTGCACATTCTGGAGCAGAGGGTGGTGGTAATGCACCATTAAGCTGGATGCCAACCGCTGTAAAACAAGATACAGACAGACACTTTGCATTTGTCCAATGTGTGTTTAAAGAAGCCTTCTCTGGAGATCCTGGACCTCAGGGCGTTTAGGAAGCAAGGAATTTGTCTAACAATATTGTCGCAACTTTAAATTCAAAATCTTTGTTTTCAAGAGGCTGTACAGTATTTGATGTTGAGTCAGTGCGAGGAAATGCGGTGGTGATCCCGTGAGAAGACAGGATGCATCTTTCTCAGAGCTTGTACTTTTTATTGGCTTGATACAACTTCCTAAAGCTATCAACTTTACTCTGAAGATGTAATGAAAACGGTCAGGAACACAGGAAGCTAGGATCCGAGTGGGACCGACAGGGGAAATTAATCCGATTCTGTTCATTTAGCATTAATTCAGTGAAGTATGGACAGTTGTAGTGGAATAGAAGTAAACAAAAGGGCCGTGACCTCACTGAACGTCGGAGCAGGTGGAATGACCTGCTTCTGTTCTTAAAGCAGCGGGAGATTTAACCAGGCCTGTTGTGAACCCATAATGGAGTGCAGTTTGAGAATTTGTGCCCCACAGCCCAGTTCCAGGTAAGTGGTTAGATGTGGTGGCGTAGTGGTTAACAGGGTGCATTACAGTACCAGTGATCCGGGTTCAATTCCTGGCGCTGCCTGTAAAAAGTTTGTACTTTCTCCTCATGACTGCATGGGTTGCGTCCTGATGCTCCGGTCTCCTCCCACATTCCAAACATCTACCAGGTTAATTGGTCATCGTAAATTTTCCCATGATTAGGCTAGGTTAAATGGAGGGTTGCTGGGTAGCACTGCTTGAAGGGCTGGAAAGGCCTACTCTGTCTGAATGTGCAATATATAATTATAGTAATTTATAATAAATATTATGTACAACAGGAGAGTCAATATAACAGAAATACAGTTCCTGTCAGTGTGAATTAATCAGTCTGATGGCCTGGTGGAAGAAGCTGTTCCAGGGCCTATTGGTCCTGGCTGTTATGGTGCGGTACCATTTCCAGGATGGTAGCAGCTTGAACAGTTTGTGGTTAGGGTGACTCAGGTCCCCAATGATCCTTCGGGCCCTTTTTATGCACCTGTCTCTGTAAATGTCAAGAAAAAGTATTTCAGGATGTATATATTTTATATATCTTTCTGACATTAAACGTACCTTTGAAATGTGCTGAATAGTGGGAAGTTCACATCTACAGACGCACTGGGCTGTCTGCACCTCTCCCTGCAGAATCCTGTGATTGAGAGAAATACAGTTCCCATACCAGGCAGTGATGCAGCCAGTCAGGATGCTCTCAATTGTGCTATAGAAAGTTCTTAGAATTTGGGGGCCCGCATCAAACTTCAACCATCTGAGGTGAAAGAGGCACTGTTGTACCTTTTTCACCACACAGCCCATGTGTACAGACCACATGAGATCCTTGGTGATGTGTATGTCGAGGAATTTAAAGCTGTTCACCCTCTCAACCCCGGATCCATTGATGTCAATAGGTGTTAGCCTGGCTTCATTCCTCCTGCAGTTCACAACCAGCTCCTTTGTTTTTGCAATGTTGTGGGAGAGGTTGTTCTCTTAATACCACTGTGTCAGAGAGATGACTTCTTCTCTGTAGGCTGCCTCATTGTTATTTGAGATTAGGCCAATCAATGTAGTATCATCAACAAATTTAATTAATAGATTGGAGCTGTGGGTGGCGACACAGTCATAGGTATACAGAGAGTAACGGAGGGGTCTTAGGGCACATCCCTGAGGGGCTCCTAGGTTGAGTGTCAGAGGGGCAGAGATGAGGGAGCCCACCCTTACCACCTGCTGGCGATCTGACTAATTATCAATAAAAATCTGCAAAATTCTCTGAGCCTCTCGGGGCATCTCGCCCATTGTTGGCAGCGCAACTATGCAGTGGGCAGCAGAGTGACTGTGTGGTGACAGAATCAAGCTTCGATCCCACTTTCATGTTTTTAAAAGAAGTTTCATTGCGGTTTTAAAAAATTCTATTTCCCCCACTAGCCATGTTTACTGAGGCAGTCCAACCCATGTTGCATCATTACAATTTACAAATATATATAATTTTGTCTTATCAGCCCATTAAAGGTTGGTCCTGCAGTTCACCCACCTCCTGTAGTCACCTTTGTTCACTGATGCAGTCATTACCAGCTCTCTTGGCTGAATCGGAAATGCCTCTGACCCAGATGGTAGGTCTTTCTTTTTGAGACAGAAGGCATTAGTGTCTCCAGAGACTGAGGCACTTAGGGCAAGCTACCACTTTGCTGAGGTTTTGAAAGAGAACTCTGCAATCGACCATCTCATCTTTCAGATAAGATGCTGAATTAAAGACCTGACTACCCTGTCGGATACAGTGATAAATTACAGCACAGAAGCAAGTCCTTTACATAATCTAGTCCATGCTGATAGTGATATGCACCCAGAAAATAGCCCTCCCTCCCTGTCATTCGTATACCTATCCAAACCTCTCAAATGGTGAAATCAAGTTCGCATGCACCACTTGCACTGGCAGCTCGTTCCACAGTCATGACCTCTGAGTGAAGAAGATACCCCTTATGCTCCCCTTAAACTTTTCACCTTTCACCCTTAACCCATGACTTCTAGTTGTAGTCCCACCAAACCATAGTGGAAAAAGTCTGCATGTATTTACCCTATCTATACACCTCATAATTTTGTATACCTCTGTCAAATCTCCCTTCAATCCCTATTGTCCAAGAAATAGGATATTCAATCTTTCCTCCAGTCCCAGCAGCATCCTTGTAAATTTTCTCTGTACTCTTTCAATATTATTTGCATCTTTCCTGCAGATGGGTTACCAAATCTGCACACAATACTCCAAATTATGCCTCACCAATGTTTTGTACAAATTCAACATAACATTCCATCTCCTGTGTGCAGTACTTTGATTTATGAAGGCCAATGTACCAACAGTTTTCTTTACGACCTTATCCACTTTCAATGAATTATGGGCCAGTATCCCCAGATCCCTGATCCACACTGCTCAGTGCCGTAGTATCCACTGTGTAGACCTACCCTGGTTGGTCCTACCCAAGTGCAACTCCTTGCAATTGTTTGCATTACATTCCATCTGCCATTTTTCCAGCTGGTCCACATCCCATTGTATCTCTGATAGGCTTCCTCTCTGTCCACTACACCCCCAGTCTTGGGGTCATCCATAAATTTGCTGATCCACATTATCATCCAGATTATTATATAGATGACAAACAACAATGGACCCAGTATTGATCTCTGTGGCACTCCACTACTCAAAGGCCTCCAGATAGAGAAGCAACAATCTACCACCACTCTGGCTTCTCCCTCAAAGACAATGTCTTGAATGGTGAGTGACTGAATCTTCTTGGCCAACCTCTCATGAGGGATCTTGTCAAATGCTTTGCTAAAGTCTTTGTAGACAATGTTCACTGGCTTGCCTTTATAACTTTCCTGGTAACTTCCTCAAAAATCTCTAAAATTGGTTACATGCGACCTACCATGCACAAAGCCATGCTGACTATCCTTAATCAGTCTATGTCTATCCAAATATTCATATATCTGGTCCCTTAGAATACCTTCCAATAACTTTTTCAGAACTGATGTCAGGTTCACTGGCCTATAATTTCCTGGTTTATTTTTAGAGCCTTTTTTTTATCAGCAGAACGTTAATGAACTGCCAATCCTCCAGCACCTCACCTGTCGCTAAGGGTGATTTAAGGAGGTTTCTACTTTTATGAATTTGGACTGTGGACTTCTTCAGTCTTGAGGTTTTTGTATTGTTTTCACTCGTTTTTTCTCCATTTTTTTGTGCATAGGAGAGGGATTTGGGGGTCAATATTCCTGTGGTGTTTTGTGTGGGTGGGAGGGGGGTCTGAGGGTTCATGTTATTGTGTTTTTCTGAGCTTTTTGTGTGAAGGGGGGGATTTGGGCACCAATGTTCTTATAGTGCTTTGTGCGGGGGTGGGGAATTGGGGGGTCAATGTTCTTGTTGTGTTTTGTGTGGGAGGAAGGGGGGTTGAGGGGAGTTGATGATTGTGTTGCCATTCTTTTTTGTGCAAGGGGTGGGTTTGCTCTCTGATCTACCATGGTTTTACTTTGTTTTATGTCTATGTGGAGAAGAAGAATCACAGAGTTGTATACTGCATACATACTTTGATAATAAATGGATCTTTGAATATCTCTGCTGGGGACCCTGCAATTTTTTCACTTGTCCCCCACAGGATCCGATGAAAAACCTTGTCAGACCCTAGGAATTTATCCACCCTAATTTGCCTCAAGACGACAAACACCTCCTCTGTAATTTGTATTGGGTCCATGAAGTTGATGCCTCTTTGCTTCACTTCTATGGACTCTGTGCCTGTCTCCTTAGTAAATACTGATGTAATAAATCCATTTAAGATCTCCCCCATCTCTTTTGGCTCCACAAATAGATTATTATTCTGACTTCCATCTTATCCCTTGCAATCTTTTTGCACAACATCTCTGTAGAATCCCTTAGGATTCTCTTTCACCTTATCTGCTAGAACTACCTCATGCTTTCTTTTAGCCCTCATGATTTCTTCCTTAAGTGATCTCTTGCATTTCTTGAACTCCAAAAGCATCTAATTTGTTCCTATCTGCCTATACCTCAATATCTCTTGAAAACCAAGGTTCCCTAGACCTGTTATCTTACCTTTCATTCTGACAGACACATACAAGCTTTGTACTCTCAAAATTTCACTTTTGAAGGTCTCCCATTTACCAAATATAGCTTTGCCAGAAGACAGTTTATCCTAATCCACACTGGGCAGATTCTTTCTGATACCATCAAAATTGGCCTTTCTCCTATTTAGAATCTTAACCCACAAAGCAGACGTATCCTCTTGCAATTTACTTTGAAACCAAAGGCATTGTGATCACTATATTCAAAGTGTCCCTTACACAAATTTCTGTCACCTGCCCTGCCTCATTCCCTAGTAGCAGATCGAGTATCACACAGTCTCTCATTGGGACTTCTATGTACTGATGAGGCAACACACACAAAATACTGGAGGAAATCATCAGGACAGGCATGCTGTGGAAAAGAGTACAGTTGACGCTTCGTGCTAAGATTCTTCAGCGGTTCGGTGTGTATTGCTTGGATTTCCAGCTGAGGAGTGCAGTGGGAAAAAAAATGGATCCGGGAATACAGATCCATAATTCCTTGAAAATGGTGTCACATGTAGATAGACTCATAAAGAGGGCTTTTGGCACATTGGCCTTCATAGAATACTGAGCATAGGAATTAGGACATTATGTTGAAGCTGTATAAGATGTTGGTGAGGCCAAATTTGGAATACTATGTACAGTACTGGTCACCTACAGCACCTAGAGGGAAGATATCAATAAGATTGAAAGAGGACAGATAAAATTTACTCGTGACTTGAGTTATAAGGAAAGGTTGACTAGATTAGAAATATTTCCTTTGGAGAATAGGAAATGAGTGGAGATTTTGTATGGTTCAGCATGGACTAATTTAGCTGAAGAGCCTGTTTGAGCGCTGTACCTTTGACTCCATTTGATAGAGGTATACAAAGTTATGAAGGAATATAGATTCAATTGTAACAATTACGAGGAATTTGGATAGGTAGGTGGATGTGATGGTTAGCTATGGTCCAAGTAATGAGATTATGGTGAATAACAATTGGGCATGGACTAGGTGGGCTGAAGGACCTGTTTTGTGCTGTAGTACTCTGTGACTATTATACTACAGCCCCACAATAGCAATCTGGACAATGAGGAACAGATATACAGGCAGATTAGAGAACCATGTAAAAACAAGTATCATTGTCATGGGTGACTTCAACTTCCTGAATATAGACTGGAAGCTGCTTACTGCAAGAGGTTTGGATGGGACATAATTTGTTAGAATATCAGGAGTGTTATGTAAAACAGTATGTAGATAGTACAAGAGGCAGGCCCACAGTGGACTTGGTGTTGGGTAATGAGCCTAGCCAGGTGACTGCCAGAACAGTGGCAGAACGGTTAGGGAAGAGTGACGAATTACAAGAGGAACTAGAGGAGTTAATTGGGAGCAGCTGTTTTTTGGGTAAGTTCACGTATGACATGTTTAAATGCCAACTGCACAAGAGTTTTGGACAGGTTTGTTCTAGTAAGAGGAAAGGACAAGGAGTCAAGGTAAAGGAACCTTGGATATCAAGAGGGCCTGAATTGGTACTTAATATTGTATTTACCAAGGAGATGGACATGGAGGGAAGAGAGGTCAGTATGGAGATCAAGGAAAAGGTAATCTTGGGTATCCTAAAAGACATTAAGTTTGCAGGCCCTGATAGGATATACCTGAGGTGCCCTGGGAAATCTCAAGCACTCACATACAGTCCACAACCAGATGACTTCTCTTGCACATTGGTTACATATTAGTAGGTATGGGTTAGAGTTAATGGTCAACTGGGTGTAATTGGGTGGCACGAACTCATGGGCTGAAAGAGCCTGTACCATACTGTATCTCTAAACAATCAATAAATTTCTCAGAGGATCTATCCCTGGCCAAACATATTTATGTAATTACAAAGAAGGCATACCAGTGACTTCACTTCATCAGGTATATGACCAGAGTTGGTATGTCACTAAAGATGCTTGCAAATTTCTAAAGATGTAGAGAGTTTTCTGACTGGTTGCATCAGAGCCTGGTATAGAGGCTTCAATACATAGAATCACAAGAAGCCGCAGGGGGTTGTAGATTCAGCTGTTTCTATCATGGGCACAACCCTCCCCACCATTGCGGATATCTTCAAGAGACAGTGTCTCAGGAAAGTGATCTGTGATGATCCTTCTGTCAAGGACTTGTCCTGTTCTCATTACTATCATCAGGAAGCTCACACTCAACAATTCAGGAATTGCTTCTTCCCCTCTGCCATCTGATTTCTGAGTAATCTATGAACTATGAGCACTAACTCATTCAAAACACAGGAGATTCTATGGATGCTGGAAACCTTGAAGAATGCACACAAAGTGTACTGGAGGAACCCAGGAATTCAGGCAGCATCTATGTAAGGGAATAAACTGTTGATGTTTCAGGCCAAGATCCTTCATCAGGACTGGAAAGGAAGAGGGCAGAAGCCAGAATAAGAAGGTGGGAGGGGATGGGGAAGGAGTTCAAGCTGGCAGGTGATAAGTAAAACCAGGTGAGGGAAAAGATGGATTGGTGGAGGAGGTGGGAAAGAGGTAAGAAGCCGGTTCAATAACAGCTACTTCCCTTCAACCATTCAGTTCTTGAGCCAACCAGCAAAGCCCTAATCACAATAGTTTAGCAACACTGAGAACACTCCAATCACCTTGCACTATAGTGGACTTTATTTTGTCCTAATTGTTTTTTCTTGTTTTTTTATTGCACCTATGCAGACACATAATTGTGCATATGACAATAAACTTGACTTTGGCTTTGACTTTTAGCAACAAGATGCTGGCAGAGCCAGGTTCCAACTATGCAATCTCTTGTTTTTCATTGTATTTGACCAATGGAGAAAAAGAAACTTTGAAAATAAAGATCTCAGGTACGATAGACAGCTTGTGAGCTTCATGACAATAGTGATCCCTCCTCTCCAGTACCAAAATATAGACCATCTGAAGTTCTGGAAGTATTTCTCCAGCATTCTCCTCTGGGAGTATGAACAAATCAACCTCAGTCTGCTGCCTTATACCAGACTCCAGGCACTGAGACCCTAAGTCCAGTCAGTCAGATTGTTCTGAAAGAGCACCTTTCTCCTGAAACAGAGCAGATTATTCCCAGTAGTATCACCACTGGAGATCACCATTTGAACAGAGTCAAAGATACAAGGATGTTTTCAAAGCTTTCTTGAGAATATGCAGAATCTGCACTAAGTTATGGGAATGTAAGCCATAAACCACTCCAAATGGTCCGGGGAACCTGAGGTTGAATCATTGAAAGCAGCAAAGGTCCACCAGAGACAGGGCTTGGTTTCTAATTCCTATCTCTGTTTAGTACTGGCAATCCTGACCTATAAGAAGTGAGAACTCCAGAGGCACAAGACAATTCCAGAAAAAGCTGCAGTCATCGATGTATGCTCATTGCTGTGTCAGGGCTTAAACATTGTCACCTCCTACAAGGTGAGAATGAAGAGTATAAGTGGCAATGATGCATCACTCAATGACGAACTTAATGCTTTGAGAGGAAGAACAATATCATATTATGTCCTCACAGCATCTGACAACTCTGTGATCTTGGTCTCAAAGGCTCCTTCAGGAGGTGAACCTTCGCAAAGTGTACCTGATTAAGATCAAATTTTTCTCCAAGGGTCGTCACCTTGTCATGGTGGAGAGTCTTATGAGTTGCTGAGATCCATTCGTAAGGCCAGTGATGTTGTAGGGATGGAACTGGACTCTCTGACGGTGGTGTCTGAAAAGGGGATGCTGTCCAAGTTGCATGCCATCTTGGATAATGCCTCCCATCCACTACATAATGTACTGGTTGGGCACAGGAGTTGGTGGTAAGGTCAAGGGGAAGTTCCAGACAAAGTGTGACCACAACTGTGAAGACAGAGGAGGTCTGCAGCAGTGAAGAGCCTCCAGTCATCTTGCATTCAATGGCACTGGACCCTGACTCTGATCTGTCATGGACTGTGTGGTGGCTACCCATCTTGGAGTATCGTATTCACCTCATTATTATAGGAAGGATGTGGAAGCTGTCGAAAGGGTGCAGAGATGTCGCGATTAAAATACATGTCATGATGAAAGATTAAGCAAGCTAGTGATTTTCTCTTTGGAATGAAGGAGGATGAGAAACAACTTGATAGAGGTGTATGAGATGATAAGACAGCTAGCGCCTTTTTCCCAGGGTATACAAGAGGTAATCCTTTGAAGATAATTAAAAGAAAGGGGATGACAGAGATAAGTATTTACACAAAGTGGTGGATATACAGAATGTGCTGCCAGGGGTGGTGATAGAGGCAGATACATTAAGGACATTTATGAGACTCTAAGATAGGCACATGGATGAAAGAAAAATGGAGTCTATATGTGAGGGAAGGGTTAGATTGATCTTGGAGTAGGTTAAAAAAATCATCATAACATCATAGCCAAAGGGCCTGTACAGTACTATGTTTTATGAACTGTTCTATGTTCTACCCAAAAATTCTTTTGGCATTTCAACTATGTAGAAAAGAGAAAAGTGAAGCAGGAACAGCAATAGCTTGCAACAGGGTCAGAAAGGCAAAAGTTAAAATAAAAATCTGCATTCAACCTGTTTATACCAAAGGAGGCTGCTGCAATACCCTATATCCAGATCAATTCTCCTCGTAACATTCAGTTTGGGAAATAACTCCCTGAAGCACGACTGGAATCTTTGCCCTTTGCATTTTTATCAACTAGTAACTTCCCGGGTTTTCAGTGGATATTGCTGAGTTCCCTGTAAGTCATTGACACAGTTTTCTTGGTCATGGTCACGGCGAGCTGCTGACTATGAAATATGAACTGAATATATCCATGGATGAGTCAAACTCCAGAGTGAACGCGTTTCTTTCAACTGTGCAAATGAAGAGGCTTAACTGAAAATGTTCACTGTCCATTTCCCTCCATAGATGCTGCCAGGCCAGCATGCCAAATATCTTCTTCACTACCCTGTCGACCTATATAGCCATTTTCAGTGTACCAAGTACTTGATTCTTTGCAGTATTGTGTACTGCTCTAGTTACCTACCTACAAGAAAGATATCAATGACATTGAAATAGTACAAAGAACATTTACTGGCAGTACTTGACGTCTTGAGTTATAGGGAAAGGTTAACTAGATTAGGACTTCTTTTCCTAGAGGAGAATGATGGGAGATTTGACAGAGGTATACAAAATTGAGGGGTATAGGTAGGATAAATGCAAACAGGCTTTCTCCACTGAAGTTGGGTGAGGCTGAGGGTGAAAATTGAAATGTTTAATGGGCAATTGAGGAAACTTCTTTACTCGAGGTGGTGCAACTATGGAAGGAGATGTTGGCAGAAGTTGTGGCCATAGGTTCAGTAGCGGTACTTAGAAGTTTGGATAAACACATGGATGGGAGAGATATGATCCAAGTATGGGTCGATGGGACTGGGCAGAATAATAGTTCGGCATAGACTAGGTGGATCAAAGGCGTGTTTGTGTATTGTAGTGTTCTGTGACTCTAACTCTCGGTTTACAGCTCTACCCAGGGCCCTACCATTATGATGCAGATCAGTCAGCAGCTTTTGAAAGAGTGTTCCAGAGGAACAGTGGAGTTAGGCTAAAGACTGATTTATACTTGTGCGTACGGGCTACGCCGTAGGCCTGATTTACACTTTTGCGTAGCCCTACGCCGTAACAAGCATGTGTACTTGTGTCTGTGTCACTCTGCAATTCACCGCCAAAACGCTAGTTGGCAATGGGGTTTCTATGCCACTGTTGAGTTTCTTCGTGAGAGACATGGACGAGGAAATGCATTTCAAATAATCTTGGATGTCAGCAGGTAGATTTGACGATTTGGTTCATCGTCTCCAACCATTTATTATGCATCAGTGTACAGACATGGCGGAGAAAAGCAACCAGAAATGCGTATGAGGAAATGTGATTCTACCAAGCAGACCAATCACAGTTGTTGCGGTCTGCGTTGCCACGACACAAGAGTTACATTTTTGGGGAGGTGCACGTCACCCTACAGCATAGGGTAGGGCGTAGGGTATGCGATACCCACAGCGTACATTTGACGCACAAATATAAATCAGCCTTTGGATAGAGTACATTTAAACCAAAGATGGGATGCAGGCCGATTTTTAAAAAAAAATATATATATATATATATTTGTTGCACATGGTGTGGAGCTTCTGCAGGATGGGTTAAATTGCATGATTTAATATTAATGTTCAGGTATTGTAACTCCAGTGACTTCTGTGTAAAAGACAGTCTCTGATATGACTCACCATCGTCTATGGTGTCAAAGTCCTAGAAATATACAGCACAGAAGCAGGCACTCTGGCACTGGGTGTCAACCACCCATGTAAATTATCAATGTTCTTCAGTTTTGGAGTTATAACACTTCCTGTGTGTGGGGTGTCCAGGGAGGGCTAAAATGTCTGATGAACGAACTTGTCTTGTCCACTATAGGGCAGCTCACTCACCTTTGGTTACCTCTGGACACTCAGTTCTCACCTGTGGCTCCATATATTTGTTTGCATGTGGCGGCGGCTACATCCAGAACACTGCTTTGATAGACAGGTTAAACCAGATGAGTGTAGCTGGTGGCCTCATACCCCAGTGAGATAGGGACAGGCCTGTCCTAGTCAGTTCCAGCAGACTAGGCAGATGAGACCAATGACCAGGGAGGCAGTACTGCAACACTCCGTGGAGAGCGAAGGGCATGACAAGGCACAAAGACATCATGGTCATCCAATGCAACCAAGAGAGGCCCCTGTTTATGAGGCTTGTTAATACTACTGAACCTGGACTTCCCAGTGCAACAGCCTTTCCACTTTTAAAAGTCTCCCACACAGGTTTCCTGTCATCGTTGTACACAATTGACAATCACAACTCACACACTTCTCCCAGATTTCTCAGTCAGCCTGCAAAGTGAAGAGGACTGATACTGTTCTGTTTTTCAGTGACCATGCCTTTCTAGTAACACACATCAAAGTTGCTGGTGAACGCAGCAGGCCAGGCAGCATCTCTAGGAAGAGGTACAGTCAAAATTTCGGGCCGAGACCCTTCGTCAGGACCCTTCGCGTGGCCTGCTGCATTCACCAGCAACTTTTATGTGTGTCGCTTGAAATTCCAGCATCTGCAGATTTCCTCGTGTATGTGTTTCTAGTGCACACCCTAACACAATCTGTAGATCTCCATCTGACTGCATCAAGAAGGACCTACCTCCCAACACTGCCCCTCTGCTGCAGATTCCTTCACACAATCTTGGATGCTTGCTGCCAAGAAGGGCACTTTAAAAATGGAAGATTTTTTCCCCTCTTTTAGTTGATTTTAGATGTACATCCTTTCCTTTAAATTCCGAGGTCACTGCACCAAGGGAGGTGTATCCTGGTAAATCTCCTCTGTATCCTCTCTAAAGCTTCCCATCTTTCCTATAATGAGGCGATCATAACTGAGCATAATATTCCAAGTGTGGTCTATAAAACCAGAGTTTTATAGATCTGCAACATTACCTTGTGGCTCTTGAACTCTGTCCCCCGATAATGAAGGCCAACTCATCATGCGCCTTTTTATCCACCCTATCAACTTGCACATCAACTTCATGGATGTGGACCACAAGATCACTCTGTCTTGTCATTAACCCTGTATTGTGCCTTCACGTTTGACCTTCACACATTTCCAGTTGAACTCCATTTGCCAATTCTCAGTCCAACTCAGCAACCTATCGTTTTGTAACTTGCAGTATCTACCAGCCTCCATGTTATCTGCAGACTTACTAATCCATGCTTCCATGTCCTTATCCAAGTCATTTATAATTATTACAAAGAGCAGGGTCAAGAGAAAGATCACTCTGATCACTCCAGGCAGAATATGCTCTACCACATAACTATGGCCACACTTTGCGTTCTGTGGGCAAGCCAATTCTGAATGCACGGAGCCAGGTTTCCCTGGATCCCATGCCTCCAGACTTTCTGAATGAGCCTATTATGGGGAACCTTATCAAACACCTTACTAAAACATCACAGCCACTGCTCTACCTTCATCAATTTGCTTTGTCACTTTCTCAAAAAATGCAATCATCCATGATGACCATCCCTAAACAGTCTGATTTTCCAAATGCTCGTAAAAGCTGTCTCTAAAATCTTCTCCAATGATTTGCCCACCACTGACATACTTATGGTAGACCTGTGCTAATGGAGATTGTGGAGGAGATGTTGCCAAACTGACTGGGGTCTGCACGTGAGGAAACCAAGGATCCTTTTGCACAAGGAGATATTGAGGCCAAGGTCTTGAAGGTTACTGATTAGTTTTGGGGGCGGTGGGGGGGGATGAGAGTATTGAATATCAAGTTGTAGTTGATAAAGAGCATCCTGATGTTTGTATCTTTGCTGTCCAGATGTTCAGAGTTCAGTGAAGAGCCAATGAGATGGCATCTACTGTGGACCAGTTGTGCTGGTAAGCAAATTGGAGTGGATCCAAGTCACTTTTCAGACAGGAGTATATAAGTTTCATCACCAACCCCTCAAAACATTTCTTCATGGATATATCTGTTACCGGACGATAGTCATTGAGGCAGGTTACCACGTTCTTCTTAAGCACCGTTATAACTGAAGGTTGCCTGAAGCATGTGGGTATCTCAGACTGCTAAAGTGAGAGGTTAAAATCTCAGTGAATGCTCCAGCCAGTTGATCAGCGCTGGTCTTTAGTTCTTGGCTAGGTATTTCATCTGGACTGGCTGCTTTTCGTGAGTTCACCCTCCTGAAGGATGCTTTCATGTCGGCCTCAGAGACTGAAATCACAGGATCATCAGGGGCTGTGAGAGTTTGTGATGCTTCCTCCATGTTTTAACAGTCAAAGCAAGCATAGAAGGTACTGAGCTCATCTGGAAGTGAAACTCTGTTGTCGCCTATGTTGATTGATTTTCATTTTTAAGAGGTGATGGCATTCAAGCCCTGCCACAGCTGTTGAGCATCCCTTATTGATTCAAGTTTAGTCTGGAATTGCCAATTCACCTGTGAGATGGCTTTCCAGAGATTGTATATGGACCTCTTGTAACTTTCTTAGTCACCAGAATTAAATACCTCTGGTCTGGCCTTCAGCAGATTGTGCATTTCATAGTTCGTCCTGGGCTTCTGGTTGGGAAAGATTCTGAATGATTTTGTGGGGACACACTTGTCTATGACTGTTTTTACGAAGTCCATTACAACCATGGTGTACTCATTCAGATCCACAAGTGAATCCTTGTTCACAGCCCAGTCCACCAACTTGAAGTAATCCCACAGCTTTTCCTCTGTCTCCCGTGACCACCTCTTTGTTGTCGTAATCTCTGGAGCCTTGCTTTTTAGCCTCTGCCTGTATGCAGGTAGGAGAAGGACTATCAAGTAGTCTAATTTCCCGAAATGCCGTCTGGGCATGGAACAGTATCATAGTATAGCAGTGGTCTAGTGTGTTGGGACCTCTGGTGCTACAGATTATACGCTGACAGAAATTGGGGAGGAATTTCTCCAAACAAGCCTGATTGAAATCCATGACTCTGATTTGAAATATATCGGGGTGGATTATTTCTTGTTTGTGACAGCATCATGCAGTACCTCAAGCACTTGATTACAGTTTGCCACTGGTGGTATGTAAACTATGGTCAAGATCATGGAGGAGAGCTATCTTGGTAAATAGAATAGTCGGCATTTAATAGAAACATAGAAAACCTACAGCACAATACAGGCCCTTTGGCCCACAAAGCTGTGCTGAACATGACCCTACCTTAAAACTACCTAGGCTTTACCATAGCCCTCTATTTTTCTAATTGAGAGGTGTTCAAGGTCTGGGAAATACTTTAGAGTGAGGGAGGAATACTTGATAGAGGTGTATAAGATGAAAAGTAATTTTTTGTGTGAAGAGATCTTTGGTCTTTGTCATCTTGATGCCTAAAATGAGGTTTCTCCTGGTTATTCTGAGAGTGGTTTTGTCACTGGACTAGATGGCAGCATCCTGGGCTTTTAGTAGGGAGCACACCTCTGCGTTTAGCCAGAGCTTCTGGTTGGGCAGTGAAATAACCATTCTTGAAGTACCAACATCATCTACACACCTACTGATGCTGCCGGTGACAAGTAAAGAATATTCTTCTTGGTCCGTGTTTTCTCCATTTGTGATGGCCTTCTTGAACATCTGCCAGTTAGTTTGTTCAAAACAGCCCTGAAGCATAGAGGTTGCCTCATTAGGCCACACACAGTGATGGTCCTCCTGACTGCTTTCTCCATTTTCAGCAGTAGTCAGTATTCTGGGATTAACATTATAGAGATGTGGTCAGAGAGGCCAAGATAAGAGTGTTAGGTGGCTATATGTTCCACTACTGGCCATGGTGATGTATAAAAAAACATAGAAAAACCTACAACACAATACAGGATCTTCGGCCCACAAAGCTGTGCCGATCATGTCCCTACCTTAAACTACCTAGGCTTTACCCATAGCCCTTTAATTTTCTAAGCTCCATGTACCTGACCAGGAGTCTCTTAAAAGATCCTATCATATCCACCTCCACCACCGTTGCTGGCAGCCCATTCCATGCACTCACCACCCTCTGTGTAGAAAACTTACCCCTGACATCTCCTCTGTACCTGCTTCCGAGCACCTTAAAACTATGCCCTCTCGTGATAGCCATTTCAGCCCTGCGAAAAAGCCTCTGACTATCCACACGATCAATACCTCACATTATCTTGTACACCTCTATCACATCACCTCTCATCCTCCGTCGCTCCAAGGAGAAAAGGCTGAGTTCACTCAACCTATTTTCATAAGGCATGTTCGCCAATCCAGGCAACATCCTTGTAAGTCTCCTCTGCACCCTTTCTATGGTTTTCACGTCCTTCCGATAGTGAGGTGACCAGAATTGAACACAGTACTCCAAGTGGGGTCTGACCTGGGTCCTATATAGCTGCAACATTACCTCTTGGCTCTTAAACTCAATCTTACGATTGAAGGCCAATGCACCCTGTGCCTTCTTAACCACAGAGTCAACCTGCATAGCAGCTTTGAGTGTCCTGTGGACTCGGATCCCAGGATCCCAAGTTCCCCCTGATCTTCCACACTGCCAAGAGTCTTACCATTAACACTATATTCTGCCATCAAATTTGACCTACCAAAATGAACCACCTCACACTTATCTGGGTTGAACTCCATCTGCCGCTTCTCAGCCCAATTTTGTATCATATCAATGTCCCGTTGTAACCTCTGACAGCCCTCCACACTATCCACAACACACCCAACCTTTGTCATCAGCAAATTTACTAACCCATCCCTTCACTTTCTCATCCAGGACATTCATAAAAATCATAAAGCGTAAGGGTCCCAGAACAGATCCCTGAGGCACACCACTGGTCACCGGCCTCCATGCAGAATATGACCTGTCTACAGTCACTCTTTGCCTTCTGTAGGCAAGCCAGTTCTGGATCCACAAAGCAATGTCCCCTTGGATACCATTCCTTCCTTACATTCTCAATAAGCCTTGCATTGGATACCTCATCAAATGCCTTGCTAAAATCCATAGACAGTACATCTATGGCTCCACCTTCATCAATGTGTTTTGTCACATCCTCAAAAAATTCAATCAGGCTCATAAAGCGTGACCTGCCTTTGACAAAGCCATGCTGACTATTCCTAATCATATTATGCCTCTCCAAATGTTCATAAATCCTGCCTTTCAGGATCTTCCCCATCAACTTACCAACCACTGAGGTAAGACTCACTGGCCTATAATTTCCTGGGCTATCCCTATTCCCTTTCTTGAATAAGAGAACAACATCTGCAACCCTCCCATCCTCTGGAACCTCTCTCGTCTTCATTGATGATGCAAAGATCATTGCCAGAGGCTCAGCAATCTCCTCCCTCGCTTCCCACAGTAGCCTGTGGTACTTCCCGTTCGGTCCCGGTGACTTATCCAACTTGATGCTTTCCAAAAGCTTCAGTACATTCTCTTTCTTGCTTTCTACATTTTCAAGCTTTTTCAGTCCACTGCAAGTCATCCCTACAATTGCCAAGATCTTTTTCCGTAGTGAATACTGAAGCAAATTATTCATTAAGTACGTACGCTATTTCCTATGTGTTGATAAAATTTGAGTAAAAGGTCCTGCAGATTAACATGATGGAAGTCTCCTGCAGTTATGAAGAGGCCATCCAGATGCTTGTTTTGTAGAGAGCTGATGATACTTTAAACTTCATACACGGGAATGTATGAGCATAAACTCCCTGAGCAGGTAAGATGTTTAATTGCCCCAGAACAGTAACTAGCTAACCACAGATGAGTTTGTGCATCAACCTTTGTTAACGCACACACAGGTTTCACCTCCTTTTGATTCCATTGGCAGGGAGTTTCTGTTTGTGTGGAACAGAGTTATTCCGTTGAGTTGAAGTGCTAAGCCAGGCATGTTATTGTTTAACCATGTTTTGGTGAAACCCAGAATGCAGCAGTTTCTCATCTCTTTCTGCGCATTCACTCTCAGTCTCAGTGAGTACATTTTATTTCCTAAAAAATAAAATGGCCTGGAAAACTGATGGTACCACCAGCCTAGTCAGCTGGTTAGGTTAGCTCTCAGCTCTTTCTTCCTCTTGCACTGCTTGCCTGTGCTGCTGCCTTGGTTTAGCTGCCTAGTCCAGGCCGCTGTCCATAGAACACAGTAGTCCACTGAGCACCGCTATTAACTTGGCTGCCACTGGATTAAAAGTAATTTTATCTACGAATTCAGCAGTGCTGTTTTCACGGAGCTTTGGTTAACTGAAATCCCTGACTAAAAGCTTTAAAACACTTTCTAAGAATTTAAAGATAGCACCATTACAGGGAGCTGGATCTCAGCATGCTGCCATATTGCCTGTTTCACCAGAGGTCTGAAGTTGAGCTGATTTTCCATTATTAAAGAAACACAACAGGGATAAACTAGCGAGCTATACAGAATTATAGAGTCATCAAACTATGCAGCATGAAAACTGTCTACACTATCTATGCCTCTCATAATCTTATAAATGTCTATCAGCTCTCCTGTCAGCCTTTACTACTCCAAAGGAATTGATCCAAATTTGCCCAACTTCTCTCTACACTCATACACTCTAATCCAGGAAGCATTCTTGCCTGTGCCCTTTCCAAAGCCTCCATATCCTTCCTGTAATGTGCAAACAGAAATGTGCAATGAACAAGAGAAAGGCTGCTGATGCTGGGAACACATAGGAAATGCTGGAGGAATTCAGCACGTCAGGCAGCAACTATGGAACTGAACAAGTAGTTGATGTATTGGGCTGAGATCTTTCTTCAGGACTGTCAAGGAAGGGGGAAGATGCCAGAATAAAAAGATGGGAGTGGGGAAAGAGGCTACCTGGAAGGTGATAGATGAAGCCAGGTGGTCAAGAACTGGAGAGGAAGGAATCTGATAGGAGAGGAGAGTAGACCATAGGAGAAAAGGAAGGAGGAGGGGACCCAGAGGGGAGTAATAGGCAGGTGAGAAGAAGAAAAGGTCAGTGGGGAATAAAGGAAAGGGAGGTGGGGTAAAATATGCTTACCAGAAGGAGAAATTGATATTCACGCCATCAGGTTGGAGGCTACCCAGACAGAATATAAGGTGTTGCTCCTCCATGCTGAGGGTGACCTTTTCTTGGCACAAGAGGGGGCCATGGACTGACACATTGGAATGGGAATCATAATTAAACTCTTTGGCCCTACTTGTGGTGGATGGTGCAGAGGACCAATTTACAAGTTCTGACCAATGTAGAGGAGACTGCATGGGGAGCACCAGACACAATGGACCCCAGTAGATTCTCAGGTGAAGTGTTGTCTCACCTAAAAAGACTGTTTGGGGCCCCAGATGGAGATGAGAGAAGAGGTGAATGGGAGTAGCACAGTGGAGGATAATGTGTTGGATGGGGAGGCTGACAGGTTGGTAGGTAAGCACAAGAGGAACTCTATCACTATTAAGGCAGTGGGAAGATGGGCTGAGAACAAATGTAAGGGAAATGGAGGGGATTGCACATAGTACGCCACATGTGGCTTAACCAATTTTATACAACGGCAACGTGACTTCCTGACTCTAATTCAGAGTCCCAAACATTGAAGTCAAGCATACCTTGCACCTTCTTCTACTTCAATCTATTTGTGTGACTGTTTTCAGAGAGCTATGGACTTGGAGCTCAAAATCCCTCCATAAATCAATGCCATTAAGGGTCTTTCCCTTAACTGTGTACTTTCCCCTTAATTAGACCTCCAAAAATGCAAACCTCCTCTTGCTTGGATTAAGCTCCATCTGCTATCTCTCTGTCCCATTTATTGACAACCCTCTATGCTGCCCACAACTTCACCAATCTTTGTGCCATCTGCAAGCTTACTAACCCATCTACATTTTCATCCAGGTCATATATAGGCATCCTTCTGACTCCAAAGAAAGTGGGTAGCAGTTGAGGAAAATCAACCTGTGGTGATGCACTTCCTAGAATGACTGAAGAGTCCCACCCTGGAGTGACAGCCTCGTCCATGCTGGCTGGAGCTGAAGGAAGACTGGCATCTGGTTGAAGCAGCCCTCTCCTTCCATGGAGCTCTCTTAGACGCCAGCTCGTTGCTGTTGGTACTTACTGCTTTTTGTATGCCTTTTCAAACTGCCAGGTGGCCCAGTTGTTTGCTACGTCTTCCCTATTGTTCACATCGATGTTGGCCAGCTTCAGATCTATTCTGCAGACATCCTTAAAGCAAAACTGTGGGAAACCAACTGGGCATGCAGCCTCTGCCTGTTGCCCATACTGAAGGTCTTTTGGGAATTGACCAGAGCCCATTCTGTATATATATGTCCCTGTAGAATGCCACTGGTTTCAGTTCACAAATGCAGCACATCACACTTGTCTTAGTTAAGTTCTGTTTGCAATCCTTTGCCTGCTTCCTTGGTTGTTCTGGATCCTGTTGTAACTGAGGCAGTCTTGTTCATTGTACAGTACACCATCAATTTTGGTGTTATCCATTAACTTCGTTCTTTTCCAATACTTTAAAAATATAAAACAAAAACAGGAACCCAGAACCAAACCCATGACAAACCATTGATCACAGGCCTCCAATCAGAAACACAACCCTCCACTATTGCCCTCTGACTTTACCACCAAAGCAGTTTTGGCTAAATTACCAGGAATACCATATTTAAAGTATCTACATCAGGGCCCAACCAGCCATTGGGCAGGAGGAACAGAAACCTGAAATCCCACAAAAGGTTCAAGAACAGAATCAGAACTAGAATAAGATTTATTATTGCTGATTTATAACACGAAATTTGTTTTGTGGCTGTAGTACAATGCGAACATGTAAAATTGCTATAAATTACAAAAAACAAATAAATCATGCATAAAAAGGGAATGTTGAGGTATTGTTCATGGACTGTTCAGAAATCTGATAAGAGGGGAAAGAATCTTTTTCTTGAGTCATTGAGTGTGGATCATGTACCTCCTCCTCAATGCTAACAATGAGCATGTTCCTAATGGTGAGAGACCTTAGTTATGGATATTTTCTTGAGGGACCACCTCTAGAAGATGTCTCCTGCTATGCCTTCTGTGTAATTACATCAATCTGTTGAGCCCAAGATAGATACTCTGAGATTTTGACAGCCTGGAACTTGAAGCTTCTCACCCTTATGACCACTCACCTCTGACCTCTGAATGAGTACTGTTGCATGTTCTTCTGACTTCCCCTTTTTGAAGTCCACCTTCAATTACTTGCATGCAAGGTTTTTGTTGCAGTACCACTCAACCATCTATCTCACTCCTGTATGCCTTCACGTTGCCATCTGAGATTTTACCAACAATGGCAAATTTAGAGATGGCACCTGAACTGTCACACAGTCATGAGAGTAGTGAGAGTAGAACAATGGGATAAGCACATATCCTCGAGGTGTTGCTTGTCAGTGACGAGAAGATATATGTATGGACTATGATCTCCTGTTAATAAAGTTGAGGACCTAGTTGCAGAGGGAGGTCCAGATTTAGAAGCTTGGTGATTAATACTGAGGGGATGATGGTGCTGAATGCTCAGGTATAATCAATAAACAGCAGCCTGACATACCTTGTGCTGTTACCTAAATGCCCTAAGTCAAGTATAGAACCTGTGAGATTGTACCTGCTGCAGACCTATTGTGGTGTTAGGCAAATTGCAGTGGATCCAGGTTTTGTTCAGGCAAGAGTTAATTCTAGCGTAACCTCACCGATGCCTTATAAAGTCTCAACATTATATCCTTGGCTTTATATTCTAGTCCTCTCTAAATGAATGCTAACATTGCATTTGTCTTCCTCACAGTGGACCTGCAAATTAACCTTCAGGGAATCCTGCATGAGGACTCTCAAGTCCCTTTGCACCTCAAATTTTGGAATTTTCTCTCCATTTAGAAAGTAATATGCATTTTTATTTCTTCTACCAAAGTGCATGACTCTACACTTCCTGATAGTGTATTCCATCTCTCACCACTTTGCCCATTCTCCTAATCTGTTTATGTCCTTCCACAGCTTTTCTGCCTTCTCAACACCACCTGCCTTTCCATCTATCTTTGTATTGTCCATAGACTTGGCCACAAACCATGAATTCCATCATCCAAATAATTGATATACAACATAAAAAGAAGCAATCCTGACATCAAACTTAGCAGAACTCCACTAGTCACCACTTGGCAGCCAACCAGAAAAAGCTCACTTTATTCCTGCTCTTCGCCTCCTGCCAATCAGCCACTGCTTTATTCATGCTAGTATCTTTCTTGTAATACCATGGGCTCTTAACTTGTTAAGCTGCCTCGAGGGTGGCACTTGCCTTTTGAAAATCCAAGTACACAACATCCATCAATTCTCCTTTGTCTGTGCTGTTTGTTATTTCTTCGAAGAATTCCAACAGATTTGTCAGGCAAGGTTCTCCCTTAAGGAAACCATGCTGACTTTGGCCTATTTTATCATATCTTCAAGTACCCTGATACCACATCCTTAACAATCGACTTTAACATCTTCCCAACCACTGAGGTCAGACTCATTTGTCTAAAATTAGATGGCACAAGTTTAATATGAGACAGGCAAAGTTTAAAGGAGATCTGAGAGGCAGATTTTTCACACAGAGGATGGTGTCTTCAACGAGCTGCCAGAGGCAGTGGTACAGACAGGTACAACGACAATATTCCCATCAGATCCTCCTGAAAATTTCTTCTTGTCACTTGAAAGCTATGCTTTTTTGTTATTGATACCCCTACACTCATACCATGGGAAAAACTGTCTGATTGTCTGCCCTATCTATAGTTTATAATTTTAAAAATCTTTTACCATAATCCCAGACTATCCAATGCACCCCCATAACAAAAGTCCATTTTGGGCAACACACTGATGAATTTCCTCCATACTCTCTTTGGCATCTTCCTGTAGAATGGTGGCTAAAACTGCACATAGTTTTCCAAGAGAAGCCTGACCAGCATTTTGTTCGGAGAAGGTGTCTGAACTTCAAGAGGCACTCAACTCTCAGGCCTGGTTTTCTTTAAAAGGCTTCATAACTCAATGTATTTGTCAAGCATAGGGTGAGGTCATAAAGGTTCCTCCAATTTTCTTCTAGTTTGCTCGTGTTTAATGTCGTAAACTCCCACGTGGACTTAGCTAAAAATCCACTGCTGTGGTGTGAAGTGAAATGTACTTCTCTAGCTGAAGTGAATTTGGCAATTTATCTCTAACCTTAGACCCAGTAAAGTTACCAAGATTATGAAATGGAATTGACACTTACACTGTATTGTAGGCAACAAGGTTCTGGTGGTTTGCGAATGGCTCCTTGTATCCCAGTCAGTAATCAAAAAGGCAAAACTTCAGTATATTGGTTAGCTTTTTTTTCAAGCTAAAGTCTTGGATGTAGAAATAAACACTTCAGTTTGCCTGCGATGTCAAAATGACTGCACGTACCAAATACCGACAGAAAAAGGGGAACTCAACTATCGTTCAATTATTAGTTAGTCACTTATAAATAGAAATAGAGGAAGTCACGGGGTGGTGTCTAGAAATTTCTTTAGAAGAACTGTTCCAGTGTTATTGCTACAGAAAATACAAAAGCGAACATTAAAATTTGAAGTAAGAACTGTTGAAGCTGTTCATTAATAAAAATCAATATTCAAGTTTGAACCATATTTTACAATTGGAACAATCAGATATTTTTGTGTGCAACACAAAGCCATGTTAAAGTCTGAGGCGACATGGCTCAGTGCTCCAGTGCACCATAACATGGTGGCTCTTGTCCTACAGCTTGTGCTTGCTTGCATACCTGAACTTGAACTCATCACTTGTTGCATGTGCTGAATACACACTCCATGTATGTACTGAGTACACACTTCATACATGTGCCATGTATGCACTCCATGCATATGTTTCCTGCTCACTTCACTTCACAGTTATGGGGAGCATTTAAGCATCGCCTCACACTGGAGAATTTGCTGGGATAAACAGGATTCCTGGATTTCAGTGCTTTAAAAAGGATAGAGAGGGCAGAAAAAGGGGAGGAGGGATGGCATTACTGGTCAGGGATACTATTACAGCTACATAAAGGGTGGGTAATGTAGCAGGACCCTCTTTTGAGTCAGTATGGGTGGAAGTCAGGAACAGAAAGGGAGCAGTTACTCTACTAGGAGTATTCTATAGGCCTTCTGGTAGCAGAAGAGATACCAAGGAGCAGATTGGGAGGCAGATTTTGGAAAGGTACAAAAATAACAGGGTTGTTATCATGGGTGACTTTAACTTCCCTAATATTGATTGGCACCTGATTAGTTCCAATGGTTTAGATGAGGCAGAATTTGTTAAGTGTGACCAGGGCGGATTCCTGTCACAGTATGTTGACAAGCCTACTAGGGGGAATGCCATACTAGATCTAGTATTAAGTAATGAGCTGGGTCAGGTCACAGATCTCTCAGTGGGTGAGCATCTGGGGGACAGTGACCACTGCTCCCTGGCCTTTAGCAATATCATGGAAAAGGATAGAATCAGAGAGGACAGGAAAATTTTTAATTGGGGAAGGGCAAATTATGAGGCTATAGGCTAGAACTTGCAGGTGTGAATTGGGATGATGTTTTTGCAGGGAAATATACTATGGACATGTGGTCGACGTTTAGGGATCTCTTGCAGGATGTTAGGGATAAATTTGTCCCGGTGAGGAAGATAAAGAATGGTAGGGTGAAGGAACCATGGGTGACAAGTGAGGTGGAAAATCTAGTCAGGTGGAAGAAGGCAGCATACATGAGGTTTAGGAAGTAAGGATCAGATAGGTTTATTGAGGAATATAGGGTAGCAAGAAAGGAGCTTAAGAAGGGGCTGAGGAGAGCAAGAAGGGGGCATGAGAAGGCCTTGGCGAGTAGGATAAAGAAAAACCCCAAGGCATTCTTCAATTGTGTGAGGAACAAAAGGATGACAGGAGTGAAGGTAGGACTGATTCAAGTCAAGGGTGGGAAGATGTGCCTGGAGGCTGTGGAAGTGAGCGAGGTCCTCAATGAATACTTCTCTTTGGTATTCACCAATGAGAGGGAACTTGATGGTGAGGACAATATGACTGAGGTTGATGTTCTGGAGCATGTTGATATGAAGGGAGAGAAGGTGTTGGAGTTGTTAAAATACATTAGGACGGATCAGTCCCCGGGGCCTGACGGAATGTTCCCCAGGCTGCTCCATGAGGCAAGGGAAGAGATTGCTGAGCCTCTGGCTACAATCCTTATGTCCTCGTTGTCTACGGGAATGGTACTGGAGGATTGGAGGGAGGAGAATGCTGTCCCCTTGTTCAAAAAAGGTAGTAGGGATAGTCTGGGTAATTATAGACCAGTGAGCCTTACATCTGTGGTAGGAAAGCTGTTGGAAAAGATTCTTAGAGATGGGATCTATGGGCATTTAAAGAATCATGGTCTGATCAGGGACGGTCAGCATGGCTTTGTGAAGGGCAGATCATGTCTAACAAGCCTGACAGAGTTCTTTGAGGAGGTGACCAGGCATATACATGAGGGTAGTGCAGTGGATGTGATCTATATGGATTTTAGTAAGGCATTTGACAAGGTTCCACACGGTAGGCTTATTCAGAAAGTCAGAAGACATGGGATCCAGGGAAATTTGGCCAGGTGGATTCAGAATTGGCTTGCCTGCAGAAAGCAGAGTGTCATGGTGGAGGGAATACATTCGGATTGGAGGGTTGTAACTGGTGGTGTCCCACAAGGATCGGTTCTGGGACCTCTACTTTTCGTGATTTTTATTAACGACCTGGATGTGGGGGTAGAAGGGTGGGATGGCAAGTTTGCAGACAACACAAAGGTTGGTGGTGTTGTGGATAGTGTAGAGGATTGTCGAAGATTGCAGAGAGACATTGATAGGATGCAACCTGGAGAAGTGTGAGGTGGTACACTTTGGAAGGACAAACTCCAAGGCAGAGTACAAAGTAAATGGCAGGATACTTGGTAGTGTGGAGGATCTGGGGGTACATGTCCACAGATCCCTGGAAGTTGCCTCACAGGTAAATAGGGTGGTTAAGAAAGCTTATGGGGTCACACAAACACAAGAAAATCTGCAGATGCTGGAATTTCAAGTAACACACATAAAAATTGCTGGTGAACGCACCAGGCCAGGCAGCATCTATAGGAAGCGGTATGGTCGGCGTTTCGGGCCGATACCCTTCGTCAGGACTAACTGAAAGAAGAGCTAGTAAGAGATTTGAAAGTGGGAGGGGGAGGGGGAGATCTGAAATGATAGGAGAAGACAGGAGGGGGAAGGGATGGAGCTAAGAGCTGGAAAGTTGATTGGCAAAAGGGATATAAGAGGATCATGGGACAGGAGGTCTAGGGAGAAAGAAAGGGGGAGGGGGGAAGCCCAGAGAGTGGGCAAGGAGTATAGTGAGAGGGACAGAGGGAGAAAAAAAATTAATAATAATTAAAAAAAACGGTTGGGGTACGAAGGGGAGGTGGGGCATTAACGGAAGTTAGAGAAGTCAATATTCATGCCATCAGGTTGGAGGCTACCCCGATGGAATATAAGGTGTTGTTCCTCCAACTCGAGTGTGGCTTCATCTTGACAGTAGAGGAGGCCGTGGACAGACATATCAGAATGAGAAGGGGACATGGAATTAAAATGTGTGGCCACTGGGAGATCCTGCTTTCTCTGGTGGACAGAGCGTAGTTGTTCAGCGAAACAGTCTCCCAGCCTGTGTCGGGTCTTGCCAATATATAGAAGGCCGCATCGGGAGCAGTATATCACCAGATGCAGTATATCACCCCAGCCGACTCACAGGTGAAGTGTCGCCTCACCTGGAAGGACTGGCTGGGGCTCTGAATGGTGGTGAAGGAGGAAGTGTAAGGGCATGTGTAGAACTTGTTCTGCTTACAAGGATAAGTGCTGGGAGGGAGATCAGTGGGAAGAGATGGGGAAGACAAATGGACCAGGGAGTCACATAGGGAGCGATCCCTGCGGAATGTGGGGGGGAGGGAGGGAAAGATGTGCTTAGTGGTGGGATCCCGTTGGAAGTGGCGAAAGTTACGGAAAATAATATGTTGGACTCAGAGGCTGGTGGGGTGGCAAGAGGATGGGGTGAGAGCAGATGTGCATGAAATGGGAGAGATGAGTTTGAGAGCAGAGTTGATGGTGGAGGAAGGGAAGCCCCTTTCTTTAAAAAAGGAGGACATCTCCTTTGTCCTGGAATGAAAAGCCTCATCCTGAGAGCAGATGCTGCGGAGACGGAGGAATCGCTAGAAGGGGATGGCACTTTTGCAAGAGACAGGGTGAAAAGTGGAATAGTCCAGGTAGCTGTGGGAGTCCATAGGCTTATAGTAGACATCAGTGGATAAGCTGTCTCCAGAGATAGAGACAGAAAGATCAAGAAAGGGGAGGGAGGTTTCAGAAATGGACCAGGTAAACGAGGGCAGGGTGGAAGTTGGAGGCAAAGTTAATGAAGTTAACAAGCTCAGCATGCATGCAGGAAGCAGCGCCAATGCAGTCGTCGATGTAGCAAATGAAAAGTGGGGGACAGATACCATTATAGGCTTGGAACATGGATTGTTCCACAAAGCGAACAAAAAGGCAGGCATAGCTGGGACCCATACGGGTGTCCATGGCTATACCTTTAGTTTGGAGGAAGTGGGAGGAGCCAAAGGAGAGATTATTAAGAGTAAGGACTAGACGGAACAGAGTGGTGGTAGAGGGGAACTGGTTAGGTCTGGAATCCAAAAAGAAGTGGAGAGCTTTGAGACATTCCTGGTGGGGGATGGAAGTATATAAGGACTGGACATTCATGGTGAAAATAAAGCGGTGGGAGCCAGGGAACTTAAAATCATCGAAAAAATTCGGAGCACGAAAAGTGTCATGAACATAGGTGGGAAGGGATTGAACGAGGGGGGATTCAACAGTGTCAAGGTATACAGAAATGAGTTCGATGGGGCAGGAGCAAGCTGAGACAATGGGTCTGCCAGGACAGGCAGGTTTGTGGATCTTGGGTAGGAGGTAGAAACAGGAAGTGCGGGGTGTGGGAACTGTAAGGTTGGTAGCAGTGGATGGGAGATCCCCTGAGCGGATAAAGTTGGTGATGGTGTGGGAGACAATGGCCTGGTGCTCCTTAATGGGGTCACGATCGAGGGGTAAATAAGAGGAGGTATCCGTGAGTTGTCGCTGTGCCTCGGCAAGGTAGAGGTCAGTACGCCAGACTACAGCACCCCCCTTATCGGCGGGTTTTATAGTAAGGTTAGGATCAGTGCGGAGGGAGTGGAGAGCAGAGCGTTCGGAAGGAGTGAGGTTGGAATGGGAACAAGGTGTCGTGAAGTCGAGATGGTCGATGTCCCGTCGGCAGTTAGCAATAAAGAGATCCAGAGCAGGCAGAAGACCAGGGCGGGGTGTCCATGAAGAGGAGGGTTGAAGACGAGAGAAGGGGTCATCGGTGGTGGTGGGAGAGTCCTTGCTGAAGACGAAGGCTCGAAGACGGAGCCGGCGGAAGAAGAATTCAGTGTCATGGTGAATGCAGAACTCACTGAGGTGTGGGCAAAAAGGGGACAAAGGTGAGGCCCTTACTGAGGACAGAGTGCTCTGCCTCAGAGTTGAAGGTCGGAGGGGATGGTAAAGACCCGGCACGGATGAGAAGTGGGATCAGAAGGGGGAGGGGGAGGGAGGCTGGTGGTGTCAATGGAGAGGGGAAGGTTGGGGTGAGAGGAAGATGGAGCCTCTGAGGGCCCAGGAGTTGACAGTGGGATCTGAGGGAGGCAAGGTTGCAGAGTGGTGGTGGGGGAAGGGGAGACAGGAGTCACAATAGCAGCATGTGAAGACCTGGCCTAGAGTTCAAGGCTGGAACAGAAACCATAGAAAAAACTACAGCACAGAAACAGGCCTTTTGGCCCTTCTTGACTGTGCCGAACCATTTTCTGCCTAGTCCCACTGACCTGCACACGGACCATATCCCTCCAAACACCTCCCATCCATGTATCTGTCCAATTTATTCTTAAATGTTAAAAAAGAACCCGCATTTACCACCTCATCTGGCAGCTCATTCCATACTCCCACCACTCTCTGTGTGAAGAAGCCCCTCCTCATGTTCCCTTTAAACTTTTCCCCCCTCACCCTTAACCCATGTCTTCTGATTTTTTTCTCCCCTTGCCTCAGTGGGAAAAGCCTGCTTGCATTCACTCTATCTATACCCATCATAATTTTATATACCTCTATCAAATCTCCCCTCATTC
Organism: Mobula birostris; assembly: GCF_030028105.1. Classification (NCBI taxonomy): domain Eukaryota; kingdom Metazoa; phylum Chordata; class Chondrichthyes; order Myliobatiformes; family Myliobatidae; genus Mobula; species Mobula birostris. The sequence goes on along the minus strand of NC_092383.1, from coordinate 46,648,462 downwards.
TTCTACGCTCCAGAGAATAAAGTCCTATCCTATTCAACCTTTCTCTGTAACTGAGTTTCTCAAGTCCCGGCAACATCCTTGTAAACCTTCTCTGCACTCTTTCAACCTTATTTATATCCTTCCTGTAATTTGGTGACCAAAACTGAACACAATATTCCAGATTCCGCCTCACCAATGCCTTATACAACCTCATCATAACATTCCAGCTCTTATACTCAATACTTTGATTAGTAAAGGCCAATGTACCAAAAGCTCTCTTTACGACCCTATCTACCTGTGACGCCACTTTTAGGGAATTTTGTATCTGTGTTCCCAGATCCCTCTGTTCTACTGCAGTCCTCAGTGCCTTACCATTAACCCTGTATGTTCTACCTTGGTTTGTCATTCCAACGTGCAATACCTCACACTTGTCTGTATTAAACTCCTTCTGCCATTTTTCAGCCCATTTTTCCAGCTGGTCCAAGTCCCTCTGCAGGCTCTGAAAACCTTCCTCACTGTCTACTACACCTCCAATCTTTGTATCATCAGCAAACTTGCTGATCCAATTTACCACATTATCATCCAGATCATTGATATAGATGACAAATAACAATGGACCCAGCACTGATCCCTGTGGCACACCACTAGTCACAGGCCTCCACTCAGAGAAGCAATCCTTCACTACCACTCTTTGGCTTCTTCCATTGAGCCAATGTCTAATCCAATTTACCACCTCTCCATGTATACCTAGCAACTGAATTTTCCTAACTAACCTCCCATGCGGGACCTTGTCAAAGGCCTTACTGAATTTCCATATAGACAATATCCACTGCCTTCCCTTCATCCACTTTCCTGGTAACCTCCTTGAAAAACTCCAATAGATTGGTCAAACATGACCTACCATGCACGAAGCCATGTTGACTCTCCCTAATAGCTCCCTGTCTAAGCAAATGCTTGTAGATTCTGTCTCTTAGTACTCCCTCCAATAACTTACCTACTACCGATGTTAAATTTACCGGCCTATAATTTCCCGGATTACTTTTCGATCCTTTTTTAAACAACGGAACAACATGAGCCACTCTCCAATCCTCCGGCACCTCACCTGTAGACAGCGACATTTTAAATATTTCTGCCAGGGCCCCTGCAATTTCAACACTCGTCTCCTTCAAGGTCCGAGGGAACACCCTGTCAGGTCCCGGGGATTTATCCACTTTAATTTTCCTCAAGACAGCAAGCACCTCCTCCTTTTCAATCTGTACAGTTTCCATGATCACACTACTTGTTTCCCTTAATTCCAGACTTCATGCCAGTTTCCTTAGTAAATATAGACGCAAAAAAACCTATTTAAGATCTCCCCCATTTCCTTTGGTTCCGCACAAAGCCGACCACTCTGATCTTCAAGAGGACCAATTTTATCCCTTACAATCCTTTTGCTCTTAATATACCTGTAAAAGCTCTATGGATTATCCTTCACTTTGACTGCCAAGGCAACCTCATGTCTTCTTTTAGCCCTCCTGATTTCTTTCTTAAGTATTTTCTTGCACTTCTTATACTCCTCAAGCACCTTATTTACTCCCTGTTTCCTATACATGTCATACAAATCCCTCTTCTTCTTTATCAGAGTTGCAATATCCCTTGAGAACCAAGGTTCCTTATTCCTATTCACTTTGCCTTTAATCCTGACAGGAACATGCAAACTCTGCACTCTCAAAATTTCTCCTTTGAAGGCTTCCCACCTACTGATCATATCTTTGCCAGAGAACAAGCTGTCCCAATCCATGCTTTTTAGATCTTTTCTTATTTCTTCAAATTTGGCCTTTTTCCAGTTCAGAACCTCAACCCTAAGACCAGATCTACCCTTGTCCATGATCAAGTTGAAACTAATGGTGTTATGATCACTGGAACCAAAGTGCTCTCCTACACACACTTCCGTCACTTGTCCTAACTTGTTTCCTAACAGGAGATCCAATATTGCATCCCCTCTAGTTGGTCCCGCTATATATTGATTTAGAAAACTTTCCTGAACACATTTTACAAACTCTAAACCATCTAGACCCCTAACAGTATGGGAGTCCCAATCAATATATGGAAAATTAAAATACCCTACCACCACAACTTTATGTTTCCTGCAGTTGCCTGCGATCTCTCTGCAGATTTGCTCTTCCAATTCTTGTTGACTATTGGGTGGTCTGTAATACAATCCCACTAATGTGGCCATACCTTTCCTGTTTCTCAGCTCCACCCATAAGGACTCAATAGACAAGCCTTCTAATCTGTCCTGCCTGAGCACTGCTGTAATATTTTCCCTAACAAGCAATGCTACTCCCCCACCTTTCATTCCTCTGCCTCGATCACATCTGAAACATCGGAACCCTGGAATATTAAGCTGCCAGTCCTGCCCCTCCTGTAGCCAAGTTTCACTAATTGCTATAACATCATAATTCCACGTGTCAGTCAACGCCCTCAATTCATCCGCCTTCCCCGCAATACTCCTAGCATTGAAATATATACACCTCAGAAGATTTTTACCACCATTCACAACCTTTCTATTAGCGGATTTTCTTGAACTTTTAACATCATTTATTTTCACCCCAGCCACACTGTCAACTCTTACACTCTGACAGCTGGGATCTGAGGGGGGAGGGGGAGGCTGGGGGTGTCAGTGGAGAGGGGAGGGTTGGAAGCTGATGGGGTGTTAGCTTTCATAGGTCGAAGAATAGAGTTTGAGTCGCGAGGTAATGATGCAGCTGTATAAAACTCTGCTTAGGCCACATTTGGCGTACTATGTCCCGTTGTGGTTGCCTCACTATAGGACGGATGTGGAAGCAATGGAAAGGGTACAGAGGAGATTTACCAGGATGCTGCCTGGTTTATAGCGTATGCATTATGATCAGAGATTAAGGAAGCTAGGGCCTTACTCTTTGGGGAGAAGGAGGATGAGAAAAGATGTGATAGAAGTGTACAAGATATTAAGAGGAATAGATAGAGTGGATAGCCAGCGCCTCTTCCCCAGGGCACCACTGCTCAATACAAGAGGATATGGCTTTAAGGTAAAGGGTGGGAAGTTCAAGGGGGATATTAGGGGAAGGTTTTTTTTACTCAGAGTGGTTGGTGCATGGAATGTACCGCCTGAGTCAGTGGTGGAGGGAGATGCACTAGTGAAATTTAAGAGACTACTAGACAGGTATATGGAGGAATTTAAGGTGGGGGGTAATATGGGAGGCAGGGTTTAAGGGTCGGCACAAAATTGTGGGCCGAAGGGCCTGTACTGTGCTGTACTATTCTATGTTCACAAGCACTGACATTGAGTTGGGTTTTCACTTTGAGGGACTGGTCTGATTTAATTATGTAAAATCTTTTTAGTGCACTTTTGTGTTTAGGTTTTGGAATTTAATAAAATGTGTTACGAGTTTCATTAAACATAAAACATCTGACTTTTTTAATTTGCAAAGATCTACAACAGCACCAATAACTAGTAGGGAAGCTGAGGAGGTTCTGATGAAAGAATTTAGAGAGCTAGGTAGAAAGCTATAAAGCAAGACCTCCAGGGTAGTAATCTGTGGAGTGCTGCCTGTGCCTCAAGTGAGGATAAGAATATGATGATTTGGCAGATTAATGTGTGCCTAAGGAACTAGCACAGGGCTTCAGATTCCTGCATCATTTGGGATCACTTCTGTGGAAGGTGTGAACTGAACCCAAGGGGACAACATCCTTGCAGGCAGGTTCGCTAGTGTAGCCTCAGGCTCACTCAACTTGCTTTCGTCTGGGGGAAGCAGCCTTTGGCCCCGCCAAACTAGGTAATTAAGTTTGTGTGGATGCCGTGTGATGTGCCCCACCCTGCCAAATAACAGACAATACACCATATATGATTAAATGATTACAATTTATAGATATTACTGGAACTATATAATTAATAGAGATAAAATATAAAAGGAAAGTAAAAGGCACCAAACTTATCAAAGTTCAACCTCCTCGTGCACATTTGGAGCTCTAGTAACAGGGTCGGCTTTCCACCATTCAGTCCCCTCTGACCACCTCGACCCGCTGCCTGGGACCAACTATGGTGGTCTACCAGACGCTCCAAACGAGTCTGTCTTCGTCTCCTCTCCTTGCCCAAGGCCCTGGACCTCGGACTCTGGCTTGGCATCCGCCCCATCGGCCAGCTCACAGCATCGCGTTCTCTCTTGTTTTCTCTCTCTCTCTCTCCATCGTGCCTTCTGCCAAAAACCCACACATTGCAGTAGCTTACAGACACACAAGAAAGGATAACATCTATCCCAATTTGCTTGTTCCTTCTCTTATCAATAATATAACCTAAACAAGCTGCTAGCGAGAGAACTTTCTCAGTAGTTAACATAACAAAGAAGCCATTTTAATTAGCCTACGCAGTAACTTAAAAGAAGAAACTCCTTGTGCCAGAGGCATGGCCATTGTTACTTCCCCTAGGTATGCTGTCCCCCCAACAGTACTCAAACAGGAGTACTTATTGTCATGGGGCACAGCCACAGGGGTACTCTCTATTACCTGATTCTTCCCCTTCGCCCTCCTAACCATGACTTACTTGTCTACCTCCCGTGGCCCCGGTGTGACCACCTGCCTGTAACTCCTCTCTATCAACTCCTCACTCTCCCTGACAAGACGAAGGTCATCGAGCTGCAGCTCCAGTTCCTAACGCAGTCTCTTAGGAGCTGCATCTCAATGCACCTGGCGCAGATGTGGACATCCGGAAGGCTGGAAGACTCCACGACCTCCCACATCCGGCACTGAGAACAAGCTGCCCTCACACTCATACTTCCCCCTCTCCTCAAATAACAGGAAAAAATGAATACCAAACCTTCTTTGCCTCGCCCATTTCTGCCTAAGCCCATTGAACTAAAGCCCTTAAGCCTTCACTCTGCTCCTGGCTCACTCTGCAGCCCGCAAACAACGCTGCCCGCTGTATAAGGCTATGTTCCTTTTAAATCTTCCGCGCTTCACTCCCGACATCACACGCCTGCGCAGCCCCGCCTCTCTGATTTATATGAATATAATGTTCTTCCATTTGGGATGAAGAATGCACCAGGTACTTTCCAGCGAATGATTAATAGGGTGATTCATGGGTTAAAAGATACAGATGTCTATATTGATGATTTAGTTACAGGAAATAATACTTGGAAAGCACATATTACTGCAGTGGAGAAACTATTTGAGAGACTTTCAAAAGCTTACTTAACTGTTAACTTTGCTAAAAGTGAATTTGGCCATGCCACAGTGACCTACTGTTATGTTGTGGGTAAAGGAAAATTAGCTTCTGTTCAGGCAATTTTAGAAGTACCCACTCCAACTGGTAAGAAAACTCCCAGAAGATTCTTGGGTATGATAGGATATTACCGAAAATTTAACCAGAATTTTGCAAACATTGCTCTTCCATTAACTAACCTCTCGAAGAAAAACGAAAAGTTTGTTTCGACCGAGCCTTGTCAAGAGGCCTTTGATAAATTGAAAACTATACTATGTAGTCAACCCGTGCTCAAATTCCCTGACTTTGAAAAACCATTTTCATTAGCTGTAGATGCTAGCGATGAAGCTGCAGGAGCAGTGTTACTTCAAAGGGATGAGAGTGATGAAGTTGATCGTCCGGTAGCTTACTTTTCTAAGAAATTTAATTCACATCCGAGAAATTATTCAACCATAGAAAAGGAATTATCATCTCTTGTTTTGGCTTTACAATATTTTAAAGTGTATGTTGATACTACTCAGAAACAACTCAAAGTTTATACCGATCATAATCCGTTAGTGTTATTGAGTAAGATGAGAAACAAAAATAGAAGATTACTAAATTGGAGTTTGATGTTACAGGAGTATAATATTTTGATAACTCATATTAAAAGTAAAGATAATGTGATTGCTGACTGTCTATCTAGATGTTAAATGTACAATATAAAATTTTTTTAATGGAGTGGTATTTTAACATTTGTAACACTCCTACTGTATATTAGTTTGTAAGGTGCTGAAAGATAATACTGTGTATGTTATGTATGTTGTAAATTTTATACATTTGTATTTTTTTTGTAAATAGTTGTTAAAATTTTGCTCATAAAAAGACAAATTTTTTTGGAGGGAGGTGTTACATACCTCATGGATATCTTGTGACTGTCTTATGACCATGATGTAATTTGAGTATCTGATGAGCAAGAGGTAATGGTCTTGTGGAGGTCACATGATGTAATTTTCCCGCGGATGACATGTTCACCACAGGTATAAAAGGGAGACCTCTGGGGAGACGCAGTTAGTTTCAGTTTGGATTGTCAGTCAGATACTCTGCTATGCTACGTATTCATCCTATGATGCAGTTTAGTTTTAAAACGGAGTTTTACTTTCTATTGTAAGGTACAGAAGTGTTGGGCTGGCAGATTTACCAATAGCTGCCAGCTTTGTTGGTGTACCTTTTCGGTAGTATTGGAGAGTGAAGACCTTACAAAAGTACGGGAACCTGAAGGTTCGGAATAAAGTTGGAGTCGTTCAGCGGTTTAATGAAGGATCAACCTTATTGAGGATTCATTCAGAATATGGTGACCTGTATCTGAGATAACTCCTGCAAGAAGCAGGGAAGTTAGTGTAGTGAGATTCTCCAGAGGAAAAGTTCAGTTCCTTTAAACTATTTTATTTCCGTCGTCATGAATCCTGCGGACAAAGCAGGTTCAGGCTGGGATCAGCTGTAAAGTCATGTCTTCGAGGAATTCTTTACTTCAGGAAAGTCTTTCCTAATTGACTGTACAAATCACTTGGACTTTCGAATTTACTACTTTAAGAACTGTTAGTCATTTGAATATTTTTCACTATTGTTGATCAGAGTTTGATAAATGTTTGTTATAAAACGACTCAATTGATATATTTAAAAACGCAAACACAAGGAAATCTGCAGATGCTGGAATTTCAAGCGACACACTTAAAAATTGCTGGGGAACACAGCAGGCTATGCAGCATCTATAGGAAGAGGTACAGTCAACGTTTTGGGCCAAGACTGTTCGTCAGGACTAACTGAAAGAAGAGATAGTAAGAGATTTGAAAGTGGGAGGGGGAGGGGGAGATCTGAAATGATAGGAGAAGACAGGAGGGGGAAGGGATGGAGTTAAGAGCTGGAAAGTTGATTGGCAAAAGGAATATGAGAGGATCATGGGACGGGAGACCTAGGGAGAAAGAAAGGGGGAGGGGGCAAGCCCAGAGGAGGGACAGAGGGAGAAAGAGGAGAGAGAGAGAAAAAGAATGTGTGTATATAAATAAATAATGGATAGGGTTCAAGGGGGAGGTGGGGCATTAGCAGAAGTTTGAGAAGTCAATGTTCATGCCATCAGGATGGAGGCTACCCAGATGGAATATAAGGTGTTGTTCCTCCAATCTGAGTGTGGCTTCATCTTGACAGGTAGAGGAGGCCGTGGATAGACATATCAGAATGGGAATGGGTTGTGGACACATGAGGCGACACTTCACCTGTGAGTCGGCTGCGATGATATACTGCGTCCGGTGCTCCCAATGTGGCCTTCTATATATTGGCGAGACCCGACGCAGACTGGGAGATCGTTTCGCTGAACACCTATGCTCTGTCCGCCAGAGAAAGCAGGATCTCCCAGTGGCCACACATTTTAATTCCACATCCCATTCCCATTCTGATATGTCTATCCACGGCCTCCTCTACTGTAAAGATGAAGCCACACTCAGGTTGGAGGAAGAACACCTTGTATTCCGTCTGGGTAGCCTCCAACCTGATGGCATGAACATTGACTTCTCTAACTTCTGTTAATGCCCCGCCTCCCCTTCGTACCCCATCCGTTATTCATTTATTTTATATATATATAATTTTATTTTTAAACTTTTTTTCTCTCTCCTCTTTCTCCCTCTGTCCCCTCACTATACTCCCTGACATCCTCTGGGCTTTACCCCCCTCCCCCTTTCTTTCTCCCTAGGCCTCCCGTCCCATGATCCTCTCATATCCCTTTTGCCAATCAACTTTCCAGCTCTTAGCACCATCCATCCCCCTCCTGTCCTCTCCTATCATTTTGGATCTCCCCCTCCCCCTCCCACTTGAAAATCTCTTACTATCTCTTCTTTCAGTTAGTCCTGACGAAGGGTCTTGGCCCAAAACTTCGACTGTACCTCTTCCTATAGATGCTGCCTGGCCTGCTGCATTCCCTTTTTTATGTGTGTCAATTGATATATTCATTGTTGCCGGTCATGTGACAATAAAAAGAAGCGGTCCCAACACCGACTCCTGTGGAACACCACCAGACACTGGTAGCCAACTAGAAAAAGATTTTTTTAGTCCCACTTGCTGCTTCCTACTAATCAGCCAGTGCACTAACCATGCTAGTAATTTTCCTGTAATACCACGGGCTCTTACCTTGATAAGTAGCCTCGTGTGGCATCTTGTCAAAGGCCTTCTGAAAGTCCAAATATACAATATCCACTGCATTCCCCTTATCTATCCTATTGTAACCTCCTCAAAGAATTCCAACAGGTACGTCAGGCAAGATTTTCCATTAAGGAACCCATGCTGACTTTGTCCTGTATCACCAAATATTCCATAACCTCATCCTTAACTATTAACTCCAACATTTTCCCAACCACTGAGATCAGGCTAACTGGTCTATAATTTCCTTTCTGCTGTTTTCCTCCTTTCTTAAAGGGTGGGGTGATATTTGCAATTTTCCAGACCTCTGGCACCATGCCAGAGCCCAATAATCTTTACTAATGCCTCCACAATCTCTACCGCTACCTCTTTCAGAACCCTGGGATGCAGTTCCTCTGGTCTGGGTGACTTATGGTCTGTCAGCTTTTTGAGCAACTTCTGCCTTGTAATAGTAACTGCACTCACTTCTCTTCCCTCACATCCTTCAATATCTGGCACACTGCTAATGTCTTCCACAGTGAAGACTGACGCAGAATACTCATTCAGTTTACTTGTAATCTCCTTGGTCCCCATTATTTCTTCAGCTTCTTTTTCTAGCGGCCTTATATCCACTCTCAACTCTTATTTTTTTATATATATACTTGTAAAAGTTTTTTCTATCAACTATGATATTGTGTACTAGCTTGCTTTCACGTTTTATCTTTTCCCTTCTAATCATTCTTTTAGTTGCTTTCTGCAGATTTTAAAAGCTTCCCAATCCTCTCTCTTCCCACTCATTTTTGCTTTGTTGTATGCCCTCTTTTGCTTTTACATTAGCTTTGACTTTCCTTGTCAGGCACGGTTGTACTATTTTTCCATTTTAGTATTTCTCAGTTTTTGGAATACATCTATCCTGCATGTTCCTCACTGCTTTGCTGTCATCACTGCCGGCATTTCCTTCCAATTTATTTTGGTCAACTCCTCTTTCATACCACTGTAATTTCCTTTACTCTACTGAAATAATGCTACATCACACTTTACTTTCTCCCTATCAAACTTCAAGTTGAACTCAATCATATTGTGATCACTGCCTCCAAATGGTTCTTTTACCTTAAGCTCCCTATTTGCCTCCGGTTCATTACATAACACGGGATCCAGTATAGCTGATCCCCTAGTAGGCTTAATGACAAACTGCTCTAAAAAGCCACCTTGTAAGCATTCAACAAATTCATGCTGAGATCCATTACCTACCTGATTTTCCATATCTACTTGCATATTAAAATCTGCCATGACTATCATAACATTGCTCTTTTAATCCCCTTGGGTGCAATTTGTCCCTTTTGTACAGGTCATACCTCCCCCAGAAGAGATGAGATCCCAATGATCCAAGAACCTGAAGCCCTGTCCCCTGCACCAGCTTCTCAGCAACACATTTATCTAATGTGGTAATGTGGTTAATCAGATCAGCAATTCTGTGGATGACACCAAGTTTGGGGGTGTAGTGGATATCGAGGAAGACTAACATTGGAGCGAGATCTGAATCCGCTGGAAAAATGGTCTGAAAATGGCAGATGGAATTTAATGTGTGGGGTGTTGCACGTCAGTAGGACCAACCAGGGTAGGTCTGACACAGTGAATGGTAGGTCACTGAAGTGTGCTGGAAAACAAAGGGATGGGGGAATACAAGTCCACAATTCATTGAAAATGGCATCATAGGTAGATAGGGTCGTAAAGAAAGCTTTTGGCACATTGGTCTTCATAAATTAAAGTACTGAACAAAGGAAGTAAATGTTGTTTTGAAGTTGTCCAAGGCAGGCCTAATGTGGAGTATTATGTGCAACTTTGGTCAGCTATCTATAGAAAAGACGTAAAAATGTTGAAAGAGTACAGAGAAAATTTACAAGCATGTTGCTGGGACTGAAGGAACTGGCTTGTAAGGAAGGTTTGAATAGGTTTGGACTTTTTAACTTGTTACGTAGAAGATTGAGAGGAGATTTGAGGGAGGTATACAAAATTATGTGAGGTGTAGATGGAGTAAACACAAGCAGGCTTTTCCCACTGAGGTTGGGTGGGACTACTACTAGAGGTCATTGGTTAAGTGTAAAAGGTGAAAGGTTTAAGGGGAACATGAGGGGAAACTTCTTCACTCAGAGGGTATACGAGTGTGGAGAACAAACTGCCAGTGCAAGTGGTGCATGCGAGCTGAATTTCAACATTCAAGAGAAGTTTAGATTGGTACATGGATGATAGGAGTATGGAGAGCTGTGGTCTCGGTGCAGGTCAATGTGAGTAGGTAGTTTAAATGGTTCGGCGCAGACTAGATGAGTTGAATGGCCTGTCTTGTGCTGAACTTTTACATGACTATTTTGAAAATGTCTGCACCTTTATTCTGCTACCAATGAGCCTGACTTTACACTACCTTACACTGTATATCATCTGCCACTTCCTTGCCTATTCTTCTAATTTGTTTAAGTCCATCTGCAGCCTCTGCTTCTTCAACACTGCCATCCCGCCATCCAGAATGGCCAAGTCAGCAATTTCATCATCCAAATTATTGGCATATCACCTGAAAAAATAAATCCCAACGTTGACCCCCATGGAAAATCACCAGTCACCAGCAGCCAATCAGAAAAGGCCCCTTCCATTCCCCACTCTGCCTCCTGCCAGTCAGTCAATATTCTGTCTTTCCTGTAAGAGCTTGGGATCTTATGTTATTTAGCAGTCTCATGTGCAGCACTTTATCAAAGATCTTCTGAAAATGTAAGTAAACAATATCCACTGTCTTTCCTTTGTCTATCCTGCCCGTTACTTTCTCAATGAATTTTAACAGATTTGTCAGGAAATATTTCTCTTCAAGAAACCATGCTGACTTTAGCCTATTTTATCATCTGTCTCCAAGTACCCCTAACCCTCATGGTGCCATGGTAGTGTAGAGGTTAGCATGATGGTATTGCAGCTTGGGGTTTTGGAGTTCAATTCCGGTGCCATTTTGTAAGGAGTTTGTCCGTTCTCCCTGTGTATGGTTTCTACCAGGTGCTCTGGTTTCCTCCCACAGTCCAAAGATGTACCAAATTGGTCATTATAACGTGGCGTGTGATTAGGGATCATTGGTAAGTTGCTGGGCAGCATTGCTCATTGGGCCATATAAACCATGTAACAATTACAGCATGGAAACAGGCCATCTCGGCCCTTCTAGTCCATGCAGAACTCTTACTCTCACCTTGTCCCACCGACCTGCACTCAGCCCATAACACTCCATTCCTTTCCTGTCCATATATCTATCCAATTGAACTTTAAATGTCAACATCAAATCTATCTCAACTACTTCTGCTAGAAGCTCGTTCCACACAGCTACCACTCTCTGAGTAAAGAAGCTCCCCCTCATGTTACCCCTAAACTTTTGCCCTTTAACTCTCAACTGATGTCCTCTTGTTTGAATCTCCCCCACTCTCAATGAAAAAAGCCTATCTACGTCAACTCTTTCTACCCCCTCATAAATTTAAATACCTCTATCACGTCCCCCCTCAACCTTCTACATTCCAAAGAATAAAGACCCAACTTGTTCAACCTTTCTCGGTAACTTAGGAGATGAAACCCAGTAAATCTAGTAAATCTAGTAAATCTTCTCTGTAGTCTCTCTATTTTGTTGACATCTTTCCTATAATTCGGTGACCAGAATTGTACACAATACTCCAAATTTGGCCTTACCAATGCCTTGTACAATTTCAACATTACATCCCAACTCCTATACTCAATGCTCTGATTAATAAAGGCCAGCATACCAAAAGCTTTCTTCACCACCCTATCAACATGAGATTCCACCTTCAGGGACCATTATTCCTAGATCCCTTTCTGCTACTACATTCTTCAATGCCCTACCATTTACCATGTATGTCCTATTTTGATTAGTCCTACCAAAATGTAGCACCTCACATTTTTCAGCATTAAACTCCATCTGCCATCTTTCAGCCCACTCTTCTAACTGGCCTAAATCTCTCTGCAAGCTTTGAAAACCTACTTCATTATCCACAACTCCACCTATCTTAGTATCATCTGCATACTTACTAATCCAATTTACCACCCCATCATCCAGATCATTAATGTACATGACAAACAACATTGGACCCAGTACAGATCCCTGAGGCATACTACGAGTCACCGGCCTCCAATCTGACAAACAGTTATCCACCACTACTCTCTGGCATCTCCCATCCAGCCACTGCTGAATCTATTTTACTACTTCAATATTAATATCTAACGATTGAACCTTCCTAACCAACCTTCCATGTGGGACCTTGTCAAAGGCCTTACTGAAGTCCATATAGACAACATCCACCACTTTACCCTCGTCAACTTTCCTAGCAACCTCTTCAAAAAATTCAAAAGAGATTTGTCAAATATGACTTTCCACGCACAAATCCATGTTGACTGTTCCTAATCAGACTCTGCCTATCCAGATAATTATATATATCATATCTAAGAATAATTTCTATCAATTTACCCACCACTGACATCAAGCTCACAGGCCGATAATTGCTAGGTTTATCCTTAGAACCCTTTTTAAACAATGGAACAACATGAGCAATACGCCAATCCTCCCCGTTTCTAATGACATTTGAAATACTTCTGTCAGAGCCTCTGCTATTTCCACACTAACTTCCCTCAAGGTCCTAGGGAATATTCTGTCAGGATCCAGAGACTTATCCACTTTTATATTCCTTAAAGGCACCAGTACTTCCTCTTCTTTAATCATCAGAGGTTCCATAACTACCCTACTTGTTTCGCTTACCTTACACAATTCAAAATCCTTCTCCTTAGTGAATAGCGAAGAAAAGAAATTGTTCAAAATCTCCCCCATCTCTTTTGGCTCCGCACTTAGCCGTCCACTCTGATTCTCCAAGGGACCAATTTTATCCCTCATTATCCTTTTGCTATTAGAAACATAGAAACAGAGAAATAGGTGGAGTAGGCCATTCGGCCCTTTGAGCCTGCACCGCCATTCAGTATGATCATGGCTGATCATCCAACTCAGAACCCTGTACCAGCCTTCCCTCCTTACACCCTGATCCCTTTAGCCACAAGGGCCATATCTAACTCCCTCTTAAATATAGCCAATGAACTGGCCTCAACTGTTTCCTGTGGCAGAGAATTCCACAGATTCACCACTCTGTGTGTGAAGGAGTTTTTCCTAATCTCGGTCCTAAAAGGCTTCCCTTTTATCCTCAAACTGTGACCCCTTGTTCTGGACTTCCCCAACATCGGGAACAATCTTCCGCATCTAGCCTGTCCAATCCCTTTAGGATTTTATACGTTTCAATAAGATCCCCCCTCAATCTTCTAAATTCCAACGAGTATAAGCCTAGTTGATCCAGTCTTGCATCATATGAAAGTCCTGCCATCCCAGGAATCAATCTGGTGAACCTTCTTTGTACTCCCTCTATGGCAAGGATGTCTTTCCTCAGATTAAGGGACCAAAACTGCACACAATGCTCCAGGTGTGGTCTCACCAAGGCCTTGTACAACTGCAGTAGTACCTCCCTGCTCCTGTACGCGAATCCTCTTGCTATGAATGCCAGCATACCATTTGCCTTTTTCACCACCTGCTGTACCTGCATGCCCACTTTCAATGACTGGTGTATAATGACACCCAGGTCTCATTGCACCTCCCCTTTTCCTAATCGGCCACCATTCAGATAATAATCTGTTTTCCTGTTTTTGCCACCAAAGTGGATAACCTCACATTTATCCACATTAAATTGCATCTGCCATGAATTTGCCCACTCACCAAACCTATCCAAGTCACCCTGCATCCTCTTAGCATCCTCCTCACAGCTAACACTGCCGCCCAGCTTCGTGTCATCCGCAAACTTGGAGATGCTGCATTTCATTCCCTCATCTAAGTCATTAACATATATTGTAAATAACTGGGGTCCCAGCACTGAGCTTTGCGGTACCCCACTAGTCACTGCCTGCCATTCTGAAAAGGTCCCGTTTATTCCCACTCTTTGCTTCCTGTCTGCCAACCAATTCTCTATCCACATCAATACCTTACCCCCAATACCGTGTGCTTTAAGTTTGCACACTAATCTCCTGTGTGAGACCTTGTCAAAAGCCTTTTGAAAATCCAAATATACCACATCCACTGGTTCTCCCCTATCCACTCTAGTAGTTACATCCTCAAAAAATTCTATGAGATTCGTCAGACATGATTTTCCTTTCACAAGTCCATGCTGACTTTGTCTAATGATTTCACTGCTTTCCAAATGTGCTGTTATCACATCTTTGATAACTGACTCTAGCATTTTCCCCACCACCGACGTTAGGCTAACCGGTCTATAATTCCCTGGTTTCTCTCTCCCTCCTTTTTTAAAAAGTGGGGTTACATTAGCCACCCTCCAATCCTCAGGAACTAGGCCAGAATCTAAAGAGTTTTGAAAAATTATCACTAATGCATCCACTATTTCTTGGGCTACTTCCTTAAGCACTCTGGGATGCAGACCATCTGGTCCTGGGGATTTATCTGCCTTTAATCCCTTCAATTTACCTAAGACCACTTCCCTACTAACATGTATTTCCCTCAGTTCCTCCATCTCACTGGACCCTCTGTCCCCTACTACTTCCGGAGGATTATTTATCTCCTCCTTAGTGGAGACAGAACCAAAGTAGTTATTCAATTGGTCTGCCATGTCCTTGCTCCCCATAATCAATTCACCTGTTTCTGTCTGTAGGGGACCTACATTTGTCTTAACCAATCTTTTCCTTTTCACATATCTATAAAAGCTTTTACAGTCAGTTTTTATGTTCCCTGCCAGTTTTCTCTCACAATCTTTTCTCCCCTTCCTAATTAAGCCCTTTGTCCTCCTCTGCTGGACTCTGAATTTCTCCCAGTCCCCAGGTGAGCCACTTTTTCTGGCTAATTTGGATGCTTCTTCTTTGGAATTGATACTATCCCTAATTTCCCTTGTCAGTCACGGGTGCACTACCTTCCTTGATTTATTCTTTTGCCAAACTGGGATGAACAATTGTTGTAGTTCATCCATGTGATCTTTAAATGCTTGCCATTACATATCCATCATCAACCCTTTAAGTGTCATTTGCCAGTCTATCTTAGCTAATTCATGTCTCATACCTTCAAAGTTACCCTTCTTTAAGTTCAGAACCTTTGTTTCTGAATTAACCATGTCACTCTCCATCTTAATGAAGAATTCCACCATATTATGGTCACTCTTACCCAAGGGGCCTCTCACGACAAGATTGCTAATTAACCCTTCCTCATTGCTCAATACCCAGTCTAGAATAGCCAGGAACAGGAACATAATGATTCTGTACCCTCAAAATTTCACTTTTAAATGACATTCATTTCTCTATTACATCCTTCCCATAAAACAAATTGTCCCAATCCAGTCCTTCTAAATCCTTTTGCATCTCCTCAAAGTTAGCCTTTCTCCAATCAAAAATCTCAACCCTGTGTCCAGTCCTATCCTTCTCCATAATTACATTGAAACTAATGGCATTGTGATCACTGGACCCGAAGTGCTCTCCAACACATAACTCTGTCACCTGACCTATCTCATTCCCTAACAGGAGATCCAACACTGCCCCTTCTCTAGTTAGTACCTCTATGTATTGCTGCAAAAAACTATCTTGCACACATTTTACAAACTCCAATCCATCCAGCCTATTTACAGAATGGGTTTCCCAGTCTGTGTGTGGAAAATTAAAATCTCCCACAATCACAGCCTTGTGCTCACTACAAATATCTGCTATCTCCTTACAAATTTGCTCCTCCAATTCTCACTCCCCATTAGGTGGTCTATAATACACCCCTATAAACGTTACTACACCTTTCCTATTCCTCAATTCCACCCAAACAGCCTCCCTAGATGAGTCCTCTAATCTATCCTGCCAAAGCACCACTGTAATATTTTCTCTGACAAGCAATGCAACACCTTCCCTTCTTGCCCCTCCAATTCTATCACACCTGAAGCAACAAAATCCAGAAATATTTAGTTGCCAATCACACCCCTCCTGCAACTATGTTTCACGAATAGCTACAACATCATATTTCCAGGTATCAATCCATGCTCTAAGCTCATCCACCTTTCTTACAATGCTCCTAGCATTAAAATAGATGCATTTAAGAAACTCTCCACCTCTTACTCTCTGTTTATCCCTAATGGTGCAAACAACTTTATCTTTTTCTTCCTTCTCCCCTACATCTTTGGTCTGAGCGCTCTCGTTCCCTGTCCCCTGCCTATCCTCCCTCCCTCATACCAGCTTTCTCTATTTGTGAACTAACCTCCTCTCTCCAAGTCTCTTCCATTTGATTCCCACACCCCAACCATTCTAGTTTAAAGTCTCCCCAGCAGCCTTCGCAAATCTTCCCACCAGGATATTGGTCCCCCTAGGATTCAAGTGCAACCTGTCCTTTTTGTACAGGTCACACCTGCGCCAAAAGAGGTCCTAATGATCCAGAAACTTGAATCCCTGCCCCCTGCTCCAATCCCTCAGCCACGCATTTATCCTCCACCTCATTCCATTCCTACTCTCACTGTCACGTGGCACAGGCAGTAATCTCGAGATTACTACCTTTGCAGTCCTTCTTCTCAACTCCCTATATTCTCCCTTCAGAACCTCTTCCCTCTTCCTACCTATGTCATTGTTACCTATATGTACCACGACCTCTGGCTCCTCACCCTCCCACTTCAGGATATCTTGGACACGATCAGAAACATCCCGGACCCTGGCACCAGGGAGGCAAACTACCATCCGGGTCTTCTGACTGCACCCACAGAACCACCTATCTGACCCCCTAACTATCGAGTCCCCTATTACTACTGCCCTCCTCTTCCTTTCCCTACCCTTCGGAGGGCCGGACTCTTTGTCGGAGGCACGGCCACTATTGCTTCTCTCAGTTAAGCTGTTTCCCCCCGCCAACAGTGCTCAAACAGGAGTACTTATTGTAAAGGGGCACAGCCACTGGGGTACTCTCTAGTACCTGACACTTCCCCTTCCCCCTCCTAACCGTGACCCACTTGTCTGCCTCCTGTGGCCCCAGTGTGACCACCTGCCTGCAACTCCTCTCTATCAACTCCTCACTTTTCCTGACCAGACGAAGGTCATCGAGCTAACACGGTCCCCTAGGAGCTGCAGCTCGGCGCACCTGGCGCAGATGTGGACGTCCGGGAGGCTGGGAGACTCCAGGACCTCCCACATCCGACACCGAGAACAACAAGCTGCCCTCACACTCATACTTACCCCTTTCCTCAAGTAACAGGAAAAATTGAAAACCAAACCTACTTTGCCTCGCCCGTTTCCGCCAAATCCCTTAAGCCTTCACTCTGCTGTCGGCTCACTCCGCTGCTCGTTGTCTGTCTGTATCTTGTTTTACGGCGGTTGGCATCCAGCTTAATGGTGCATTACCGCCACCCTCTGCACCAGAATGTGCACTAGACATACATTCTAAATCCCTTCACCCAATCGCACACACACATATATACAAACCTACACTTCACCCTCCCATCTTTGACCATCCTAGTATCCTATTCCTGTTTATTCGTCATATTCTATAAAAAACCCCCGTACCCCTTAAAAACGCTAAAAATACCCGGACTTGTGCTCTCTCACCCATGCCCAGCAACCCTTTTAATGTGAATTCCTGCATCCCCAACTCCCTTAATTTATTTCTCATCATCTCTCTCTGTATCCCATACTTCCTGCAACACAAAACTACATGTTCTACTGACTCCTCTTCCTGACATTCCTCACACAATCCTGTCTGGTGTTTCCCTATCATTTTCAATGTTTTGTTTAGTGCACAATGCCCCAGTCTTAACCTAGTCCACACAATTTCCTCTCTTCTGTTTCCATTACCTACCCTAGTAACTGCAACACTCTTTTGTATTTGATATAAATGCCTCCCTTTCCCCTCCCTGTCCCATCTTTCTTGCCACATTCGGTTGACTTTTTCCCAGATTACACACTTAACCTCTGCTTTACTGATACTAATGTGCATTTCCACATTTTCTTTCTTTAACGCCCTCTTTGCCAACTCATCCACCCTCTCATTCCCCTTCACCCTTACATGTGCTGGAACCCATAGAAATTTTACCTGACCTCCCTGATTTGCAATTCTTGTAACTAACTGAAGGACTTCATAAAGTACATCTTGCCGACTGTTTGTGTGAAAAGACCTTAAACTTGCTAGAACTGAGGATGAATCTGAACATATCAATGCTTTGGCTTGTCTGGCTTTCTGCACCCATTGCAACGCAACCAACACTGCCAGCATCTCCACTGTAAACACCCCTAACTTATTAGATGTTCTTCTGCTGATTCCAATTTCTTTTGCTGGTATTACCACCCCAAACCCTGTCACTCCTGTTTCAGGTTCCTTCGCACCATCCCTATAAATGTGGGTATAATCACTATACTTTTCCATCACATGACAGTTAAATGCATTTACCAAATCTGTTTTATATCTTTCTTTCCTTTTTACCTCTAACAAATGCCAGTCTATGTCAGGCCATACAAGCTTCCATGGAGCTACAACCGGATAAACTACTGAAGGACTTATCCTCAGATCAAATACTCCACAATCTTTGGCGATATCATTCCCTACCCGACTAAAGGTATCCCTCTGAAACCTCCCATTTTCCCAGCACTCCTGCAACACTCCTTTAGTAGGGTGAGAATCATTGTGCCCCTGCAAGTTAGCCCAGTAGTTTGCCATCAGTTGCATCCTTCTTAGTTCCAAAGGCATTATTCCCATTTCTACCTGTAGGGCTGACACTGGTGACATTTTAAAAGCCCCACTGCACACTCTCAAGGACTGAGCCTGAATCACATCCAGTTTCCTTATAAGAGACCTAGCTGCTGATCCATATACTATATTTCCATAATCCAATACAGATCTCACTAAAGCCACATACATTCTCTTCAAAGCTGAACAACTTGCTCCCCATTCCCTACCAGTCAAACATCTCATCACATTTATTACTATTTTACATTTCTCCTCAACTTTCCAGATATGGTCTGCCCATGTTAATCGTGAATCAAATATAACTCCCAGAAATTTAAATGATGCAACCCTTTCTAATTCAACCCCATACATCCTTAACTTCTTCCCTACCTCAACCCTTTTCCTGGTAAAAAATACAGTTTGAGTTTTATCTACTGAAAATCTACATCCCCAATCATAACCCCACTCCACCACTTCATCAATTGCTTCTTGTAGTTTCCTGATTATATGGTCCATGTTCCTGCCTCTTTTCCACAAGGCCCCATCATCTGCAAACAGTGACCTACCTATATCCACTGGTACCTTTGTGAAGACATCATTGATCATAATGATGAAAAGTAACGGGCTAATCACACTACCTTGAGGTGTGCCATTTTCCACTATGTACTGTTTTGATAATTCTGATCCAATCCGAACTTGAATTTTTCTACCAAACAAAAAATCTTTAATCCAATTATAAACTCTCCCACCAACCCCCATCTTGTGCAGTTTAATTAATAATCCTTCCTTCCACATCATATCATAGGCTTTTTCAATGTCAAAGAACACTGCCACTACTGACTCTCTATTTGCCTGGGCCTTCCTTATTTCAGTCTCTAACATAATCACTGAGTCCATGGAATTCCTTCCCTTTCTAAATCCACTCTGATAACTTGCCAGCATTCCCCTTTTCTCAAGCTCATATGATAACCTTTCTGTTATCATCCTTTCCATTATTTTACATATACTTGATGTTAATGCAATTGGTCTGTAGCTAGTGGGTTTTGACAGATCCTTGCCAGGCTTCCTTATTGGAATTACTACTGCTTCTTTCCATGCACTTGGTAATCTTCCCTCCTCCCACACTCTGTTATAAAAATGCAGCAACTTCAAGAGCGCTCCTTCTCCTAGATTTTTTAGCATCACAGAGCATATCAGATCTTTCCCTGGGGAGGTTGGTCTCAATCTCTTTATTGCTCTCACCATTTCTGCTAATGTAAATGGATCATCAATTATATCATCTGTTCCTTCCCCCCTGCTTAACACACCTGGGTGTTGGCTCATTATTCTTTCCCTTCTTCTTCTCCCTTCTTCAGACAAATTTTCTGAACTGTGTATCAGTACAAATGACTTGGCTATGACCTCAGCCTTATCCCTACTGGAGACTGCAGTTTCCTCCTCAGATATCATTATTGGATATTCCCATTCCCTTCTATCTCCTCCCATCCTCTTAATCATTCCTCATATCTCTCCTACAGGTGTTGTTCTTCCTACCTTGTCGCAAAAACTCCTCCAACTTGCCCTTTTAGCTTGACGTATAGTTCTTCTCACCACTGCCTGTGCTTTCTTATATTAAACCAAATGCTGCATATTATGGGTTCTTTTAACTAGCCTGAATGCTCTATTTCTGTTTTTTACAGCCTGACAACATTCCTCTGTCCACCATGGTACCAGTTTTCTATTCATCCTATTTTTACTCCTAGGTATAGATCCTTCTGCTACCATGATAATTGCTGAAGTCACCTGACTGTTTAATTCATCTACATTTCCAGAAATATCAATCTTTGTCAACCCTTCTTCACTCAATTTCTGGAACTTACCCCAATCAGCTTTTTCAAACACCCACTTTGGGGTCAAATGCAAAGTGTTAGGGGTTCAGTATTTTTATTGCGCCTAGGTCAGCAACTCTTTTACTGATTGGTTGATGAGAACATCCCACAGGGATTGGCAGTCAATTACAACAACCTGCGCCTCTTTCCTTGATATAGTAGTATTAGTATGTGCCCTGAGAGGGAAAACAGCGGCCGTTGTGAGTTGTCCCTGGGCATGGTGCGTTTTTCCGTTATTCGCCCCAAGACAGTTGATTATTGACTGTTTTCGCCGAGTCGAAGAGGAACATTTGAGAAGACTTTTGCGGACTTCCGCACCTCAGGCGTCTGATCACAGCCTTGGGGCGAGGGCAGAGACGGTCAGCCCTTCTTCCCGGATCACAGCCCTGGGGCGAGGGCAGAGACGGTCAGCCCTTCTTCCCGCAACCCCGCTCGCTGACGGTGATGGGACACGGACTCACGTCGCTACCGATTGTTTATGGAAAACCCCAGCCCCGGTTGTGTGTCACTTTCCAATGCGTGCGTTGATACTGGAAACGGGTATCATTAATTTGCCACTAAAACCTCATTAGATCCCGCATTTGGGAACTTCCTATGAATACACACCGTTCAGGAGCAGATTCGGCGATGAGAGAACGCGTTCGCCGGGATCTTGCAGCATTCGCGTCACTCTTTAAACAGCCGGGAATGCTTCACAGAGCCAAGTATAGTCACTTCAAAAACAATGCCTTATCATTCCTACAGGAAACAAGCAATGCGTCACCGAGGGCCAAGAACCCGGTAGCTCCTTTTCGCTGATACCCGCTTCTCCGGCTGAAAAGCTGCCGCCGCACTGCCTACCTATGTGCGCACAATGGCTCATTCGAAACTGTCCGGTCCAGCTGGTTTACTTGTTCTCAACTGCTTTCCGCGGGCCCCAAATAAGGTGTTGAGAATCAAAGTGAGCAGCACCGTCGGCTCTCCCAGCCTCTCTCCTTTCTCGGCTCTGGGTCTAACGAACTACCATTGTGTCCCTCCTCAGGCCAAGAACGACCACAAGGTGAGCACAATGCAGCCCGAGAAGGAACGGCTGGACAGAGGGCAGTGGGTCTGCAGTGCGGATTCGGCCAAAGGCTCACAGCAACATCGGGAGGACGATCTCGACTCCGGCATACTTTACACCGTGAGAGTAAGTCACTTCTTTAAACTTTTACATTAACTCTTGCTGCGATTCGGGGAGAAGAACAACTGGCCGTGCAAATGATTCATCGTTTAAAACAACCCTGAAGACCGACAGCATAGCTGCAGGTCCTTCGTCCCATATGTCTGTGCTGACCATGATGCCAACCAGCAGTAAACAATCACGCTGTGTATTGCATACATTTTCACCTTGAATCAAAAATCTTGCAAGAATATTCCAAGCTCTAATAACGATTTAATTGCCTTGGATAGTGAGCTGAAGGGCTTCATTTCTGGTCTGGAGCTCAGATGATGGCAGTTGAGTGTTCCCAATGAAGATACTATAGTTTGTAATTTTGTAACATGAAATGAAAGAGATTTTCACCTGGAACCTACCAGCCTTCTCCTTCCCACTCCCCCCCCCCCCACATTTTTTTATAGGGACTCTGCCCCTTCCCTCTACAGTCCTGACGAAGGGTTCTGGCCCGAAACGTCGACTGATCTTTTCCACGGACGCTGCCCGACCTGCTGAGTTCCTCCAGCGTGTTGTGAGTGTTGCTTTGACCCCAGCATCTGCAGATTATTTTGTGAAAGAGATTTCTATATATACAATTAAGTCTTATTTTTACTTAGAGATACAGCAAGATAGCAGGCCTTTGCGGCTCAACGGGCCCGATTACGACCACGTATCCAATTATCCCTCTGACCCACATGTCTTTGGAATGAGCACCGTGAGGAAGTCCACGCAGTCACGGAAAGAACAGGGCAGTGGTGGCTGTTGATCCTGGGTCGCTGGCTTGTAATAGCATTAGGCTAACCAGTCGCATGCAGTACTGTGCAAAGGACTTGGGCACGTAAAAAATATTCTGTAAAGTGAAGGTGTTTTCAAAAAATAAAGGAATAAAAAGCTTATAAATACCAAAAAAATACTATAAAGAATAGTAAATAAAAAAAACTGATTCAAATCAGTATCTGTCGGGACCACCCTTTGCCTTTAAAACTGCATCAGTTCTCTTGGGTTACACTGACGTGCAGTTTTATAAGATGTTTTTCCAAGCATCTTGGAGAACTTTCCACAGTTCTTGTGCAGACTTTGGCGGTCTTTGCATGCTTTCTGTCTCTCCAGGTAATCCCAGCGAGCCTTGCTGATGTTGAGATCATTGCTCTGAGGAGGTCATACCATCTGAAACCATATATTTAAAAAAAATCAAAATCAAGGGTGCCTGTGACTTTTGCACAGTACTGTAAGTCTCAAGATCTTATTTTTAATTAAGAGCTGTTGTTTCAGGTAATATTTACTGATTTGTTTAATCAGAGTTTACAACTAAAGTAATAAAACCATTGTTAACATTGGGTTTAAAGGACACCTTGCCCTTGTTGTGAGGGCAACATTGTTTTGACATTTATTGAAACCAAGATGTGCTTCTCACACTTCTGTGCACATTCCACTTGGCGGCTTCTTTTCTGCAGTTAGTTACTCTGCTAATTTCATGCAATTCTTAACCCTAATGCAGTGATCAGAAAATTTGTGAAACAAAATTTAGGCAGGGCCAGAGGCTTCTCGTGGTTATTGTGTATAAAAGAAGATTATCTTGGTGATTCAGACGCTGCTTGTGCATCAAACAATGAGACTCTGATTGACCTGATGTTTGTTTGACTGGGTGTACTGGTGACCTTGAAATAATTATCAAGGTATCCATTGTTGTGGATGTTCAGTAAATTAACAGGTCATCAGCTAGTTCATGACTAATGCAAGATTGTATTCTAATTGCATCACTTGTCAAAGCTGTATATCAAACAGATAACAATGAACAAAGCAAAGATGGTAATTAAAAAAAAGGAACTTGGAACTGAAGAATATTTCACATCATTTGACTGAAATAATTCTGAAATGAAGGTTGAAAAGTTATGTAACGTTCAGTGTAAATTTTGTCCATCACATAATGATGCAATTTGACATGTGTATCCATTTTTCCTTACAAGCCTTTTCCTTACTCTTTTTTTCTTGTTTCAGAAATGTGACATCAAAATTTCAGGGAAGTGTAAAGAGTTGTTAAAGAAAAGGCAAAGCAAATGAAATATGACACTCCTATAAATAACTATATCTCAGAGAGCTATTAACTATTGTCATGGTTTCTCGTTTCTCACAAACAACAAGGAAACGCGGAAAACTCCAAGAAGTTTTAAACTTTAATTTGCAAATCAAAGCTGAGACAATCAGAAAGCTAGTAGCTGACTGCCCTTCGAGGCTTGTATACAGCATCTTTTATAGCAATTTTCCTATCTTAGCTACATTATCATATCCAGTTGGCCTGTGATTACATATCACCAATATGTCCACTCTCGACTTTCCACTATTGTTTTACTCCCCAACTTAATTATGTCCTAGTTTACATTTTAGACCATATATCCTCTCATCCCTAACCACAGTTATTTCTTAATTAGTCTTGCGTTGACATACTGCCACATATTTCATCATCTTACTCGCCACCGTTATCTTTCTACTTGGTTTCATTCTAGTTCTCTTCATGAATTAATAGTGAACAGGTCAAAAGTCATGGCTACATAGTGAATACCTTCTATTGAGCTAGCAGTGGTTACATAGTAAATATAGAAAATACAATGTGTGCATTTGAGTAAATACTGTAATACATAGAAAATACAATGCATGTATTTGCATTTTCCAATACTATCTTCAAAATCTATAGCTTAAAAATAAAACTGTACAATTGAAATACCACTAATGTCGGAAATGGACCAGGTAAACTTGAGGGCAGGGTGAAAGTTGGAGGCAAAGTTAATAAAGTCAACGAGCTCTGCATGGGTGCAGGAAGCAGCGCCAATGCAGTCGTCGATGTAGCGAAGGAAAAGTGGGGGACAGATACCAGAATTTTTTTTTTATTTCAAAATATACTTTATTCAAAAATCAATATATACAATAAACCATTCAATAACTTCCTCCTTTACATACGTTTCCATTATACTCAGTAAAATATCCGTATTAATGGCCACCCACGTGGCACTCCAGTAGTTCAGCTTAGCATATCATTGTTGAGGGGTATACTCCCCGCCCACCGACCCCTCCCACTCCCGCGGGTGGAGAAACCTATACCGTGGTCCTTCCCCACCGGGCCCTTGCGGTGGCTGCACCAAGTTTCAGTGCGTCCCTCAGCACGTACTCCTGCAGCTGAGAGTGTGCCAGTCAGCAGCATTCTCCCACAGACATCTCCATGTGCTGGTAGATCATCAAGTTTCGGGCTGACCAAAGAGCGTCTTTCACCGAGTTGATGATCTGCCAGCAGCACCGGATGTTGGTCTCCGTGTGCGTCCCCAGGAACAGACCGTAGATCAGGGAGTCCTCTGTTATGCAGCTGCTGGGGATAAAACGTGACACTAGCCCGTCCATCCTCCTCCACACCCTCTTTGCGAACTGGCAGTGTGCAAAGAGGTGGGTCACAGACTCCTCCTCACTGCAGTCCTCCCGTGGGCAGTGGGGTGTGGAGACGACATTCCGGGTGTACAGGAGGGCTCTGACTGGGAGGGCCCCTCTCACCGCCAGCCAGGCGAGGTCTTGGTGCCTGTTGGTGAGATCTGGCGATGAGGCATTTTGCCAGATGAACTGGACAGTCTGCTCAGGGAACCACCCCACTGTGTCCATCACGTCCTTCTCCTGCAGTGCCTGCAGGACACTTCGTGCCGACCACTGCCTGATGGCCCTGTGGTCAAAGGCGTTCTCCTGGAAGAACTTTGCTACGTAGGACAGGTATGCCGGCAACGACCAGCTGACTGGGGCGTTGCGCGGGAGTGGGGCCAGACCCATCCTTCGTAGCCAGGGCGACAAGTAGAACCTGGGCACATAGTGGTACTTGGTGCCCACATACCTGGGCTCTACACACAACCTGATGCAGCCACATACGAAGCTGACCATCAGGGTGAGGGTGACATTGGGGACGTTCTTGCTCCCGTTGTCCAGGGACTTGTGCATGACGGTCCGTCTCACCCGCTCCATCTTGGATCCCCAGACGAATCTGAAGGCAGCCCGGGTGATTTCCGAGCTGTAGGAGCAGGGGACGGGCCAGACCTGCGCCAAGTACAGCAGCCCTGAGAGCACCTCACACCTGATGACCAGGTTCTTGCCCGTTATCGACAGGGAGCGCCCTCCCCACAGTCCCAGTTTCTGTTTCACCTTGGCAGTCCGCTCCTGCCAGTTGTTGCACGCCTCAGCCCCTCCGAACCAGATCCCCAACACCTTCACGTGGTCAGACCTGATGGTGAAGGGGACGCTGGATCGGTCGGGCCAGTTGCCGAAGAGCATAGCGGTTGACCCTGGCCCCCGACGCTAGCTCGAACTGTTCGCAGGTGCCAATCAACCTGCGAACTGACCTCGGATCAGAGCAGAAGACGGTGACGTCGTCCATGTACAGGGAGGTTTTCACTTGGGTCCCTCCACTGCCTGGCAGCGTCACCCCTCTTATGCCCTCATCCCTCCTGATACCAGAATAGGCACAGAACATAGATTGTTCCACAAAGCCAACAAAAAGGCAGGCATAGCTAGGACCCATACGGGTGCCCATAGCTACACCTTTAGTTTGGAGGAAGTGGGAGGAGCCAAAGGAGAAATTATTAAGAGTAAGGACTAATTCCGCTAGTCGGAGCAGAGTGGTGGTAGAGGGGAACTGATTAGGTCTGGAATCCAAAAATAAGCGTAGAGTTTTGAGACCTTCCTGATGGGGGATGGAAATATATAGCCTCCAGGTCCAACATATTATTCTCCGTAACTTCCGCCACCTCCAACGGGATCCCACCGCTAAGCACATCTTTCCCTCCCCCCCCCCCCGCATTCCACAGGGATCGCTCCCTACGCAACTCCCTTGTCCATTCGTCCCCCATCCCTCCCCACTGATCTCCCTCCTGGCACTTAACCGTGTAAGCGGAACAAGTGCTACACATGCCCTTACACTTCCTCCCTTACCACCATTCAGGGCCCCAAACAGTCCTTCCAGGTGAGGCAACACTTCACCTGTGAGTCGGCTGGGGTGATATACTGCGTCCGGTGCTCCCAATGTGGCCTTTTATATATTGGCGAGACCCGACGCAGACTGGGAGACTGCTTTGCTGAACACCTACGCTCTGTCCGCCAGAGAAAACAGGATCTCCCAGTGGCCACACATTTTAATTCCACATCCCATTCCCATTCTGACATGTCCATCCACGGCCTTCTCTACTGTAAAGATGAAGCCACACTCAGGTTGGAGGAACAACACCTTATATTCCGTCTGGGTAGCCTCCAACCTGATGGCATGAACATCGACTTCTCTAACTTTCGCTAATGCCCCACCTCCCCCTCGTACCCCATCTGTCATTTATTTATATACACACATTCTTTCTCTCACTTTCCTTTTTCTGCCTCTGTCCCTCTGACTATACCCCTGCCCATCCTCTGGGTCCCCCCCCCCCTTGTCTTTCTTCCCGGACCTCCTGTCCCATGATCCTCTCGTATCCCTTTTGCCTATCACCTGTCCAGCTCTTGGCTCCATCCCTCCCCCTCCTGTCTTCTCCTATCATTTTGGATCTCCCCCTCTCCCTCCAACTTTCAAATCCCTTACTCACTCTTCCTTCAGTTAGTCCTGACGAAGGGTCTCGGCCTGAAACGTTGACTGCACCTCTTCCTAGAGATGCTGCCTGGCCTGCTGCGTACACCAGCAACTATTATATCTGGGAGATTGTTTGTGTCTTCCCTAGTGAAGACAGATCCAAAGTACCTGTTCAACTCGTCTGCCATTTCCTTGTTCCCCATAATAAATTCACCCGCTTCTGTCTTCAAGGGCCCAATTTTGGCCTTAACTATTTTTTTCCTTTTCACATACCTAAAGAAGCTTTTACTATCCTCCTTTATATTCTTGGCTAGTTTACCTTGGTACCTCATTTTTTCTCCGTGTATTGCCTTTTTAGTTCCCTTCTGTTGCTCTTTAAAAGTTTCCCAATCCTCCAGCTTCCCACTCGTCTTTGCTATGTTATACTTCTTCTCTTTTATTTTTATACTGTCCATTACTTCCCTTATCAGCCATGGCCTCCCCTTAGGATCTTTCTTGTTCTTTGGAATGAACTGATCCTGCACCTTCCGCATTATTCCCAGAAACACTTGCCATTGCTGTTCCACTGTCATCCCTGCTAGGGTATTGTTCCATTGAACTTTGGCCAGTTCCTCCCTCATTGCACCATAGTTCCCTTTGTTCAATTGTAACACTGTCACTTCCAAGTTTGAAAAATTTCAGTTCTCCAGCAAATCCAGAGTTTTGAAAGATCTCTGCTAATGACTTCACAATCTTTTGAGCTATCTCTTTCAGAACCCTGGAGTGTAGTCCTTCTGGTCCAGTTGACTTAACTTCAGACCTTTTAAGTTCCCAAGCACCTTTTCCTTAGTAATAGCAATACGCACACTTCTGCCCAACACTCTTAAATCACTGTCATATTGCTGACACAAAATACTCAAGTTCATACACCATTTTGTTGTCCCCCATTACTCCCTCTTCAGCATCACTCTCCAGTGGTCCAATATTCCCCTCTCATCTCTCCTTTACAGTTTATGTATCTAAAAAAAACCTTGGTATCCTTTTTGATATTATTGGCTAGCACTGCCACATTTCATCTTTAGTCTCCTGTTGCTTGTTTCCCTCTGTTGGTTTTTACATAGCTTCTCAATCCTCTAACCACCCACTATTTTTTGCTGCATTATGTACACTCTTTTCCTTTTACGCTGTCTTTGACTTTCCTTCTCAGCCATGGTTCCTTTGTTCTCCCATTAGAATACTACTCCTTCAAGATCTATCTGTCCTACACCTTCCAAATTGCTCTCAGAAATGGCAGCGGTTGCTGTTTTGCGAACATCCCTGCTAGTGTCCACTTCCAGTCAACTTTGGCCAGCAATTCTCTCATGCCTCTGTAATTCCCTTTACTCCACTGTAAAGCTGATACATCTGTTCTAGATTCTTTCTCTCAAACCGCAGGGAGAATTCTATCATATTATGATCACTGCCTCCCAGGGGTTCCTTGATCTTAAGTTCTCTAATCAAATCAGGTTCAGTACATAACACCCAATCCAGAATTGCCTTTTCCCTAGTGGCTTCAACCACAAGCTACTCCAAAAAGCTATCTTGTAGGCATTCTACAAATTCCCTCTCTTGGAATCCAGCACCAACATGATTTTCCAAATCTGCCTGCATATTGAAATCCCATGACTATCATAATACTGCCCTTTTGACATGCCTTTTCCATCTCCCATGGTAATTTGTACCTCATTTCCTGCCTACTCTTTTGAAGCCCATATACAACTCCCATCAGGTTTTTTTTAAAAAAAGCACTGTGGTTTCTTTACTCTACCAACAAGGATTCTATAGCTTCTGATTCAGTTACCTCTTTCGAAGGAATTGATTTCATTTTTTACCAACAGAGCCACCCTCTGCTTGTCCTTTCGATACATTGTGCATTTTTGGATGTTAAGCTCCCAACTATGAGCCACAACTCAGTGATGTCCACAACATTTCCGCCAATCTCTAACGGCACTATATGATGCTGAGTCCCAGCATCTCCTTCCTCATCTTTCACAGCAGCTTGGAGATGCATCCCACAAAACCCATGTCATCTAATATCTTTGTATACATGGTCTAGAATATCCAAATGCTCCAACAAGTACTTGCCTATAGAAAACAGAGTGTTAATGGGACTTATTCTGGCTAGAGGCCTGTGAATCGTGCTGTTTTATCAGGATCCCAAAATGGTTTGGAAGAAAATGTGGATGTCTGGGTTAGCAAATTCATAAACATAAGGTTGGTGGTATTATGGATATAATCCCTATAATTCTTACACTTCTGATTTGCCCCTCTTATCTCGTGATGAATCTTGAGGCACTAGCAGTATATATAAATGTCTGTAGAACATATAGAACCATAGAAACTACAGCACAGAAACAGGCCTTTTGGCCCTTCTTGGCTGTGCCAAACCATTTTCTGCCTAGTTCCACTGACCTGCACATGGACCATATCCCTCCATACACCTCCCATCCATGTATCTGTCCAATTTATTCTTTATATCCCAGCAGTGACCATCTAATATTTCCCCACATCTGTGCTCATTGAAGAGTCATCAAGGACATCTTCCCTCATTACTGATGGTCTCCAAAAATCAATATTACCACATCCCCACTTCCTCAGCAAGACACAAAGTACCAGAGGAACTCAACAGGTCAGGCAGCATCTGTGGAGGAAAATGCAGTCGATGCTTCAGGTTCAGATTCATTTGAGCTGGACCCTTCATCAGTCTTGGCCTAAAATGTCGACTTTCCATTCCCCACCCCCCCATAAAAAATGCCTGACCCACTGAGTTCCTCCAACGGTTTGTTGGTTGCTCAAGATTCCAGCACCTGCAGTCTCATATCTCTTTTACATCCTCCCCTATCAAACATTAAGTGCCTACATTATTGCATTCTGAGTTGTTACTACTTCCTTTTTGGAATTATCTTCCTCAATCTGGTGGAAGCAGAATCTTTGAACATTATAAAGCACAAGGAGATACTACTATTTTTGTTAATAGATTGGAAAACAAAATAACGAAGGCGAAATTTTATAACATATTAAGTAAAACTATAAAAGCAAGCTGATCGGATAGACTAATTGTACTTAAGGATTAATTCATATTTACCCAGGCACACAAAAATAAATGTTCTGTAACCAAAGTTCAGAACAAATCTTAGACATCAGAGTCCATTTTTCAAAGCTGAAAGTTCAAATAAAACTAGTAACGAATTACACAAAGCAAGGAAAATTTTATAATCAGTAAATTTATTAGATACAGAAGGAAAAATTCTGATATTTACATAGTGCAAGTATAACTTGTTAATTATGGAATTATGTACATTAAATGAAATGACAAATGCTGGTCACACAAGCAAAAATGCATATCATCCTTCATATCACCAATTATCAAACTTCTGCATCTGCCAATTTTGAATTCGATTCCAAATGAAAACAATAAAATATAAATCAAACTAACCTATAGCAAGAGGCACATTAAAGAATATTAACAGTCCGTTTTGAGAGCCTCTTGGAGAAAATACAAATGTACAATTTAGCCTATAGCATAGATCAGACAAACGTTACGATTTTCATTCTGTATAAATCAAGGATCAGGTCACTTTGCACAGTTGGACACATTTGGATTTCATGTAGTACGGAGTGCTTAGAAGTCTAATAAATCCTATACTCACCCGACACAAACTGTCCCAGGAATTTGACCAAACAGAAACATACATGTCTCAATCCTCTGCTATTCAAAACAAGATCAATGTACATGAAAAAGAAACTGGTTCCTATTAAGTGATAACAGCAACAATCACAAAGCTATCCACACTATTAGTACAATACAGCCTGAAATACAATGAATATTATGTTAGCTTTTTACCACCAACTTGATGGACCATCTTTGTTTATGTATTAATACAAAGTTGAACCTAAACCCGCTCAGGACACCTGCTTACAATAGAAAAGTGTTAAATTATAAACTAAGATAACAATTTTTGAAAGTCATTTTGCATAATATATTATTTTTTTATCATGAATTAAATACTAAAGATTATTTGAAAGTTGCCATTGTTCTGTATATGAATAGTTCTATTTTGGGTAAAAATTTACAAATGGAATTAATTATGAAACAAAAAAGATAAGTATGTGAACTATATAAAGATTAAAAAATATTTTCTGAAAGGTTTTTTTTAGCACCAGCTGTTGCCATATAGATCAAGTTGTGCACAACCTACTGGTGCCACAAGGAAGTACCAACTTCTGAACATCAAAATAATGCATTACTGTGGAATATTAAATATTGTATAACATCACCATACACCAGCAGTGTTCTTCCATCATTTCCATGAAGCAACGAAGTTTTAATTGTGAAAGTATTTTAAGTTTTTGCATATGAGAGTAGGTGAAAAATCCTCCTGTCAAAGTCCTGTACCATTTTGAATGAGATGCATTCTTCCACTTAATTTGGTTTCTATAAGCCACTATAAAAGTTTGTTCAAATGTGCAAGTTTTAGTTTAAATGCACATTCTGTCAAAGGAAAACACTTTTAGACACCACCTGTCATTAAAGAAAACTTGCATTTAGTTGATGTGCATGGCATAAATCCTGAAGCTTCAATTTAAGAGCAATAAATGTGAACATAATTTAATTTCTTTACACTTAGACTTACAACTAAAAGGTTTACTTTGTCAGTGTACAGGTAGAGCTGAAGGTCTGATCTTTAAATATTTTTTATGACATATTTAAACAACTTTGCCCCTATATATTTGTGTGTATTTTATGACGTAAACCTGCAACTCCTGCAACCAATATAGCACAAAACAGATTTTCCATCACAATCACGATGCAATTAAAAGGTTACAGGTCTAATTTGCATTATCAAGTGCAGCTGATGAACACATTTACGTTTAGGTGGATCTGTCTATGTTACCTTTGAACATTGGACCAATTTACAACTGTTAAAGATATATAAAAGAATCCCATTGCCTTTATTACCATGAAAAAGCTGCATTGAAGGTATAATTTACTGCTGTAAGCAACAGTGCAAGTTTATAACTATGCAAATAGTCAAAACTGATATTTTAAAAATATCTATCAAGCAATCCAGAATTGCAAGCCTGATGCTACATAAAGGAACCATAATTAAGACAGTACAGCTACTGCACACTTGATGTTGTGTAAGTGTGTTGTACAAGGTAACAAAATTTCACCTGTTCATGTCAATTAAAATGAACTATTTTCTAGTATATCCCATGCACACACAAGGCCAGCTGTCATATTATTTTCCAGATTCCAGCCCAAAACGTTTTGGATGGCAGCAAAGTAGTAATATCCATATAGAAAAGGCTAATAAAGAGCTGTATAACATCCATTTTATCAACTTTCCCTGAATTCAATTACACAATGCTGATATAAGCAAATTCATATTAGGTCCAAGAAATGCTTTAAAAAACACGAGTAACATTAATTTCATTATGGAGAGCTATGGTTACATGCATCCATCAATTAGGTGCCACATATTGCACACTAAAGATCACAAGTCACAGTTGCGCAATGAGTATATCTTAGAAACATCACCATTTTGCTGTTCAAGTTGTGTAGAATTAAAAAATATCAGTCAAATTATCTTCTGATATAAAACTACTGTCACTCAAGAGACTGGATTTCTTGTAAACAAAACTGCTGGCTTTTTCCTCCCATCAACATATTTTACATTTTCTCCAAAGATTCAGAAAAAAACTTTCACAAACCATCTAGAAAAACATTTTATGTTTGATAAAGACACTGAGGTTAGGGTCAATTGTGGACAGATTTTGAAAAGACAGAATTTTTCAATATGTGACTTTATGATCTATCTGTACAAGAAGTGAAATTGAGTTAAGTTATAAACAGCAGACTTTTACTAGTTGTTCCTATACATGTTCCTGAGATCAGTGACATTTTGTTTACAGTAACTCAGATCGACTCAATGATTGCTCAAAAAAATTACAGTTAGGCATTAATCTTTATAATTTTATCCAATTAAGTGCCAATAATGGTAAGTTGGTAGGTGGGATAAATATATATTTGCCAAGTCCAAAGGAGAAACAAATCCAACAGAACATGCCAAATATTGAAGAATAATTTTAAGTACTTTATGGCTAATGCCTTTGGTTTCTAAATTTGCACTTCATATTCTTACTGTTAGAAATAAATTTGTACTTTCCACTACATTTGAACCCTTTTTAAACAAAGCATTACCATTAATGGGATTAAAGTACTTTTAACAGTTACATTTGCTTGTGTATTTTTGTAATCTCATGAGTTTACCAGAAAATAATCGTGTTCCACACCAATCTGCTGGTCTGGGGCTGCAATTATTAGGTGTCTCTCTCTGTTTCTCTAGGTTGAGAGCCCTCACTCTCTGCAATCGCATCTGCTTGCTCCACCATTTCGTGTTCTTCTGCATCACATTGCCCACTGTGATCTTCCTCTGTACCATCAATATTTTTGCTAAGCTGCAAAGTTTCCAGTGTTTTCTGTGCTTCTGATACCCAATCATCAATTCTACTGCTAAGTGTTACCACCATAGCAACAGGTTCAGGGATATCATCATCTTCCTCCTCCTCCTCTTCCTCCTCTTCATCATCATCTCCCTCCTCCTCAAGCATGTCTGGTACAAGAGTACTAGTAGTGCTAATCATGGAGGAATTAAGAACATCCCTGCAGCTGCCATCAAGTGATCCAGTCTCAGTACTTTGCTGAGAGGCCCACTCTAACATATCATCAGCTTTTCCATCTTCCTTGTCTGAACCAGTGGGCTTTGTTGGATGAGATGTCTGACCCATAGAGGAAGTGCTTGTTGTTCCCAAGACAATTTTGTTAAAATTGTGTGAGACTGCTGGAAAACCTGTAGACTTCTGCAGGACGATAGTCGCACTGGGTATGGTTTTCTCTATCTCAGAACCATCAGCTGCATCAGTAGCTTCCACCATGTTCCGCCAGTTTGTTTCTTAAAAGCAAAATATATTTTATGATTAAAGATTAATATTGGATAACAAAATGAAAAATACAAGTCCCAAATGTAGAGAAATAAATAATTTTAGAATTAGATCAATCTCCAGATTATGTAGCTTTAAAGTACAGTCCATCAGGGGGACAAACAGTTGCTCTTACGGATGTTGTGGACAGTGGGATATAGATCAGTTGTAGACATGGGTGAAAAAATGGCAGATGGAATTTAACCAGTCAAATGTGAAGTGTTGCACTTTGGTCAATCAAATGTAAAGAAACAGTACACTGTTCAGGGTACAACATTGATGAGCAGAGGGACACTGGGAAACAAGTTTATAGCTCCATGAAAGTAGATACACAGGTTGATAGGGTGGTTAAGAAGGCATATGGCATGCTTATCTTTATTAGTTGAGGCATTGAGTTCAAAGTCACTAAGTTATTTTGCAGCTTCATAAAACTCTAGTTAGGCTACATCTAGTGTACTGTATACAGTTCTGGTCACCTAGTATAGGAAGGTTCTCAAGGCCTTGGAGATGGTGCAGAAGAGGGTTACCAAGATGCTGCCTGGATTAGAGTGCATGTGTTGTACTAGAATAGGGACCATTACATTGGCTATCTCATTGCACAAGAGTTTTGCTAATACTTCCAAGTTGGCAAAATGATCTGAAGAGTAGTCACTCACCATATTCCTTCTCGTTTACTTCAGAAATAGGCTCAGATATCACACTACAAAATGAAATGGCACTCGCTGCAGAAGGGTTGCGAGAATGGCCCATGTGTGGAACTTTCCTGGTGTGTTTCAGTGCCTCCTCAGCTTGTTCCTGCTCCAAGGCTGTTACCATATCACGGTAAGCTTTACGGGCCTCCTCCGTTAATGCCACCAGTTTATTAAACAAATTCTAAGCAAAGAAATCACACGATTGTTCATTTGAAGTTGCATTAACATTTTTTACTGATAAAAGTGAACACAGGAAAATCATAATACTTTAATAAGTAGGATATATCATACCAACATCTTCAGCTGTTGTACTGTCTATGTGTACAAAATGTGCTTTGATGGCTGAAGATGGTATTTATGGAAGCTTTATATCATAAGTACTGGAGGCTCAGAAGTTAATACAGGTCAGCAAAGACAGCAATTAACAGGTGTGTGGAGTTATTGAAGGACAATATACATCCAAACTTAAGGATGAAGATACAAGGGGGAAATTGTAGTAAAAGTCTAACATACAACATTACAGCACAGTATAAGCCCTTCTGTCCATGATGTTGCGCCAACCTTTTAACCTACTAAGAGCAATCTAACTCTATAATCTTACATGCCCTTTCATTTTTCTATTACCCATGTGCCTATCTTAGAGTCTCTTAAATGTCCCTTACATATCTGCCTCCACCACCACCTGTGGCAGGATGTTCCATGTACCCACAAGTGTAAAGGACTTGGGTCTGACATCCCCCATCTTAAAATTATGCAACCTTGTATTAGCCAGTTCTTTCCAGGGAAAAAGTCTCGATCTATGAGCCCTATCATATTTTACACCTCTATCAAGTCTCCTTTCATCCACCTTCAATGCAGAGAGAAAAGTCTTAGCTCATGTAACCTATCCTCATATGACATGCCCTCTAATCCAGGTAGTATTCTGGTTAAATCTTCTCTACACCCTCTCTAAAAGCTTCCACATTCTTCCTAGGAGATCATTATGGTACATGCTACCAGAACATGCTGGTAGAGAGAGTTTTATTTGGGTTTTCTTTAGCGCTGGAAATGGTTACATCCCGACACGCGGGACAGAAGCAAGGTCGCATTGTGTATTCCACGGACCAGCAAAGACCGGCCGGCTTAGCGAACAGAGCGGTGGACACCCTGCTGAAATCCGGAGGAAAACACACAGAGGGGGATCACAAAGCCGAGGAAAGAGGACCAGGTCGAGACAACAGAGTCTTTTGGAGAAGAGGAGTTTGGTGGGTAATACCAATCCGGCTGACCGGAAGTGCACTGAGAGCAGTAAGCGTAAAGGAGTTGGGGGCTTACTGTTCTGGTTAACAATGGATGGTGCAATCCGGGTCATATTACGATCGAGGAACATGTTTGTAGACCAAATATTGAACTTTTTACTGTTGGACTTCGGCCATATTCCACCGAGATACAACACTGGGCGGCACGGGAGGTCGTTCCTGCCTGTGGCCATCGAACTTGCAGCTCCTCCCGTGGAGGGTCAGACACCCTGAGCCAATAGACTGGTCCTGGACTTATTTTCCATCTGGCATAGTTTGCATTTTGTTGTTTGATTGTTGGGGGTTTTTGTATTGCTATATTTACTCTCTATTCTTGGTGGTGCGGCTGTAACGAAACCCAATTTCCCTCGGGATTAATAAAGTATATCTATCTATCTATCAGGACTGAACATAATGTTCCAAGTATGGTTTAACCCATATAGACCTGCAACATTATCTCATAGTACTTGAACTCAAGTCCCTGACTAATGAAGGCCAACACATCATATGCTTTTCTCAACAACCCTATCAACTTGCCGGGTAACTTTGAGGGATCTATAGACATTGAACCCAGGATCCCTCTGTTCTTCCACACCCTGCCTTTAGCTCTGTATTCTGCCATAAAACTTGACCTTCTAAAATGAATTACTTCACACTTTCCTGGGTTGAACACCATCTGCCACTTCTCAGCCCAGCTCTGAATCCTGTCAATGTCCCGTTGTAACCTACGACAACTCTCCATGCTATTCACAACTCCACCAACCTTTGTGTCATCTGCAAACTTCTCTGGGCAAGCCAATACTGGGGAATCCACACAATCAAGCTTCCTGGATCCCATGACTCCTGACTTTCTGAATGAGTCTACCATGGGGAACCTTATTAATGACTTACAAAAATTAACATACACCACATCCACTGCTCCACCTTCATCAATGTGCTTTGTCACATCCTCAAAAGTTTCAGTCAGACTCAGGAGACATGACCTGTCCCTCACAAAGCCATGCTATCTATCCCTACACACTCAATGCTTAAGAACAACTTATTTCCCACCACCACCAGATTTCAGAATGGACAATGAATCCATGTACACTACCTCACTATTATTTTTTGCTCTCTTTGTGTACTATTTAATTTAATACGCATTTTTATTGTATGGATTTTTATGTTTTGCACTGCACTGTTGGTACGAAACAAATTTCATGACATTTATTATATTTTTAATTTAGAGGTACAGAGCCAACTAGGCCCTCCTGGCCCTTCACGCTGACCGCCCAACAACCCCGATTAATCCCAACTTCATCATGGGATAATTTACCTACCCGGTATGTCTTTGGACCATGGGAGGAAATTGGAGGACCTGTAAAAAACCCACACATTCCTTGGAAAGGACGTACAGAAACTTCTTACAGAGGGTGCCAGAAATTCTGACGCCCCGAGGTGTAATAGTGTAATTTCAGTGACATTAACTTGATTCTGATTCCTCATCAGACTACGCTTCACCAAATACCGAAAAATCCTGTCTCTAAGATTCTCTTCCAATTGTCCACCACTGAAGACACAATGGTTTATAATTCCCAGGGTTATCCCTACTCCCTTTCTAACATATAAACATAGAAAACCTACAGCACACTACAGGCCCTTCGGCCCACAATGCTGTGCTGAATATGTACTTACTTTAGAAATTACCAAGGGTTACCCATAGCCCTCTATTTTTCTAAGCTCCATGTACCTATCCAGGAGTCTCTTAAAAGACCCTTTTCTATCCGTCTCCACCACCCCATTCCACGCACTCACCACTCTACATGAAAAACTTACCCCGACATCTCCTCTGTACCTACTTCCAAGCACCTTAAAACTGCGCCCTCTCATGCTAGCCATCTCAGTCCGAGGAAAAACCCTCTGTACTATCCACATGATCAATGCCTCTCATCATCTTGAATACCTCTATCAGGTCACCTCTCATTCTCTGTCGCTCCAAGGAGAAAAGGCCGAGTTCACTCAACCTATTCTCATAAGGCATGCTCCCCAATCCAGGCAACATCCTTGTAAATCTCCTCTGCACCCTTTCCATAGTTTCCACATCCTTCCTATAGTGAGGTAACCAGAACTGATCACAGTTCTCCAAGTGGGGTCTGAACAGAGTGCTATGTAGCTGTAACATTACCTCACGGCTCTTAAACTCAATCCCAATGCACCAT
Source organism: Mobula birostris (assembly GCF_030028105.1). Taxonomy (NCBI): domain Eukaryota; kingdom Metazoa; phylum Chordata; class Chondrichthyes; order Myliobatiformes; family Myliobatidae; genus Mobula; species Mobula birostris. The sequence continues at coordinate 46,609,588 of NC_092383.1, read as the reverse complement.
ACACCTTCTTAACCACAGAGTTAACTTGCGCAGCTGCTTTGAGCGTCCTATGGACGTGGACCCGAAGATCCCTCTGATCCTCCACACTGCCAAGAGTCTTACCATTAATACTATATTCTGCCATCATATTTGACCTGATGTGGATTGAACTCCATCTGCCACTTCTCAGCCCACTTTTGCATCCTATCAAAGTCCCGCTGTAGACTCTGACAGCCCTCCACACTATCCACAACACCCCCAACCTTTGTGTCATCAGCAAATTTACTAACCCATCCCTCCACTTTCTCATCCAGGTCATTCATAAAAATCACAAAGAGGAGGGGTCCCAGAACAGATCCCTGAGGCATTCCACTGGTGACCAACCTCCATGTAGAATATCACCTGTCTATAACCACTCTTTGCCTTCTATGGGCAAGCCAGTTCTGGATCCACAAAGCAAGGTCCCCTTGGATCCCATGCCTCTTTACTTTCTCAATAAGCCTTGCATAGGGTGTCTTGCTGAAATCTACTGCTGTACTTTCATCAATGTGTTCAGTCAAATCCTCAAAAAATTCAATCAGGCTTCATAAGGCACGACCTGCCTTTGACAAAGCCATGCTGACTATTCCTAATCATATTATGCCCCCCCAAATGTTCAGAAATCCTGTCTCTCATGATCTTCTCCATCAACTACCAACCACTGAAGTAAAACTCACTGGTCTATAATTTCCTGGGCTATCTCAACTCCCTTTCTTGAATAAGGGAACAACATCTGCAACCCTCCAATCCTCCGGAACCTCTCATGTCCCCACCGATGATGCAAAGATCATTGTCAGAGGCTCAGCAATCTCCTCCCTCACTTCCCACAGTAGCCTGGGTACATACCGTCTGGTCCCGATGACTTATCCAACTTGATGCTTTCCATCTTCTTTCTTCTTTCTTAATGCTTTCCATCTTCTTTCTTCTTTCTTAATGACTATATGCTCAAGCTTTTCAATCCACTGTAAGTCATCTCTACAATTGCCAAGATCCTTTTCCATAGTGAATACTGAAGCAAAGTGTTCATTAAGTACCTCTGCTATCTCCTCCAGTTCCATACACACTTTTCCACTGTCACACTTGATTGGTCCTATTCTCTAACATCTTATCCTCTTGCTCTTCACATACTTGAAGAATACCTTGGGGTTTTCTTTAATCCTGCTCCCCAAGGCCTTTTCATGGTCCCTTCTGGCTCTCCTAATTTCATTCTTACTCTCAATCCTGCTAGCCTCATAATCTTCTCGATAACTATCATTACCTAGTTTTTTGAACCTTTCATAAGCTTTTCTTTTTGACTAGATTTTCAACAGCCTTTGTTCACCACGGTTCCTGTACCCTACCAGCCTTTCCGTCTCAATAGAATGTACTTAGGCAAACATCCCCTGAACTTTTGCCACATTTCTGCCGTACATTTCCCTCAGAACTTATTTTCCCAATTTATGTTTCCAAGTTCCTGCCTGATAGCTTCATATTTCCCCTTACTCCAATTAAACGCTTTCCTAACTTGTCTGTTCCTACCCCCCTTCAATGCTATGGTAAAGGAGACAGAATTGTGATTACTATCTCCAAAATGCTCTCCCACTGAGAGACCTCACACCTGCCCAGGTTCATTTCCTGATACCAGATCAAGTACAGCCTCTCCTCTTGCAGGCTTATCTATGTATTGTTTCAGGAAACTTTCGTGAACACACCTAACAAGCTCCACCTCCTCTAAACCTAGGGAGGTGACAATCAATATTTAGGAAACTAAAATCTCCCACAACAACCCTGTTATTATTACACCTTTCCAGAATCTGTCTCCCTATCTGCTCCTCGATGTCCCTGTTACTATTGGGTGATCTATAAAAATCACCCAGTAGAGTTATTGACCCCTTTCTGTTTCTAACTTCCACCCACAGAGACTCAGTAGACAATCCCTCCATGACGCCCTCCTTTTCTGCAGCCGTGACATCATCTCTGATCAGCAGTGCCACACCCCCTCCTTGTTTGCCTCCCTCCCTGTCCTTTCTGAAACATCCAAAGCCTGGCACTCAAAGTAACCATTCCTGCCCCTGAGCCATCTAAGTCTAATCATAGCTCAAAGTACTGATCCACGCTCTAAACTCATCCGCTTTGTTTATGATGCTTCTTGTGTTAAAAGACACATCTCAGACCATCGGTCTGCGCTTGTCCCTTCTTTATCACCTGCCTATCTTCCCTTTCGCACTGTCTCCAAGCTTTCTGTATTTGTGAGCCAACCGCTCCTTCCTCTGTCTCTCCAGTTCGTTTCCCACCCCACAGCAATTCTAGTTTAAACTCTCCCCAATAGCCTTAGCAAACCTCCCTGCCAGGATATTGGTTTTCCTTAGATTCAAGTGCAACCCATCCTTTTTGTACAGGTCACGCCTGCCCCAAAAGAGGTCCCAATGATCCAGAAATCTGAATCCCTGCCCACTGCTCCAATCTCTCAGCCACATATTTATCCTCCACCTCACTCTATTCCTACTCTCACTGTCACGTGGCACAGGCAGTAATCCTGAGATCTACTTTTGATGTCCTGCTTCTCAACTTCCTTCGTAACTCCCTGTATTCTGTTTTCAGAACCTCCTCCCTTTTCTTACCCATGTCCTTGGTACCAATATGTACCACAACCTCTGGCTGTTCACCTTCCCACTTCAGGATATCATGGACATGATCAGAAACATCCTGAACCCTAGCACCTGGAAGGCAACTGCTATCTGTGTCTCTTTCCTGCGTCCACAGAATCGCCTGTCTGATCCCCTAACTATAAAGTCCCCTATCACTGCTGACTTCTTTTCCCTACCCTGAGCCACAGGGCCAGACTCTGTACCAGAGGCACAGCCAATATTGCTTCCCCCAGGTAGGCCATTTCCCACCCCCCAACAGTACTCAAACAAGAGTACATATTGTTAAGGGGGACAGGCACAGGGGTATTCTCTAGTATCTGACTCTTTCCCTTCCCTCTCCTGACTGTTACCCACTTAACTGTCTTCCAAGTCTCCTTGAAAATTAATTGCCCATAGCTCCTCTCTAGCACCTCCTCATTTTCCCTGACCAGACAAAGGTCATCGAGCTGCATCTCCAGTTCCCTAACCTGTTCCCCAAGGAGCTGCAGCTTGACGCACCTGGTGCAGACGTGACCGTTCGGGAGGCTGGGAGTCTCCCAGACTTCCCATATCTGACACCCAGTACAGACCACCAGCCTCTCAGACATACTTCCTGTTTCTATTCATTGGTAACTTACCTCATCTCAACCTGTTATCGCCAAAGCCCTACCACTCTGCCTCAGAGCACTCCGTCGATGACCGCTCCACTAGGCAGTGTCTCCCTTTTATTCCTGAACCTTCCCTGCTATTTAATCTGATTGATGCTCTGGTTATAGCCGCTGATAGGCCGCATACAATGGACTAATGCTCTCAAAGCTCCTTTTTTAAATAACCACCGCTGACCTGCGAGAAATCCCTCTTGGTAAAGCTCAACGTGTTGACACCACTGATAGACCACGTACAATGGATTTCTTGATTTCTTGAACAATCATCTGGTTCTATAACTGTGGTCAGTGAGGACGTAAAGATCACAGCAATTTTTTCCCCTCATCCAGAACTCTCAAAATCACGGATGATAAAAATTTCGACGAAGTTACAAGTGGAGGCTAGAGAGATTATGAAAATAGCTTTGTCATTTGTTTCTTTCTTTACTGGATGAAATAGTTTTGCTCCAAAGTAGAGAGGGTTGGATTGTATAATACAGGAACATTATCCTGAGGATTAGTTTATTAGCCCTTGGAAAACAGCAATACATTGAAAAAGATTCAAGTATTTTCAAGTTTTGACAGGTATTCCAGTCTAATGAGAACCAAGTTACAAATTTGGAATGGCGCTGGTATCACAGTCGATGACCATTTTAATGATGAATTTTTTAATTTGGAAACTAGAGTTAAAGTCCTCCAGATAATAAAAGGAATGAGCAACTGGCTAAAGAAGAAACTGTACATCGATAAGTGTTGAGAGTTGATGGGAGACAAAAGAGGAAGTGGCTGGTTGATGGCCAGTATACAATCAGTGGCTGAGGGCCAATTTCTGTGCTTAAGTGGCCTGAAAAAAAATGTTAAGTACCTTCTATGATCTACACTGTTAACCACTTCTATGTTTCATTCTATGTTCAAACACTAGCACTGTAAACGTATTTCTATCACCCTTGGTCCACTTCATGGCTTGAAAAAACCTTGGTGGAACGTCAAAGCCTTATTAAGGCTGCTTTATACTTGTGCGTCAAATCGACGCTGTAGCCGCGAACCCTATGCAGTGCCTACGTGGATCCCTACACCAAGCTTGACGCGCACCTCTCCCAAAATGTAACTACGCGTCGCGGCAACACAGACCGCAACAACTGTGATTGGTCCACTTGGCAGCATCGCATTTCCTCCTACGCTGCAATAGCTTCCCATTGGGCGAATGAAGGGCAGGGAAGGAACTCTGGCTGCAATGCTTTCCATAAAGCTTTACAGACTTCCGAAATTATGGAGGACACATTTCGCTTTAAAGTTCGCTTTAAAATTGTTTACCCCGAGAAAGACTACCATGACATGCACAGGCAGGTGTGTGCGCATGCATGACGTGTGAATAAGTGACGTGCACATGCGTGTACGTGCTCTAATTGCAGAGCGGCGCAGACACACCAACGCACAAGTATAAATGCTCACAACGGCATAGCCCACTTGCGTAGGCTACAGCGCAAACTAGTACGCACAAGTATAAATCAGCCTTTACTGGGAGTCCAATGAGAATGGCAGGTCAAAAGCCAATTCTCCAATTGTAGACAACCTCTGGAACTATTCTTAATGAAAGTGAATTGTCAACAACAAGAAAACTTCAGATTAGAGAAATGTTCAAGCAGATGTTTTAAACAATGAATGTGCATTTCAATATAGTTAAATATTCATGTTTTAATATTCTGCATATTCATTTAGTTACACTAAAAAAAACTTCAATGACTTTTTCTCTCCCCTACTGGAGCAGTCTTTTTTCTACCTCCCTTGCATGCTTCAGTAATTTACTGTGAAGTGTTTCACAGCATTATTAACAGAAGAAATCATTTTTGATGTTTTACAAACAGAAGAATTTGTTACACACAGTACAGTGTTACTGAAGATAAAGGAAAGCAATCTGTAAGACTGGTAAGGGGAACTGTGATAGCCTACCTTGGTAAAATGGACTCATGGCCTCGTTCCTATTTTCATCCCTTTTAATTATGATCTTACTTACTTGTGACCTTACTTGTGATTGCTGAATGTACCTGGCACAACTGAGTTTCTCTATTAGTAATCAACTACCGGAATTATGAGAAAAGATAAAATCATGGAAACCCAACAATCCCATTGCTCCACACCAAGTGTCATGGAATTGACTCACCTGATTCCAGGATTGTAATATGAAGAGCATTTGATAGCTCTAGAATTCACTAGAATTCAGAAGAATAGGGGCTGACCTAATTGAAACCTATCAAATGGTGAAAGGCCTTGATCAGAGTGGATGTGGAGAGGATATTTCCTGTAGTGGGACAGTCCAGGACCAGAGGACACAGCTTCCGCTTAGAGGGGCGTCCTTTTAGAATGGAGATGAGGAGGAATTTCTTTAGCCAAATAATGGCGAATCTGTGGAATTCATTGCCATAGGCAGCTGTGGAGGCCCAGTCTTTATGTATATTTAAAGCAGAGGTTGATAGGTTCTTGACTGCTCAAGGCATGAAGGGATGGGGGGGGGGGATGATAGGACATTGGGGCTGAGAGGAAAAATGGATCAGCCATGATGGAATGGCAGAGCAGATTCTCTAGGCCAAATGGCCTAATTCTGCTCCTGCATCATATGGTCTTGAAAAACGACATAGCACTAGGTTGTTTTACTTTCAGCCACTTAAATGGGCACTGCTTACATCAGGAGACATCAAGGGTAGCACAGTGGTGCAGCTAGTGGAGCTGCTGCCTCACAGCACCAGAGATCCAGGAACAATCCTGATATAAGATGCTGTCGATGTTAACCGTGTGGGTTTTGTCGAGATGCTCTGGCTTCCTCTCACATCCCAAAGATGTGGGCTGGTGGGTTCATTAATTGCTGCATGATGTCGTAACTAGGTAGGTAAACTTTGAGAGTAAATTGGAGTAGGTGGTTTACAGGTAAAGGCATGTCTGGCAAGTAGGAACTTTTCCAAAAGCAAGATCGCCATGTTCCTGTTAAAGGGAAGGGCAAGGCTGGAAGGAATGCAAAACCTTGGATGTTCCTGTCCGGGGGGTGGGGGGGTGGGAAGAGGCATGGGGCATGGGTCAGGTACAAGCAGCTTGGTTCAAGTGAGTCCCAGGAGTACTGGGACACGCGAGAACAAAGGATGTACGAGTATATTCAAGGAGGAAATCAGAAGTGCAAAAAGTAGACATGAGATAACTCTGGCAGAGAAGACCACGAAGAATCTTAAGAAGAGGTTGTTGTACGTTAAGGGAAAAGAACAACTGGAGAGAGAATAAGACCCCTCAGAGACCAAAGTGGTAATATGCATGTGGAGTTACAGGAAGTAGGCAAGGTCCTCAATGAATATTTCTCCTCTATTCTTATGGAAGAGAAAGACAAGCCGACTTTGGAATGTGACATGATTGATTGGTGAGGTCTTGGGGATAGTTAACAGTGAGCTTAGGTGGTGCTGGATGTAAGATGATAGATAAATCTTCAGGACCCAAGCAGGTATATCACAGTCCCATAGCAGGGACTATGGGAAGCTACAGAAGAAATTGTGGGAGCCCAGCTGAAATATAAGCATCATCTTCAGTCACAGGACAGGTACCACAAACCTGGAGAATGTCAAGTGTCTTTATTAAAGAGCAACAAAGAAAAATCTGGTAAATACAAATCAGCAAGCCTGACATCTGTAGCACATAAGTTAAAAGATGGGGCTGATTATGGCTGTGTGTGGGATATCATGACTCATGAATAAGGAAGCTTTTTGCTGAAGTAATCAAGGTCATTGATGATAGGGCAGTAGATATCGTCCACATGGACTTCAGTAAGGCCTTTGATAAGGTTACAGATGGTAGGCTGCTATGGAAAGTTATAGTGCATGGGATTGTTCCTTTTGGTAAAAGGAACAATAGTGTGGACTATTATTTAAATGCGGAGAAGGTTCAAACTTCAGTGCTGCAGAGGGACTTAGGAATCCTCCTGCAAGACTCCCAGAAGGTTGATTTACAGGTTGAGTTTGTGGTAAAGAAGGCAAATGCAATGGTGGCAGAGCCGCCGAGAGTCAGAGCCGTCTCTATTTCCCGAGGAGACTGAGGTCCTTTAACATCTGCCGGACGATGCTGAGGATGTTCTACGAGCCTGTGGTGGCCAGTGCTATCATGTTTGCTGTTGTGTGCTGGGGCAGCAGGCTGAGGGTAGCAGACACCAACAGAATCAACAAACTCATTCGTAAGGCCAGTGATGTTGTGGGGATGGAACTGGACTCTCTGACGGTGGTGTCTGAAAAGAGGATGCTGTCTAAGTTGCATACCATCTTGAAAAACGTCTCCCATCCACCACATAACGTACTGGGTGGGCACAGGAGTACATTCAGCCAGAGACTCATTCCACCGAGATGCAACACTGAGCGTCATAGGAAGTCATTCCTGCCTGTGGCCATCAAACTTTACAACTCCTCCCTTGGAGGGTCAGACACCCTGAGCCAATAGGCTGGTCCTGGACTTATTTCATAATTTACTGGCATAATTTACATATTACTATTTAACTATTTATGGTTTTATTACTATTTATTATTTATGGTGCAACTGTTACGAAAACCAATTTCCCCCAGGATCAATAAAGTATGACTATGACCATGACTATGGCATTTATTTCAAGAGGAATAAAATATAAAAGCAAGGATATAATGCTGAGGCTTTATAAGACACTAGTCAGGCTGGACTTGACAACAATTGTCAACAGTTTTGGGCCCCATATCTCAGAAAAGATGTGTTGTCATTGGAGAGAGTCCAGAGGAGGTTCACAAGAATGATTCGAGGAATGAAGGGGTTAACATTTGTAACACCCTGGGAAAGGTTTCAGTACTAACATAATGGCCTTTCTGTAGAAGCAGTGTTTGGGTTATGGTTAGAGATAATAGATGCTTTGGAATGTGAACTGGGTCTTTTGTTTGGGGGAGATGACGAGAAGACGCTGGAGAGAACTGGTTGGCGAGATCGACTGATGATCGGTGAATTGTGCACCAGCTGGTGCATATTTGACTGCTTAATTATAATGGGCTCTTTTTGTTTTTTTCTTTCTTTTCTTTACTAACCCTTTAGTTAAGATTCATAAATAAGATTCCTTTAATCGTATGCAGTGTGCTATCTGTTGTTTCTTGGCATTGAGTTGTAATAGAGTTGTAAATTACACAGCATCCACACAAACCAGGGCTTGAGTGGGAGAGCCGTCTCAATCTCAAGGGTTTGGTGGGACTGGAGTGGGTCTTCCCGAGACTTACGCAGCCAAGGAAACCAGCGGGGTTTAACATATGAGGAGTGTTTTGTAGCTTTGAGCTTGTACTCACTGGAATTTAGAAGAACATGTGGGGATCTCATTGAAATCTACCAAGTGTTAAGGGGTATCCAGAACTAGAGGGCATAGCCTCAAAATTGAGGGGTGACCTTTTAGAACAGAGGCAGATTTTTTTTTTGCCAGAGAGTAGTGAATCTGTGGAATGCTCTGTCATAGACTGTGGTGGAGGCCAAGTCCTTGCATATACTTAAGGCGGAAGTTGATAGTTTCTTGATCGGTCAGGGCACCAAAGGATATGGCAAGAAGGCAGGTGTATGGGGTTGGGTGGGATCTGGGATTAGCCATGATAGAATAATGGAGCAGACTCAATGGGCTGAATGGCCCAATTCTTTTGACCAAACACAGACAAATGTGACTAACTTGATGGGCATCTTGGTTGGCATGGACTAGTTGGGCCAAAAGCCCCGTCTCCACACTATATGACTTAATGAGAGTAAGGATATATGAGATGCAAGTTTTCTACAGAGAGTAGTGATTATCTGGAACAAGATGCAGAAGAGAAAAAATTATGATGTTTTAAAGGCATGTGATAAATACGCAGAATGACCTCGAGAGACAGGCAAATGGGATTAGATAGGCATCACAGATGGCATGTATGAGATGGGCTAAAGAAGCTGGTTTTGCAATAAATATATCATACTGTATTTTAACCTGATATACAATTCAAAAAAAATTAATAACTTACTGATTAATGCAAACCTAGTTACAAATATAGATAAGAAATACATGAAAACAATGTTATTTTAACTTAATGTATAGTCTGCTAATTACTTACAGTAGGAATCTACTGCTGTTTCATAGTAAATACAATTTATTCCATTTAATTGTGCAATTAGCAGAAGCGTACTGTAACACTGATACATAAATGGCAATTATCAAGCACTAGGTTGCCATCCATTAGAACTGAGGTGCATTGCATATGTCCATATTGAAATGGAAATCTATGGGACCAAGTCCAATAACATACCTCAGCACCACTGTAGTTGAAAATCCCCACAACACTAACAGGAACAAGTTTATTCACGCAACGACCAAGAGCTTTACGTCCAAGAGCAAAGACAAAAGGAATTTCCTGCTCCCGTGCCATAGCAATCACATTGTATAAAGCTTCATCCAGTCCACCTGAAAGAAGAATGGGACAATGAATTAAGCCAGTTAGCAACTGTAATGACAGTGAAACTGAGAGCAAATGCCAATATTATTCTGTAAAATCTGCAATAATTTCTGACATCTGAATGCATGCAATGAAGCACAGAAATTCACTAATTGCTGTCAGTAATATTCTGTTCCTCCACAGACTTCATTATTCAACACACTGACTTGACCAGAACTTAAAACCACAGAAAATATTTAGCCTTACTAAATGAGATGAAACTTTTTAAACAGCTTACTTAAGACAATTGTTTCTTCATTATCCCCGTGGTCCAGAAAATTTTAACTTGTGTCAATTTACTTTGAACATCTGCAAGTTCCAGTAATATACTTTTTTTTATATTTGGTTGTTTACTTTCCACCAGTGTGTACACTTAAGATATTACTACAAACTATTTACTTCCTTACTTGCTGTCCAAGAATCACATTTGTTGCAAAGCCAGTTTGATAGCAAAACCTATGCTCTATACTTGGATATCCAGACTGAAAATCAGATACCACAGAATCCACTTAATCTTTATGGGCAGATCTTCATGTTGCTAACTGAAAATTCCCGGTCTTTATTTCAGCATTAGATAACTACAACACCAAGAAAGAAAATGCTGGTAAAAGTCAGGTCAGGCAGCATCTCCGGAAAGAGAAGCATTGAATGTTTCAAGCCCAGGACTTGTAGTTTTGTCTGCAACATGATTTAATGATGTCTCATATACCTTTGGACTGAATTTTCTCACAATTTGGAGAGATGATTACACACTTAATCTTTTTTAGTTTCATGTGCTTGGTTACTTCTCGTAGACCCATGACAAGTCTTCTCTTCATTTTAGCTTTGATTGGATCTTTCTGGTAAACACGTTCTTGAAAGCGAACAAGTTCTTGCAGTAGCAAAGTCACACATTCGTCGATATCTTTACTGAGCACTTGATTACAATATCTGGTCCAGGGAAAAAATTTAAACAGAGTAAAAGAAAGGTATTTTTTGCCACAATTTTAAGAAAGCTGATAACATGGCTACTTAGAAAACATAACCAAGTAACTTTGGGTTACAATAGTTTACCCTGTAATACTGAAAGTAATATGTATTTAATGTCCTGAATCATCCAGTGTCTGCGCCTTTGGATTCAGTTGGTAGTCTAATAGAACAGAATCATAAAACACCGCAGCAAGGCAACAGGTCCTTCAGCCACTTACTCCATTCTTCCTGGTCACATTGACCTGCACCTGAACTACAGACTTCCATACCCCTCCCATCCATGTACTTATCCAATGAGCCTTCTGATTCTTTGTAGGCCATCAATATCTATATTTGACCAATTATTCATTCTCATCAAAAGTTAGTAATAAAAATGACTGTTATAGTTGGAAAAAGATCATCAAACATACACATCTTCATTTGGTCCCATTGGTCATCAAAAAGTAACCCAATACACTACAAATTATTTCATAAGACAAAGTTCCACACGGTAGGCTTATTCAGAAAGTTAGAAGGCATGGGATCCAGGAAAGTTTGGCCAGGTGGATTCAGAATTGGCTTGCCTGCAGAAGGCAGAGGGTGGTGGTGGAGTGAGTAAATTCAGATTGGAGGATTGTGACTAGTGGTGTCCCACAAGGATCTGTTCTGGGACCGCTACTTTTCGTGATTTTTATTAACGACCTGGATGTGGGGGTAGAAGGGTGGGTTGGCAAGTTTGCAGATAACACAAAGGTTGGTGGTGTTGTAGATAGTGTAGAGGATTGTCAAAGATTGCAGAGAGACATCGATAGGATGCAGAAGTGGGCTGAGAAGTGGCAGATGGAGTTCAACCTGGAGAAGTGTGAGGTGGTACACTGTGGAAGGACAAACTCCAAGGCAGAGTACGAAGTAAATGGCAGGATACTTGGTAGTGTGGAGGAGCAGGGGGATCTTGGGGTACATGTCCACAGATCCCTGAAAGTTGCCTCACAGGTGGATAGGGTAGTTATGAAAGCTTATGGGGTGTTAGCTTTCATAAGTCGAGTTTAAGAGTCACGATGTAATGATGCAGCTCTATAAAACTCTGGTTAGGCCACACTTGGAGTACGGTGTCCAGTTCTGGTCACCTCACTATAGGAAGGATGTGGAAGCATTGGAAAGGGTACAGAGGAGATTACCAGGATGCTGCCTGGTTTAGAAAGTATGCATTATTATCAGAGATTAAGGGAGCTAGGGCTTTACTCTTTGGAGAGAAGGAGGATGAGAGGAGACGTGATAGAGGTGTACAAGATAATAAGAGGAATAGTTAGAGTGGATAGCCAGCACCTCTTCCCCAGGGCACCATTGCTCAATACAAGAGGACATGGCTTTAAGGTAAGGGGTGGGAAGTTCAAGGGGGATATTAGAGGAAGGTTTTTTACTCAGAGAGTGGTTGGTGCGTGGAATGCACTGCCTGAGTCAGTGGTGGAGGCAGATACACTAGTGAAGTTTAAGAGACTACTAGACAGGTATATGGAGGAATTTAAGGTGGGGGCTTATATGGGAGGTAGGGTTTGAGGGTCGACACAACATTGTGGGCCGAAGGGCCTGTACTGTGCTGTACTATTCTATGTTCTATAAGGAAACTACCTTTGCCCATACTTATTTTCAATCAGCTTTCTTGTGAAACAAATATTCAACTAAATACAACACCAGACTACACACACCCAGGCATTATCCCCGATGAAGATGGCAGATTTTGCCATCGAAATGTCAGTTAAATTTCATTACAGCACCCAGCTGGAAGCCCAAGAAGAGTTTATTCGTCATATATGCCGGAACAGTACTGGATCCTTTAAGGTACATATAATTATTAAGTTTGCAGATTACACAAAAACTGGTGTTATGCATAGTGAGGAGGGCTGTCTAAAGCTTCATAGGATAAAGATCAGTTGGAAATTTGGGAGGACTTTCCCAAAAGCGAGTTGATATATTTGGGAAGGGGACCAATATCCTGGCGGGAAAGTTTAATAGAGCTGTTAGGGAGGGTTTAAACTAATTTGGCAGGGGGGTGGGAACCGGAATGACAGAGCGGAGGAAGGGGAAAACAGAAATAAATCTAAGATAGTGAGCAGTAAAGATGTCAGGAAAGATAGGCAGGTGATGGGGCAAATTTGTAGCCATTGGGATGAGTTGCAGTGTAATAAAGTTGCAGTGAAGTCAAAGCAAAAAGTACCAAATACTGGTCTTAAGGTGTTATACTTAAATGCACGCAGCGTAAGGAATAAAGTGGATTATCTTGTCGTACTGCTACAGATTGGCAGTTATGATATTGTGGCCATCACTGAGACGTGGCTAAAGGATGCATGTCTCTGGGAGCTGAATGTCCAAGGATACACAGTGTATCGGAAGGATAGGAAGGTAGGCAGAGGGGGTGGCGTGGCTTTATTAGTAAGAAAAGATATTATATCAAATTAGATAGAGGTGACATAGGATCGGAAGGTGCAGAATCTTTATGGGTTGAGCTAAGAAATCGCAGGGGTAAAAGGACCCTGATGGCAGTTATATACAGGCCTCCAAACAGCTGCAGTGATGTGGACTACAAATTGCAACAGGAAATAGAAAAGGCTTGTCAGAAGGGCATTGTTATGATAATTGTGGGGGATTTTGACATGCGAGTGGATTGGGAAAATCAGGTCGGCACTGGATCTCAAGAGAGAGAATTTGTAGAATGTCTGTGAGATGGCTTTTTAGAACAGCTTGTTGTTGAGCCCACTAGGGAATTGGCTGTATTGGATTGGGTGGTTAGAGGTGATTAGAGGGATTGAGGTGAAGGAACCCTGAGGAGACAGTGATCATAACATGATTGAGTTCACTGTGAAATTTGAAAAAGAGAAGCTGAAATCTGATGTGTTGGTATTTCAGTGGAGTAAAGGAAATTACAGTGGCATGAGAGAGGAACTGGCCAAAGTTGACTGGAAAGGGACACTGGCGGGAAGAACGGCAGAGCAGCAGTGGCTGGAGTTTATGCGAGAAGTGAGGAAGGTGCAAGACAGGTATATTCCAAAAAAGAAGAAATTTTCGAATGGAAAAAGGATACAACTGTGGTTGACAAGAGAAGTCAAACCCAAGGTTAAAGTAGAGGGCATACAAGGAAGCAAAAATTAGTGGGAAGACAGAGGATTCGGAGGTTTTTAAAAGCTTACAGAAGGAAACTAAGAAGGTCATTAAGAGGGAAAAGATGAACTATGAAAGGAAGCTAGCAAATAATATCAAAGAGGATACTAAAAGCTTTTTCAAGTATATAAAGAGTAAAAGACAGGTGAGAGTAGATATAGGACCGATAGAAAATGATGCTGGAGAAATTGTAATGGGAGATAAGGAGATGGCGGAAGAACTGAACCAGTATTTTGCATGAGGAAGACATAGCAGTATACCGGCACTCAAGGGTGGCAGGGAAGAGAAGTGTGTGCAGTCACAATTACGACAGAGAAAGTACTTAGGAAGCTGAATAGTCTAAAGGTCGATAAATCTCCCAGACCAGATGGAATGCACCCTCATGTTCTGAAGGAAGTAGCTGTGGAGATTGCGGAGGCATTAGCGGTGATCTTTCAAAAGTTGATAGATTCTGGCATGGTTCCGGAGGACTGGAAGTTTACAAATGTCACTCAGCTATTTAAGAAGGGGGCAAGGAAGCAAAACGGAAATTATAGACCTGTTAGCTTGACATCGGTGGTTGGGAAGTGGTTGGGAAGTTGTTGGGAGTCGATTGTCAAGGATGAGGTTACAGAGTACCTGGAGGCATTTGACAAGATAGGCAGAACTCAGCATGGATTCCTTAAAGGAAAGTCCTGCCTGACAAACCTATTACAATTTTTTGAGGAAATTACAAGTAGGCTGGACAAGGGAGATGCAGTGGATGTTGTATATTTGGATTTTCAGAAGGCCTTTGACAAGGTGCCACACATGAGGCTACTTAAGATTAGAGCCCATGGAATTACAGGGATGTTACACATGTGGATAGAGCGTTGGCTGATTGGCAGGAAACAGAGAGTGGGAATAAAGGGATCCTATTCTGGGTTGGCTGCCAGTTACCAGTGGTGTTCCACAGGGGTCGCTTCTTTTTATGTTGTACATCGACGATTTAGATTATGGAATAGATGGCTTTGTGGCTAAGTTTGCTGACGATACGAAGCTAGGTGGAGGGGCCGGTAGTGCTGAGGAAACTGAGAGTCTGCAGAAAGACTTGGATAGATTGGAAGAATGGGCAAAGAAGTGGCAAATGAAATACAATGTTGGAAAGTGTATGGTTATGCACTTTGGCAGAAGAAATAAACGGGCAGACTATTATTTAAATGGGGAAAGAATTCTAAGTTCTGAGATGCAACGGGACTTGGGAGTCCTCGTACAGGATACCCTTAAGGTTAACCTCCAGGTTGAGTCGGTGGTGAAGAAGGAGAATGCAATGTTGGCATTCATTTCTAGAGGAATAGAGTATAGGAGCAGGGATGTGATGTTGAGGCTCTATAAGGCATTGGTGAGACCTTACTTGGAGTACTGTGGGCAGTTTTGGTCTCCTTATTTGAGAAAGGATGTGCTGACATTGGAGAGGGTACAGAGAAGATTCACTAGAATGAACCCGGGAATGAGAGAGTTAACATATGAGGAACGTTTGTCCGCTCTTGGACTGTATTCCTTGGAGTTTAGAAGAATGGGGGGGAGACCTCATAGAAACATTTTGAATGTTGAAAGGCATGGACAGAGTGGATGTGGCAAAGTTGTTTCCCATGATGGGTGAGTCTAGTACGAGAGGGCATGACTTCAGGATTGAAGGGCGCCCATTCAAAACAGAAATGCGAAGAAATTTTTTAGTCAGAGGGTGGCGAATCTATGGAATTTGTTGCCACAGGCAGCAGTGGAGGCGAAGTCATTGGGTGTATTTAAGGCAGAGATTGATAGGTATCTGAGTAGCCAGGGCATCAAAGGTTATGGTGAGAAGGCAGGGGAGTGGGACTAAATAGGAGAAAATGGATCAGCTCATGATAAAATGGCAGAGCAGACTCGATGGGCTGAATGGCCTACTTCTGCTCCTTTGTCTTCTGGTCTTATGGAAGTCAAATCAAGTTAAGACATTATTTTTGAACAAAAATCTGCAGGTCCAAGTCCATATATTGTTAAAAGTGGCAACAGGAAGATAAGGTTGCATAGGTCAGGGCTGAAGATATAAGCTTTGGGATATCCTATTATCACTGGTTAGGACACATGGAGGATTGTGCACAGTTCTGGTCACCACACTATTGAAATAATGTGATTGTGATGGAGTGTGCAAGGGAAATTCATCAGGACGTTGTATGGACTGGAGGACTTTCGTCATGGGGAAGAGGTTGGATCAGTTGGGCTTGTTTTTCCTGGAGTGAAGGGGATTCAAGGGTGATCTGACAGAAGTTTACAAATATTATGAGAGGCATGGATAGGAAAGATAGTCAGAACCTTTTGCTCACTGTGGAGTTATCGAAACTAGAAGTATGGATTTAAGGTGAAATTTTAGGGCCAAAGTTCTTTTTTAAACACAGAATTGCTGACAGATGGAAGGGTTCTATCTCGGGTGTTGGTGGAGTAGGGTAAATTCACCAGATTTTAAAGGCATTTCGACAGACACTTAATAGACAAGTCATAGAAGGATATGGTCCTAATTGAGGCATAAATGTCAGCATGGACATGGTGAAACAAAAGACCAATTTCATTATACTACAAACTAATCATTTTTCAGTCCAGTAATTCCATTTATGACAATGCTCCGTGATAAGCTTAGAAGCAGCAGAAGTGATATCTTTAACATACCATCTCTGCAAGCAGTTATGATTCTAAAATACAACTCTTTCCAGTATCACTGATACCGACCCTACGATTTAAGCACGTAACACAAAACATAGCTACATTTCCATTCCAAGACTTCTGAATTACAACTCCAATCACTTGAGGTGAACCCAAAAAGAATATAAACAATCAATATATCCAATGAACTTTCACTTTTCTATATGGTTCTGTCTATCTCTCCCATCCATGCCTCTCATAGTCTTTACATACTTCTGTCTGATCAACATTCAGTACTGTTCCCAAGGAAAAACAAGATGGAGGGCCTTAACCAGAAACATTGACTGTCTACTTCCTCCCACAGATGCTGCCTCACCTGCTGAGTTCGAGAGTTTTTTCCACTCAGCCTCCTCCTTATTTTAAGATAAATCCAAGTTTTCATAACATTTCAAATGAGAAACAACTTTTATAAATTCCTCTGAAATGCTTACTCTCTAAAGCGCCTACTATGAATTTTTGTGATTGTTGAAGACGCCATTGGACTGCCAACTCCAGAACTGACTGGGGAGCCTTGTGAAACTGGTGTCATACTGTACGGAGAATTCTGGCTTGCAGGAGACAGAGATGTATCACTGGTAACACTCAATCCAATATCTAGAAATAAGAACATTTAAACACAACATTTAAATTCACCACAAAGTTCATTTTAGCAATAAGGCCTATTATGCTTCTTGCTCACAGCTTAGTACCTGGGTACATAGACATCCACATCCAGTTTTGAAAATAAATGTGAATGTCAAGTTTTTGCCTATAGCTAGGAGGTTATTTTGGTATTAATTTCAAAGAAGTGTATTACTGAACTGATCTTTCCTTTAGGCTTTTCAACTAAAAGGATTACTTACCAATACCTTGTGAATTTATTAATGGCCAAGACTATTTAAGCTATTGAACCTCACGCTACAACATACAATCAGTTATGCCCTCGACCTTCACTTAGAAGTACAAGTTATTAAATGAACAATTGTACAATATTATTGTACAATTAGTTCATGCAAAGTCACAAACAGAAGGGTTGTGTGTGGTGGTAATAATCTTCTGAAGTGTGTCTATTTCAATGCGAAGAGTATTGTGGGGAAGGCTGATGAACTGAGGGCATGGATTGACACATGGAATTACGACATTATATCCATTAGTGAAACTTGGCTACAAGAGGGGCAGGACTGGCAGCTTAATGTTCCAGGGTTCCGATGTTTCAGACGTGATAGAGGCAGAGGAATGAAGGGTGGGGGGGGGGGGGGTAGCATTGCTAGTCAGGGAAAATGTTACAGCAGTGCTCAGGCAGGACAGATGCTCAAGGCTTGTCTACCGAGGCCATATGGGTGGAGCTGAGAAACAGGAAAGGTATGACCACATTAATGGGGTTGTATTATAGACCAGCCAATAGTTAGCGAGAATTGGAGGAGCAAATCTGCAGAGAGATAGCAGACAACTGCAGGAAACATAAGTTGTGATAGTAGTGGATTTTAATTTTCCACATATTGATTGGGACTCCCATACTTTTTAAGGTCTAGACGGGTTAGAGTTTGTAAAATGTGTTCAGGAAAGTTTTCTAAATCAATATATAGAGGTACCAACTAGAGAGGATGCAATATTAGATCTCCTATTAGGAAACGAGTTAGGACAGGTGACAGAAGTGTGTGTAGGGGAACACTTCGGTTCCAGTGATCACAACACCATTAGTTTCAACTTGATCATGGATAAAGATAGATCTGGTCCTCGGGTTGAGGTTCTAAACTGGAAAAAGGCCAAATCTGAAGAAATGAGAAAGGATCTAAAAAGCGTGGATTGGGACAGGATGTGGCAAGGATGTGATTGGTAAGTGGGAGGCCTTCAAAGGAGAAATTTTGAGAGTGCAGAGTTCGTATGTTTCTGTCAGGATTAAAGGCAAAGTGAGTAAGAATAAGGAACCTTGGTTCTCGAGGGATATTGGAACTCCGATAAAGAAAAACAGAGAGATGTATAACATGTATAGGAAACAAGGAGCAAATAAGGTGCTTGAGGAATATAAAAAGTGCAAAAAAACTTAGGAAAGAAATCAGGAGGGCTAAAAGACATGAGGTTGCTTTAGCAATCAATGTGTAGGATAATCCAAAGAGCTTCTACAGGTATATTAAGAGCAAAAGGATAGCAAGGGATAAAACTGGCCCTCTTGAAGATCAGAGTGGTCGGCTATGTATGCAACCAAAAGAAATGGGGGAGATCTTCCTGAAGAAGGGTTCCGGCCCGAAACGTCGACCGATCTTTCCCACGGATGCTGCCCGACCTGCTGAGTTCCTCCAGCGTGTTGTGAGTGTTGCTTTGACCCCATCATCAGCAGATTATTTTGTGTCTTAAATAGGTTTTTTGCATCTGTATTTACTAAGGAAATTGGCATGGAGTCAATAGAAATAAGGCAAACAAGTAGTGAGGTCATGGAACCTATACAAATTGAAGAGGAGGAGGTGCTTGCTGTCTTGAGGCAAATCAGAGTAGATAAATCCCCAGGACCTGACAGGGTATTCCCTCGGATCTTGAAGGGGACTAGTGTGGAAATTGTAGGGGCCCTGGCAGATATATTTAAAATATCGGTATCCATGGGTGAAGTGCCGGAGGATTGGAGGATAGCCTTGTTTAAAAAAGGCTCAAAAAGTAATCCGGGAAATTATAGGCCGGTAAATTTGACATTGGTAGTAGGTAAATTATTGGAAGGAGTATTAAGAGATAGGATCTACAAGTATTTGGATAGACAGGGACATGGCTTTGTTTGTGGTAGGTCAAGTTTAACAAATCTATTAAGAGTTTTTCAAGGAGGTTACCAGGAAAGTGGATGTAGGGAAGGCAGTGGATGTTGCCCATATGGACTTCAGTAAGGCCTTTGACAAGGTCCCACATGGGAGGTTAGTTAGGAAGATTCAGTCGCTAGGTATATATGGTGAGGTAGTAAATTGGATTAGACATTGGCACAATAGGAGAAGCCAAAGAATGGTAGTGGAGGATTACTTCTGAGTGGAGGCCTGTGACTAGTGGTGTGCCACAGGGATCAGTGCTGGGTCCATTGTTATTTGTCATCTATAGCAATGATCTGGATAATAATGTGGTAAATTGGATCAGGAAATTTGCTGAGGATACAAAGATTGGAGGAGTAGTGGACAGAGAGGAAGGTTCTCAAAGCTTGCAGAGGGATTTGGACCAACTGGAAAAATGGGCGGAAAAATGGCAGATGGAGTTTAATACAGACAAGTGTGAGGTATTGTACTGTGGAAGGACAAACCAAGGTAGAACATACAGGGTAAATGGTAAGGCACTGAGGAGCACAGTAGAACAGAGGGATCTGGGAATACAGATATAAAATTCCCTAAAAGTGGCGTCACAGGTAGACAGGGTTGTAAAGAAAGTTTTTGGTACATTGGCCTTTATAAATCAAAGTATTGAGTATAGGAGTTGGAGTGTTAGGTGAGGTTGTATAAGACATTGGTGAGGCCAAATTTGGAGTACTGTGTGCAGTTTTGGTCACCTAATTACAGGAAGGATATTAATTAGGTTGAAAGAGTGCAGAGAAGGTTTACAAGGATGTTGCCGGGACTTGAGAAACTCAGTTACAGGGAAAGGTTGAATAGGTTAGGACTTTATTCCCTGGAGCGTAGAAGAATGAGGGGAGATTTGATAGAGGTATATAAAATTATGATGAGTATAGACAGAGTGAATGCAAGCAGGCTTTTTCCACTGAGGCAAGGGGAGAAAAAAACCAGAGGACATGGGTTAAGGGTGAAGGGGGAAAAGTTTGAAGGGAACATCGGGGGGGGGGGGGTTCTTCACACAGAGAGTGGTGGGAGTGTGGAATGAGCTGCCGGATAAAGTGGTAAATGCGGACTCACTTTTAACATTTTTTTTTGTAATATAATTTTTATTGAATTTTCAAAGGAATACATGAAAAAATAGAATCTACCCTCCCCTCTCCCCTTAACCCTCCCCCCCACCCCATATATAGTCCTACCTAAAAAGAAAGAAAGAAAAAAGAAAGAAAAGAAGAAAAGAACCGCCTGGGTATTGGAAGGTTTCCACATGCTCCATGGGATTCAAAATAAATTTGGTATGATTAATCGTTACTTTCCCCAAGTGACCAAAGTCTTTATCGGAGCACTTAAATATGCCATCCTATCTTTTGTAAATAAGGGCGCCAAATATTCAAAAATGTTACATATTTGTTTCTTAAATTATAAGTAATTTTTTCGAGTGGAATAGAACTAGCCATTTCATTATTCCAACGATCCATACTTAAATACGAATCAGATTTCCAAGTAACTGCTATAGTCTTCCTAGCTACTGCCAATGCAATTTTTATAAATTCTTTCTGATATTTATTCAATTTAAGTTTCGGTTTTATCCCTTCAATATCACCTAATAGAAAGAATACAGGGTTATGTGGAAGTTGAGTTCCAGTAATTTGTTCCAATAAGATTCTTAAATTTATCCAAAAGGGTTGAACTTTAAAACAAGACCAAGTAGAATGTAAAAAAGTACCAATTTCTTGATTACACCGAAAACATTTATCAGATAGATTTGAATTTAATCTATTTATTTTTTGTGGTGTAATATATAATTGGTGTAAAAAATTATATTGTACTAATCTAAGTCGAACATTTATTGTATTTGTCATACTGTCAAGACAAAGTCTTGACCAATTTGTTTCATCAATATTAATATTCAGATTTGTTTCCCATTTTTGCTTTGACTTATGGGTTCCTTGTTTAATTGTCTGTTCTTGAATCAAATTATACATACAAGAAATAAATTTTTTAATTTTCCCTTTTTGTATTAAAATTTCAATTTCATTAGGTTTTGGCAAAAACATTGTTTGACCCAGCTTACCTTTTAAGTAAGCCCTTAACAAAAGAAAGTATTATTAGATATTTTATATCTATCCTTTAATTGTTCAAATGACATCAATATACCTCGTTCAAAACAATCTCCTATAAATTTAATCCCTTTTTGGTACCAATTATATAAAAGTTGATTGTCCATTGTAAAAGGAATAAGTCTGTTTTGGAACAAAGGCCTCCTTGCTAATAGAGATTTCTGTGTTTCATTATCAACATTTATCTTATTCCATAGATCAATCAAATGTGTTAATATAGGAGATTCTTTCTTTTCCCGTATCAATTTAGATTCCCATTTATATATAAAATCTTCAGGTCTATTTTCTCCTATCTTGTCTAGTTCTATTTTAATCCATGCTGGTTTTTGATCATCGAAGAAAGATGCAATAAATCTAAGTTGATTTGCTTTATAATAGTTTTTAAAGTTTGGAAGTTGTAACCCTCCTAACCCAAATTTACCTGTCAATTTTTCCAATGATATTCTTGACATTTTACCTTTCCAAAGAAATTTTCTCACACATTTATTTAACTCTTGAAAAAATTTCTGTGGCAATTGTATTGGTAATGTTTGAAACAAATACTGTAATCTAGGAAATATATTCATTTTTACAACATTGACTCTACCTACTAATGTTATTGGTAATATCATCCATTTGTCAAGATTTTCTTGAATTTTTTTCAATAGTGGTAAATAATTAAATTTATATAAATTCTTTACATCATTATCAAGTCTTATACCTAAATACTTTATACCATTTACCAGCCATCTAAATTGGGTTACTAATCGACATTGACTATAGTCTCCTTTAGTAAGAGGTAAAATTTCACTTTTATC
The DNA here is from genome assembly GCF_030028105.1 of Mobula birostris. Classification (NCBI taxonomy): domain Eukaryota; kingdom Metazoa; phylum Chordata; class Chondrichthyes; order Myliobatiformes; family Myliobatidae; genus Mobula; species Mobula birostris. The sequence goes on along the minus strand of NC_092383.1, from coordinate 46,587,346 downwards.
CCAATTTATTTTGTAACCTGATACCTTCCCATATTCATCCAATCTAGAAGATAATTTATGTAACGAATGTTGTGGGTTTGTTAAATAGATCAAAACATCATCAGCAAAAAGATTAATTTTATATTCCTCCTGATTAACTCTAAAACCCATAATATCTGGATCAATTCTAATTAGTTCTGCTAATGGCTCTATCGCCAATACAAATAAAGCAGGTGATAGTGGACAACCTTGTCTAGTTGACCTTTTTAACTGGAATGGTGTTGAAATTTGAGAGTTTGTCACTACTTTAGCTTTAGGGTTAGAATTTAAAGCTTTAATCCAATTTATAAAAGATGTTTCTAACCCACTTTTAACATTTAAGAAAAACTTAGACAGGTACACAGATAAGAGGTGTATGGAGGGATATGGTCCAGGTGCAGGTCGGTGGAACTAGGCAGTAAAATGGTTCGGCACAGCCAAGAAGGGCCAAAAGGCCTGTTTCTGTGCTGTAATGTTTTTATGGTTTTATATATTTTGGGCAGTAGAAGTGGTTCTTAAGGCTGCCACCCTACTGGCTTACCATCATTTTTGGAGACAAAAGATCATTTTCTTTATTTTGGAAGTTATCTTTACAATTCTGTGACCCAGCTCTCAAATTTATTACCAGATCAAAAGGATTTTCCCCCTCTTTTCTATGTTGGAGTCAATGCCTGTATGGAGACCAACTGTTCTTATTTAATAATTAATAGTAATTTTGAAGTAAAATAAAAATTAGAACTGAAATCCAAAATTAAGTCTTGTATTTATGCATTACTGCAGAGAAAGATCACTTTGCAAAATATGGTTCAAATTCCAACCAATTACCAGGTTTAGAGAATGAAGTGATTTTCCTTTTAATTTCAATGACTGACTGAAGAAATACTTCATCAGAAAATAGTAAGTTTTAATAAGCTACCAGATGGATAAAAGTTTCTTTATAGAAAAAGTTAAAATTTGGTTTAGTTATTTTTTTAAACCAAACAAAGTAACTTTCAAAGATTCAATGGTGTAGCAACTGCTAATAAAAACCTCCTTCACATCAACTCATCAGACATATATATGTGAACCAATCAGACAAATGCTACATCATTCAATAATAATTGCTGTTGGTCAAAGTGCTTATTTGAGGACAGCTTAAGAAAAAATAATGTAACTCCATTATAAAATTTCCAGTTGCCTAAACATGGGTACTCAATGATTGAACAGCTCTCAATTCAGTTTGCCTGCCCTTACATTTGCAAAGAGATGAGTCAGATTCAGATTTTTTTCTGATTCAGATTTATTTATCGCATGAACATGAAAACAGAGTAAAAAGTGTTGTTTGGATTAACTGCACCCTGAAGTCCAGGCTTGAACTCCAGGCGCACTGACTCATTGACCCTCTTGCCTCCTGCTTTCAGGGGGACCCTCTGAACTGTGACAGAACAACATCCAAGGATGTCCTTTGTCACCCATTCACATTGCTGGCCTGGGTGCAGTGTGGAGGCTTATGTGCTTTGTCCCATGTCCATGTCGCTGGGCTTCAAGTGCAGAGCCGAGGCCTAAACTCTGGATGTCCTTTGTCACCCACCCACACCATTGTCCCTTGAGGGCAGAGCAGATGCATAGACTCCAGATGTCCTGCGTTCTAACCATAGAAAGGGTGCAGAGGAGATTTACAAGGATGTTGCCTGGATTGGGGAGCATGCCTTATAAGAATAGGTTGAGTGAACTCAGCCTTTTCTCCTTGGATCGACGGAGCATGAGAGGTGACCTGCTAGAGGTGTGTAAGATGATGAGAGGCATTGATCATGTGGATAGTCAGAGGTTTTTCCCCAGGGCTGAAATGGCTAGCACAAGAGGGCATAGCTTTAAGGTGCTTGGAAGTAGGTACAGATGTCAGGGGTAAGTTTTTTTATGCAGAGCGGTGAGTGTGTGGAACGGCTGCTGCTGGAGGAGGCAGAAATGATAGGGTCTTTGAGAGACTCCTGGATAGGTACTTGGAGCTTAGAAAACCAGAGGGCTATGGGTAAGCCTAGGTAGTTCTAAGGTAAGGACATGTTTGGAACAGCTTTGTGGGCCGAAGGGCCTGTATTGTGCTGTAGGGGTGTATGGAGTGTCAGGGAGGGATAACACCTCTGGTGGCAGAACACGTCGCGTCCTTTTCAAAGCGGTTAGTCCACCTTTGGTCTTGCACCTGGCACTCAGCTCTCACCTGTGGTCCCCATAGCTGTTTGCATGCGACAGCGGCCACACCCCGGGCAACGGCTTCGACAAGCCGGCTGAACCAGGTGCGGATAGCCGACAGGTCTCAAACCTTCAGTGAGATAGGGAGTTGTCTATCCCAGCATGTGAAGACAGACTCCGGCAGATTGAGTGGACGAGACCAATGGAAGGTCCAACGGTCAAGAAGGCGGTCTCTGCAAGCGTTGTGGAATGTGTACAGCAGAACTAGACACAGAATACGTCCCGGTCATCCACTGCGTCTAGTCCCATCTCCAGTCGTCTTGACTCTGTCTTGCCACTGGATCCAGATGGGAATTGGGAAGAGAGAGTGAGGTTGACACTGCGCAACTCTCCCTCACTTAAATGGAAATCACGCGCTAGTCTCGACACCATCATAATGGTGTCGAGGTCCTTATCAACGTTGACGATGGACGAACACATTGTGCTGTAGGTTTTCTATGTTTCTATCCCACCTACACATTGCTGGCCTTTGAATGTGGAGTGGAGGCCTAGGCTCCAGACTGTCTTTCATCAGCCGTCCATATCATTGGCTTTCAAGCACAGAGTGGAAACCTGAACTCCTGATGTCCTTTGACTCAAGCTTCTGGTCAAGATGTGAACATTGGACAATCTCTAACACTCAAAAAGCAGCTACATATTGTGGAAGGCATTTAAATACCAGTAAGAATGTCAATGGTGCATGGAAATGTACCCGAAGAGATAGCTAACCACAAAAAAGCAGAAGATGATCAAAAGAAAATATTAATTCACTCCATTTGTAAGGACTTGCCTTCTTGAGAAACCACTTCTTGTGTTAATTTTGGTTCCTCCTGAAAACCTAGCTGCACATCACCTTGTTCCTCTGACCCCACAATTGTTGGCTCTATCGAAAATCTGTTTTTCTTCTCCTCTCTTTCCTTCAATATAATCTGTGTGCAGTGAAATAAAAAGAATTTTAACATGTTGATTGGAAAATGAAGCAGAACTGCAATTTAAAATTGCTGCATTAAATAGGAAACTAAAACATATATATATCACTATTTTAAACATATATGTGCCTTTTAAATCCATTTAAAGAAATGGTTTTGCATTTTTTCTGTTTAAACCTTTGTACTTGTTTGTTGAAACAAAGGATGGCCAAGCCTTCACTGAAAGCTACAGCTTAGTCAAAAATGGAATTTGTACCGGTTTATCTTGGACTTTACCTCCCTCAGAAAGATGGGCCACTCAGTTTTCACAAGCCATCCCAAAAATACATTAATCTGCATATCCATATTCAAACATTATTTAAGGAAAATATATAATTAGTAATGATTTACTTAGTAAATATATAATATTTAAGAGTCAGCCAATATAACTCTCATTCGTAACAGTCCTTGTCTTTCTTTATCAAAGCCAAATTACATTAAAAACTTAGATGGAATTGATGCTGCTGGTGATGGTGCTTGAGTTAATTTTTCATCCTCAATTTTACGAAATCTATTCTAGATTGTGGTTACGCTTCACCAAAACTAAAATTTCCACAGTCAAGACTGAGACTTAATTCTTTCACCATGCATTAATTATACAGGACAACAATTCTTTTCTAAAGGGTAGCTTCCTCAAAATTTTGTTGTGGTTATGATAGACCACTTGAAGCTGAACACAAATATAATGCATTTAATTGCATAATTGTGATGACACTTTGCAACAGTTCAACTAAGCTAAAAATGTTTTGTTGATGATTTTCATTTGTACTCAGTGTCTGAGGCTTTTCACCTAATAATCAGCCAGCATCGATGGATTCCAGTTGCCTTGATACTGTTTCACCATGACTGCAATGTCCTGGTGAAACTTTTCATCATGCTTGTCAATGAGAGCATCACGATTTGCAGGAAAAGTCTAAATGGGAATGCAACAAATGTGAGGAGCCCAGGCTTTGTCTTAGTCACCAATTTTACACACAAAGTGGAGCTCATAGGCTTTCTTAATAAGAGGAGTCATGTTCTGTTTTTGAGATTTAAGCGTACACTCACCACAAATATAACAGAAAGTATCACGGCTGTTGCAACATTGGCAAGACATTTTGCTATCACAAATACTCCTAAAAACACAACTATTTTATTATAATCAGTACACATAATATGCTTTGCACATGAAGCATGTGCATTAATGTGATTGAAAACCAATATACATGTAAATGTCTGCATAGAACGGTGTGTGCATGATGCTTCACAGGCCTTTCTAAAGCCTGTCCTGCCATGTAGCATCCACCCTGCCTAAGCATGCCTGGACAAGATAGAAAACCCTTCAGCTTATATTGTGGACAACATTTCAACTGACCTGAATTTTGAAATAAGAAAAAGAGGCAATTACAACAAAATGGTGCATGATTAGAAAATTGCATGGTGATTTTCATGATTAGCAGCCCAAGATCCATTAGATACATGCAAAAGTATTCAGGAAGCAAAACCTTTGTTGTCTTGTGCTATCTGATCAAATAGTTACCTTTTTAAGAGCAGTTGGACGTTTTGTTTTTGGAATCTCCCTTTCCTTTCCTCTTTTTATCCTTGGGGCACCAGAATCCAATGGATTATGAAATCCGATAAATTGCTGATTAGGTAAGTTTTTCATGCTTCCACAATCTTTGACAGAAAGAAGTGCTGTTGTACCAACTGCAAGAATGGAGAATAAAACATTTTATTAGCAGAATATTAGCAGGGCACCATGGTAGTGCTGGTAGTGTAGCAGTTACAGCAATGCTATTGGGCCATTAGAATTGGCAGTTTAATTCTGGTACTGGCTATAAGGAGTTTGTACATTCTCCCTGCGACTGCATGAGATTGTTCCAGGTGCTCTAGTTTCCTCCCACATTCCAAAGACGTACCAACTAGTAGGTTAATTGGTCATTGTAAATTGTCCTGTGATTTAGGGTTAGGGTCAGCTCATTGGGCTGGAAGCACCTCTTCTGTGCTGTATCTCTAAATAAATAAATGTATCAATGCTAAGAGTTAGGAGTGAGATCTCAGGACTGGAAGACCAATGTCTGTGAAATGATTTTATCAAATACTTAGGAAAACAAGATCTTTAAAAGATGGAAGTTAAGCTACCTGGGAATGCGATTCAGTTAAATGTCAGCACAATGTCACAGGCTGAAGGGTCTGTATTGTGCTGTAATGTTCTATGTGATCTGTCAGTGTATAATCTCCTGGACCTTATGGCTTTCAATCTGGTCCTTTTTTTTCTTACCCTACCACCCAAGGGGACACATCATTCACGCAAATTGATATCGGATTCTGATACTGGCTCAGTAGAACTCCTCAATTTTTGTAATAGTGGCTGAGGAACATGGTTAGGGTTTATTCTAGGTTCAATTTACGTCAAAGGTAGTGAAAGTGTTCAGTCCCTATAAAGGCATTTGACTGTCATTAGCAGTAACATCAATAATATATCCAGTTTACGGGCAAAATTAGGCACACAAATAGTATAACAATGAAGTTTACCGGAGTATGTCAGTGGTTTTGTATTAGTCATTTGCCTTGCTTTCATGGCTTGTTGCTGTTTCTCTAGTGCAGCTAACATGTCACCAAGATCCAGTTGCACAGGAGCTTTACTCTTCCTCCCTGCTGCCTTATTCAGAGCCTCCTTGAGAAAATGCAAAACATGAAAAAGACCACAGCATAAAATACCTCTGACATTAAATGAATGCTTTGGGATACACAAATGTATTATTTCTTTCATGAAGTTAATCAGGTAATTAAAAAAAATACACAACCTTCATATGAGCTCCATCACAGTGCAAGACATTTATAACCACAAAGTTAATCCAACAGAGTGACTTGAGTTACCTGATTCAAGTAACTTAATCAAATAAGATTAAGTTATGGGTGCCAAAATTTACCTAATTAAATCATGAGCTGCATTTCAATGTTTTCTAACTTAAGCTTTGGCTGTTGTATCATTTAAAACATCTGGGTAAGTATATCTTCAAACTCTAAAGAAACTTCTAAAATGTTACTGACCTGGAGTTTTTTTTGCTCCATGCTAATCTCTGAATACTCCCGAGCAGTGGCAAGTGCTGCAGCCAATGCTTTTTTCCTTTGACTTTTAGCACGTTTTGGAATAGCTGTAGTTATTGGAATTGGTGTCTGCACTATATTGATTGGAGAAGTTTCTGGGAGATCACCCAACTAGGGAAATGCAAAATTAACAAACAATAATAAACATCAAAATTCCTCATTTACTTCATGGATCAGAAAGCAGTAAAATACCATCACCAATCTCCTACAAAATGGTAGACATTTCTGCCCCACTTCGATTCCAGAATCAGATTTATTATTACTGGCATGTGTCGTGAAATTTGTTAGCTTAGCAGCAGTAGTACCATGCAATGTATAACATAGAAAGAAAAAAGTAAATCAACTACAGGACACATATACACAGCGAGTTACAATAAATATGCATACTGAATAGATTTAAAAAGTGCAAATACAGAAATAATATACAGTACATTAAAAAAAGTGAGGTCGTGCTCATGGGCTTAATGTCTACTAAGGAATCATATGGCAGAGGGGAAGAAGCTGTTACTGATTCACTGAGTATGCACCTTCAGGCTTCTGTAGCTCCTTCCTGAGAGTGACAATGAGAAGACGGCATGCCCTGGGTACCCAGGGTGGAGCTGATGAATTTTACAACTTTCTGTAGCTTCTTTCGGTCCTGTGCAGTATTGCCCCCATACCAGACAGTGATGCATCCTGTCAGAATGCCCTCCACAGTACATCTATATAACCATATAACAATTACAGCATGGAAACAGGCCATCTTGGCCCTTCTAGTCCGTGCCGAACTCTTACTCTCACCTAGTCCCACCGACCTGTACTCAGCCCATAACACTCCATTCCTTTCCTGTCCATATATCTATCCAATTTAACTTTAAATGACAACATCGAACCTGCCTCAATCACTTCTGCTGGAAGCTCGTTCCACACAGCTACCACTCTCTGAGTAAAGAAGTTCCCCCTCATGTAACCCCTAAACTTTTGCCCTTTAACTCTCAACTCATGTCCTCTTATTTGAATCTCCCCCACTCTCAATGGAAAAAGCCTATCCACGTCAACTCTATCTATCCCCCTCATAATTTTAAATACTGCTATCAAATCCCCCCTCAACCTTCTACGTTCCAAAGAATAAAGACCCAACTTGTTCAACCTTACTCTGTAACTTGGGTGATGAAACCCAGGTAACATTCTCGTAAATCTTCTCTGTACTCTCTCTAATTTGTTGACATCTTTCCTATAATTCGGTGACCAAAACTGCACACAATACTCCAAATTTGGCCTCACCAATGCCTTGTACAATTTCAATATTACATCCCAACTCCTATACTCAATGCTCTGATTTATAAAGGCCAGCATACCAAAAGCTTTCTTCACCACCCTATCCACATGAGATTCCACCTTCAGGGAACTATGCACCATCATTCCTAGATCCCTCTGTTCTAATGCATTCTTCAATGCCCTAACATTTACCATTTATGCCCTATTTTGATTAGTCCTACCAAAATGTAGCACCTCACATTTATCAGCATTAAACTCCATCTGCCATCTTTCAGCCCACTCTAAGTGGCCTAAATCTCTCTGCAAGCTTTGAAAACCTACTTCATTATCCACTCCACCACCTACCTTAGTATCATCTGCATACTTACTCATCCAATTTACCACCCCATCATCCAGATCATTGATGTATATGACAAATAGCATTGGATCCAGTACAGATCCCTGAGGCATATCACTAGGCACAGGCCTCCAATCCGACAAACACCACCACTCTCTGGCGCCTCCCATCCAGCCACTGCTGAATCCATTTTACTACTTCAATATTAATACCTAATGATTGAACCTTCCTAACCAACCTTCCATGTGGGACCTTGTCACAGGCCTTACTGAAGTCCATATAGACAACATCCACCGCTTTACCCTCGTCATCTATAGAAGCTTTTGAGTGTCTTAGGTGACAAACTAATCCCTTCAAACTCCTAATGAAATATAACCACTACCTTGCCTTCTTTATAGCTGCATCAATATGTTAGGACCAGGTTAGATCCTCAGAGATCTTGACACCCAGGAACTTGAAACTGATCACTCTCTCCACTTCTGATCCCTCTATTAGGATTGGTGTGCTCCCTCACCTTACCCTTCCTGAAACCCACAATCAACTTTTTTGTCTTATGATTTTGCTGCTGCAAAACCACTCCATTAGTTGGCATAACTCGCTCCAGTACGCCCTCTCATCCCCATCTGAGGTTCTACCAACAATGGTTGTACCATCAGCAAATTGATAGATGGTATTTGAGCTATGTATAGCCACACAGTCATGGGTATAGAGGGAGTAGAGCAGTGGGCTAAGCACACACCCCTGAGATGTGTCAGTATTGATTGTCAGCGAGGAGGAGATATTATCACCAATCAGTATAAATTGTGGTCTTCTGGTTAGGAAGTTGAGGATCCAACTGAAGAGGGAGATAGAGGCCCAGGTTCTGTGGCTCAACAAACGGGACTCTGGAAATGCTGTTAAACGCTGAGCTATAGTCAATGAACAGCATTCTGATATACGTAGGCGTATGCATTGTCCAGGTGATCCAAGGCTGCGTGAAGAGCCATTGAGATTGTACCTGCCATAGACCTACTGTGACGATAGGCAAATTGCAGTGGGTCCTGGCTGAGGCAGGAATTCATTCTAGCCATGACCAACCTCTCAAAGCATTTCATCACCAGTGCTGCTGGGTGATCATCATTAAGGCAGCTCACACTACTCTTTTTAGGCATAGTTGCCTTTTTGAAGACATTCAAATTTTAGTGAAGACGTACAAATATTCCAATTTAATATTTTGCTGAATACAATGGGAAACAGATCTAAACCATAAACTCACCCCCAATGGCTTTTTTGTGAGTTGACAAACGGAAGAGCTTTTATTCTGAGCATTATCAAGGCCAACAGTTTTGCCTTTAGAAACCCCAGCTCCACTAATCAACTCTGGAAACTCACTGTCATCCTATTGAGAAAAGTTAAAGACCATGAATGTAAATCATGGTACTAGAGGCAGTTAATGAACAGATGAACAATAATCATTTGATATTTCTCCAAGCATTGTTATACGTTGTTTTTTACAACAGCACATTGGTCTGACATTATATTATTTAATAGAAACCCTTCAGAGCAAGCCAAATGACAATATCAGACTCCACCACATATAGAAGATTTTTTGAACACTGAAACAAGCTTCTTTTGGATTCAATTACATATGAAAACAGGCTACTTCAAGGTATTAGGAATCAATAGGTAGTTCCTCTCTCCACATCAATTCACCAGGACTAATCAGTACTGAAGACATCAATCCTTGTACCAGGCCAGGAACTGAAACTTGCTTTACATAGCAAATAGCCACACCACAAAGCATTACGTTTAATATGCTGCCAAAATTGTAACAACCATTCTAACAAAAATAATCAAACATTTTTAGCTGCATTAATGCAATTATGTACAAAACTTAGAATACCTTAAAATATATTGAGTCAGGATTTTGATCAGCTCCGGTCTTTTGCCCACTGGCAAACTGCAGTGTTTCAGGAGACTGTCTGGCAGTCCAATCGCGATTCTTCTGATGGGTTGGTGTTCTCTCTGATGACAAATCCTGCACCCTTCCTCTGAAGCAATCCTACACACCAAAACTTATCAACTTGTAAACAGCTCACATTTCCCAAAGGTTCACAATTTGCAGAATTATACAAATTCAAGCAGTTCCAGAAAATCTGTTGCCGCTGATTGTGCTACATTTGGGCCATTTCAACATTTCCTGAGAAATTGTACATTCCAGGTCGGAGGAGGCGCGACAGATGAAGGAGTAAGTGCAGGGATTGGCTGAGAAGGAGCGGCTGATTTAAAAAGCTGGTCGTGAGCAGCGAGGAAAACAGACCTTCCAGGTCGGAGGAGGTGCGGCAGGTGAAGCTAATTACTCAAATTATCAGCTAATATAAGCAAGGTTTGCTGTAAGGGAGCGGCCTTGTCGAGGGAAGTGTCTTGTGAGAAAAGTGCGAGTCTTTGGCTCGAGAGTCTTCGGCGAGGAGGCTACGCCATAGTTGGAGAGGGTGAGAAGTGGTGAAGAGATGACCGCTAGGCTGATTCAGTGTGCTGCGTGCATGATGTGGGAGGTCAGGGACACTGATAGTGCCTCTGGCTCCTACACCTGTGGAAAATGTGTCCAGATTCAGCTTCTGAAGGATTGTGTTACAGCACTGGAGAGGCAACTGGATGACCTTAGGTTAATCCGGGAAAACGAGAGTTTTCTGGACAGGACCTACAGTGAGGTCGTTACACCGAGGATACCGGAAGGGGGGGGGGGGGGTGACAATGAGCAAGGAAAGGATGCTTGAAGTACAGGAGACCCCGGGGGATGTGCCTCTGGTAAACAGGTTCACCCTCTTGGAAGCTGTTGGGACAGAAGATGATGCCAGCCTGAGAGGCAGTCAGGTCTGCGAGTCAACAATTGGCGCTGAAGCAAAGCCGAGGAGACAGACTTCAGGCAGAGCCGTGGTAGTAGGGGACTCCACAGTGAGAGGTACAGAAAGGGGTTTCTGTGGCAACAGGCGAGATTTAAGGATGGTGTGTCGCCTCCCTGGTGCCGGGATCCAGGATGTCATGGACCGATTCCAGGGAATCCTCAAGAGTGAAGGTGAACATCCGGAAGTGGTGGTGCATCTCGGCACAAATGACATGGGGAAGAAAAGGAAAGACATTCTACAGCGTGACTTCAGAGAACTCGGAAGGCGGCTGAAAAGCAGGACTTCCAGGGTGGTTATCTCCGGTTTGCTTCCAGTTCCTCGTGCTGGAGTGGGCAAGAACAGGGAGATAATGGATCTGAATGTGTGGCTGAGGAACTGGTGCAGGAAGCAAGGATTTACATTCTTGGACCACTGGGGTATGTTTTGGGGTAAGGATGAATTGTACAAAAGGGACGGGTTGCACATTAATAAGCGGGGCACCAGCATTCTGGCAGGCAGGTTTGCCTCCGCAACACAGGTGTGTTTAAACTAAGTAGTGGGGGGGAGGGGACGAACTGGAAATATAAGGATGGAGATAAAGGGAAAGTGAGAATAAGAAAAGTTAAGAAAGATAGCAGAATCAACAGAGCAGAAAGCTCAAGAAGGGATTGTACAGTATGGCCAAGTGAAATAGGAATTGATATGGGAGGTGAGGGAAGTAATGAATTAAAAGTATTATATATGAATGCACGGAGTATAAGAAATAAAGTAGATGAGCTTGAGGCACAGTTGGGAATTGGTAAGTATGATGTTGTGGGAATAACAGAGACATGGCTTCAAGTGGACAGGGCCTGGGAAATGAATATCGAAAAGACAGACTGATGGGCAGAGGGGGTGGGGTGGCTCTGTCGGTGAGGAATGATATTCAGTCCCTTGCGAGTGGAGACATAGAATCAGGAGATGTAGAGTCAGTATGGATAGAAATGAGAAATTCTAAGGGTAGAAAGACCCTAATGGGAGTTATCTACAGGCCCCCAAACAGTAGTCTGGATGTAGGGTGTAAGTTGAATCAAGAGTTAAAATTGGCATGTCGCAAAGGTAATGCTACAGTTGTTATGGGGGATTTCAACATGCAAGTAGACTGGAGGAATCAGGTTGGTACTGGACCCCAAGAAACGGTGTTTGTGAAGTCCCTCCGAGATACATTCTTAGAACAGCTTGTACTGGAGCCTACCAGAGAGAACGCAATTCTCGATTTAGTGTTGTGCAATGAACCGGATTTGATCAGGGACCTCGAGGTAAAGGAGCCATTAGGAGGTAGTGACCATAATATGATAAGTTTTAATCTACAATTTGAGAGGGAGAAGGGAAACTCGGAAGTGTCAGTTTTACAGTTGAACAAAGGGAACTATGGTGCTATGAGGGAGGAGCTGGCCAAAGTTCAATGGAACAATACCCTAGCAGGGATGACAGTGGAACAGCAATGGCAAGCGTTTCTGGGAATAATGCGGAAGGTGCAGGATCAGTTCATTCCAAAGAGGAAGAAAGATCCTAAGGGGAGTAAGGGGAGGCTGTGGCTGACAAGTAATAGACAGTATAAAAATAAAAGAGAATAAGTATAACATAGCAGAGATGAGTGGGAAGCCAGAGGATTGGGAAACTTATAAAGAGCAACAGAAGGTAACTAAAAAGGCAATACGTAGTGAAAAAATGAGGTATGAAGGTAAACTAGCCAAGAATAGAAAGGAGGATAGTAAAAGCTTCTTTAGGTATGTGAAAAGGAAAAAAAATAGTTAGGACCAAAATTGGGCCCTTGAAGACAGAAGCGGGTGAATTTATCATGGGGAACAAGGAAATGGCAGAAGAGTTGAACAGGTACTTTGGATCTGTCTTCACTAGGGAAGACACAAACAATCTCCCAGATATAATAGTGGCCAAAGGACCTAGGGTAATGGATGAACTGAAGGAAATCTATATTAGGCAGGAAATGGTGTTGGACAGACTGTTGGGTCTGAAGGCTGATAAGTCCCCGGGACCTGATGGTCTGCATCCCAGGGTACTTAAGGAGGTGGCTTTAGAAATCGTGGACGCATTGGTAATCATTTTCCAATGTTCTATAGATTCAGGATCAGTTCCTGTGGATTGGAGGGTGGCTAATGTTGTCCCTCTCTTCAAGAAGGGAGGAAGAGAGAAAACAGGGAATTATAGACCAGTTAGCCTGACATCGGTGGAGGGAAGGATGCTGGAGTCAATTATAAAAGATGAAATTACGACACATCTGGATAGCAGTAACAGGATCGGTCCGAGTCAGCATGGATTTACGAAGGGGAAATCGTACTTAACTAATCTTCTGGAATTTTTTGAGTATGTAACTATGAAAATGGACAAGGGAGAGCCAGTGGATGTAGTGTACCTGGACTTTCAGAAAACCTTTGATAGAGTCCAACATAGGAGATTAGTGGGCAAAATTAGGGCACATGGTATTGGGGCAGAGTACTGACACGGATTGAAAATTGGCTGGCTGACAAAAAACAAAGAGTAGCGATTAACGGGTCCCTTTTGGAATGGCAGGCAGTGACCAGTGGGGTACCGCAGGGTTTAGTGCTGGGACCGCAGCTGTTTACAATATATATTAATGATTTAGATGAGGGAATTAAAAGTAACATTAGCAAATTTGCCAATGACACAAAGCTGGGTGGCAGTGTGAAATGTGAGGAGGATGTTATGAGAATGCAGGGTGACTTGGACAGGCTGGGTGAGTGGGCAGATGCAGTTTAATGTGGATAAAGGTGAGGTTATCCACTTTGGTGGTAAGAACAGGAAGGCAGATTATTATCTAAGTGGAGTCAAGTTAGGAAAAGGGTAAGTACAATGAGATCTAGGTGTTCTTGTACATCAGTCACTTGTACAAGCATGCAAGTACAGCAGGCAGTGAAGAAAGTTAATGGCATGCTGGCCTTCATAACAAGAGGAATTGAGTATAAGAGCAAAGAGGTCCTTCTGCAGCTGTACAGGGTCCTGGTGAGACCACACCTGGAGTATTGTGTGCAGTTTTGATCTCCAAATTTGAGGAAGGACATTCAGCTATTGGGGGAGTGCAGCGTAGGTTCACAAGGTTAATTCCCGGGATGGCGGGACTGTCATATGTCGAAAGATTGGAGCAACTGGGCTTGTATACTCTGGAATTTAGAAGGCTGAGAGGGGATCTTATTGAAGAATATAAGATTATTAGGATTGGATATGCTGGAGGCAGGAAGCATGTTCCCGCTGATGGGTGAGTCCAGAACCAAAGGCCACAGTTTAAGAATAAGGAGTAGGCCATTCAGAACTGAGTTGAGTATAAACTTTCACCCAGAGAGTGGTGGATATATGGAATGCTCTGCCCCAGAAGGCTGTGGAGGCCAAGTCTCTGGATGCTTTCAAGAAAGAGATGGATAGAGCTCTTAAAGATAGCAGAATCAAAGGTTATGGGGATAAGGCAGGAACTGGATACTGATTGTGGATGATCATCCACGATGACAGTGAATGGCAGTGCTGACTCAAAGGGCCGAATGGCCTACTCCTGCACCTATTGTCTATTGCTCTGCTGTGACCACTCATAATAAAATTTACCTTCACAGAGCACCATTTCTCAATAGTGTTGACAACAACATCTGGCAACTCCCTGCCTTCACTAAAACCTGAAAATAAGGAAGCTATCTGATTTCCAAGGTTCAGCATACAAAATTAGGAACCATTCAATATTTTCTATATACAAGAGCCTTGGTGCCAAAGTACAGTAACATGCTCCACACTGTAAGTGCCTATACTAATGTCATTTATCAGCACTTGATTTATGACCTTCTGCACCTTGGTGATTCAGGAGCTTAGCTACATGCTTTTTGAATGTTTTAAGAATATCTGCCAGTAATAGTCCAACATCTAAGGAATTTCACATTCCTTAAAGATTAACTTAATTTGTCATGTGTACATTTAAACCTGTATTAAAATGTGTTGTTTGCATCACATGAGCTGGAGGTAGCCCCCAAGTGTCGCCATACCTCTGGTGCCAACACAGCATGCTGCGAAACTACTAACCCTAACCCATACGTCCTTTTGGAATGTGGGAGGAAACCCACATTGTCATGAGGAGAAAGTACAAACACCTTACAGACGGTGGCATGAACAATCCCTGTTTCATCTGATCGCTGTTGCTGTAAAGCATTGCACTAACCACTATAAAACCAAAATGCCCACACACTAGGTTAAAAGTTCCTCAGATCTCATTTAATCTGTTTCACTCTTCCATAATGGATATGGACCAAATGCAAATGAGATAGGATAGGCATTGTAGACTTAATTAGTTCAATACAACATTATGGGGTAAAGGGCCTGTTGATGTGCTGTACCATCTCAGGTTTCCCTGAAATAGCTCCCCACACTTCTGCTGTGGGAGAAAAAAAAATTACTTATACCCTTGAAAATTTTCCACATCTGTAATCAGTTTTCTTCTCGGTATCCTCCAAGGAAAACCAATATAACCTGTCCAGTCTTTCCTCAGCTAAGCCTAACATGCAAGCTCCATAACTGAGAAAATTTATTGGAAGGGATGGAAAAGATGAAAAAGAAAGGGCAAGGAAAAATGCTGCAGCCTCCATCTCTTATACTGCGCGACATATGCAAGCGCTAAGCACGCCTTACTTAAAAAAAATTTCACTTTGCAAAGGGAAAATTGAAGATGAATGTAGCGAAGTATTTGAATAGGTACAGTGGCATGCAAAAGTTTGGGCACCCTGGTCAAAATTTCTGTTACTGTGAATAGTTAAGCGAGTAGAAGATGAATTGATCTCCAAAAGGCATAAAGATGAAACATTCTTTTCAACATTTTAAGCAAGGTTAGTGTATTATTTTTTTGCACGTTTAGAGTGAAAAAAAGGAAAGGAGCACTATGCAAACGTTTGGGCACCCCAAGAAATTTGAGCTCTCAGATAACTTTTACCAAGGTCTCAGACCTTAATTAGCTTGTTAGGGCTATGGCTTGTTCACAATCATCATTAGGAAAGGCCAGGTGATGCAAATTTCAAAGCTTGATAAATACCCTGACTCCTCAAACCTTGCCCCAATAATCAGTAGCCATGGGCTCCTCTAAGCAGCTGCCTAGCACTCTGGAAATTGAAATAAATGATGCCCACAAAGCAGAAGGCTATAAGAAGATAGCAAAGCATTTTCAGGTAGCCGTTTCCTCAGTTTGTAATGTAATTAAGAAATGGCAGTTAACAGGAACGGTGGAGGTCAAGTTGAAGTCCGGAACACCAAGAAAACTTTCTGAGAGAACTGCTCGTAGGATTGCCAGAAAGGCAAATCAAAAGCCCTCTTTGACTCAGGAAGATTTAGCAGACTCTGGAGTGCTGGTGCACTGTTCTATTGTGCAGCGACACCTGCACAAATATGACCTTCATGGAAGAGTCATCAGAAGAAAACCTTTCCTGCATCCTCACCACAAAATTCAGCATCAGAAGTTTTGCAAAGGAGCATCTAAATAAGCCAGATGCATTTTGGAAACAGGTCCTGTGGAGTGAAGTTAAAATAGAACTTTTTGGCCACAATAAGCAAAGGTATGTTTGGAGAAAAAAGGGTGCAGAATTTCATGAAAAGAACACCTCTCCAACTGTTAAGCACAGGGGTGGATCGATCATGCTTTGGGCTTGTGTTGCAGCCAGTGGCACAGGGCACATTTCACTGGTAGAGGGAATAATGAATTCAATTAAATACCAGCAAAATCTGGAAGCAAACATCACACCGTCTGTAAAAAAGCCGAAGATGATGTCCTGTCTACAACACGATAATGATCCTAAACACACCTCAAAATCCACAATGGACCACCTCAAGTGACGCAAGCTGAAGGTTTTGCCATGGCCCTCACAGTCCTCCGACTAAACATCATCGAAAATCTGTGGATAGACCTCAAAACAGCAGTGCATGCAAGACGGCCCAAGAATCTCACAGAACTTTTGCAAGGAAGAATGGGCGAAAATCCCCCAAACAAGAATTGAAAGACTCTTAGCTGGCTACAGAAAGCATTTACAAGCTGTGATACTTGCCAAAGGGGGTGTTACTAAGTACTGACCATACAGGGTGCCCAAACTTTTGCTTCAGGCCCTTTTCCTTTTTTATTATTTTGAAACTGTAAAAGATAGAAATAAAAAAGTAATCCTGCTTAAAATATTAAAGAAATGTGTCATCTTTAACTTCATGCCTTTTGGAAATCAGGTCATCTTTTACTCGCTTAGCTATTCACAGTAACAGAAATTTTGACCAGGGGTGCCCAAACTTTTGCATACCACTGTAAATGACTGTTTAAATAGATTACTAAGAAATGAAGTGTTAACCTTTTTCTCCCTTTCCAAATACTGTTTGACCAAACAAAATCCAATCTCAATTTACATAAGAAGAATAAATATCTGAAAGAACTTTTGTTCCGAAGGCACTGGAGATCTTAAGTTTAATGCAGCACTGAAACTCATGTCAGTACAGAGTTTGTATATTAAATGAAGTGTACCATTTTCCAAATAGTGTAACATTTTAAACTTGGATGAATCAAATTCAGAACAATTGTTAAAAAGTTCAAAGTTTAAAGTAAATTGTATTATTAAAGTATATATATGTCCACATAACCCTGAGATTCGTCTTTTTGTGGGCATACACAAGTCTATAAAATAGTAACTATAACAGGATCAATGAAACATCAACCAAAGTGTAGAAGACAACAAACTATGCAAAGGCAAATATAAATAAATAGCAATAAAATACAAGAACATGAGATAAGGAGATAAAGAATTCTTAAAAGTGAGATCATTGGTTGTGTGAAAGATTTCAATGATGATGCAAGTATAGTTATCCCTTCTATTCAAGCGCCTAATGGTTGAGGGGTACTAAACTATTGTTAAGCCTGATGGTGCGAGTCCTGAGATTCTTGTACCTTCTACCTGAAGACAGCAGCAAGAAGAAAGCATGTCCTGAATGGTGGGGGATCTCTGATGATGGATGCTGCTTTCTCACGACAGCATTTCAATTGTTAGGAGGGCTTTAACTGTGCTGATTCTGAATTTATATATATATATACCTGTGTGTTTCGAGGATCTGCTGGTCTTCCACTTCTGCAAGAAATGGTCTGGAATCTCTCCATTCCAAACCGCTGTGGTGCTTGGGAAGCTATACTTGCCCAGCTGGGGCTTCCTGAAGAAAAGACCATTCCATTTCTATTAACAACTGCCATAGTACTTCACTTAAATGGTGAACACATGAACATAAACACATATTAACTGACATGTATAGGAACTCTCAGAGGAAGTAACTAAGTTCAAACTTAGCTTCACACAAATAGAAAGTAGAAAAGTTGATTTCAATCATAAGTGCAACTGGCAAAGCCTGAACACAAACCTAAGTAGGCAAGATTGTGACATCTTTCCAAATATTCCTTTACCGAAGAAAGAAAAAAAACGTTCCATTCATATTGCTGAAACAAAGGAAGATTTGTTTTGGTATTCAACTGGCCCAAATAAAGCAATAATCAAAAGCTGAGTCATTTAACACAATTTGTTCAAGGAAAAATGGGTCCAATCACCTTGTCAAATCAAATGTATCAGAGCAATAAATGCAGCCCTGCCAGTATCAATTACCCAAGAACAAAGTTTGAAAAACTTATGTCATGCTCTGCCCAAACAACATCATGTTTCTAGTTCTGATCCCAAATTCTGATTATCAGTAAGGTTTACAAAGCTAAGTTAAACCACTGCTTCTGTTAGTGTCAGTCCTTTCTTCTTGTTGATCTCAGTCAGTACAAATTGTTTGACAATGAAGGATCAAGGGATGCACGGCAGGAGACGATCACCTTTGGACTTATTGAAAGATACAGCAAGAGAATCTGCAAGGCCTACTCCTATTGTTTTTACATTAGTGACAGAATGGTAGCATTAAATGAGCTTTATTTGTAAGACGTACATAAAAACATAGTGAAATGCATCACTTGTGTCAAAAATTTGTTAGGGGCAGCCTATGCTTATGATAAAAATCTATTGCAATCAAAAGTAATTACCTGTGATCCCTGTTGAATCCTCTGCCTGAAATTAGAAAAAAATAATTTAACAAAACTCTGCATATCTAGATTTATAATCTTCTGGCAGAACATAATTTATATTCTTGGTTCAGATGAGAAGTGTTCAACCCGAAATGTTAACAGCTACTCTCCTAAATTTGCTGCCTGACCTGCTGAGTTTCATTATTTGATTTTATATGCCTTTGAACTTTTGCAAACTGATCTTTGGCTTCATTCACATGACAGATTTTCCTATAATTAGTGGAGATAGAAGCTTTGGCTTTACAAGTCAAATGAACAGTGATCTCAGATGAACTGTATTTAACTGTTTTCACCTTGAAAAATGTACATCCTCTCCGGGTAGAAAAGCATCTCAATTATCTCATCAGACAAATTATACTTGCCAATGATTCTTTTCAATTTAATTTTCAGCATGGAAAGTGGGAAGACAAATGTCTTAAAATTATTTTAAAACTAATAAAATCAAAAATATTTAATGCTTTTACATCAGAGGCATGTGATATCTAAAACTGGCAGGCTTATAGACATTGACACAAAATAAAATTCTGACCCAACTTTGCCTTTAGTCAAAGGCTGTTAAGATATTCTGGGGTAATATCTCAAGAATACACACCAAAGCCTTGGGACACATGGCCATTCAACTACAGAATGTGAAGAGTTATTAAGGCCAGCCGTCCCTAAATGGCTCGGGCACAGCAGGGGACTACAGGCAGTGGGCTTTCATCAGTATGATTTATCCCAACATTTTAAACCATCCACGCAGTACATTCTTTGTCCATCTCACAGTCCCTCATGAAAACAGGTCTCCAATCTTAATCATCTCGATATTTACCCTGATGATTGGAGTTCAGCGAGGATCAGCGCTGGGACCTCCAATATATAGCAATGATTTGAATGGAACAGAAGATGTGTAGATTAGCAAGTTTGCAGATGGCACCAAGATTGGTGAAGTTATGGAGGGTATAAAGGGTGATCAAAGTAGGATCAGTTTCACATATGGACTGAGAAGTGGCAGAGTGCGGCAAGCATAAGCTAAGAAAAGAGACGAGGTCCTGAAAAGGAGTGAGGTTGGAAGCGAGAAAAACAGGACCTCATCTCTGAATTACTGCCTGCGACACGCACCAGTAAGAGGATTTGACAAATGCATGTATAATTGAGGAACTGGTGTAGAGGACAGAGCTCAGGGTTTCAAATTTCCAGATCATTGGCACCTCTTCTGGTATGACCTGTATAAAAAAGGACAGGTAACACCTGAACTTGATGGGGACCAATATCCTTGTAGAGTAGATCTGCTATTGGTTGGCAGACAGGAAGCAAAGAGTGGGAATAAACAGGACCTTTTCAGAATGGCAGGCAGTGACTAGTGGGGTACCGCAAGGCTCAGTGCTGGGACCCCAGTTGTTTACAATATATATATTAATGACTTAGATGAGGGAATTAAATGCAGCATCTCCAAGTTTGCGGATGACACGAAGCTGGGCGGCAGTGTTAGCTGTGAGGAGGATGCTAAGAGGATGCAGGGTGACTTGGATAGGTTAGGTGAGTGGGCAAATTCATGGCAGATGCAATTTAATGTGGATAAATGTGAGGTTATCCACTTTGGTGGCAAAAACAGGAAAACAGATTATTATCTGAATGGTGGCCGCTTAGGAAAAGGGGAGGTGCAACGAGACTTGGGTGTCATTATACACCAGTCATTGAAAGTGGGCATGCAGGTACAGCAGGCGGTGAAAAAGGCGAATAGTATGCTGGCATTCATAGCAAGAGGATTCGAGTACAGCAGCAGGGAGGTACTACTGAAGTTGTACAAGGCCTTGGTGAGACCACACCTGGAGTATTGTGTGCAGTTTTGGTCCCCTAATCTGAGGAAAGACATTCTTGCCATAGGGGGAGTACAAAGAAGGTTCACCAGATTGATTCCTGGGATGGCAGGACTTTCATATGATGAAAGACTGGATCGACTAGGCTTATACTCGTTGGAATTTAGAAGATTGAGGGGGGATCTTATAGAAATGTATAAAATCCTAAAGGGATTGGACAGGCTAGATGCAGGAAGATTGTTCCCAGTGTTGGGGAAGTCCAGAATGAGGGGTCACAGTTTGAGGATAAAGGGGAAGCCTTTTAGGACCGAGATTAGGAAAAACTTCTTCATACAGAGAGTGGTGAATCTGTGGAATTCTCTGCCACAGGAAACAGTTGAGGCCAGTTCATTGGCTATATTTAAGAGGGAGTTAGATATGGCCCTTGTGGCTAAAGGGATCAGGGGATATGGAGGGAAGGCTGGTACAAGGTTCTGAGTTGGATGATCAGCCATGATCATACTGAATGGCGGTGCAGGCTCGAAGGGCCGAATGGCCTACTCCTGCACCTATTTTCTACGTTTCTATAGCTGTTGGGGAGGGTTTCAACTAGTTTGGTAGGGAATGGGCACCAGACTGATAATTCAGAGAATGGCGCAGTAGGTGTCCAGGTAGATGCAGCTTGTAAACAGATTGTGATGAAGGATAGGCAGTTGATAAGGCAAAATTGCAGATGGGATGAATTATGTCTATTTTAATGAAAGAAGTATCATGAACAAGAGTGGAAACTTGGAGCATAGAACTATGATTTTGTGGCTATGACGGAGCAATGGCTGCCACAAAGGCCAGAATAGTTGCTGGAAGTTTCAGGGTTTAAATGTTTCAAAAGGGTAAAAGAGGTGGGGGAGTGGTATTGCTAATTAGTGGAAGCATCATAGCTGCACTAAGGATGCTGTGGATGGATTGTCTTCTGAGTCAGTGTGGAAAGAAGACAGAAACAGGAAGAGAGTAATCCTTCCATCGGGAGTACAGTCGGCCCTTCTTATCTGCAAGGGATTGGTTCCCGGACCCCTCGTGGATACTAAAAAACGCGGATGCTCAAGTCCCTTATTCAACCTGTCTCAATGCGGTGGCCCTTAGGACCCAGCAGAACCCGAGATCTTATTTAACCTGGCTCAGTGTGATGGACATTAGGACCCGGCGTATAAATCACTTCAAGATAGACACAATATATGGGCCAAGTGGCCTGTCCAATGGTGTACTGTTCTAAGTTCCAGAAAGCCTCCTAATTATTCAATTACAATTTTATCTGGTGAGTCTTGACCACAATCGATCTGGGCCTTTTCATCATTTTGCCTCACTTAATTATCTTTAGTATTTTTAATATACTGTATCATAGTTTTTTGTTTTGTTCCCAAACCCAAATTTTACTCTGACCTTTCTTGCATCCTTACCTTTGGTATCTCAAGAGTATATTGCCAGCCCCCCCCCCATCTCTTTTCAAAGTAAAGCCCATACGTTATCCAAAAGTAGTGCATCAGTTTCCACATATAGAGTGAAAACAACCAACTCCACCTCAACCTTCCTCGAGTATCGTACTGTTCCACTGCTGGACAAGTAGAAGTTCCTTCCAATTCTCTTGGGAAAAAAGTTCCATCCTTTATATACCAGAACCTCTTTTCATTTTTTCTACTTTTGTAAAATGCAAGTTATTGAACCTCCTGTATCTGTGTCTGAACTTGCCCACCCCACCCGTTATCCCCTTGTATCCCCCGACACTGACTAGGTTTCTTGACCATTTTGCTGTAGACCAAGCTCTGAAAATGTTCTCTCTAAATACTTTTAAACACCCCACTTTGATCAAAGATCAGAACTAAATGGATCCATGTCAAATTCTTTTTCACAAACTTCCATGGAGTACTTGGTCACTTTACAATACAAAGATGACATAGATATGGAATATAGCACAATTATCACATCAATGGAACAAGTATAAATGGAATTTATTATTTTCCCCCATTCAACCTTTAGTCTTTTCGCCAGCAAACTTTTGATGTCTTATTGAACACTAAAGCTTTAGCACCACCTACTCCTCCCTTAAGTTGCTATTTTACATTTCATGTAATTATATATTATAATTAATATTATAATACTGTAATTATATTACATTGCTATTTTTTTGTAAAGCCATATCAAGAAATGTAACCAGTCATACCAAAACAGTATTAGGAAAATCAAAATGGGAATTCCTCAAACAATTTTTCATCTCCTTTTTGATCCATCAAGCATGTGATAAGAAACTTATTAGCACTTTCTACTCTAACACATTTCAATGCAAATTCATTTTGATTAACAATATAGATTTACGTACTTTAACGTTGCTGCCTTCTATATTCCGAGTTGTAGCTGTTGTAGTCTGACTGTGACTGTGCTTGGGACTGCAATAGCCACTATCACTGTCAATATCAGCTTCACTAGCTCCTTGCTCACTTGAAGACTCAGCAGCAGGGTGAGATGCTCTTCTTCTCCTGACTTTCGATTTCCAGAGCAAGGGGCTGGCCCTCTCAGAGAGAGATTTATTAGCTACATCTCCAGGGAAGTCTTTGGACGACAGAATTAAATAAAAATAACAGATATTTAACTGTAAACAATTAAGATATAAATTATTATAACTATCAAATGCTACAAATTCCAACAGCATTTATTACATACACAAAGGGATTTGTGAGTCCTCATGTAAGATTCCTTAAAAGATTAACTTCCAGGTTGAGTTGGTGGTAATGAAGGCAAATGCAATGTCAACATTCAGATCGAGAGGACTAGAATATAAAAGCAAGGATGTAATGCTGAGGCTTTATAAAGCATTCGTCAGACCACAACTGGAGAATTGCGAGCAGCCTTGTGCCCCTTATCTAAGAAAAGATGTGCTGGCATTGAAGAGGGTCTAGAGGAGGTTCATGAGAATGATACTGGGAATGAAATTGTTAACATACAAGGAGGATTTGATGCCTCTGGGCCTCTACTCGCTGGAGTTTTGAAGAACGGTGGTGGGGGAATCGTACTGAAACTTATCAAATGTTGAAAGATCGAGATAGAGTGCATGTGGAGAGGATGTTTCCTACATCGGAGGAGTCCAGGACCAGAGGACCCAGCCTCAGAATAGAGGGACGTCCATTTACAACAGAAACAAGGAGGAATTTATTTAGTTGGAAGGTAGTGAATCTGTGAATTTCGTTGCCACAGAAGGCTGTGGAGGCAATTTGGCCCATCAAGTCCACCCTGTCGTCATTTTATCATGGCTGATCCATTTTGCCTCTCAGACCCAATCTCCTGCCTTGTCCCCGTATCTCTATATGCTCTGACCAACCTCTGCCAGAAATATCCCCAAAGACTTGGCCTCCACAGCTGCCTGTGGCAACGAATTCCACAGATTTACCACTTTCTGGCTAAAGAAATTCCTCATCTCCATTCTAAAAGGGAGGCTGTGTCCTCTTATCCTAGACTCCCCCACCATAGGAAAGGTCTTCTCTACATCCACTATGAAGGCACTTCAATATTTGATGGGTTTCAATGAAGTCACCCTCCTCCTTCTAAATTCCAGTGAGTACAGGGCAAGAGCCATCAAATGCTCTTTATTTTCATGAACTTCCTTTGAAACCTGTCCAATGTCACCACATCCTTTCTTAGATATGGGGCCAAAACTGCCCACAACACTCCAAGTTAATCCTCACCAGGGCTTTATAAAGCCTCAACATTACATCCTTGCTTTTATATTCTAGTCCTCTTGAAATGAATGCTAACATCACATTTGCCTTCCTCACCACCAACTCAACAACAAATTAACCTTCAGGGACACCTCAGATTTTTTTTAAATTTTCTCTCCATTTAGAAAATAGTAATTTAAGTAATTTCCCTTACATATTGGAGGCTGACCTGTTAGATACTATTATGAGTATGAATCCTTTGATTAAGGGTTCTATTGGAAGAATTTATAATTTATTATTACAATGGGATAAGCGTCCTTTGTCCAAGATTAAGCAGGATTGGGAAAAGGAACTTAATTTGACTTTTATGACAGAGGATTGGATGCGGATATTGAAGTTGGTTAACTCTTCTTCAATTTGTGCTAACCACTCATTGATTCAATTTAAAATTGTACATCGTTATCATTTGACAAAGGAGAGACTTTCTAAAATCTTTCCTAACGTTGATAGTCGTTGTGATAGATGTAAAACTGAGATAGCTACACTGACACATATGTTTTGGTCTTGTTCTATATTGGAAAAGTTCTGGAAGTTGGTTTTCTCGACAATTTCTAAAGCACTTAAAATTAATTTACAACCTAATAAATTAACTGTGCTTTTTGGAATAGTTCCTCAAAATACTCATGGTATTTCTGTGTCTGACCAACATGTTATTGCATTTGTTACATTGATAGCTAGGAGGGCCATTTTGTTGAAGTGGAAGGATACATCAGCTCCCACTTTGTCACAGCGGTTCTCTCAAGTGATGCTATGTCTTAGTTTGGAGAAAATTAGAAGTCGAACCTTTGAACCTTCATTTGATTTTGAGAAAAGATGGGGCTCATTTGCTCGTTATTATCATTTGAGTTAATTGATATAATTTTTCCACGATCTAATTGTAAATTCTTTTAGTATATTTTCTTTTCTTGCTGGCAGTTTGATGTTTATTTTTAGAAGCCATTTCCTTGTCCCTCATTACTACCTCTCCAGTATTATTTTCCATCTGTCCAATATCCACTGTCTTCTCTCTTTTACACTATATGTATTTGAAGAAACTTTTGGTATCGTCTAATATTATTGGTGAGCTCACCTTTGTATTTCATCATTCCTTAATGACTTTTTTTAGTTGCCTTCTGCTAGTTTTTAAAAGCTTCCCAATCTGCTAACATCCTACAGTTTTTGCCCTCTTTGGTTTTCATGTTGGCTTTGACTTCTCTTATTAGCCACTGTTGTGCATCTTCCCATTAGAATACCTCTTCCTCTTTGGGAAATATATATCCTGTGCCTTCCGAATTTCTTCCATAAACCCCAGCCATTGCTGCTCTGTCGTCATCCCTGCCAGTGTTCTTTTCCAATCAATTCTGCTCAACTCCTCTCTCATGCTTCTGTAATTCCCTTTACTCCACTCTAATACCAATACATCTGACTTTAGCTTCTTCTCAGACTTCAGGGTGAATTCAATCATATTATGATCACTTTCCCCCAAGAGGCTTTTACCTTAAGCTCTCTAATCAATCTGGTTCATTACACAACACCGAATCCAGAATAGCTGATCCCCTAGCAGGCTCAATCATGAGCTGGTCTAAAAAGCCATCTTGCAGGCACTCTAGAAATAACCCCTCTTGGAATCCAGCAGCAACCTGATTTTCCCAATCTACCTGCATATTGAAATCCCCCATAACTATTGTAACATTGCCCTTTTGACATGAATTTTCAGTCTCCTGTTATAATTTGTACACCATATCCTGACCACTGTTTGAGGGGTCCTTATGTAACTCCTATCAGGATTTTTTTTATCCTTCAAGTTCCTTAGGTCTACCCATAATGATTCAACACCTTCCGACCCTAAGTCATGACTTTCTAATGACTTTATTTTTTTTAAACCAACAGAGCCATGCCACCCCCGCTGCTGACCTCTCTATCCTTTTGATAGAATATGTATCCTTGGATGTTAAGCTCCCAGTCACAATCTTCTTTTAGCCACGATTCAGTGATACCCTCAAGATCATACCTACCAATCTGTAACTGTGCCACAAGATCATCTATCTTATTCTGTATACTGTGCCTAGTCAAATATAACACCTTTAGTCCTGGATTGGGCAGGATATATTTAAAGTGGAGACTGAAGGTCAGGATGCTAAAGGTTATGGAGAGAAGGCAGGAAAATGCAGTTGAGAGGGATAATAAGTCAGCCATGATGGAGTGGTGATGCAAACTCAATGGGTGAATGGTCTAATTCTGCTCACAAGTCTTATGGTCCTAAAACTATACTTGGGAAGGATGAATACACTTAATTCAGCACTGACAATAAGGTTTGTTCTTCCACTAAGACTTACACAATAAATCTCCAAATATTCAATGAGTTTAATTAAGCATCCACAAATAAAAATAGCTGACAAAGGAAGTGAAGGACTGCACAAAAGCCAAGGAAAGGGCGTATAGGGTAGCAGAAGTGAGTGGGAAGCTTTTAAGATCCACCAAAAGGAAACTAAAGAAGCTATAAGGGAAAAGATGAAATATAGGGCAGACTAGCCAATAATACAAAGCAGGATACCAAACGTTTTTTTTTCCCAGTTATATAAAGAGTAACAGGAAGGTGAGAGTTGATATTGGACCATTGGAAAATGATGCTGGTCAGGTAGCAATGGGGGACAAAGAACTGGCAGATGAACTTAATAAGTACTTTGCATCTGTCTTCACTGCGGAAGACACTACCAGTGTGCCAGAGGTCCGTGAGTGTCAGGGAGCAGGAGTGAGTGCCACTGCTCTTACAAAGGAAAAAAGTGCTTGGCAAACTGAAAGGTCTGAAGGTGGATAAGTCACCTGGAGCAGATGGACTACATCCCAGAGTCCTGAGAGAGGATGCTGAAGAGATTACAGATGCATTGGTCATGATCTTTCAAGAAGCATTTGATTCTGGCATGGCCTGTAAGGACTGGAAGATTGCAACTGTCACTCCAGTCAAAGAGGGAGGAAGGCAAAAGAAAGGAAATTATAAGCCAGTTAGCCTAACCTCAGTGGCTGGGAAAGTGTTAAGAGTCTATATTAAGGATGAGGTTTCAAGGTACTTGGAAACGAATGACAAAATACGTCAAAGTCAGCTTGGCTTTTGCCTGACAGATCTGTTTAGAGTTCTTTGAGGAAGTAACAGGCAGAGTGGATCAAGGAGAAGCAGTGGATGTCAATTATTTGGATCTTCAGAAGGCATTTGATAAGGTTCCACATACGAGGCTGCTTAACGAGGTAAAATCCTATGGCTTTACAGTTAAGATACTTGCATGGATAGGCGGAATGGCTGACAGGCAGGAGGCAGCAAGTGAGAATAAAGGGGGCGTTTTCTGGTTAGCAGCCAGTGACTAGTGATGTTCCTCAGTATTGGGATCGCTGCTTTTCACATTGTTTGTCAATAATTTAGATAATGGAATTGATGGCTTTGAGGCAAAGTTTGCAGATGATACAAAGATAGGTGGAGGGGTAGATAGTGCTGAGGAAGCAGTGCGATTGCAGCAGGGTTTAGGCAAATTAGAAGAATGGGCAAAACAGTGGCAGACAGTATTGGGAAATGTATGATAATGCAGTTTTGGTAAAAGGAACAATAATGCAGACTATTATCTAAATGTGGAGAAGCTTCAAACATCAGGTGAAGAGGGACTTAGGAGTCCTCGTGCAACACTCCCAGAAGATAAATTTACAGGTTGAGCCTGTGGTAAAGACAACAAATGCAATGTTGGCATTTATATCAAGGGAAATAGAATATAAAAGCAAGGAGCATGATGCTGAGCCTTTATAAGACACTATTCAGGCCACACTTGGAATATTGTCAACAGTTTTGGGCCCCATATCTCAGAAAGGATGCATTGTCTCAAAAAGGAGAACCTGGGGTATGTCGAATACTGGGCGAAGCACCAAGTCTTTGGGGTAACTGCAAGTCTGTGTCTTTGCTATTGCTTTGCTCATGCTTAAGCGCTCGGTGGCAGTGCTGAAGCATTTTTTTGCCGGTAGGGGAGGGGAGGATAGCTGCTCGCTGGAGGAAGAAGCTGGGGGGGACTTTGGGGTTCTAACATTTAACTGTCATTCATTCTTTGGGGCACTCTTCTGTTTTTGTGGATGGTTGCAACGAAAAAGCATTTCAGGATGTATATTGTATACATTAAATTGCACCTTTAAACCTTTGTCATTGGAGAGAGTCCAGAAGAGGCTCACGAGGATAAGTCTGAGAATGAGTAGTTTAACGTAGGAGGAGCGCTTGGCAGCTTTGGAATTTAGAAGAATGTTGGGGGGGGGGGGGGGGATCTCATTGAAACCTACCAAATGTTGAAAGGACAAGATAAAGTGGATGTAGGGATGATGTTTCCTATGGTAGGGAACTAGAAGGCACAGCCTCAAAATTGAGGGGTGACCTTTTAGAACAGAGGTAAGGAAGAATTATTTTTTTGCCAGAGAGTAGTGAATCTGGAATGCTTTGTCATAAACTGCAGTGGAGACCAAGTCTGTGTGAATATTTAAGGCCGAAGTTGATCGTTTCCTGATCAGTCAGGGCATCAAAGGATATGGTGAAAAGGCAGGTGTATGGGGTTCTGTGGGATCTACGATCAGTCATGATGGAATGGTGAAGCATATTCGATGGGTTGAATGGCCTAATTCTGCTCCTGTGTCTTATGGTCTTATGTGCAAAACTGCACAGAACATGCATTTATTAGCAAAAAGAGAAACAATTTGACAAATGAATTTATGGAATTGTAACTGAAAATCATGACTAATAATTCAACAGATGTATATTACTGCAAGACTATATCAGAAATACACTAATGAAAACACCAGTATGTTCTACTGTTTGATTTGGTAATGTCATTTATAATACCTGGCAAACAAAATGTAACTTGAAAAACTGTACTAACAGCTAAATAACATTGTTTAAATAAAAACATAGTTTGATGTACAAATTCATTTGCCATGATATCTTAGTAAATGGTTGGAAGCAGTGGTGAAGGGTGGTGCTGATCGCTACTCCGACTCCAACCAACTTCATCGCATGGGGATTCTAGGAAAAAGTCCAATTCAGGCTAAGACCATTTCATTGTATTAATAATATTAAAACTGTATTAGTAGTATTCACACTCAAGACCAAAAAAAATCACAAGTATGTGTTTCCCCTGTCTTCAATGTTCTGTTAAACATACTACCAAAATTTAAAGTTTCATTCAAAATTGGCCAGAAATTGGAAAAAGCTGTCCTCCATAAATAGATTTACAACGGTATCTAGGGATAAAGGCATTTTGATGCAATCCAAATAAATCAAAAACAAAGTAACTTCTACTTCTAACTAAAGCCTAAATTCTGTTTTCATTACTGCAATTCAAAGCAAGAGCACTTGAAGGAAATTTCAATTTGGTTAAATTTGTTTAGCGCCTGGTATTCTGGAAATAATAAGTTTTTGTTTGAAATGATAATAACTAGACAGTACCTGTCTGCTGGCTGGCATCAACCAGCAAAACAATTTTTGATCTATTTTCAGGACCGGAGGCGCTGCTTTCCTTCTGAACAGCCACACTTCTAACCAGAGGTTTGCTGATTCTCAAAATCTGTACAAATACAAGAAATGGGAAGTACTGGTATCTTTGTAAGTAGAAAGACGATCATTTAGCTACCCAACAATAATTTTATTATTCAAGTGTCTAAATTACACAGATTAGGACAATGCTAGTTAGAATCTGAAATCTATCAAAGATGAAATAACCTCAGATGGATTTGAAGTAGAATTCTACAAATGGTAATATCCAAAATTAAGTAAGGGAGGGACACAAACAACTATAAGATCAAACCGTAATATACACCATTTTGGCCTCAAGTGTAAAACTGCACATACAACTAAAAAAAGCAGAGCCTTTCAAAACTCTGCAGCAGGCTTGAGATATCACAGTTCATTAGACATTTGGAAGTGAGTAAGATTCGAATGGAGCAGGCTGGGCAGGGGTGGGTATTGAGCCAGGCCCTGTGGCTTGGAAGTGGAGTTGGGGGGGGGGGGGAGGAGAAAGAGAGAAGAGAGCAGTGGTAATAAGGGATTCAATAACAAAGGCACAGATGTGAAATTCTGTGCACCTGAGTCACCCAGATGGTATGTTGCCTCTGAAGTTGCCAGGGTCAGGAACATCTCAGATCAAGTCTACAGCATTTTAAAGGGAGAAAGAGAGCAGCCAGAATTTGTGGTACATCTTGGCAGTAATGATATAGGTAGGAAATGCAATGGAGTTCTACGGAGTTATTAGGGGTTAGGTAGGAAGCAAAAAGCAGAACCTCAAGGGTGGTTTTTTCTGCATTGCTGCCCGTGCCATGTGTCAGGGCTAGTACAGTATAGTATGATTTGGCAGATGTATGTGTGGCTGAGGAATTGATGTGGAGGGCAGTAATTCAGATTTCTAGATCGCTGGAATCTCTTCCTGGAAAGGTACTAACTGTACATAAAGGACAGGTTACATCTGAACTTGAGAGGAACCAATGTCCTTGCGGGCAGGTTTAAGTTAGTTTGGCAGGGCAATGGGAATCAGACTGATAGATCAGAGGATGAGGCTGTTAGCATGCAGGTAAATATAGTATGAAAAGAGATTGAGAGACAGGACAGCAAGGAAAAATTGCAGTCTTTAGGAAGGTTGACTGAAATGTGTCCATTTTCAGGCAAGTATCAGGAACAAGGGTGGTGAATTTAGAGAACAGGAATGAAAATATGACATTGTGGCCATTATAGAGACTTGGCCGTCACAGGGGCAGAAATGGCTGTTTTTCGTGTTTCGGGGATTAGATGTGGCTAAGGAGTTCGTGTAGGATGGAGGGCATAAGATATTTGGATCACTGGGCTCACTTCCAGGGAAGGTGGGACCTGTACAAAAGGGAGTTGAAGGGAGTCTGGTTATTCTAATAGGAAGGTCGGTTAATGTTGCACAGTGGGGTTTAAACTAGAGTTGCAGGGTGATGGGAACCAGAGTGCCAGAACAGTTAGTGAAGGAGTTGTGGAGGCAGATTTAGGAAGACCTTAAAGTTAAGAATCAAAAGATCAAGCATGGTGCAACTAGAGTCCCGAGCTACTTATATTTCAATGCAAGGTATTGTTGGAAAGGCGGATAATAGTGCTGAAGATGCAGTAGCTGGTTCACAAACAGAGAAAATGTGTAGTGAGGACAGGCTGTTGATAAGGCAAAATTGCAGTCAACAGGACGAGTTGCAATGTAAAAGGTAGACAAAATCAAAAAGGGTGAATACAGGACTAAAGGTGTTGGGCTTGAATGCACGCTGTATATGGAATAAGATAGATGAATTTGCAGAACAGTTGCAGATTGGCAGATATGATGTTAGAGGCATCACTGCATCATGGCTGAAAGAAGATTATAGTTGGGAGCTTAATGTCCAAGGATACACAATGTATTAAAAGGACAAGCAGGAAGGCATTGCTCTGTTGGTAAAAAATGAAATGAAATCATTAGAAAGAGGTAACATAGGGTCAGAAGGTGTTGAATCATTGTGGATAGAGCTAAGAAACTGCAAAAGTAAAAAGCCCCTTATGGGAGTTGTATACAGACCCCCAAACGGTAGTTAGTACGTGGCCAACAAATTATAACAAGAGATAGAAAATGGATGCCAAAAGGGCAATGTTATAATAGTCAGATAGATTACAAATATCAGGTTGGTGGTGGATTCCAGGAGGGGGAATTTCTGGAGTGCCTACAAGATGGGTTTTTTTTAAAGAGCAGCTCATGGTTGAGCCCACTAGAAGATCAGCTATTCTAGATTGGGTGTTATGCAATGAACCAGAATTGATTAAGGAGCTTAACATTAAAGAACCCTTGTGGGAAAGTGATTATAATATGATCGAATTCACCTTGAAATTTGAGCAGAAGCTAAAGTCAGATGTATCAGTTTAGAACATAGAAAATCTACAGCGCATTAGATCCACAATGGTCCACAATGTTGTACCGACCATGTAACCTACTCTAGAAGCTAACTAGAATTTCCCTACCACATAGCCCTCTATTTTTCTGAGCTCCATGTACCTATCAGAGACTCTTAAAAGGCCCTATTGTATCTGCCTATAGCATCTTTGCTGGCAATATATTCCATGCACTCACCACTCTGTTTGAATTATAATGTTAAGGATTATAATGTTCCCAACTAATAAGACAGAGTGAAATCATAAAAGGTATCAAGGTGGCAGGGATTGAACAGAAAGTGGCGTTATTCGCAGATGATGTTTTAGTCTATCTGAGTGAACCAGAAAAATCATTTATAAGATTGTTTACACTGTTGGATGACTTTGGGAAAATATCAGGTTATAAAATAAATGTACCAAGAAAATGCAGGTTATGTCCCTAAATTATACACCATCCAAAAAACTGCAGGATACATATGATCTTAAGTGGGAAGCTAAATCATTAAAATATTTAGGAATAACCCTGCCGAAGGATCTTTCAACGCTGTCACAGGTAAATTATGGGCCATTAGTTTCAGAGATAAAAGCTGATATGCATAGAGGGAATCTTATCCCCTTTTTAAGTTTAAATTTAAGGATAAATACCATAAAAATGAATATTCTCCCTCGGTTACTGTATCTTTTCCGGACTTTACCTGTGGAGGTGGATGATAATCAATTCAGGGAATGGGACAAATGGATTTCCCGCTTTATCTGGCAAGGAAAGAAACCTAGAATTCGATATAACACCTTACAGTTAGGGAAGGAAGGAGGAGGTATGGTACTTCCTTGCTTGAGAAATTATGTTTATGCTTCACAGATAACCCCTCTGTTATATTGGTGTAATAGGGAATATAAGGCTAGATGGAAGGAAATAGAATTTGGATTGGTTGACAGTTTTCCTCTACAGGCCTCAATAGCAGACAAAGGATTGATAGCCCAATTGGAAAAGTTTAAAAACAACTGGATAAATCTTACATTAAAAGTATGGCAGAAGGTGGTTAATTCATGTGGAATTAATAACATGTTAAAACTTTTCAGATGGTGTGCACATGATACCGAATTCCTTCCCAACAGAGGAGATAAAAGATTTGAACTATGGATAAAGAAAGGTCTTACAACCTATCTCTCATTTATACATAAAAGAGTATTACAAAGTTTCCAATTCCTGCAGGACAAACATGGCCGAGAACACAATGACTTTTTTTTAGGTACCTTCAAGTACGACACTAGGTTAACCAGAGTTGTAAATATACAGACCTATCAACAGTAGAATTAGAATTTTTCAAGATTCTGAATTCGGCCTGCAGTTCAATACCAAGTAATTCAGTTTCTCGATTATATAATGCACTCTCTCATGCTAAAAATGTAAACACATTGTATATTAAAGAGAAGTGGGAGAAAGAAGTGGGGTTGGTACTTTCAGAGGAGGCTTGGGGGAAAATATGCAGCTTTCAGTGATCTTCGACTAATTCTTTGACTTGGAGAGAACATTGTTGGAAGAATATTATAAGATACTTCAAGACCCCATATCAGGAAAAATATAAGGACACAAATGTGACGTGTTGGAGAAGGTGTGGCTCCAAGGAGGCAAATCATTTCCATATTTTCTGGGACTGCCCTAAATTAAGTTTATATTGGTAAGGTATTCATAGAACATTAGTTACGGTACTTAAGACCCAGATACCTCTGAACTTTGAGATGCTCTATTTGGGGCATGTATTGTTTCTTGAACAGAAGGAAGATATAAAGTTGCTGCAGGCCTTTTTAGTGGCAAGTAAGAAATCAATCACTAGAAAGTGGCTAAATCCAATACCACCTACATTAGAAGATTGGCACGAAATTATCTTGGAAATATTTAAAATGGAAAAGATGACTTACTCCCTGAGAATTCAAAAAGAAAAATTTTATCAAATTTGGAATAAATGGATTGAATATATAACCCCAAAGCGAGCATACTTTAGATAATTCTCCTGATGATTTATACTACTCTTCTCATCAACACAGTAATATTGCTAACGTAAGCACCCCTGGTCTAACTGTTTACTGTTTTTGTTTTTTTTTTTGGAAAATAGAGAATTAACACAAGTAAAGGAAAAGATTTGGGAAAGGGATAAAAAAAAGTTAAAATTAAGTAAATAAGTACATAGGAATTGGATAATTACGTTTGGGGGTAGGAGCAAACATGAACAAGTTAGGATATGAACACCTACAATGGTTGTTACATAGGCTGACATACAACATTTTGGACCAGAAAGAAATGGTCCAGAAGAGATATATGGAAATTATTATTAATCCACTATTATTACTATTTTTAACAACTAATATCATTACTTAGCCTAATAGATTAGAATTTCAACTGCACATAATTATCTATTTAAGTGTCTAATTTCTTTTTATATCATCTTAATGTGTACTTAGGAATGTATAAATATAGTTTGATACATATATAAAAATGGAAAAGGTTATACATGTGAAAAAAGTTCATGATACTTGTGAATTCCTTATCCAAATAAAAATAAAAAATTAAAAAAAAGAATTATAATGTTAAGTATTATAAGGGGTAAAGGGAATCTCAGAAGTTAGCCAGAATTGATTAGAAACAAACACTGGCAGGATTGATGGCAGAGCAGCAATGGCTGAAATTTCCAGAAGCAATTCAAAAGGCACAGGATATATACATCCCACAGATGAATTCTGATGGGAAGATGACACCACTCTGGCTAATAAAAGAAATCAAAGCCAACATAAAAGCCAAAGAGGGGGGAAAAATTAGTGGGAAGTTAGAGGAATGGGAAGCTTTTAAAAACCAGTGAGCAACTAAAAGTCATTAAGGTAAAGATGATAAACTAAAGTAAGCCAGCCAATAATATTAAAGTGGATACCAGAAGTTTGCTCAGATACATAATGGACACCAAACCACTGGAAAAGAATGCTGGACAGGAAGTCATGGGGGACATCGAGATGGTGGATAAACTGAATTAGTATTTTGCATCAGTCTTCCCTGTGGAAGACATTAGCAGTGTGGTGGAAGTTCCAGGTGCCGGGGTCATGAAGTGTGTGAAGTTACCATTGCTAGAGAAAAGGTTCCTGGGAAACTGAATCTGAAGATAGATAAGTTACCTGGACCAGATGGTGTACACCCCAGAGTTCTGAAAGAGGTGCCTGAAGAGATTGTGGAGGCATGATTAATAATCTTTCAAGAATTACAAGATTGTGGAGTGGTTCCAGAAGACTAGAAAATTGCAAATGTCACACCACTCTTCAAGAAGAGAGAGGGGCAAGAGAGGCAGAAGAAAGGAAACAATAGGCCAGTTAGTCTGACCTCAGTGGTTGGGAAGATGTTATAGGCATGCATTAGTCTCATAAGACCATGGATTTGTGCCTTGGAGGGTTTCCAGGGTGCAGGCCTGGGCAAGGTTGTATGGAAGACCGGCAACACACATCAAAGTTGCTGGTGAACGCAGCAGGCCAGGCAGCATCTCTAGGAAGAGGTATATATAACGTTTTGGGCCGAGACCCTTCGTCAGGACTAACTGAAGAGCTAGTAAGAGATTTGAAAGCGGGAGTGGGAGGGGGAGGGGGAGGGGGAGGGGGAGGGGGAGATCCAAAATGATAGGAGAAGACAGGAGGGGGAGGGATGGAGCCAAGAGCTGGACAGGTGATTGGCAAAAGGGATATGAGAGAATCATGGGACAGAAGGCGCAGGGAAAAGGGAAGGGGGGGAACCCAGAGGATGGGCAAGGGGTATAGTCAGAGGGACAGAGGGAGAAAAAGGAGGAAGAGAGAGAAAGAATGTGTGTATATAAATAAATAACGGATGGGGTACGAGGGGGAGGTGGGGCATTAGCAGAAGTTAGAGAAGTCAATGTTCATACCATCAGGTTGGAGGCCACCCAGACAGATCATAAGGTGTTGTTCCTCCAACCTGAGTGTGGCTTCATCTTTACAGTAGAGGAGGCCGTGGATAGACATATCAGAATGGGAATGGGATGTGGAATTAAAACGTGTGGCCACTGGGAGATCCTGCTTTCTCTGGCGGACAGAGCGTAGGTGTTCAGCAAAACGATCTCCCAGTCTGCGTCGGGTCTCACCGATATATAGAAGGCCACATAGGGAGCACTGGACGCAGTATATCACCCCAGCCGACTCACAGGTGAAGTGTCGCCTCACCTGGAAGGACTGTCTGGGGCCCTGAATGGTGGTAAGGGAGGAAGTGTAAGGGCATGTGTAGCACTTGTTCCACTTACAAGGATAAGTGCCAGGAAGGAGATCAGTTGGGAGGGATGGGGGGGATGAGTGGACAAGGGAATCGCATAGGGGGCGATCACTGCAGAAAGCGGGGGGGGGGGGGGGAGATGTGCTTAGTGGTGGGATCCCGTTGGAGGTGGCGGAAGTTACAAAGAATAATATGTTGGATCCGGACGCTGGTGGGGTGGTAGGTGAGGACCAGGGGAACCCTATTCCTAGTGGGGTGATGGGAGGATGGAGTGAGAGCAGATGCGTGTGAAATGGGGGAGATGCATTTGAGAGCAGAGTTGATGGTGGAGGAAGGGAAGCCCCTTTCTTTAAAAAAGGAGGAAATCTCCCTCGTCCTCGAATGAAAAGCCTCATCCTGGAAGACTGGCAGTTGCCCATGCTGCAAGGCTCCCTGCCACCGATGTTGTCCAAGGGAAGGGGATTAGGGCCAATACAGCTTGGCACCGGTGTCGTCGCAGAGCAATGTGTGGTTAAGTGCCTTGCTCAAGGGCACAACTTGCTGCCTCAGCTGAGGCTCGAACTAGCGACCTTCAGATCACTAGACCGACGCATTAACCACTTGGCCACGCGCCAACACTGTGAAGATGTTTATTATTAAGGATAAGGTCTCAGGGTACTTGGAGGCACATGATAAAATAGGCCAAAGTCAGCATGGTTTCCTCAAGGGAAAAATCTTGCCTGATAAATCTGTTGGAATTCTTTGAAGAAATAACAAACAGGATAGACAAAAGAGAAATTGGTTTATGCTGTGTCCTTGGATTTTCAGAAGACCTTTGATAAGGTGCCACACATGAAGCTACTTAACAAGCTACAAGCTCATGGCATTACAAAAAAGATTCTAGAGTGGATAAAGCAGTGGTTGATTGACAGGAGGCAAAGAGTGGGAATAAAGGGAGCCTTTTCTCGTTGGCTACCAGTGAGTAGCGGGGTTTCACAGGGGTCTGTGTTGGGACCAATTCTTTTCACGTTGTACGTCAATTATTTGGTTGATGGAATTAATGGCTTTGTTGCAAAGTTTGCTGATGAAATGAAGATAGGTGGAGGGGCAGGTAGTTTTGAATAAGTGGAGAGGCTACAGAAGGACTTAGATTAGGAGAATGGACAAAGAAATGGCAGATGGAATACAGGGTCGGGAAGTGTATGGTCATGTACTTTGGTGGAAGAAATGAAAGTGTTGACTATTTTCTATAAGGAGAGAGAATACTAAAATTTGAGGCGGAAAGAGACTTGAAAGTCCTTGTGAAGTTTGAGTCTGGTGAGGAAGGCAAGTGCAATGTCAGCACTCATTTCAAGAGGATTAGAATATAAAAGCAAGGACGTAATGTTGAGACTTTATAAAGTACTGGTGAGGCTTCACTTGGAGCACTGAGAGCCATTATGGGCCCCTAACCTTAGAAAGGATGTGCTGAAATTGGAGAATGTTCAACTGAGGTTCACAAAAATGATTCCAAAATTGAATGATTTGTTATATGAAGAGTGTTTGATGGTTATAGGCCTATATTCGCTGGAATTCAGAACAATGAGGGATGACCTCATTGAAACCTGTCGAAAGGTGAAGGAACTTGATCGAGTGGATGTGGTCAGGATGTTTCCTGTGCTGAGAGAATCTAAGACCACAGGACACAGCCTCAGAATAGAGGAAACATCCTTTCAGAATGGAGGAGGAGAAATTTCTTTAGCCAGAGTGATGAATCTGTGGAATTCTTTGCCACAGGTAGCTGGGGAGACCAAGTGTTTATATTTAAGGGAGAGGTTGATAGATTCTTTATTGGTCAGGGCATGAAGGGACAAGGCATAAGATTGGGGCTGAGAGAAAAGTTGGATCCTGATGAAATTGCTGAATGATGGGCCAAATGGCATAATTCTACTCCAATAGCTTATGGTCTTCTGGTTTCAAAGGGGACAGGAGGAGGTTAAAAAAAAATGTGGAGAGGTGTCATTGCTAATCAGGGATAGTATCACAGCTGCAAAAAGTGAAGACATCCTGAGGGACTGTCTACTTAGTCAGTGCGGATGGAAGTTTGAAACAAGAAGGGAGCTATCACTATCAGGAGTATTCTATAGGCACCCCAAGAACAACACAGACTCTAAGGAACAGATAAAGAGGTATTTTGTCAAAGATAACAGGGTTGCTGAATGGGCGACTTCAACTTCCCCTAGCATTGATTAGCACATCCTCAGCACAAAGGCTTTAGGCTATGTCCACACTAGACCGGATAAATCCGTAACCCAAGCCCTTTCTCTTCGTTTTCACCCTCCGTCCACACTGAAACGGCATTTTCCTCTCCCGGAAACGGAGCTTTTCTAGAACACTCTCCAGAGTGTTTAAATCTGAAAACGCCGGTTGGCGGTTGTAGTGTGTACGGGGTAACCGGCTAATTTTAAAAATGCTGTCATGATGTGCCAGAACAAATGGTGGCAGCACCGTGGCACTTCTTTGTTTTCTTGAATGCAACCTCCAACACCACAACAACAATATCTGACAATAGATGTGAAACAGCCTAATGTAACATTGTATGGAAATACAAGATAACACTGATGCAGACATGTTTTATACATTTACCAAGGTGCTTTATTAATGTATTGCTTGTGCAAACATTCAATAGATGCAATTGTCACTTTTGCCCAGTAACTCGTTTTATTGCACATGTTAAATACAGCAAAATACTACAGAAAGACATGGCAAAAGTAAAGGCAAACAAATGAGGTAACATCAAATTTCACTTTTGCCCAGTAACAAGCCTTATTGTATTTAGTTGTAGCTGTCGTCCCTTTCATCAATGAAGAGA
Source organism: Mobula birostris (assembly GCF_030028105.1). Taxonomy (NCBI): domain Eukaryota; kingdom Metazoa; phylum Chordata; class Chondrichthyes; order Myliobatiformes; family Myliobatidae; genus Mobula; species Mobula birostris. The sequence continues at coordinate 46,547,964 of NC_092383.1, read as the reverse complement.
CTATGGCTGTAGGGAATGCTTCTGGACAAACGCGCACCAAGTCTTTCGTTTGGCAACTTTCTTTTAAGATTTTCTAGTCTGTAACTGGACAAACACGCACCAAGTATACCGTTTCCACTTTGCTTGTTTTCTGTGTGTCCTGCGCATGCCCTGTGGGAGGAGATTCACCCAAATATCCATTCTAATATGGACGGAGGTATTTTCAAAAATTCCTGGTGTGGGCGCCTATCGTTTTTATGCGAAACCGGCGATTTCAAAATTATCCTGTCTCATGTGGATGTGGCCTTAGATAAGGTGAATTTGTTAGGTATGTTCGGGGAGAATTGCTGACTCAATATGTTGACAGGCCAACTGGAGGAGAGGCCATATTGGATCTAGTGCAAGGTCAGATGAGTGAGCATTTCAGAGACAGCAAACACAAATCCTTGACCTTTACCATAGATGGCCTTAGAGAGATAGGAGTAGATGGTATGGGAAAGTATTTAATTGAGGAAGGGGGAATTACAACACAATTAAGCAGGAACCTGGAAGCTTAAATTGGGAATGGATGCACAATAGGAATGTGGAGGTTGTTTTGGGAGCACTTGCATGAGTTCTGGGTAGGTCTGTCTCATGAAGGCAGGGAAAGGATGGCATTGTAAAGGAACCATTATTGATGAGAGATATGGAACATCTCAGCAACCAGAAGAAGCGAAGTGTACTTCAGCTTGAGGAAGCACAGTTCAGACAGCTCTATGGAGAGTTACAAGGTAACCAGGAAGCAGCATTAGGAGAGCTTGAAGACGGCACAAGAAGGGTTTTGGCAAGTAAAATCAAGGAAAACCAAGCTGTTCTATATTTAAAGTACAGGAGGACGATGAGAGTGAGGGTAGAACTGATCAGGGATAATAGAGGAAACATGGATGTCGAGTCAGATAGTAAGAGAAGTCCTTAGGTAAACTTTGCTTCAGTATTCACCAGTGAGAGGTCCCGTGACGATTGTGAGGATGTGTAAAACAGCCTGATATGTTAGAACATGTTGACATTGAGAAAGAGGATGCGCTAGAGCTTTTGAAAAACATTAGGATAGGCAAGTCCGAGGCCAGATGGGAAATACCCCAGGTTACTAAGTAAGTGAATGCTGCACTTCAGGCAATGATCAATGTGTCCTCACAGACTACATGAGTAGCACCAGATGATCAGAGGATGACAGATGTTATTCTTTTGTTCACAAAAGGAGTATGGATAACCCTGAGGATTTATAAACCAATGAATCTTATTTCAGTGGTGGCCAAATTATTGAAGATTCTTACAAACAGGATTTATGAGCATTTGGAGAAGCAAAACCTGATTAGGGATAGCCAACATGACTTTGGGAGAGGTAGATTATGCATCACAAGCCTGATTGAGGATGTGACAATGCACATTGATGAAGGCAGAACAGTGTAGATTTGGTGTACATTAATTTTAGCAAGACACCTGAACATGTTCCCCATTGTAGGTTCATTCAGAAAGCATGAAATTCAGGGAAACTAGGCTGTGTGGATTCAGAAACACGAGGAATTCTGCAGATGCTGGAAATTCAAGCAACACACATCAAAGTTGCTGGTGAACGCAGCAGGCCAGGCAGCATCTCGAGGAAAAGGTACAGTTGACATTTCGGGCCAAGACCCTTCATTAGGACTACCTGAAGGAAGAGCTAGTAAGAGATTTGAAAGTGGGAGTGGGAGGGGGAGATCCAAAATGATAGGAGAAGACAGGAGGGGGAGGGATGGAGCCAAGAGCTGGACAGGTGATTGGCAAAAGGGATATGAGAGGATCATGGGACAGGAGGCCCAGGGAGAAGGAAAAGGGGGAGAGGGGAAAAACCCAGAGGATGGTCAAGGGGTATAGTCAGAGGGACAGAGGGAGAAAAAGGAGAGAGAGAGAAAGAATATGTGTATATAAATAAATAACAAATGGGGTACAAGGGGGAGGTGGGGTATTAGTGGAAGTTAGAGAAGTCAATATTCATGCCATCAGGTTGGAGGCTACCCAGACGGACTATAAGGTGTTGTTCCACCAACCTGAGTGTGGCTTCATCTTTACAGTAGAGGAGGCCGTGGATAGACATATCAGAATGGGAATGGGATGTGGAATTAAAATGTGTGGCCACTGGGAGATCCTGCTTTCTCTGGCGGACAGAGCGTAGGTGTTCAGCAAAACGATCTCCCAGTCTGCGTCGGGTCGCGCCAATATATAGAAGGCCACATCGGGAGCACCGGATGCAGTATATCACCCCAACCGACTCACAGGTGAAGTGTTGCCTCACCTGGAAGGACTGTCTGGGGCCCTGAATGGTGGTAAGGGAGGAAGTGTAAGGGTATGTGCAGCACTTGTTCCGCTTACAAGGATAAGTGCCAGGAGGGAGATCAGTGGGGAGGGATGGGGGTGGGGGAACGAATGGACAAGGGAGTTGCGTAGGGAGCGATCCCTGCGGAAAGCGGGGGGGGGGGGGGGGGGGAAGATGTGCTTAGTGATGGGATCCCGTTGGAGGTGGCGGAAGTTACGGAGAATAATATGTTGGACCCGGAGGCTGGTGGGGTGGTAGGTGAGGACCAGGGGAACCCTATTCCTAGTGGGGTGACAGGAGGATGGAGTGAGAGCAGATGTGCGTGAAATGGTGGAGATGCATTTGAGAGCAGAGTTGATGGTGGAGGAAGGGAAGCCCCTTTTTTTAAAAAAGGACATCTCCCTCGTCCTGGAATGAAACTTCCTCCAAACTAAAGGTGTAGCTATGGGACCCGTATGGGTCCTAGCTATGCCTGTCTTTTGGTTGGCTTTGTAGAACAATCTATGTTCCAAACCTATTCTGGTATCCGTCCCCCACTTTTCCTTTGCTACTTTGACAACTGCATTGGCACTGCTTCCTGCACGCATGCTGAGCTCGTTGACTTCGTTAACTTTGCCTCCAACTTTCACCCTGCCCTCCAGTTTACCTGGTCCATTTCCGACACCTCCCTCCCCTTTCTAGATCTTTCTGTCTCTATCTCTGGAGACAGCTTATCTACTGATGTCTACTATAAGCCCACTGACTCTCACAGCTATCTGGGACTATTCCTCTTCTCACCGTCTCTTGCAAAAATGCCATCCCCATCTCGCAATTCCTCCGTCTCCGCCGCATCTGCTCTCAGGATGAGGCTTTTCATTTGAGGACGAGGGAGATATCCTCCTTTTTAAAGAAAGGGGCTTCCCTTCCTCCACCACCAACTCTGCTCTCAAACACATCTCCCCCATTTCACGTGCATTTGCTCTCACTCTATCCTCCCGTCACCCCACTAGGAATAGGGTGGTCCTCACCTACCACCCCACCAGCCTCCGGGTCCAACATATTGTTCTCCGTAACTTCCGCCACCTCCAACTAAACACATCTTCCCCCCCCCCCCCCCCCGCTTTCCGCAGGGATCGTTCCCTACATGACTCCCTTGTCCATTCGTCCCCCACATCCCTCCCCACTGATCTCCCTCCTGGCACTTATCCTTGTAAGCGGAACAAGTGCTACACATGCCCTTACACCTCCTCCCTTACCACCATTCAGGGCCCCAGACAGTCCTTCCAGGTGAGGCGATACTTCACCTGTGAGTCGGCCGGGGTGATATACTGCGTCCAGTGCTCCTGATGTGGCTGTCTATATATTGGCGACACCCGACGCAGACCGGGAGATCGTTTTGCTGCACATCTACAATCTGTCCGCCAGAGAAAGTAGGATCTCCCAGTGGCCACACATTTTAATTCCACATCCCATTCCCATTCTGATATGTCTATCCATGGCCTCCTCTACTGTAAAGATGAAGCCACACTCAGGTTGGAGGAACAACACCTTATATTCCGTCTGGGTAGCCTCCAACCTGATGGCATGAACATTGACTTCTCTAACTTCCGCTAATGCCCCACCTCCCCCTCGTACCCCATCCGTTATTTATTTATATACACACACACACATTCTTTCTCTCTCTCTCCTTTTTCTCCCTCTGTCCCTTTGACTATACCCCTTGCCCATCCTCTGGGTTTCCCCCCTCCCCCGCCTCTTTTCCTTCTCCATGGGCCTCCTGTCCTATGATCCTCTCATATCCCTTTTGCCAATCACCTGTCCAGCTCTTGGCTCCATCCCTCCCCCTCCTGTCTTCTCCTATCATTTTGGATCTCCCCCTCCCACTCCCACTTTCAAATCTCTTACTAGCTTTTCCTGCAGTTAATCCTGACGAAGGGTCTTGGCCCGAAACGTCGACTGTACCTTTTCCTAGAGATGCTGCCTGGCCTGCTGCGTTCACCAGCAACTTTGACGTGTGTTGTGTGGATTCAGAATTGGCTTTCCCATAGAAGGCACAGGATGGTTACTGGTGTAGCATATACTGCTTGGCGGTCAATGACCCGTGGTGTTCTGCAGGTATGTATTCTGCAACCACTCACTTTGGGATGTTTATAAATGACTTGGATGAGAAAGTGGAAGGGCAAGTTTGTCGATGACACTGTTGATTCTACTGTTTAATTTTAATTGTCATTTTTCTGCAGTTTACCAATTAACTGTTTGTATTTTAAGTAGCCTATATATGTATGGCAATTTAACATGCCTCTACCTCCTATACAAAGTGTAATTTTAAAAAGCTTCTCTGTACTTCAGTAAGAGAATAAGTGTTTGCTCATTGGTTAATTTTACTGCAATACTAAAAAAGTATATTCTAATTGGTTGCCTCTTATCTATGGATTTGAACGGAATAATATTATCTCTGGTTACAAAAGTAGTTGTTTTACTCTAGGCGCTATCTTTAGTTCCTCTCTTCAAGTAGAAAGACCCCCATCACTGTAATATTCTGTTTGTTCTATCAATTTCTAATAAAATGATCATAAAGTAACAAGTTTCATGCCTCGCTCCTGACCTCTAAAAGACCATTGGATTTAAGCACCAGAACATGAAGGTTAGCGGTGTTATGGATACTGTAGAAAGTTATCATTGGATACCATTGACAGGATGCAGAGCTGAGCTGAGAAGCGACAGATGAATTAATTGAATTGACTTTATTTCTTACATCCTTCACATACACCAGGAGTAAAAATCTTTACATTACATCTCCATCTAAATGTGCAATATGCAATCATAATAATTTATCATAAATACAACAGTCAATGTAACATAGAAATACACTCAAATCAGCGCGAGTTAATCAGTCTGATGGCCTGGTGGAAGCTGTCCCAGAGCCTGTTGGTCCTGGCTTTTATGCTGCGGTACCGTTTCCTGGATGGTAGCAGCTGGAGTAGATTGTGGTTTGGTTGACTTGGGTCCCCAAGGATACTTTGGGCCCTTTTTTCACACCTGTCTCTGTCAATGTCCTGAATCATGGGAAGTCAACAACTACAACTACAGAACCAATTTCTCCCGGGATCAATAAAGTATGACTATCACTACTATGACTATGTGCTGGGCTGTCCGCACCACTCTCTGCAGAATCCTGCGATTAAGGGAGGTACAATTCCCAAACTAGGCAGTGATGCAGCCAGTCAGGATGCTCTCAATTGTGCCCCTGTAGAGTTAGGATTTGGGGGACCATACCAAATTTCCTCAACCATCTGAGGTAAAAGAGGTACTGTTGTGCTTTCTTCACCACACAGCCGGTATGTACAGATCACGTGAGGTCCTCGGTGATGTGAATGCCGACGAACTTAAAGCTGTTCACCCTCTCAACCCCAAATCCATTGATGTCAAAAGGGGCTAGCCTGTCTCCATTCCTCCTGTAGTCCAAAACCAGCTCCTTTGTTTTTGCGACATTGAGGGAAAGGGTGTTTTCTTGACAACACTGTCAAGGTGAAGACTTCTTCTCTATAGGCTGCCTCTTTATTATTTGAGATGAGGAGAGGTTGAGCAAAGGATAAGAGATGACTTGATAAAGGTGTACAAGAGGCATAGGTTGAGTGGAGAGCCAGAGACCCCCCTCCACCCAAAGGTCACATTGGAGGACAGTATGGGGAGGGGGGTCAAGAAATGTCAAAGATGTGTTTTTTTTAAAAACAGAGCACTTGGTAGTGAAATGCCCTGCTGTGAGTGCTGGTAGAGAAATGAATGATAGAAAAACGGAGGGCTATGTAGGAGAGAAGTACAAGAATGATCTTAGAGTATATTAAAAAGTCAGTATAAGATTATGAGCAAAAAGGCCTGTAATGTTCTATGTTCCATCTGGCAAGAAAGGCTTAGAATTGGCACGGTGTTTTGTTCCTTGATCACATAACTTTGTCAAAAGTTCATAGACAAATAAAGATATTTGAGTACTTACAAACCATACAGCAGCAAGTGAACAACTAGGGACAAAAAGGTGAAGTAGCTATTGAACAATGTATGCATAACATAAATGGAAGCACTGTCATTTTGGCCTGTTGCAAATGGAAGGTAGGTGTTTGCTGATAATTTGAGATGTCCACTCATTTATGTACTTACAGAAGCCATGTAATTTTTCTCATTTTTCTATCTCACTCAAGAACATGCAATAGAAGCATTCGAGCTATTTTTTCTTCTCAAAATCTAAGAAAAATAGTTAACATTTCCCAGATTGACGACAAATAAATGCTACAAGCCGGACATAAACATAATGACTTGTTGCCCGCCATGATGCTGAACCTTGCTTCCACTGTTTCTGTCTCACAGTCTACTTCTTTGGCAAGGAGTCTCCACCCCACAGCAATGACCCCTTCTCCCATCTTCAACCCTCTTCCTGAACACCCCACCCTGGTCTTCCGTCTGCTCTGGACCTTTTCAGTCTCAACTGCCGATGAGACATCAATTGTCTTGACTTCAGCACTCCCCTCTCCAATTCCAACCTCAATCCTTCTGAACGCTGTGCTCTCCATTCCCTCCACACGAACTGTAACACCACTATCAAACCTGCGGATAAAGGGGGTGCTAAAGTAGACTGGTAGACTGACCGCTGCCTTGCTGAGGCCCAGAGACAACACTCACACACCTGCTCTTACCCCTCAAACAGGATCCCACTAAAGAACACCAGGCCATTGTCTTCCACACCATCACTGACCTTATTAGCTCTGGCCATCTCCATCCACTGCCACCAACTTAATAGTTCCCACACCCTTCACCTCCCATTTCAACCTCCTACCTAAGATCCAGAAAGCTGCTTGTCCAGGTAGACCCATTGTTTCAGCTTCTTCCTGTCCCACTGAACTCATACCTGCATACCTCAACTCTGTTTTATCCCCCCTAGTTCAGTGTCCCTTCCCACGGACATCCGTGACACCCCACACGCTCCTGATCTTTCAATAATGTCAGGTTCCCTGACCCCCATCATTTTATTTTCACTATGCATGTCCAGTCCCAAAAGACCTTCATCCCCCACCAGGAAAGCCTCAAAGCTCTCCGTTTCTTTCTGGACACCAGACCCAACTAGTTCCCCTCCACCACCACTCTCCTCCGTCGAGTAGAACTTGGCCTCACTCTCAATTTCTCCTTTGGCTCCTCCCATTTCCTTCAAACAAAAGGTGTAGCCATGGGCATTCACATGAGACCCAGCTGTACCTGCTTTTCTGTTAGCTACATGGAACAGTCTATGTTCTAAGTCTACACTGGTGTCTGTCCCCCACTTTTCCTACGCTACATTGACGACAGCATTGCTGCTGCTTCCTGTACCCACATGGAGCTCGTTGACTTCATCAACTCTGCCTGCAACTTCCAGCCTGCCCTCAAACTTATCTGGTCCATTTCCAATACCTCTCTCCCCGTTCTCGATCTCACTTGTCTCCATCTCTGGAGACAGCTTATATACTGATGTCCATTATAAACACACGGGCTCTCACAGCTACCTGGAGTATACCTCCTCCAACCCTGTTACTTGTGAAAATGCCACCCCCTTCTAGCAATTCTCCAGCCCTGCATCTTTCACCAGCTCTTTACTCCATCCCTCCCCCTCCTGGATTCACCTAACACCCTGTGTTTCTCTCTCCCTTCCCCCCTACTTTTAAATCTACTCATCCTCCTTTCTCCAGTCCTGCCAAAGGGTCTTAGCCCAAAACGTCAACTGGTTTTTCCATGGTTGCTGCTTAGCCTGCTGAGTTCCTCCAGCATTTTGTGCTAACTGCTTGGAGATCCAGCATCTGTAGATTTTCTCTTGTTTGCGATTTGTTTATATATTTAAGAAAATCATATTTTAGTAAAGTGATGAGAAAATCTACGGATGCTGGAAATCCAAGCAACACACAAAATGCTGGAGGAGCTCAGCAGGCCAGGCAGTATGTATGGAAAAGTGTAAAGAGTCAATGTTTCAGGCCAACCCTTCATCAGGACTGGGAAAAAAAGAAGTTTAGAGCAAGGAGGTGGGGAAGGCGGTAAATTTCACTATTTAGTAAAATGATGCAATTTTGAGAAAATTTGTTAAAATTATTAAATTATGGATTACTCATTCTCAATCCAATAGAAACATCAATTCAATATCTTTATCATGGCTGGCTGCAAATTTCAAGTGATGTTAACAAGCACAGTCATCACAAATGTAATATGTATATCAAATTATTTTATTAGAAACACAAGTTTCTAATGGAACAGTGTCCTTGTCGTTTTTAATCAACATTTACACAAATTCCATTGCTGGGATGGAAAAGGGAAAAGATTTATATACAAGGATTTTTAATGTTCATTCCCCACATAAAGCACAAATTGTCTTGATTCCACACAATGCTAAAAGCACACAGCAGATCAAGTTGTAGTTGTGGGAAATGGAAGAGTCAATGTGTCAGGTCAAGGACATCAACTCAATTAGAATGGAGCAAAAAAAAAGTGCGAGGTTATGTCTGTGAGAGGGGACAGACCAAAAAATTATTAATTCAAAAGTTAACATTCACAGTCTGAACAGGGAAGTTAAACAAATTGAAACAGAGTAAGTGCAAATACATTTGACACGAAAACAAAAAGGAAAATTAACTGATTTTTTAAAAAATTCAACACTAAACCAGTATTGGTTACTACACTATAGGACAGGGTGGAGCAGGTGCAGAGAAGATTCAGAGTATGTTGCCTGGAATGGAGTATTTCAGTTACAAGGAGAGACTGGGGTAGAGGAGGTGGAGATCATGGTTGAAGTATTCAAAATAATGAGTATAGACTAGAATGTAACTTCCCCCTTCAAGGTAGATAAAACTGGAGAACACAAATTTAGGGAAAGGGCAAAATATTGAAAGGGAATCTAAGGATTACTTTTTTTTCCCAACCAAAGAGTGACCACAAGATCAGGCCACTAGTGCTAATGAGTCAGCTCTGTCATTCCTTCATGGTTGATTTATCATTCCGCTCAACCCCATTCTTTGGTCTTCTCCCATAACCTCTGATGACCTGACTAATCAAGAACTCATCAACTCCTGCTTTAAATATACTTAATGTCTAGGCCTCCACAGCCATCCATGTCAATGAATTTTAAAACATAGATGACCATATTATGAATTTAAATACTGAGCCAGTTATTCTGTTGCTTTGTCGAGAAGGTGGTTAGGAATGAGGTAAGTGGACAGGTATTGCAAATCGTTCAGCTCCACAACAAAGTTCTGTGAGAAAGGCGGAGATGGAAGATAGACTGGGGTGTTAGAAACAGATCAGTCCTTTTGGAATGCACAACATGCATGCTTCGTTGCGGAATCTCATTCACTGCAGCAGAATTTATGGTGAATAGTCTGTTTGGGTGGTGGAGTGGTGATACATCCCTACAAAAGGTGGTGTAATGCATTCCTTCCCTCTGTTGGCCTGCAGGTCACCCTTGTGCAAGGTGGAACACCTGCTTATCCCCACCTCCTCCCAGCCCAACCTCGATCAGGGTCACGTGAAGCTATGGGAGCAAGTGGTAGGTGGTCATATGAGCAGTGAGTGCATATTACAAGACCTGGTTATGCAGCCACTGATACCAGCCAGACAATCTCTGAAGAGTATTGATAATGCAACACACATCAAAGTTGCTGGTGAACGCAGCAGGCCAGGCAGCATCTGTAGGAAGAGGTGCAGTCGACGTTTCAGGCCGAGACCCTTCGTCAGGACTAACTGAAGGAAGAGTGAGTAAGGGATTTGAAAGTTGGAGGGGGAGGGGGAGATCCAAAATGATAGGAGAAGACAGGAGGGGGAGGGATAGAGCCAAGAGCTGGACAGGTGATAGGCAACTTTGATGTGTGTTGCTTGAATTTCCAGCATCTGCAGAATTCCTGTTGTTTGAGTATTGATAATGGCTGGGATCACTCATCTTGTAAAGACACTGTCCAGAAGGCAATGGCAAGCCACATCCAAGAAAAATTTTCCAAGAACAGTCATGGAAAAGACGCACGTTATACGACACGACACATAATGAACAAATGGCTCAAAAACAAGAGAAACTTCTATCTTTGTTTTGGTTTGGAGAGAGGATGAAGGTAAAAATGCAGGAATCATACAGAGTGATAGTGAGAACCCCATTAACAATAAAGGAAACAGGAATAAATCTTACACATTCTGGTATGGAAATCATCAGAGCAGATGCAATAGAGAAACTGCGAGTACGGAATCTGAAGAAGAATGAAGTTATGGTTGTGATAGCTTTGGAAGTTGTTGCGCTCAGGTTATTACCATATTCAAGACCAAGAGCACAAGAAAAAGGAAGCTCTGAGAGGGACAATGTGGAACAGCAGGGTGGAAATTAGTAAAAGGTCATGAAATGGAAGTTCAGATTCAGAATCAAGATGAATATCACTGCCATATATAGTGAAATTTATTGTTTTGCAGCAGCACATTGTAATACATAATAATGAAAACTATAAATCTCAAAAATCTTACTTAAGTAAGATACTGAGAGATAGGATTTATGAACACTTGGAGAGGTGTAATATGATTAGGAATAGTCAGCGTGGCTTTGTCAAAGGCAGGTCATGCCTTACGAGCCCGATTGAGTATTTGAGGATGTGACTGTTAGGCTACGTCTACACTCGACTGGATAATTTTGAAAACGCCGGTTTCGCGTAAAAACGACAGGCGTCCACACTAGGCTTTTTTGAAAATACCTCTGTCCACATTAGAAGAGATATTTGGGTGAATCTCCTCCTACTGGGCATGCGCAGGACACACAGAAAACAAGCGAAGAGGAAACGGTATACTTAGTGCATATTTGTCCAATTACAGACTAGAAAAACTTAAAAGGAAATTGCCAAATGAAAGACTTTGTGCATGTTTGTCCAGAAACATTTCCTACAGCCATAGTCTCTTCACCGATGAAAGGGACGACAGCTACAACTAAATGCAATAAGGCTTGTTACTGGGCAAAAGTGAAATTTGATGTTACCTCATTTGTTTGCCTTTACTTTTGCCATGTCTTTCTGTAGTATTTTGCTGTATTTAACATGTGCAATAAAATGAATTACTGGGCAAAAGTGACAATTGCATCTATTGAATGTTTGCACAAGCAATACATTGATAAAGCACCTTGTTAAATGTATAAAACATGTCTGCATCAGTGTTATCTTGTATTTCCATACAATGTTACATTAGGCTGTTTCACATCTATTGTCAGATATTGTTGTTGTGGTGTTGGAGGTTGCATTCAAGAAAACAAAGAAATGCCGCGGTGCCGCCACCATTTGTTCTGGCACATCATGACAGCGTTTACCTCCATTTACCCCGTACACACTACAACAGCCAAGCGGCGTTTTCAGATTTAAACACTCTAGAGAGCTTTTTAGAAAAGCTCCATTTTCGGGGGAGGAAAACCCCGTTTCAGTGTGGATGGAGGGTCAAAATGAAGAGAAAAAGCTTGGGTTATGGACTTACCTCGTCTCATGAGGATGTAGCCTTAGAGTGATTTTTGGGTTTAGGTCATTTACATTTAGTAAATGGCTTTGGCTACCAGTCTTCTGTTCCTTGATAATGTATTGTGGATATAATTGGAACAATGCTTTTCCTAAAAGCTGTGGATCCCAGTCCAGACGTTACTCGCCCTTTGTGTTTAGCAAATAAATATCGAACCAGCAGACATTGGGCCAGCAGACCTTCCCACCAAAAGCGGCTCAGTATGATGCCTGTTGTACCTTGTTTTGTCGAATAAAGAAGCTGCTTTGTATCTACCAATAACTCTCTGATGATTTCATTCATGCAACATTGATGAAAGTACAGCAGTAGATGTAGTGTATATGGATTTCAGCAAGACACCCTATGCAAGGCTTATTGAGAAAGTAAGGAGGCATGGGATCCCAGGGGACCTTGCTTTGTGGATTCAGAATTGGCTTGCCCTCAGAAGGCAAAGAGTGGTTGCGGACAGGTTATATTAACATGGAGGTCGGTAACCAACGGTGTGCCTCAGCGATCTGTTCTGGGACCCCTTCTCTTTGTGATTTTTATTATTGACCTGGATGAGAAAGTGGAGGAATGGGTTAGTAAGTTTGCTGATGACACAAAGGTTGGGGGTGTTGTGGATAGTGTGGAGGGCAGCAGGACATCAAGCAGATGCAAAACTGGGCTAAGAAGTGGCAGATGGCATTCAACCCAGCCAAGTGTGAGTGGTTCAGTTTGGTAGGTCAAATATGATGGCAGATATAGTATTAATGGTAAGACTCTTGGCAGTGTGGAGGATCAAAGGGATCTTGGGGTCTGAGTCCATAGGACACTCTAAGGTGCTGTGCAGGTTGACTCTATGGTTAAGAAGGAATACAGTCCATTGGCCTGTACTGTTCAGTACTGTTGCTACTCTCCCTAGGAGTGGGCATGGTGCAAAGATCGCAAGAGCACAATGCGCAATGTTGAAGGAGGTGAAAAAAGAACCCAAGGCTAACAGCCAAAGACCTGCAGAAATCTCTGGAACTTGCTGAAGTCTCTGCTCATGTGTCCATTATAAGAAAATCTGAATAAGAATGGTTTTCATGGAAGACTGCCACGGAGGAAACCACCACTCTTCAGGAAAAAAATACATTGCTGCAGATCAAGTTCACAAAAGACCACCTGGATGTGGCACAATGCTTCAGGGACAATGTTCTGTGGCCAGACAAGACAAAATTTGAACTTTTTTAGCAGAAATGCACGCTTGCTTGGAGGAAAAATGACACTGCCCACCAACACCAAAACCTCATCCTAAACGCGAAGCATGGTGGGAGCATCGTGGTTTAAAAAAATAAGAAAATTTGTGTTTTGGAATGGCCAAGTCAGAGTCCAGACCTTAACTCAATTGAGGTACTGTGGCATGACCTGAAGAGGGCTGCTCATGCAAGGTATCCCAGAAATATTAATGAACTGAAACTGTTTTGTATGGTGAATGTTCTAAAATTCCTCCTCACCATTGTGCAAGTCTGATCAGCAGCTATAGGAAATGTTTGGTGGAAGTTATTGCTGTGGAGGTTCTACCAGTTATTAAATATAAGGGTTCACATACTTTTTCCTGCCTGGGCAGTAAATGACTAAACAATGTGTTTAATAAAGAAATGAAAAGTACAATTGTTTGTGTGTTATAAGTTCGGCAGATTGTGTCTATATAGTATCTTCGATGAAGATCAGACCACATTTTATGAGTAACTAATGCAGGAAAAAAATTAGATTATTATAAGCTTTCTCGCAACTGTCTTTATAAATACAGAAAAATCAAATTAAATAAACAGTCCAAAAAGAGAAGGAAAATACTGAAATAGTGTTATTCAGTTCATTGTCCATTCAGAAATCTGATGGTGGAGGGGAAGGAGCAGTTTCTGGAATGTTGAGTGTGCGTCTTCAGGCTCCTGTATCTCCTCTTTCATGGTAGCAATGAGAAAAGGTCATGTCCTAGCTGATGGATGTCCTTAATTATGGATAATGTCATTTTGAGGCATTGCCTTTTGAAGATGTCCTTGATGCTGGGGAGGCTAGTGCCCCTGATGCAGCTTACTAAGTTTACAACCTGCTGCAGATTTTCCCATTCCTGTGCAGGGCACTCCCCCCCCCCCCCCATACCAGTTAAAATGCTCTCCACTGTACTCTTAAGAACAATTGGTATGTTTCCAAAAATACTAGCAAATTTCCATAAACTCCAAATGAAATATAGCTGCCATTGCGCCTTCTTTGTAACTGCATCAATATGTTGGGCCCAGGATAGATCTTCAGAGATGCTGACACCCAGGAACTTAAAACTGTTCACCCTTTCCACTGCAGATCCCTCTACTTCCCCTTCCTGAAGTCCACATCAATCCCCTGCATAGTCACTAACGTAGGAGAAAATGAAGGGTTCCTGAAATGGTTATGTATTGTGTCCAATAAAGAGCAGCCATAGCTTGGTCTATAAAATTTATCACAACTACACCAGTGGCTTGGAAAAATTGAGTGTTGAAGTTATTCAATATATGAATGTTTTTAGCCAGAGTGGCAGTGGAGGAGAACAAGCCAGTGAAGTAATGAAGGTCATAGTGTAGGATGGCCGTATAAAGGGACTGGACGTCCAAGGTGAGGGTGTGTGGTTGGGGCGAGACTGGAAACTGTCAGAAGCAGAAGACATCAGCGATATCATGGTTCTCAGTGCAAAGGTACTGGAGGAAAGGAGGTATAAGTCAAGAGAGGAACAAACAAGTCATACAATGGTGCTAGAAAATTTGTGAACCCTGAAGAATATTCTCTATTTCCACATAAATATGAAGTAAAATATAATCAGATCCTCATGTACTAAAACTACATAAAGAGAACCTAATTAAATAAATAACATAAAAAACATTATATTTGTTCATTTATTTGAGATAAATGATCCAATATTACATGTATTTGTTGGAAAAGGTATGTGAACCTTTGGAGTAATGCCTTCTACAAAAGCAGTTTGGAGTCAGGTGTTCCAATCAATGAGATGAGATTGGAGGTGAGGGTTGTACATATACCCTGCCCTATAAAAAACACACACAAGGTCAGGTTATCTATTGTGACAGTGGGAAAGTATGTATAGAACCAGAGGAAATAGCAGAGATACTTAATACTTTACTTCAGTATTCACTATGGAAAAGGACCTTGGTGATTGTAGTGATGACTTGCAGCAGACTGAAAAGCTTGAGCTTTAAGAAAGAGGATGTGCTGGAGCTTTTGGAAAGCATCAAGTTGGATAAGTCGCCGGGACCGGATGAGATGTACCCCAGGCTAATGTGGGAGGCAAGGGAGGAGATTGCTGAGCCTCTGGCAATGATCAATGGGGACGGGAGAGGTTCCGGAGGATTGGAGGGTTGCAGATATTGTTCCATTATTCCAGAAAGGGAGTAGAGATAGCCCAAGAAATTATAGACCAGTAAATCTTACCTCAGTAAGTTGATGGAGAAGATCCTGAGAGTCAGGATTTATGAACACTTAGAGAGGTATAATATGATTAGGAATAGTCAGCATAGCTTTGTCAAGGGCAGGTCGTGCCTTACGAGCCTGAATGAATTTTCTGAGGACAGGACTAAACACATTGATGAAGAAAGAGCAGTAGATGTAGTGTATATGGATTTCAGCAAGGCATTTGATAAGGTACTCCATGCAAGGCTTAGTGAGAAGGTAAGGAGGCATGGGATCCAAGGGAACATTGCTTTGTGGATCCAGAACTGGCTTGCCCACAGAAGGCAAAGAGTGGTTGTAGACAGGTCATATTCTGCATGGAGGTCGGTCACCAATGGAGTGCATCATAGATCTGTTCTGGGACCCTTACTCTTCGTGATTTTTATAAATGACCTGGATGAGGAAGTGGAGGGATGGGTTAGTAAGTTTGCTGATGACACAAAGGTTGGAGGTGTTGTGGATAGTGTGGAGGGCTGTCAGAGGTTACAGTGGGACACTGATAGGATGCAAAACTGGGCTGAGAAGTGGCAGATGGAGCTCAACCCAGATAAGTGTGAGGTGGTTCATTTTGGGAGGTCAAATATGATGGCAGAATATAGTATTAATGGTAAGACTCTTGGCAGTGTGGAGGATCAGAGGGATCTTGGGGTCCGAGTCCATAGGACACTCAAAGCAGCTGCGCAGGTTGATTCTGTGGTTAAGAAGGTGTACCGTGTATTGGTCTTCATCGGTCCTGGAATTGAATTTAGAAGCCGAAAGGTAATGTTGCAGCTATATAGGACCCTGGCCAGACCCCACTTGGAGTACTGTGCTCAGTTCTGGTCGCCTCACTACAGGAAGGATGTAGAAGCCATAGAAAGGGTGCAGAGGAGATTTACAAGGATGTTGCCTGGATTGGGGAGCATGCCTTAGGAGAATAGATTGCGCGAACTTGGCCTTTTCTCCTTGGAGCGACGGAGGATGACAGGTGACCTGATAGCGGTGTATAAGATGATGAGAGGCATTGATCATGTGGATAGTCAGAGGCTTTTTCCCAGGGCTGAAACGGTTCCCACAAGAGGACACAGGTTTAAGGTGCTGGGGAATAGGTACGGAAGAGATGTCAGGGGTAGGTTTTTTACTCAGTGAGTGGTTAGTGCATGGAATAGGCTGCCGGCAACGGTGGTGGAGGCGGATACGATAGGGTCTTTTAAGAGACATGGAGCTTAGTAAAATAGAGGGCTATAGGTAAACCTAGTAATTCCTACGGTAGGGACATGTTCGGCACAACTTTGTGGGCCGAAGGGCCTGTATTATGCTGTAGGTTTTCTATGTTTCTATATTATTGACAGAGCCTGCTCTTCTCAAGAAAAATCTGTTTATATGCACCGTGCCTTGATCAAAACAACTTTCAGACGGCCTAAGAAGAATTGTAGAGATGCATGAAGCTGGAAGCTACAGAAGCATTTCTAAAGACCTGAGTTTTCATCCGTCCACAATAACAGAAATCGTCAACAAATAAGAAATATTCAGTACTGTTGCTATTCTCCCTAGGAGTGGACATTCTGCAAAGATCACACCAAGAGCACAACATGCAATGCTGAAGGAGGTGCAAAAGACAAATCTCTTGAATATCTGAAGTCTTTGCTCATGTGTAAGAAAAATACTGAACAATAATGGAGCTCATGGAAGGACACTACACAGGATATTACTGGTCTCCAAAAAAAAACATTGATGCACGTCTCAAGTTTGTAAAGACCATCTGCATATTCGCAATGCTTCTGGGACAATGGTCAGTGGACAGATGAGACAAAAGTTGAAATTTTTGGCAGAAATGCACACTGCTATGTTTGGAGGAAAATGGTTACTGCACACCAACATCAAAATCTCATCCCAATCGTGAAATATGGCTTTGAGTCGCTTTGCTACCTTAAGACCTGGACAGCTTGCAATTGTTGAGGGAATAATGAATTCAAAATTGTATCAAGACATTTTACAGGAGAATGTCAGGCTAGCAGTCCATCACCTGAAGCTTAATAGAAGTCAGATAATGCAACAACCAATGATCTGAAAGACAAGAGTAAATCAACAACAGAATGGTTTAAAAAGAAGAAAATTCATGTTTTGGAATGGCCCAGTCAAAGTTTTGACCTCAATCCTATAGAAATGTTGTGGAAGGACCTGAAGCAAGCAGTTCATGCAAGGAAGCCCACCTACACCCCAGACAGAGTTGAACCAGTTTTGTAAGGAGAAATGACCTAAAATCCCTCCAAGCTGATGTGCAGGACTGATCAACAGCTACCGGAAACGTTTGGTTGAAGTTATTGCTATGCAAGGGGGTCACACCAGTAACTGAAACCAAAAGTTCACTTATTTTTTCCAACAAATATATGTGACATTGGATAATCCTTCCTCAATAAATAAATGGACAAGTGTAATGGTTTTGTTATTTAATTGAGTTCTCTTTTTCTAGTTTTAGGACGTGTTAAGATCTGATCACATTTTACATCATATTTATGCAGAAATAAGAGAAAATTCTTCAGGGTTCACAAACTTTCTCGCACCACTGTTGCTTTGAACCCAGAGAGGAAACGTTTTTATTGAAGCACTGAATAAAGCAAAAGCTGAAATCATCAGGGCAGCTTCAGAGATGGAATGAACTAGTATTGACAGAAGACAGTGGTACTGAGATGAACAAAGGTCTCCACAAATACGCCTGTACCTTTGTGTTAATTTCTTTTTTTTCCCATTTTCCCCCATAACAATTGTTTAAAACTTTGCCAGTTACCTAGACAACTCATTTCAACATGATCCCTCCATTCTCTCCAGCCCTCTCCCTCCCTGCAATTTAGTTTCTTTGTTTTTCAGTCCACCATGTACGAATGTCATTTCTGTTCATCTCTCCATAGTTAGTGCCTTATCTGCAGTGTTTCCAGCACTTACTGAATTTTTGGAGATTTCTAGCACCTGGGATATTTCCCTCCTCCAGAGAGGTGCATTACTCCAGATACAGTGCTTGGTTATACAAGTCAACAATAACAAGATCCTCAAAACATTTTGTCACAACATGTCTTTCAACAAAGAAATCAAATCTTTTAGAATAAACCCACATTATTTTCAAATGGATCAATTAATATGATTAAGACTCAGTAAATATTAAAAGCTTCATGTTGCACATCCCTACCTTTGGCAAAGACCCTCTGTTGACTCTGTTTCTTTGAGTTGTAGTTGGACAGACAGGTCCAGCAGGAACAGATCTTTCACTACATTCAGATACTGAATTCACCATACTGGTTGGCTGGAATGATGCCGCATACGGAGTTGGAAAAGGATAAAACCCCATCATTGGTGTACATGGTGCAGGCATGAACTGATAGTAAGCATAATCCGTAGAAACAGGAGGTTGTGGAGTTGGCAATATTGGATAAGCAAAGTATGATCCCGTTGAGCTTGGATTTGCTTGAGGCCATCGAATATCACCGTTATACACAGGCAATTGCCTGTCAAAAAAAAACATTAAAAGTTTATAAGTATGTGAGAAGACTTCTCCAATCAGCCCACCCCACTTCTGCCTAATGTCCAGTGAATTGTTTCAGCAAGGTATATAGTTTTACAATAACTTCATGAAACTACAATTTTCTAAACAGCTATCAGTTCATCCCCAAGTGCAAGACCAGTACAGTTGCTGCCTCAAAAGCTCTAGTAATTTGGGTTAAGCACCAACCTCCCTGTGACTGTATGGATTCCTGTTATGTTCATTTCCTACTGCTCCAGTTTCCATTCACATGAAGAACAAACAAACTGGAAAGTTAAGTGGCCACAGTAAATTGCCCCGTGTGTAAATCAATGATAACAGGTGGTGAGTAGGACTATGAGAATAGCACTTCCGAATGTCACAGTACAGAAACAAGTCCATCACACCAACCACTGGAGGCCTATCACTATTAATCCCATCCTAATATTGACGGCCGGCTGGTGGCGTAGTGGCATCAGCGCTGGACTTTGGGGCGGAAAATCCCGAGTTCAAATTACGCGCCGCCTGGCACGTAATTAATTAGCTTGTTTATTTCGGCTGTTTTTCTTAAAGATGTGCTGGGTGCGTTCAGACTACCACTGCATTCTTCGCGGCACTGTATCAGTCTGCGGACCGGAGGTTGGGGACCACTGCTCTAGTTTTATTTGCCTTTAATAAGGGGAAATCTTTGCTGCACTCTATGCTTTTGAACTTCACACGATAAACACATCCCCTCTTTACCACAATCGCTCTAGGGAGAACAGACATACTCCCCAGTCTCTCACCATAACTGAATTGCCCCAACCCAGGCAACATCCTGGTGAATTTCTTCTCTACATATCCTTCCTCAAGTGTGAAAACCAGAAATGTGGTCAGTACTCCAGCTGAGATCTAACCAAGGCAAGATTAGTAAAAAAAAACAAAATGGTGATTGTGGTTGCCATGAACTCACTGGGTATTAGGGCCTATTTCCTTGTGGTAATGAGGATGATTTCTCTATTCTTTCTTATTCTCTTATCCAAACTAAAAGTGGGGTGGGGGGGGGGTACCTAAAATCAGAGCACCTTCGCTTTTAGCTTGCCTACGTAAGGTAATCAATGACTTGTTGCATTTCATCGGTCAGATCCAGATGTTGCACAGCTCAAACATGTCACTACCACATAATGATGCTTCAACTTTTAAGTAACTCCAATTATGCTCTAAGTCACCTATTCTTCATTCCAATTGCTCCCTTAATTGCTACTCTTGAAGGAGGTTGTTATACAGACCAGCTTTGGAGTTTTAACAAAATTCACGAGCCTACCACTAACCTACAGTCCACTTCAATTCAATAAGGAACAATTGGAACACACTAATGCCACCTTCTTCACGGAAAATACAGGTGGGTGATATCCTGCAGTCTATGGGAACTGGAAGTATTAAGTATTAGATTCTGAGGTTATAGAAAAATGCAACACAGAAACAGGACCCCTCAGCTCATTGAGTCCACACCACACTTCTGCATTAAAACACTGCAAATGCAATGTTAGCATTAATTTCAAGAGGAATAGAACACAAAAACAAGGAGATAATGCTGTGCTTTAATAAAACACTAGTCAGGTCACATTTGGAGTATTATCAACATTTTGGGCTCCATATTTCACAAAGCATTTGTTGTCATTGGGAAGCCCAGAGGAGGTTCACGAGGATGATTCTGGGAATGAAGAGGTCAACACATGAGGAGCGTTTGGCAGCTTTGGGCTTGTGCTCATAGAACATGGAAATCTAGGGCACATTACAGGCCCTTCGGCCCACAATGTTGTGCCAGCCACATAATCTACACCAGAAACTACCTAGAATTTCCCTACCGCATAGCCCCCGATTTTTCAAAGCTCCATTTCTCTTAAAAGACCCTGTTGTTTCCACCTCTACCACTGTCACTGAAAGTGTATTCCACACACTCACCACTCTGAGTGAAAAATCTTACCTCTGACACCGCCCCCCCCCCCCCCGTATCTACTTCCAAGCGCCTTAAAACTATCCCCCTCATGTTAGCCATTTCAGCCTGGGAAAAAGCCTGTGGCTATCCACACGATCAATGCCTTTCATCATCTCATACACCTCTATCAAGTCACCTCTCATCTTACGTCGCTCCAAGGAGAAAAGGCCAAGTTCACTCAACCTATTCTCACGAGGCATGCTCTCCAGTCCAGGCAACACCTTTGTAAAACTCCTCTGCATGCTCCCTACAGTATCCACATCCTTCCTGTACTGAGGTGACTAGAACTGGACAAAGTACTCCAAGTGGGGTCTAACTAAGGTCTTGTATAGCTGTGATACTACCTCACAGCTCTTCAACTCAATCCTATGGATGATGAATGCCAACACATCATATACCTTCTGAAGAACACTGTCAACCTGTACAGCAGCTTTGAGTGTCCTATGGACATGGACCTCAAGATATTGCTGATCCTCCACACAGCCAAGAGCCTTATATTATATTCTATCTTTAAATCTGACCTACCAAAATGAACCTCTTCACACTTATCTGGGTTGAACTCCATCTGCCACCTCTTCAGCCCAGTTTTTATTTTTATATTTATACATACACACATACACACGTCAGAATGCTCTTCACTGACTTTAGTTCGGCATTCAATACTGTGATCCCTGCCAAGCTGATCGCCAAACTTCACCAGCTTGGTATCAGCTCATTCCTCTGCAATTGGACCTTGGACTTTCTGACTAACAGACCCCAATCAGTTAAGTTAGACAACCTCTCCTCCTCCACTCTCAACCTGAACACCGGCATGCCTCAAGGCTGCGTGCTGAGCCATCTTCTGTACTCCCTTTTTACCTATGACTGCGCTCCTGTACATGGTTCTAACTCCATAATCAAGTTCGCAGACGACACCACGGTGGTTGGCCTGATCAGAGGGGATGACGAGACGGCCGACAGGGACGAGGTCCAGCACCTGGCTGCATGGTATCCCGACGACAACCTGGCCCTTAACACCCAGAAGACCAAGGAGATCATTGTGGACTTCAGGCATGCTAGGAGTCACACTCACGTCCCCATCTACATCAATAGCACTGTAGTGGAATGTGTATCAAGCTTCAAATTCCTTGATGTCCACATTTCCGAGGATCTCACCTGGTCCCTGAACTCCTCCACCCTGATCAAAAAGGGGCAACAGCGGAGCATCAAGAAAGCTCACCTCTGTCCCAGGATACTGACAGACTTTTACCGTTGTACCATTCAGAGCATACTCACCAACTGCATTTCACTGTGGTATGGCAACCGTCCTGTATCCGACTGCAAAGCACTCCAGCGTGTGGTGAAAACTGTCCAGCGGATTATCAGCACCCAACTGCCCACCATTGAGAACATCTACCATAAACGCTGCCTGGGCAGGGCGAAAAGCATGATCAAGGATGCATCTCACCCTAACCATGGACTTTTTACTCTCCTCCCATCCGGTAGACACAACAGCAGCCTCCGCACCAGCAGGCACAGGAAGAGCAGTATTGCACCCATATTGTATTCACTCAGTACTTTTATATTTGTGTGCTGTAGCACTTACTTTTTATTCGCAGGTATTTTGTAAATAACACTATTCTTTGCATTTCTGGTTAGATGCTAACTGCATTTCATTGGCTTTGTATCTGTACTTGGCAAAATGACAAAGTTCAATCTAATCTAATTATACACATATGTGCTCGCACACAACATACGTATATATAACATACATATATACATACATATACACACACACACACACAGTGGCATGCAAAAGTTTGGGCACCCCAAGAGATTTGAGTTCTCAGATAACTTTTACCAAGGTCTCAGACCTTAATTAGCTTGTTAGGGTATGGCTTGTTCACAATCATCATTAGGAAAGGCCAGGTGATGCAAATTTCAAATCTTTATAAATACCCTGACTCCTCAAACCTTGCCCCAACAATCAGCAGCCATGGGCTCCTCTAAGCAGCTGCCTAGCACTCTGAAAATAAAATAAATGATGCCCACAAAGCAGGAGAAGGCTATAAGAAAATAGCAAAGCATTTTCAGGTAGCTGTTTCCTCAGTTTGTAATGTAATTAAGAAATGGCAGATAACAGGAAAAGTGGAGGTCAAGTTGAGGTCTGGAAGACCAAGAAAACTTTCCAAGAGAACTGCTCATAGGATTGCTAGAAAGGCAAATCAAAACCCCCGTTTGACTGCAAAAGACCTTCAAGAAGACTTAGCAGATTCTGGAGTGGTGGTGCACTGTTCTACTGTGCAGCGACACCTGCACAAATATGACCTTCATGGAAGAGTCACCAGAAGAAAGCCTTTCCTGCGACCTCACATCAAAATCAGCGTCAGAAGTTTCCAAAGGAACATCTAAACAAGCCTGATGTATCTTGGAAACTGATGAAGTTAAAATAGAACTTTCTGGCCGCAATGAGCAAAGGTACATTTGGAGAAAAAAGGGTGCAGAATCTCATGAAAAGAGCACCTCTCCAACTGTTAAGCACAGGGGTGGATCGATCATGCTTTGGGCTCGTGTTGCAGCCAGTGGCACAGGGAACATTTCACTGGTAGAGGGAAGAATGATTTCAATTAAATACCAGCAAATTCTGGAAGCAAACATCACACCATCTGTAAAAAAGCTGAAGATGAAAAGAGAATGGATTCTACAACAGGATAATGATCCTAAACACACCTTAAAATCCACAATGGACTACCTCAAGAGGCGCAAGCTGAAGCTTTTGCCATGGCCCTCACAGTCCCCCGACTAAACATCATCGAAAATCTGTGGATAGACCTCAAAACAGCAGTGCATGCAAGACAGCCCAAGAATCTCACAGAACTAGAAGCCTTTTGCAAAGAAGAATGGGCAAAAATCCCCTAAACAAGAATTGAAAGACTTTTAGCTGGCTACAGAAAGCGTTTACAAGCTGTGATACTTGCCAAAGGGGATGTTACTAAGTACTGACCATGCAGGGTGCCCAAACATTTGCTTCAGGCCCTTTTCCTTTTTCGTTATTTTGAAACTGTAAAAGATATAAATAAAAAAGTAATATTGCTTAAAATATTAAAGAAATGTGTCATCTTTAACTTCATGCCTTTCGGAAATCAGATCATCTTTTACTTGCTTAGCTATTCACAGTGTGACGAGAATACACATAAAATTAAGATGTTTGCTGGCCTGGCTGGCATCAGCAGTTGGGCTGCCACCTGTCCTCAGGGGAAGGAGAAATAAAGAACAATGAAGCAGCATCTGGAGATGTGTAATGAAGGGATGGGAGAGAGAGCTGTCTGGAGCGGCTCCCCCTTTGAACCCCGAACTGTTTGAAGTGATGGACAGGCGATACCCCAACAGGGGGATAAAAAGGGACAGGTTCGCTAAGGCAGGACACACACGACACCCGAGGTAACGAGACCCTGGAAGCGGTGCGCCTCTCACGAGTCGGTGGGAGGTACCAGACCTTAAACGCACAGGGTGGAAAGGTACAATCAGCGGGAACCCGGTGTGTGTCCACCCTCGCTTGGGTGCCAGGTTCACTGCAGAGGATCGACCGCATCTGGAGGAGGGATCACAGTCAGTGACCTCAGGTGACATCACAAAAGACCCGCCCAGAAAGCTGCTTGTGAGCAATATCGCCGGTGAGTGGAAGCCATTTCTGAATGATCAGTCGTTCCCGTTCTCTCTCTCTCTCTCCCCCTCCCCCCACGTTGTCCATTGCCATGGCAACGATTACTGCGAACTGAACTACTAAATTGGACTGAACTTTGTGTCACTTTGAAATTGGTCATTTACCCCTAGACAACGATAGAGCTTGATTGGTGCTGTTATCGTAATTCTGTGCACATGTGTGTTTATCATTGCTGAACTGTTGCATTTATTATCCTTTCGATTACTGTGTTGCTTGTTTCTTTAATAAAACTTTCTTAGTTCTAGTAATCCAGACTCCAACTGAGTGATCCATTTCTGCTGGTTTAGCAACCCAGTTACGGGGTACGTAACAACAGTAACAGAAATTTTGACCGGGGTGCCCAAACTTTTGCATGCCACTGTATAAACCTACGAGGGCTAGTGTAGAAAGTAGGAATTTTTTTGAACATCAGTTAGACAAAACTGGAGTACATAGATTTAGGAGTTACACAGTAAAGAGGGGATCGGGGGGGGGGGGGGGAGGGGGGAGAGAAGAGGGTCCTTTTTACCAAGAGGTCTAAATATACCTTGAATACACTGCATGAGTAGTGGTAGCAAAGTATTTAAATATATGAGAACACTTATTTCAGAAACTGTGGGCAAAGTTCTGGAAGAATAAATTTATAAAGAGCCTACAGCCTACTGATTAGTGGGACATGGTGGGCTGAATGGTCTGTTTCTATGCTGCAAACACCATAAGTGACTCAAGATATCTAAATGTTCCCATCCTTGCCTTCAGAAGCCAACACATCACCTTCAATCCCCTATTTGGGGTGGATACTACAGAGTATAATGAAGTTACTCTAAATAAAGGAGCAGCAACATTACTGAATCACAGAAACAAGAGCAATGGGCCCTTCAGCTCATTGTCTTTTTGCCTGCCTAATTACCCCATTTGCCTACTATACATTAGGTTTGTATCTTTCTATGATTATCTATTTCAGTGCAAGTCTGAATGCTTCCGAAACATAACAACTGTATCCAATTCCACCAGCGCCTGACTGTGAATTCCAGATTTGACCCTCTCCTCCTCCAGGTCCCCCTTAAATCTTTTTCCACTCACCTTAAACTTAGGTCCTTTTGTTTTTGATATTCCTACTATGGGAAAAGGAAATTTCTGCCTCATAATCTGATAACTCAATCTGGTTACGTCGCCGCCCGCCCCCCCCCCCCCCCCCAGTCTCCTTTGCTCCACAGAAAATGAGCTGAATCAATCCAATATTGGGAATTAGAATTTGCTGGGATGGGATACTGCTTAAATAGGATTTTAAGATGCAGCTACTTCAGCTCTCTGTGGCAAATGGAAATGGTACAACCTAGTCAATTTCAAGAAACTGAATTCAGGTGTGGGCAACAATACATGTACAAACGATTTTACGTCTGAAGGCTCCTTTCATGAATGCAGGCTCAGATCCAAGCATTCTAACGGGGCAGGGTAAACAGCCAGAAGTTATGGTATATATTGGTACCAATGACATAAGGTAGGAAAAGGAATAAGGTCCTGAAGAGAAACTATAGGGAGCTAAGTTGAAGATGTTTCAAAAGGGTTTGGGAGGGAGGTAGACAAAGTGGGGGAAATGGAATTGCAAATCACGGATTATATCACAATTGCAAAAAGGGGGGATGGAATTGCACAATGTGCATGGAGGTCAGAAACAGGAAGCAATCTCTCTATTGGGAGTGCTCTACTGACAACACATCAACCCCATAGCAAAAGAGACATTGAAGAACAGATCAAGAGGCACAATTTAGAAAAGTGCAAAACTAAAAAAGTTGTTCCCATGGGGAATTTCATCTTACTTAATTCTGATTGGCAACTCCTTCATGCAGAAGGTCTAGATGGGGCAGAATTTGTTGGGCATATCCAGGAAAGACCTCTGGCTCAATATGTAGACAGGCTGACTGGAGGAGAAGCCCTACTGGATCTGGTGCGAGGCAATAAACCTGATCAGGTGTCATGTCTCTTGGGGAAGTGTTTTGGAGACAGTGAATACAACTACCTGATCTTTTGCATAGCATTGGAAAAGGATAGGAGCAGACAGTATGGAAACATTTTAATTAAAGAGGGGAATTATGTTTTTAGGCAGGAACTTGGGAACATTAATTAGAAATGGATATACTCAGGTATATGCACAATGTAAATGTAGAACATTGTTTAAAGAGCATGCGCTTCTGAAAAGGTTTCTCACATTGACGCGGGGGAAGGATAGGACAGCCATAAATCACTCCTCAAACATCAACATTTTCATTCCCCGGATCATTCTTGTGAACCTCCCCTGAATCCTCTCAAATGCCAGCATATTCGTTATTAGACAAGGGGCCAAACTGCTAAAAATACTCCAGATGTGGTCAGATCAATGTTTTACAAAGCCCAAGCTTATATATCCTTGCTTTTATACAATCATAATCAGAGAAAAATACAGCACAGAAACAGGCCCTTTGACCCACCCAGACTGTGCCAAAACATTTCAACTGTCTACCCCTGTCGACCTGCACCAAGACCATACCTCCATACCTCTGCCATCTATCGTACCTATTCAAACATTTCTTAAATGTTGAAATCGAACTTGCCTGCATCACTTGTGCTGACAGCTCATTCCACACTTACAATCCTGAAAGTAGTTTCCCCTCATGTTCCCCATAAACTTTTCACTTTCAATGTAAACCTATGACCTCAAGTTATAGTTCCCCAGTGGAAAATGTATGATTGCATTTACCCGATCTATACCACTTATCTATATCTATACGGTATTTTACATATCTCCAACAAATCTTCCCTCAATCTTCTACTACATTCCAAGGAATAAAGTCCTAACCTATTCAATCTTTCCTTACAACTTAGTCCCTCTGTCCTGGCAACATCCTTGTAAATTTTCTCTGTACTCATTCAACCTTATTTTCATCATTCAGTTTAAGATGGCACTACTGAAGGTGAGTGACAGCTTACTGGTAGGCCAAAAGGCACCAAATTTAACAAAAAATATTATTAATAACATCTTTTCTGAAAAACTGTAGTAAACCATCACCACAAACAATGAAGAGGTGAGCAAAGGTGAAGCTGATTGGAGTGGTGAGCCATGCTGGCACGTTGCAAACCTCAACATGCTCACAGATGGAGTTAGAGAGTGTAATTTGGAGAGGTGTAGTCAAGGCAGAGGTATTTCGACTCCCATCCAACTAACCCCGATGCGAAGTTGATCATTCTGAGTGCCAAGCCAATTTGGCGAGGTTGAGAATGGCTTCCAGCTGGGCGGCAATGCCTAGGGCCAGACTGTTTCACTGCAGCGGGGCCCGGGTCCTAATGCGAGGGATGAGCCGCTGGTTGGAGAACTTAAACACCAGCCCAGATAGACTAGAAATGCAGGGTGATGAGACCAGAGGCGACAGTCAGGCCAATTCCGTGCACTGGCTCTGACTGTCCCGGCTGCTGTGCTTGGTGGCTGCAATTTGGTCACGGCAATTTACCCTGCAAATATGATGCTTTGGGCCTACCCAGGGGATTTGGATCAAAGGACTCAATTTGCTTCGGAATGCTGTTGCTCACTTCCATTGTTTGCACAATTTGTGCTTGTTTCTTTCCCTGTGCATTTGGGTGTTGGACTTTACTTTTTTTTAAAAATTGGGTTCTTCCAAGTCTCTTGTTTTGTGGGTGCATGTAAGAAGACAATTCTTAAGGTTTATAATTGATAAATACATTGATAATAAATATACCTTGAATCTTTCCTGTAGATAGGTGAAGAAAACTGCACACAAAACTCCAAATTGGGCCTCACCAATGTCTAATAACGCTTCACCATAACATCCTATCTTCTCATAGTCATACTTTATTGATCCCGGGGGAAATTAGTTTTCGTTTCAGTTGCACCATAAATAATAAATAGTAATAGAACCATAAATAGTTAAATAGTAATATGTAAATTATGAAATAAGTCCAGGACCAGCCTATTGGCTCAGGGTGTCTGACCCTCCAAGGGAGGAGTTGTAAAGTTTGATGGCCACAGGGAGGAATGACTTCCTATGACGCTCTGTGCTGCATCTCGGTGGAATGAGTCTCTGGCTGAATGTACTCCTGTGCCCACCCAGTACATTATGTAGTGGATGGGAAACATTGACCAAGATGGCATGCAACTTAGACAGCATCCTCTTTTCAGACACCATCGTAAGAGAGTCCAGTTCCATCCCCACAACATCACTGGCCTTAACGGATGAGTTTGTTGATTCTGTTGGTGTCTGTTACCCTCAGCCTGCTGCCCCAGCACACAACAGCAAACATGATAGCATTGGCCACCACAGACTCGTAGAACATCCTCAGCATCATCCGTCAGATGTTAAAGGACCTCAGTCTCCTCAGGAAATAGAGACAGCTCTGACCCTTCTTGTAGACAGCCTCAGTGTTCTTTGACCAGTTCAGTTTATTGTCAATTCATATCCCCAGGTATTTGTAATCCTTCACCATGTCCACACTGTCCCCCTGGATGGAGGGGGTCAAAACACAATATTCTATGCTCAACACAAAAACATGAGGAAATCTGCAGATGCTGGAATTTCAAGCAACACACATAAAAGTTGCTGGTGAACACAGCAGGCCAGGCAGCATCTCTAGGAAG
This sequence comes from Mobula birostris, assembly GCF_030028105.1. Lineage (NCBI taxonomy): Eukaryota > Metazoa > Chordata > Chondrichthyes > Myliobatiformes > Myliobatidae > Mobula > Mobula birostris. The sequence continues at coordinate 46,518,922 of NC_092383.1, read as the reverse complement.
AGGTACAGTCAACGTTTTGGGCCAAGACCCTTTGTCAGGACTAACTGCAAGAAAAGCTAGTAAGAGATTTGAAAGTGGGAGGGGGAGGGGGAGATCCGAAATGATAGGAGAAGACAGGAGGGGGAGGGATGGAGCCAAGAGCTGGACAGGTGATTGGCAAAAGGGATATGACAGGATCATGGGACAGGAGGCCTAGGGAGAAAGAAAGGGAGAGGGGGGGAAGACCAGAAGATGGGCAAGGGGTATAGTGAGAGGGACAGAGGGAGAAAAAGGAGACAGAGAAAAAGAATGTGTGTATATAAGTAAATAAATAAATAATGGATGGGGTACGAGGGGAAGGTGGGGCATTAGCGGAAGTTTGAGAGGTCAATGTTCATGCCATCAGGTTGGAGGCTACCCAGACGGAATATAAGGTGTTGCTCCTCCAACCTGAGTGTGGCTTCATCTTGACAGTACAGAAGGCTGTGGATAGACATACCAGAATGGGAATGGGATGTGGAATTAAAATGTGTGGCCACAGTTGTTCAACGAAACGATCTCCTAGTCTGCGTTGGGTCTCGCCAATATATAGAAGGCTGCATCGGGAGCACTGGACGCAGTATATCACCCCAGCCGACTCACAGGTGAAGTGTCGCCTCACCGGTGAAGTGTCACCTCACCTGGAAGGACTGCCTGTGGCCCTGAATGGTGGTAAGGGAGGAAGTGTAAGAACAGGTGCAGCACTTGTTCCACTTACAAGGATAAGTGCCAGGAGGGAGATTGGTGGGGAGGGACTGGGGGGGATGAATGGACAAGGGAGTCGCGTAGGGAGCGATCCCTGCGGAAAGTGGGGGGGGGGGGGGAGGGGAAGATGTGCTTAGTGGTGGGATCCCATTGGAGGTGGCGGAAGTTACAGAGAATTATATGTTGGACCCAGAAGCTGGTGGGGTGGTAGGTGAGGACAAGGGGAACCCTATTCCTAGTGGGGTGGCAGGAGGATGGAGTGAGAGCAGATGTGCATGAAATGGGGGAGATGTGTTTGAGAGCAGAGTTGATGGTGGAGGAAGGGAAGTCCCTTTCTTTAAAAAAGAAGGACATCTCCTTCGTTCTGGAATGAAAAGCCTCATTCCTTTTGCCAATCATCTGTCCAGCTCTTGGCTCCATCCCTCCCCCTCCTGTCTTCTCCTATCATTTCAGATCTCCCCCTCCCCCTTTCAAATCTCTTACTAGCTTTTCTTTCAGTTAGTCCTGACAAAGGGTCTTGGCCTGAAACATCGACTGTACCTCTTCCTAGAGATGCTGCCTGGCCTGCTGCGTTCACCAGCAACTTTTATATGTGTTCTATACTCAATACATTGATTTATGAAGGCCAAAAGCTTTCTTTACCACACTACCCACCTGTGCTGTTGCTTTCAATGAATTATGGACCAATATTTCGAGATTCCTTGGTTTAACAGCACTCCTCTGTCCCCATTATTCACTGTCCAAGACCTACCCTGGTTGGTCCTACCTAAGTGCAACTCTTCGCACTTGTCTGCATTAGATTCACTGAGCTTATTTCAGAAGGCAGAACTGTAGTCAATAAACAATAGTCTGACATAGGTATTTTTACTATCCAGCTGCCTCGGAGATGAGTGTGGGGCCAGAGGGATGGTGTCTGTGGTAGACCTGTTCTAGCAATAGGCAAATTACACTGGGTTGAGGTTGTATGAAAAGCTGGAGTTGAGGCATGTCATGACCAGCCTCACCAAGCAATTCGTGATGGCAAATGTCAGAACCACTGGGCGATAGACATTAGGCAACTTATTTTGTTTCTTCTGTGTACTGGGATGATTAGCGTCTTCTTAAAGCAAGAGGGAATCACAGCTGGAAAAAGGGAGACGTTAAAAATGACCGAAGAAAATCAAAGGTCACTGGCCTCCATGACTTCAGGTCAGTTGCAGTCACATCAGTCAAAGACTTTTGAAAGCTGGTCATGTCATTTCTCAAATCCATAGCTCAAAATTTTCTAGATCTGCTATAGTTCACCTACAAATCCAACAGGTCCATCGATGAAGTGCGGCCATTGGTCCGGACTTCTTGCTACAGTATAGAATACAGACAGTTAATCTGATCAATCCCCTCCCAACCCTGCTCCCCCTCTGACATGAGGTAGTTTGAAAGTCTTGGCAAGCACATCCCACTCACTTAGCACTGGAGTGTTAAAGGGGCATGTTCTCTCCCCTCTCCTATTTTTGCTATACAACAATGACTGCGTCTCCACTGATCCACCAGTTAAACTGAAAAAGTTTGTAGATGACACCACCGTCAAGGGACTAATCACTAGGGGTGATGAATAAAAGAACCACCAGGAAGTAAATAAACAGGTGTCCTGGTGCAATCACAACAACTTGGAGCTGAATGCCCTCAAAACCGTAGTGATACATATTGATTTCAGGAGAAACGTATCTCCGTGCAATCCACCCATTATCAAGAACTCTATAGTGAGCACCCTTTCAGCATTCAGGGTCCCGGGCATCATTATTTCACAGGACCTCACGTGGGAGAACCATATCGCCTCTATTAATAAAAAGGTTTGGTGGAGGATGTACTTCTTGCAGCAGTTGCTAAAATTCCATCTTCTCCAGAACATACTAGTGTAATTCTACTCAGCCATCATCAAGAGCATCTTCACATCAGCCATTACAGTCTTGTATTTTGCAAAATACTCTCAGTAAACTGGGATATATCTCAGCATCATTCCGTCTTCCTCAAAAAAAAAAACAAGAGCCACCCCACTCCTTCTGCCCAACTGCCTATACAATCAATACTATGGGCATCCTTAAATGTCGAGCTCCCACCTTTTCCCATAAAGTCTTGCAAAGGTCTATCTGCCTGATTTTCTTTCCATTAAGAAACAGAACTTGCTATTGATAAAGCCAAAACACATTGATAACTGAATGCAAATAATCTTGGGCTTGGTCAGTGAAACTGACATTTAAAACTGGCAGATGGGAAATGTAAATTGGTTTATTATCCTCAAATGTACTGAGGTAAAGTGAAAAACTTAAATTCCATGTGATTCATACTGTGCATCTCCTTATAATGCATTGCAGTAATCCAAGATAAAACAATAAAAATTCAGAGTAAGATGTTACAATAAGAGAATGTATAGTACAGGTAGACAATAAGGTGAATGGCCATTTTGTCAAATCTTTGCTGAGAAACATCATGGACCCTTTGAGAAACTCGGTCATTAAAGATAATATGCATGGGATTGTTTATGTCAGATTGAATTTGCTAGGAAATCCTCAATTCAGCTGAAGCACAGAAAAAAAAACAAATTACTATGGTCATCTCAAAAGCTATTATTTTAGATAATTATATGCCACTAATATACACCAAAAGAACTGCCACAATCATAAAAATCCTCTTTTCATTGGGTCCCCAGCCCTGGGGTTGCATGATATACATTTTCTCAAACCTCAGCAACCTGTCTTAGCTTCACAGACTGATATCCCTCCTCAACTCCCTTTTACAATGGCATAACAGTGGCATTTTCTGATTTTTTTTTAATGTTGGCCAGTGTGGAGAATGAAGTTACATTTATTCGAATGGGTCCGTATGAATCTTTCAATGTTTGGATTTTGGCTATCTATGTTTCTCTAAATGATGCATCACAATCAAGGCATATATAGCCGAAAAGAAACTGATTTTTCAACTTTTGATCAGCAATTCTTAATGAAAGTGTATTGAACTAGTTCTTGAACCCCAACTCACCTATTATTAACTTGGTTTTCTTGAACAAAAGGATAGCAGGTTATCAAGTAGCTTGGAATAGGCGGACCTTCAACACCACAACCACTTCCATCATTTTGGAGTGCCATAGAAACAGTCGCCTCAATACCCTTCTTTTGGGGTATGAATGGCTCTACCTCTGCTGACAGCTGGATATCCTAAATGAAATGGTAAAAAAAAGCCATTATTTTTACAAATACAATATTAAAGACATGCACACATATTATAGAAGCTAATTTCATATAATGCATCTTACTTTTCAAATAAAATTTATAATAGTATTTTATAAAAAACAATCAAATATATTACACCTTTCATATAAAAATCAGCAGACAGTAAACAAAGTGGTATTCAACTCTTATGAATATTCTCTGCAGGCACATTAACCTGCAAGATTAAGGTATCTAAAAAAATAAGTTTTGCATCCATCATAGGTTAATTTAATTGAAGGTTGCACATAATATTTGTCCAAGAAAATGCAGTAAAACATTTAGAAAAACAGACTTGCAAAAGAGAAACCATTCAATTGACTCAAGTGAAGTCACAAATATCTGTAATTTGATCTTCATTCCTTCCAGTTAGATGAAAATCAGACATGCTCATAAGACAAGCCATAAATTCAGAATCAGAATTAGGTTTAATATAAAAAAGTAGTGAGGTAGTGTTCATGGGTTCAATGCCTATTCAGAAATCTGAAGACAGAGGGGAAGAAGCCACTCCTAAAATCATTGAGTGTGTGTCTTAAGGCTCCTGAACCTCTTCCCTGATAACAATGAGAAAAGGACACGTTCTGAGTGATGTACATCTTTAATGTTGGAAGCCACCTTTTTGAAGTATCATTCCTTGAAAATGTGCTGGATGCTGGAGAGGCTAGTGCCCATTGAGTAGAATGAGTTCACAACTTTCTATAGCTTATTTCAATCCTGTGCAGTGACGCCCTCATACCAGATGGTGATGCAGCCAGTTAGAATGCTCTCCATGGTACATCTGTAGAAAATTGAAATGAATTGAATTGACTTTATTTCTTACAACCTTCACATACATGAGTAAATCTTTACGTTACGTTTCTGTCTAAAAGTGCAATTTAGAGTAATTTTTAATAAACAGTATATATAACAGGACAGTCAATGTAGCATAGAAATATAATTGTATCAGTCTGACGACCTGGTGGAAGATGATGTCCCGGAGCACATTGGTCCTGGCTTTTATGCTGTGGTACTGTTTCTCAGATGGAAGCAGCTAGAATAAATTGTGTTTGGGGTGACTCGGCTCCCCAATGATTCTTCGGGTCCTTTTTATGCACCTGTCTCTGTAAATGTCCTGAATAGTGGGGAGTTCACATCTACAGATGCGCTGGGCTGTCCGCACCACTCTCTGCAGAGTCCTGCAATTGAGGGAGGTACAGTTCCCATACCAGGCAGTGTTGCAGCCAGTCAGGATGCTCTCAATTGTGCCCCTGTAGAAAGTCCTTAGGATTTGGGGATTCATGCCAAACTTCTTCAACCATCTGAGGTGAAAGGGGCGCTGTTGTGCTTTCTTCACCACACAGCCGGTATATATGGACCATATGAAGTCCATGGTGATGTGCTGTTCACCCTCTCAACCCCAGATGTCAATAGGGGTTAGCCTGTCTCCATTCCTCCTGTAGTGCACAATTGGCTCCTTTATTTTTGCGACAATGAGGAAGAGGTTGTTCTCTTGACACCACTGTATCACAGTGATGACTTCTTCTCTGTAGGCTGCCTCGTTATTATTTGAGATTAGGCCAATCAGTGTAGTGTCTTCAGCAAATTTCATTAGCAGATTGGAGCTGTGGGTGGCGACAGTAATGGGTTTACAGAGTAAAGGAGGGGGCTCAGGACACAGCCCTGAAGGGTACCCATGTTGAGGGTCTGAGGGGCAGAGGTGAGGGAGCCCATTCTTACCACCTGCCGGTGATCTAAAGTCAGTCCAGGATACAGCTGCACAAGGCAGGGTGAAGGCAGAGGTCTCTGAGCTTCTTGTAAAGCCTGGAGGGAATTATGGTGTTGAATACTGTAGTCCAAGAAAAGCATTCACACATAAACATCCCTCTTCTCCAGATGTGTAAGGACAGTGTGTAGAGCTGTGGCTATTCAGTCATATGTCAATCATTTGTTTCAGTAGGTGAGTTGTCGGGGGTCCAGTGTGGGTGGCAGCATGCTGAAGATGTACTCCTTCACCAGCCTCTCAAAACATTTGCTTATTATTGAGGTGAGTGCAACAGGATGCCAGTCATTCAGATGTTCCCTTGGTCTTTTTAGGTACAGGGACGATGGTGCATGTTTTGAAGCAGGAGGGCACTCTACACTGGGAGAGGGAGAAATTAAAAATGTCTGTAAATATACCTGCCAGTTGAGCTGCGCACATCCTGAGTACTAGCCCTGGGATGCTGTCCGGCCCTGCAGCCTTGCGACTGTCCACTCATTGGAAACAGCTGCATACTTCAGCCTCAGATAACCGAGCTGCAGGTCGCTTCAGCGGCTCTTCTCAGGGGCTCAGTATTGGTGACATTGAGTGTAAAAAAAGATCTAGCTCATCTGGGAGAGAGGCAGCGATGTTAGCAGTGTCATTGCACTTAGCTTTGAAGTCTACGATGGTGTGCAGAACTTGCAATAAGCTGCATGTGTTGGTGGAGGAGAGTTGTATCTGGATCTTGTCCCTGTAAGGGCCTTTAGTGACATACCAAATCTCCTCAAACTCCAAATGAAATATAACTGCTGTCATTCCTTCTTTGTAACTGCATCAATGTGTTGAGCCCAGGATAGATACTCAGAGATGCTGGCACCCAGGAAATTGAAATTCCTCACCAATTCCACTTCTGATCCCTTGATGAGGGCTGGTGAGTGTTCCTTCATCTTACTCTTTCAGAAGTCCCAATCAATTCTTTGGTCTTAGTGACATTAAGTGCAAAGTTGTTGCTGCATCACCACCCAACTAGCTGATCTATCTTGCTCCTGTACACCTTCTAGTCACCACCTGAAATTCTGCCAACAGCAATTATGTCATCAACAAATTTATGGATGGCATCTAAGTTGTTCCTAGCCACACAGCCATGGGTGTAGAGTAGAGCAGAGAAGAGCAGTGGGTGAAGGACACATCCTTGAGGTGTGCGAGTGTTGATTATCAGCAACATGGTCACGTTACTTCCAATCTGCACAGACTGATCTTACAGCGAGGAAGTAGAGGACCTAATTACAGAGAGGGGTACAGAGGCCCAGGTTTTGGAGCTTTTTGACCAGAACCATGAAAATGATTGTGTTAAATGCTAAGCTGTAGTCAATAAACAGCAGCTTGACACAAGTATTAGTATTGTCCAGCTGATCCAAAGCCAATGAGATTGCATCTGCTATGGACCTGACAGGCAAATTGCAGTGGGTCCAGGTCCCTGCTTAGGCAGGAATGGATTCTAGGGTGACCAACCTCTCAAAGCACTTCATCACCATAGACGTGGATGCTTTGAGAGGTTGGTTATGAGTGAATCAACTCCTGTCTAAGGAGTTCAAATACCACAAATATACTAAAATATCACAAATTTGTTTTTAAATAATTAAAGTTTGCATAAAATTATTAGAACCCATCACTAAGTTAAAAAAACCTGAAACACCAAGATATCTATACACTCCCTCCTACTTCTTCAAATGAGAGAACATTCCCAAGTTCTCAGCCCAGTAAGCCAACTCTCAATGCCAGAAATACTCATGTATGCACAAGCAGATGCACCTCCAACACAGTATTTACAGAACTCAGCTCAATCTCACCTTGATGATCTTAACAACTAATGTCAATTAAGGTCTAATTGCATCCTTGAAAATTCAAACATTTCTACAATTTCCATCTAGAATGGCACAAAAGACACCAATCCAGGGCATGCAATTGATATCCTATTATTTTTACCCCAATATGAAGCCCTGTTCAACAATAATTATCAGAGATAATGACATGTTCTACATCAGAATTAGGGACTTCAAGGTATAAAGTCTACATTGAGAATTTCCTCCTGACCATGCACTACTATGCCACCAACTCAGATTGTTGTTCTCTGCAAGTTAGCCAGGTGATAACCACACGACAGTAGCAGAAGTAAGACACTTGGCCCATCGATTCTGCTCCGCCATTCCATCATGGCTGATCCAATTTTCTTCCTGGCCCCAATCACCTGACTTCTCCCATATCCCTTCATGAGCTGACCAATTAAGAATCTATCAAGCTCTGCCTTAAAAATACATAAAGACTTGGCCTCCATGGCTGCCTGTAGCAAAGAATTCCACAGATTCACCACTCTCTGGCTAAAGAGATTCCTCTTCATATCCATTCTAAAGGGATGCCCTTAATCTGAGACTGCCCTCTGGTCTTACACTCTCCCATCACTGGAAACATCATCTCCATAGTTGCTATCAAGACATTTCACCATTTGATAGGTTTCAATGAAGTCAACATTCATTCTTCTGAATTCTAGTGAATAAAGGCACATAGCCATCAACTGCTCTTCACGTGACGAACCATTCAATCTTGGAATCATTTTCGTGAACCTCATCTGAGTCCTCTCCAGTATCAGCACATCTTTCTAGGATAAGGGGCCCAAAACTGACCATAGACCAAAAGACATAGAAGCAGAATGAGGCCATTCAGCCCATCAAGTCTACTTTGCCATTCCATCATGGCTGATCTCCGATCCCATTTAACCCCATACACTGTCTTCTCGCCATATCCTTTGATGCTCTGCTGATTAGGAAACTATCAACTTCGGCCTTAAATATACCCACAGACTTTGCCTCCACGACAGAGCATTCCAGATTCACTACTCTCTAGCTAATTAAAAAAAACCCTCCTTATCTCTGTTCTAAAAGGTCCTCCCTCAATTTTGAAGCTGTCCCTTCTAGTTCTGGATACCCCCACCATAGGAAACATCCTCTCTACATCCAGCCCACCTAGTTCTTTCAACATTCGGCAGGTTTCAATGAGATCCCCATGCATTCTTCCAAATTCCAGTGAGTACAGGCCCAAAGCTGCCAAACACTCCTCATATCTTAATCCCTTCATTCCCAGAATCATCCTCGTGAACCTCCTCTGGACCCTCTCCAATGATAACATATCCTCTCTGAGATACAGTACCCAAAACTGTTGACAGTACCCCAAGTGCGGCTTGACTAGTGTCATTACAAACGCTCAGCATTATCTCTTTGCTTTTGTATTCTATTCCCTTGAAATAAATGCCAATATTGCATTTGCCTTCTTTACCACAGACTCAACCTGTGAATTAACCTTCTGGGAGTCTTGCACAAGGACTCCCAAGTCCCTTTGCTGTCAGATGTTTGTATTTTCTCCCCATTTAGACAATAGTCTGCACTATTATTCCTTTAACTAAAATGCATTACCATACATTTCCCAACTCTGTATTCCATATGCCACTTCTTTCCCCATTCTTCCAATTTGTCTAAGTCCTGCAATTGCATTGCTTCCTCAGCGTAACTACCCCTTCACCTATCTTAGTACCAACCCACAAACTTTGCCACAAAGCCATCAATTCCATTATCCAAATCATTTGACAAAGTTGTGAAAAGAAGCGGTTCCAATGCTGACCCTTGCGGAACACCACTATTCACTGGCAGCCTACCAGAAAAGGCCCCCTTTATTCCCACTCAGTGCCTCCTGCCTGTCAGCCATTCCTCTTTCCTGTAATGCCATGGGATTTTATCTTGTTAATCAATCTCACACGTGGCACTTTATCAAATGCTTTCCGAAAATCAAAGTAAGTGACATCCACAACCTCTCCTTTGCCCACAATGCCTGTTACTTCTTCAAAGAACTTTAACAGATTTGTCAGGCAATATTTCCCTTTACAAACCACGCTAACTTTTGACTTATTTTTATCATTAGTCTCCAAGTATCCCAAAACCTCATCCTTAATAATAGACTCCAACACTTTCACAACCACTGAAGTTATGCTAACTGGTCTATAAATTCCTTTCTTTTGTCGTTCTCCCTTCTTAAAGAGTGGAGTGACATTTGCAATTTTCCAGTCCTCTGGGACCATGCCAGAATCAAGTGATTCTTGAAAGATCTTGACAAATGCACCCATTATCTCTTCAGCAACCTCTTTCAGGACTCTGCGATGTAGTTCATTTGGTTCAGGTGACTGATCCACCTTAAGACCCTCCAGTTTGCCCAGCACTTTTTCCTTTGTAATAGCAATGGCACTCACTCCAGCTCCCTGGAACTCACAGACCTCTGGTACACTGCTGGTTCAACTACCATTTCTTTGCCCCCCATTACCTATCTCACCAGCATCATTTTCCAGTGGTCCAATGTCAACTCTCACCTCCCTTTTACTCTTTATATAACTGAAAAAAAACTTCTCATATCATAGAAACATAGAAAATAGGTGCAGGAGTAGGCCATTCGGCCCTTTGAGCCTGCACCGCCATTTATTATGATCATGGCTGATCATCCAACTCAGAACCCTGCACCAGCCTTCCTTCCATACACCCTGATCCCTGTAGCCACAAGGGCCATATCTAACTCCCTCTTAAATATAGCCAATGAACTGGCCTCAACTGTTTCCTGTGGCAGAGAATTCCACAGATTCACCACTCTCTGTGTGAAGAAGTTTTTCCTAATCTCAGTCCTAAAAGGCTTCCCCTTTATCCTCAAACTGTGACCCCTCGTTCTGGACTTCCCCAACATCGGGAACAATCTTCCTGCATCTAGCCTGTCCAATCCCTTTAGGATTTTATACGTTTCAATCAGATCCCCACTCAATCTTCTAAATTCCAATGAGTACAAGCCCAGTTCATCCAGTCTTTCTTCATATGAAAGTCCTGCCATCCCAGGAATCAATCTGGTGAACCTTCTTTGTACTCCCTCTATGGCAAGGATGTCTTTCCTCAGATTAGGGGACCAATACTGCACACAATACTCCAGGTGTGGTCTCACCAAGGCCTTGTACAACTGCAGTAGTACCTCCCTGCTCCTGTACTCAAATCCTCTCGCTATAAATGCCAGCATCATATGACTGGCTAGTTTGACCACACATTTCATCTTTTCCCTTCTTATAGTTTTTTTTTAAGTTGTCTTTAGTTGGATTTTAAAAGCTTCCCAATCATCCAACATCCCACTCACTTTTGCTAGCTTACATGGCCTTTCCTTGGCCTTTATACAGCCCTCAACTTCCCTTGTCAGCCATGGTTGCCTACACCTGCCATTTGAGAAAGACGACTTCTATGTGACATATCTATTCTGTGCTGCATGAACTATTCCCAGGAAGATCAGTCATCTCTGCTCTGCCATCATCTGCTGGTATCCTTCTCCAACCTCCTATACATCTGGGTAGGCTGCTCTCTCACACCTCTGTAATTCCCTACATGTGACTTTAGCTTCTCCCTCTCAAATTGCAGTATGAAGTCAATCATATTATGATCACTGCCTTCCAAGGGTTCCTTTAAGTTAAGCTCCCTAATAAGATCTGGGTTATTACACAACACCCTATCTAAATAGCCTTTCTCTGAGTAGGCTCAAACACAAGCTGCTCTAATAAGCCACCTCATAGGCAGTCCACAAATTCTCTCTCTTCCAACTTGATTTTCCCAATCACCTTGCTTATTGAAGATCCTCGTTACAATTGTGTCACTACCCATATTATATGCCTTTTCCAGCTCCCTTTGTAACCTCATCTCCACATCTTGGCTACTATTTGGAAGCCTATATTAATCCCATAATAGTTTTTTTTTAAACCCTTGCAGTTTCTGAGTTCCACCCAGAAAGGTTCAACATTCTCCAACCCTATGTCATCTCTTTCAAAAGATGTAATTCCATTTCTTACCAGAGCCAGACCACTGTCCAAGTCTTCCTGCCTATACTTTCGATACAAAATATATCCTTTGATTATTAAGCTCCCAACTATGACCATAACCTCAGTGATGCCCACAACATCATATCGACTAATCCCTAACTATACCACGAGTTCATCCATCTTATCCCGAATGCTACGAGCTTTTAAATACAGCACCGCCAGTACTCCAATCTTCACTCTTTTCAACTGCTCACAATATTCCAAGAGAGATCTCACCAGTGTTTTATGAAGTGCAGAGGAGATTTACAAGGATGTTGCCTGGATTGGGAAGCATGCCTTATGAGAATAGGTTCAGTGAACTCAGCCCTTTCTCCTTGGAGCAACGGAGAATGAGAGGTGACCTGACAGAGGTGTATAAGATGATGAGAGACATTGATCGTGTGGATAGTCAGAGGCTTTCTCCCAGGGCTGAAATGGTTGCCACAAGAGGACACAGGTTAAAGGTGCTGGGGGTAGGTACAAAGGAGATGTCAGGGGTAGGTTTTTTACTCAGAGAGTGGTGAGTCCGTGGTATGGGCTGCTGGCAACAGTGGTGGAGGCGGATACAACAGGGTCTTTTAAGAGACTTTTGGAGACGTACATGGAGCTTAGAAAAATAGAGGGCTATGGGTAAGCCTAGTAATTTCAAAGGTAGGGACACGTTTGGCACAACTTTGTGGGCTGAAGGGCCTGCATTGTGCTGTAGGTTTTCTATGTTTCTCTGTCTCAACAATAAATCCTTACTTTTAAATTCTAGTCCTCCTGAAATTAATGCATTTGCCTTCCTCACCAGAGACTGAACCTGTAAATTAACCTTTGCACCTCAGTTTTTTGTATTTTATAGAAATATAGAAAACCTACAGCACAATAAGGCCCTTCGGCCCACAAAGCTATGCTGAACATGTCCTTATCCTAGAACTACCTAGGCTTACCCACAGCCTTCTATTTTTCTAAGTTCCTTGTACCTATCCAGGAGTCTCTTAAAAAAACATTATCATTTCTGCCTCTGCTGCCGCCGCCGGCAGCCCATTTCACGCACTCACCACTCTCTGCATAAAAAAACTTACCCCTGACATCTCCTCTGTACCTACTTCGAAGCACATTAAAACTCTCTCATGCTAGCCATTTCAGCCCTGGGAAAAAGCCTCTGACTAACCACATGATTGGTGCCTCGCATCATCTTATACACCTCCATCAGGTCACCACTCATCCTCCGTCACTTCAAGGAGAAAAGGTCGATTCATTCCACCTATTCTCATAAGGCATGCTCCCCAATCCAGGCAACATCCTTGTAAATCTCCTCTGCACCCTATGGTTTCCACGTCCTTCCTGTAGTAATGAAATCAGAATACAGCACAGTACTCCAAGTGGAGTCAGACCAGGGTCCTATATAGCTGCAACATTACCACTTGGCTCTTAAACTCAAACCCACGATTGATGAAGGCCAATGCACCGTATGCCCTCTTAACCAAAGAGTCAACCGGCGCAGCAGCTTTGAGTGCCCTATGGACTCTGACCCCAAGGTCCCTCTGATCCTCCACACTGCCAAGAGTCTTACCATTAATGCTATATTCTGCCATTTTATTTGACCTACCAAAATGAACCACCTCACATTTATCTGGGTTGAACTTCATCTGCCACTTCTTAGCCCAGTTTTGCATCCTATCAATGTCCCATTGTAACCTCTGACAGCCTTCTGCACTATCCACAACACACACAACCTTTGTGTCATCAACAAATTTATTAACCCATCCCTCCACTTCCTCATCCAGGTCATTATAAAAACCATAAAGAGTAGGGGTCCCAGAACAGATCCCTGAGGCACACCACTGGTCACCGACCTCCATGCAGAATATGACCTGTCTACAACCACTCTTTGCCTTCTGTGGGCAAGCCAGTTCTGGATCCACAAGGCAATGTCCCCTTGGATCCCATGCCTCCTTACTTTCTCAATAAGCCTTGCATGGGGTTCCTTAGCAAATGCCTTGCTGAAATCCATATACACTACATCTACTGCACTACCTCCTGTTTAGTCACATCCTCAGAAAATTCAATCAGGCTCGTAAGACATGACCTGCCTTTGCCAAAGCCATGCTGACTATTCCTAATCATATTATGTCTCTCCAAATGTTCAGGAATCCTGCTTTTCAGGATCTTCTTCATCAACTTACCAACCACTGAAGTAAGACTCACTGGCCTATAATTTTCTGGCTATCCCGAATCCCTTTCTTGAATAAAGGTACAAGGTCCGCAACCCTCCTATCCTCCGGAACCTTTCCCATCCTCTGATAATGCCAAGATCATTGCCAGAGGCTCAGCAATCTCTTCCCTCGCTTCCCACAGTAGCCTGGGGTACATCCCGTCTGGTCCCGGTGACTTATCCAACTTGATGCTTTCCAAAAGCTCCAGCACATCCTCTTCCTTAATATCTACATGCTCAAGCTTTTTAGTCTGCTGCAAGTCATCCCTACAATCACCAAGATCCTTGTCCATAGTGAATACTGAAACAAAGTATTCACTAAGTACCTCTGCTATCTCCTCTGGTTCCATACACACTTTTCCACTGTCACACTTGATTGGTCCCATTCTCTCACGTCTTATCCTCTTGCTCTTCACATACTTGTAGAATGCCCTGGGGTTTTCCTCAATCCTGTCCACCAGGGCCTTCTCATGGTCCCTTCTGGCTCTCCTAATTTCATTCTTAAGCTCATTCCTGCTAGCCTTATCTTTTAGATCTCTATCACTACCTAGTTTTTTGAACCTTTCATAAGCTCTTCTCTTCCTCTTGACTAGATTTACAACAGCCTTTGTACACCACAGTTCCTGTACCCTACCATGCTTTCTGTATCTATGCAGAACCTCACGCAAATATCCCCTGAACACTACCACATTTCTTCCGTACATTTCCCCAAGAACATCTGTTCCCAATTTAAGCTTCCAAGTTCCTGCCTGATAGCCTCATATTTCCCCTTACTCCAATTAAATGTTTCTGTAACTTGTCTGTTCCCATCCCCCTCCAATGCTATGGTAAAGGAGATAGTGATCACAATTCTATCTTCAAAATGCTCTCCCACTGAGAGACCTGACACCTGACCAGGTATATTTCCTAATACCAGATCAAGTACAGCCTCTCTTGTAGGCTTATCTACATATTGTGTCAAGAAACCTTCCTGAACACACCTAACAAACTCCACCTCATCTAAACCCCTCACTCGAGGGAGATGCCAATCAATATGAGGGAAATTAAAATCTCCCACAACAACCCTATTACACCTTTACAGAATCTGGCTCCCTATATGCTCCTCGACTGCACCAATGCCAGACTAAACATGGTACACAGATATGCCCATTCAAATAAATGTAACAAATAAAGTTGAAGAGGGTATATACATCAAGAGCTTGATGAGGTAGAATGTAATAATGTTATCACAATTGAAGGACAAGGAATTAAATGGGTTGCAGCAGTATAAACAGCAAACAGTGATAACAAACTGCTGTTGATCAAACTGGAAACTATTGTACAATGAAGAGCTCAGAAATGGGACATATTAATGACCTGATGTACAGGACACAAATTCCAAATCTGCAGAAAACACCAAACATGGAAGCATAATGAGAAGATAATAAGACACTCCAAGATATAACCAGGCTGTCGAAAAGCAGAAAAGTATAAGGCTGAGAAATGTAAAGTATTACATTTTGGTATGAAGAATAAAATACGATAATAATTGAGGAAACAATTCCAAAATTAGTGCAGAACAGAAAGACCATGGTACATACATTGTTTGCTGAGAGCTGCATGGCAGATAGAAAACCAAATACAATACACTGCATTTTATTAACAGAGATAGAGATACACAGGCAAGGAAGCCTGATAAAACACTGATTCACTCACAACTGCATTTGTATAACCAGCTCTGGAAATAACATATTGGAAAAGATGTACATGGCTCTAGTCCAGATGGCACAGTAGACATTTACTATGATATATTCAAGGATGTGTGACTTCAATAATACACACACATAAAAAGCTGCAGGTGATTTTTATTAATGACTTGGATGTGGGGCTAGAAGGGTGGGTTGGCAAGTTTGCAGACGACACAAAGGTTGGTGGTGTTGTGGATAGTGGAGAGGATTGTCGAAGATCGCAGAGAGACTTTGATAGGATGCAGAAGTGGGCTGAGAAGTGGCAGATGGAGTTCAACCCAGATAAGTGTGAGGTGGTACACTTTGGAAGGACAAACTCCAAGGCAGAGTACAAAGTAAATGGTAGGATACTTGGTAGTGTGGAGGAGCAGAGGGATCTGGGGGTATATGTCCACAGAACGCTGAAAGTTGCCTCACAGGTAGATCGGGTAGTTAAAAAAGCTTATGGGGTGTTAGCCTTCATAAGTCGAGGGCCAGAGTTTAAGAGTCACGAGGTAATGATGCAGCTCTATAAAACTCTGGTTAGGCCGCACTTGGAGTACTGTGTCCAGTTCTGGTCGCCTCACTATAGGAAGGACGTGGAACCACTGGAAAGGGTACAGAGGAGATTTACCAGGATGCTGCCTGATCTAAAGAGTATGCATTATGATCAGAGATTAAGGGAGCTAGGGCTTTATTCTTTGGAGAGGAGGAGGATGAGAGGAGACGTGATAGAGGTAAGCAAGATATTAAGAGGAATAGATAGAGTGGATAGCCAGCGCCTCTTCCCCAGGGCACCACTGCTCAATACAAGGGGACATGGCTTTAAGGTAAGGGGTGGTAAGTTCAAGGGGGATATTAGAGGAAGGTTTTTTACTCAGAGAGTGGTTGGTGCGTGGAATGCACTGCCTGAGTCAGTGGTGGAGGCAGATACACTAGTGAAGTTTAAGAGACTACTAGACAGGTATATGGAGGAATTTAAGGTGGGGAATTATATGGGAGGCAGGGTTTAAGGGTCGGCACAACATTGTGGGCTGAAGGGCCTGTACTGTGCTGTACTATTCTATGTTCTATTAGACTTTGAACAGAAATAGTTCAGAAGATATATCAAGATATTAAAACAATGAAGAGACTAACAATAGGTGGAGAAAAGTATTCCCATGGCAGTGAGGTCAAGAACAAGAGGACAAAATGGAAGTGATTTGTGAAAGAATCAAAATAAGTGAGTTGCATTTTTTTTAAAGAAAGCACAGCAAGTAGTGAAGATCTGAAAAGTGAGGCAGATTAAACTGGAATTCAAAAGGGAATTGGATAATTACCTGAACTGAAAAATTCTGCTGGGCAATGGGGAGAGGTGGGGGATTGTTTCGACTCAGTGAAACAATCCTCCTTCCATGTTGCAACCTTTAATTCTGTGAAATCAGGTTCTGGGGAAAAGGCAAGTGATTGTTCTTAACAACACACATCAAAGTTGCTGGTGAACGCAGCAGGCCAGGCAGCATCTCTAGGAAGAGGTACAGTCGACATTTCAGGCCGGGACCCTTCGTCAGGACTAACTGAAGGAAGAGTTAGTAAGAGATTTGAAAGTGGGAGGGGGAGATCCAAAATGATAGGAGAAGACAGGAGGGGGAGGGATGGAGCCAAGAGCTGGACAGGTGATTGGCAAAGGGGATATAAGAGGATCATGGGACAGGAGGTCCGGGGAGAAAGACGGGGGGGGGGGGGGGGGGGGAGAAGAGAGAAACCCAGAGGATGGGCAAGGGGTATAGTCAGAGGGACAGAGGGAGAAAAAGAAGAGTGAGAGAAAGAATGTGTGTATAAAATAACAGACGGGGTACGAGGGGGAGGTGGGGCATTAGCGGAAGTTAGAGAAGTCAATGTTCATGCCATCAGGTTGGAGGCCACCCAGACGGAATATAAAGTGTTGTTCCCCCAACCTGAGTGTGGCTTCATCTTTACAGTAGAGGAGGCTGTGGATAGACATGTCAGAATGGGAATGGGATGTGGAATTAAGATGTGTGGCCACTGGGAGATCCTGCTTTCTCTGGCGGGCAGAGCGTAGGTGTTCAGCAAAGCGGTCTCCCAGTCTGCGTCGGGTCTCGCCAATGTATAGAAGGCCACATCGGGAGCACCGGACGCAGTATATCACCCCAGACGACTCACAGGTGAAGTGTCGCCTCACCTGGAAGGACTGTCTGGGGGCCCTGAATGGTGGTAAAGCAGGAAGTGTAAGGACATGTGTAGCACTTGTTCCGCTTACAAGGATAAGTGCCAGGAGGTAGATCAGTGGGGAGGGATGGGGGGGACGAGTGGACAAGGGAGTCGCGTAGGGAGCGATCCCTGCGGAAAGCCGGGGGGAGGGAAAGATGTGCTTAGTGGAGGGATCCCGTTGGAGGTGGCGGAAGTTACGGAGAATAATATGTTGGACCCGGAGGCTGGTGGGGTGGTAGGTGAGGACCAGGGGAACCCTATTCCTAGTGGGGTGGCGGGAGGATGGAGTGACAGCAGATGTGCGTGAAATGGGGGAGATGCGTTTGAGAGCAGAGTTGATGGTGGAGGAAGGGAAGCCCCTTTCTTTAAAAGAGGAAGACATCTCCCTCGTCCTGGAATGAAAAACCTCATCCTGAGAGCAGATGCAGCGGAGACGGAGGAATTGCGAGAAGGGATGGCATTTTTGCCAGAAACAGGGTGAGAAGACGAATAGTCCAGATAGCTGTGAGAGTCAGTAGGCTTATAGTAGACATCAGTGGATAAGCTGTCTCCAGAGATAGAGACAGAAAGATCTAGAAAGGGGAGGGTGGTGTCAGAAATGGACCAGGTAAACTTGAGGGTAGGGTGAAAGTTGGAGGCAAAGTTAATAAAGTCAACGAGCTCAGCATGCGTGCAGGAAACAGCGCCAATGCAGTCATTGATGTAGTGAAGGAAAAGTGGGGGATAGGTACCAGCATAGGTTTGGAACATCGATTGTTCCACAAAGCCAACAAAAAGGCATGCATAGCTATTACCCATACGGGTGCCCATGGCTACACCTTTAATTTGGAGGAAGTGGGAGGAGCCAAAGGAGAGACTATTGAGAGTAAGGACTAATTCCGCTAGACGGAGCAGAGTGGTGGTAGAGGGGAACTGATTAGATCTGGAATCCAAAAAGAAGCAGAGAGCTTTGAGACCTTCCTGATGGGGGATGGAAGTATATAGGGACTGGACATCCATGGTGAAAATAAAGCGGTGGGGGCCAGGGAACTTAAAATCATCGAGAAGTTTAAGAGCATGAGAAATGTCATGAACATAGGTAGGAAGGGATTGAACAAGGGGGGATAATGCCCCACCTCCCCCTCGTACCCCATCCGTTATTTATTTTTATACACACATCCTTTCTCTCACTCTCCTTTTTCTCCCTCTGTCCCTCTCACTATACCCCTTGCCCATCCTCTGGGTTTCCCCCTTTGTCTTTCTCCCTGGACCTCCTGTCCCATGATCCTCTCATATCCCCTTTGCCAATCACCTGTCCAGCTCTTGGCTCCAACCCTCTCCCTCCTGTCTTCTCCTATCATTTTGGATCTCCCCCTCCCACTTTCAAATCTCTTACTAACTCTTCCTTCAGTTAGTTCTGACGAAGGGTCTCGGCCTGAAACGTCGACTGTACCTCTTCCTAGAGATGCTGCCTGACCTGCTGCATTCACCAGTAACTTTGATGTGTGTTGCTTGAATTTCCAGCATCTGCAGAATTCCTGTTGATTGTTCTTAATTCTGTTTTAAATTTGATTTTAAGATATAAAGACAGTATTTATTGTGCAAAATATATTTATGCATTATGTTTTGTTAGAAATGGTTCTTGTGTTCAAACATTAACAGCGACAGCTTTGTCAAGGTTCTATGAGAACAACAGACTGCTTGTTGAGAATCCACTTACTCACTCCCACCACTACTCTGCATTCAATCATACCATAGTGCTGATAAACCAGCTCTCAAGACTGTAGCCAATGCAGAACAGGAAAAAGTGGTTCAGGACCAGATGATCAGTGATTTCAAATCAATGGAAGACATGCTCCATTATCTGTAAACATACAGTTCCAAGAAGTCATCTGTGAACCCTTTGCTATTACCTGGTTTTCTGCATTAATTACTCATAAAATATGGACTGATCTTCATCCAAGGTATAATAATAGACAAACACAATCTGCCTAAACTAATAACACACAAACAACTGTACTTTTCATGTAGCTTTATTGAAGTGCTGTGCAACATCCAGGTAGTCATTTGCAAACTTGAGACATGCAGCAAATGTTTTTTTGGGAGACCAGTGGTTTCCTCTGTGGTGTGCTTCCACGAACACCATTCTTGTTCAGTGTTTGTCTTATGGTGGACACATGACAACAGACAACAGGTGCAGGAGCAGGCCACTCGGCCCCTTGAGCCAGCACCACCATTCACTGTGATCGTGGCTGATTATCCACAATCAGTATCCAGTTCCTGCCTTATCCCCATTACCTTTGATTCCGCTATCTTTAAGAGCTCTATCCATCTCTTTCTTGAAAGCATTCAGAGACTTGGCCTCCACTGCCTTCTGGGGCAGAGCATTCCATATATCCACCACTCTCTGGGTGAAAAAGTTTTTCCTCAACTCCGTTCTAAATGGCCTACCCCTTATTCTTAAACTGTGGCCTCTGGTTCTGGACTCACCCATCAGCAGGAACATGCTTCCTGCCTCCAGCGTGTCCAATCCCTTAATAATCTTATATGTTTCAATCAGATCCCCTCTCATCCTTCTAAATTCCATTGTATACAAGCCCAGTCGCTCCAATCTTTCGACATATGACAGTCCCGCCATCCCAGGAATTAATCTTGTGAACCTACGCTGCACTCCCTCAATAGCAAGAATGTCCTTCCTCAAATTTGGAGACCAAAACTGCACACAATACTCCAGGTGTGGTCTCACCAGGGCCCTGTACAGCTGCAGAAGGACCTCTTTGCTCCTATACTCGATTCCCCTTGTTATGAAGGCCAGCATGCCATTAGCTTTCTTCACTGCCTGCTGTACTTGCATGCTTGCTTTCAGTGACTGCTGTACAAGAACACCTAGATCTCTCGTTGTACTTCCCCTTTTCCTAACTTGACTCCATTTAGATAATAATCTGCCTTCCTGTTCTTACCACCAAAGTGGATAACCTCCCATTTATCCACATTAAACTGCATCTGCCATGCATCCGCCCACTCACCAAGTCAACCTAAACAGAGACTTTAGCCACTTCTAGAGATTTCTGTAGGTCTTTTGCTGTTACCCTTGGGTTCTTTTTTCACCTCCTTCAGCATTGCACATTGTATTCTTGTGATCTCTGCAGGATACTACTCCTAGGGAGAGTAGCAACACTACTAAATTTCCTCCATTTGTAGACAATTTCTCTTACTATGGACTGATGAAAACTCTGTTCTTTAGAAATGTTTTTGTAGCCTTTTCCAGCTTCGTGCATCTCTGCAATTCTTCTTCAAAGGTCCTGTGAGGTCGTTTTGATCAAGGCATGGTGTACATAAACAGATATTTCTCGAAAACAGCAGGCTCTATCAGAAACCTGACTTAGTGTGTCATTTTTTAAAAATTGGGCACTGCACCTCTACAACCCACTCTTCTGATCTCATCTCATTGATTGGAACAACTGACTTCCAACAGCTTTTTTAGAAAGGCAATACCCACGGTTCACATACTTTTTTAGTTTGCATACTAAAGAAACAGAAAATGCGTTGAACACAAGTTCGAACATGAGAGATTCTAGTTTTATTCAAGCCAGAAAATCTGCCAAAATTGCAAATTATAGAGTTCAAAGCAGGCCATTCAGCTCAACTTGTCCATGCTGACCAAAATGCCCCATTCAATCTAATCTCATAGAGTGGCATTGTAGCACTGCTGTTAACACAACTCTCTACAGTGCCAGCAACCAGAATATCGGACATCAGTTCCCATCATTGTCTGCAAGCAGTTTGCACATTCTCCCCATCACTGCATGGGTTTCCTCCTACATTCAGCACTGTACCACATGGCCATAGGGATTGGTAGTGCTTTCTTTACTGTTTGCTGTATGCCTTAACTAGATGTTAATGTATAGGTACAACTTGAGTTTACAGATGTCATAAAAATTGGTAACATTCTGCATTATGTGGAGGATAGTCTCAGGCTTCAGAAATATAGTCATCAGCTGAAAAATTGCACAAAACAATGGTGAACTGAACCAAGTTCTGTTAAATGTCGTGTTATATTTTGGGAAATCATATATTCCCCCAGGGAATACTAAACAACAGAAAGGACTACAAACTTTGTAGATTCGCATCCACAGATCCCTGAAGACAGCAAGACAGGTAGATTGGCTAGTAAGTATCGCACTTGGGATGCCAGCTTTCATTGCATGGTGTATGAAACAGGAAAGATGTGGTACATTTGTACAATATTAGCAAGGCAGTTTTATTCACCACTACATAGAAATGATGCTACTGCTCTGAACATCAAAGGATGCCCTTTGATATTAGCCAAATGCATTGGTGCCCTAAGGAAAAGGCACTAGCTGTCCATTGTATCTATGACTCCCACAATTTTATTGACCTCTATCAAGTCACCTCTCATCCTCATTTGCTCCAAAGAGAAAAGACCTAGCTCACGCAATCTTGCCATGCCAGAAGTAATTAGAATCTGAAATACACTGTTTGAGAGGGTGGCTGAGGCAGAAGTCCTCAACATTTAAGAAACATCTGGATGTGAAGACATTGAAGGCTGTAGACCAGTCTTTCTCTTGAGATAAGCACACATGGATTCCAACTTCAACTGAAATAAGGTTATTTCCATCCTCGCTCTTGATGCTTGTTAAACAGTAAAAATTTATGAAAAATATGTAAACTACAATACAATTCACTTCCAAATAACACAATCCATCTTGTGTAACATTTACAACAGCAAAGCAGCAGGCCAGCATGTGTGAAAAAAGTCATGGCATGTAGAATGAAAATTTTCTTCCAATTTCCTACTACATTGGTAGTTTGTTTGCTCCCATCAGTCGGTCGGCAGCACGCAAGGGGAAGTTGGGGAGGTAATTTGGGAGGGAGAGTCTGATGCCGTAACCCATCTTGGGCAAGTCTGTTCAATGCTTGGAAAACGCAGTTCATTCTCCCCATCAGCCTACCATCCTCCACTCTGTACAATACAGTTCTCACCAATTATCAATGGCCTCCGCTAACTCACATCAAATAATTGAGAGTGGGCTCAACCAAATAAATACAGTCCTACCGCACACTCCCATACTGGGCTGAGAGACCCCCCCCCCAACGAGATTGCGAATGGGCTACTCGGTCACTGTCCACCATTGCAAGCACTAGCATTGTGCGAAGTTCAAAAAACTACTTTTTTCCAAATTATGATCCCTCACAGAACCCCTAGTGATCTCTGACGGAACCAGAGGGTTTTGCAGAACCCCAGTGAGAAATGCTGCTATAGACCAAGTGCTGGTAAATGGTATTGGTGTAGGCGGCTTCATGAATAGCATGTACAGAGTGGGCTGAATGATCTGCAATGTGCTGTATAGCTGATTTTTAAGTGCAACCCACTTCCCAACAACGAGTGGGAAAAACAAAGTTTATCTGTTCTATTTTAACAACTATAATTTGTTCTTGTGGCATTATATTCAACAAAAGAATACTCAAAGGAAACATTAGGGTGAGCTGCAGCTGCCAAAAAACAATGACTTGCTCATAAATTACAAAGTGAGCACATTTTCAAACATCTTTACAAAGTTTGATCATAGACAAAACAAAAACAAGTGTAGTGAATAAATAACGAAAATTATTTTTGAAAATTACAGTCTCTATGTAGTTCATGCATGTCCCATACCCAGACAAAATTAGCATTTTAAGTCATCAGCTGTTCAACAGCAGCCTTCACACAAATTTCATTCAGCAATCCATCCGATCTGTTTTTCCCCATATCTCCTGTGGAACAAGAACTGATCCACATTTTCTTCTGAAATTATTTCAGGCTAACATTCACAACACTAATCAACAAGTACATTGAAAAAAATCTTGTTTTCTCAGTGAAAGCCCGTGCATTCGTGTTTCTAATAAATATTAAATTTTCACAAGAGTATTCATTAGAGTTCAGTTTTTTTTTAACCTGAAATAGTGGACTTTTATTAAAGATCTTTGACGAAAATAGTTAAAAACCATATCAATCAAGAAAGCTAAAATCAAGTAGCAGTGGCATTTTAAGGCATTTGTAAGAGAACTATCACAACCAACAACATAATGAGTAAGAACATTTCTTCAGAATAATGGAGTTGCTGCACTTGGTTGGATCCATTCACTGTTTCAGTCATTCAGTGTTGAATGAAGATATGTTTATTGAACAGAAATTGACAATGATCTCAAAAATCGTTCTCCAAATCAACTTCAGACATTTTAGATCATTCTAATTTTAAGAATCTGAGAACCTATGATGTTATCGTTTCAATTCTGACGGTAAATTTTAGCCATCGGCCATTAAATGCAAGAGTTTAGTGCAAAAATATTTAAATTCAGAATCTCAGATGGAGACGAGAGGGCGCACAGGAGTAAGATATACAAGTGGCGTCGCAGCAACAACCCTGCACTCAACATCAGTAGGACCAAAGAGTTGATTGTGGAGTTCAGAAAGGGAACACAAACCAATCCTCAGAGGATCAAAATTAGAGTGGGCAACTTCAAGATCTAAGGCATCAAGATCTCTGAGGATCTAACCTGGTCCCAATGTATCAATGCACCAGTAAGATGGTGCTTGTATTTTATTCAGAGTTTGAGGAGATTTGGTTTGTCACCTAAATCACTCAAAAACTTCTACAGATGTACCATGGAGAACATTCTGACTGGCTGAATCACTCTCTGGTGTGGGGGGGGCGGGGGCGGGGGAAGGGAGGCAGAGGCTGCTGCACAGGATCAATAGAAGCTAAAGGAAGTTGTAAAATTAAGTCACTTCCATCGTGGGTCCTAGCCTCTGTAGTATCCAAAACATCAAGAATCAGTGCCTCTGAAAGGCAGCGCCCATTATCAAGTACCCTCATCACCCAGGAAGGAGGTACAGAAGCCTGAAGGCACATACTCAATGATTCAGGAACAGCTGCTGCCCCACTGCCATCCAATTTCTAAATGGACATTGAACTACTGTTCATGGGTTCACTTTGATATATATAAATATATATAGATATAAAAGATATATATATATATATAAATATATATGTGTGTGTGTGTATATATATATATATATATATATATATATATATATATATATATATATATACACACATATATATATATATATATATACACACACACATTATTTAACTTTTTAAAATTTAACTTTTTTCCTATATTATCATGTATTGCATTGTACTGTTGCCAGTAAGGTAACAAATTTCACGACATACGCCAGTGATATTAACCCGATTCTGATTCTAAATTGTGTGCATTGATCTAAGTTGCAAATAACTTAATTCCTGCAGTAAAATCTACTTTGTGTTGTAAAGTAAAAATACAATAACAAAACCAATCAAGCACACCAAGGTTACTAAAAAGGCAGCATGTCAACAATTTTATATACTTTCAGTTAAAATGAAATTCAATGAGAC
Organism: Mobula birostris; assembly: GCF_030028105.1. Taxonomy (NCBI): domain Eukaryota; kingdom Metazoa; phylum Chordata; class Chondrichthyes; order Myliobatiformes; family Myliobatidae; genus Mobula; species Mobula birostris. The sequence goes on along the minus strand of NC_092383.1, from coordinate 46,493,779 downwards.
CTCTCATTAACCATTATAAATGGAACAATTCAATACTTTTGCATAAACTGTTGATTTCTTAGGAGCAAATTATGAACAAACAGGTGACATTGTCTAGGGGAAACTAAATATTCTTTTACCTGCTATTTACAAAACAATCCTTCCAGTTTCCTATTACAGTTGGCTAATTCACTATATTCTAGCACATGCTGGCACACTGGAATACTAGTTTCTGTAAATGAAACAAAACAAAAAGAAAACATTAGTGCTTTCTGAGATGATAGTTTGGCACTTATACAAAATAACTTGTAATTTAAAATCTCTTCAAAATTTCAGTTTCCAGAAGAAAAAAATACTTTCTGCACAGTAATCTCTGGCAATTATTAATGACTATTTGAGCCAATTTAGATAACTTGATGGGCCAGATGTCCTAATTCTGCTCCTCTTAGTCTTATAATTTAAAATATTGATTCTTGGAGGAATTTCTTCGCCCAGAGAGTGAACCTGTGGAGCTCTCGTCCACAAAAGGCTGGCGGCCAGTATCGTAAGATATATTGAAGTACAATGGATTCTGGTTAATTGGTACACATGGGGAACCAAGGCAGCTGCCCTAATTAGCCAAAGTTTCATAGTTAAAAAGGTATAAAAAAAAGACTTAACTGACTAACAAATTGTGTATTTAAATGAAATACTGAAAAAAATTAGAACACTACCAATGCTATAAAACAGTTACTGTTAGAGGAATTCATCTAGTGAACGCTGCCATGTTCTTTCAATTGTAAATGAACAAAACCAATACAGCCACTAACAACTGCCTTTGTTGATTGCATTCTCCAGATCTTCATTTTCATTATAACATTCAAAATGATGGTTGATACCTTCAAATTCTTTGTAGTTCCTAACCTGAAGTGGTGAAATCATTTCATTTTAACTTCTGAGATTTCTTGGTGGTGGCTGATGGAGTAACAGCAATCTGCCATTGCTCCAACTCTAATTATCTTACCATTTCCAACCCGCCTTGAAACTTTTTTTAAGTGTGATATTCTTTCATTATGGCTGGAAGGAGTGCCAGAAGTACTAAAAAGGATGATCTTCCTGCTTCTTTGGATTCTATTATGGATTTGCTGCAAACTCATACATGAGAAGCCTCTGAGAAGTTTCAACAATTCAGCACTGAATTTAAACAAATAGACGGTAAATTGGTTTCTGTTCAACAAACTCTTGATGAACACGATAAACGTATTAAAAATAATGAGGAAATTTTGTCGCCTCTGGAAACGGAAGTGGATGAATTGCAGAAGCTTTGTGAAAAGCAATCGAAGTCTAACAAAAAGTTAAGACAGAAGATTACCGACCTAGAAGATAGAAGTAGAATGAACAACCTACGGGTTCCAGGGCTCGAAGAATTAACCGAAGGTAATCATCCTATGGAAATTTTTGCAAACTTTTTGCACGAATTATTTCCAGAGACTTTGACGTCTGTGCCAATGATCGCTCGAGTTCATAGATCTCCTGCGTTCAGACCTCCTAACGATCGGAGACCAAGATCAGTAATAATCTGTTTTCAGGAATTTAAAACAAAGGAACTCTTAATTCGTGAATCTCGTCGAAGAGGCGTGATTGACTATAATGGTCGCAAGATTAGAATTGTTGAAGATTATTTGCCTGAGGTTATGCAAGAACGTGTTAAATTCACAGAAGTTATGTCCGAGCTTTTTAATAAGGGTTTCAAGCCTTCCCTTAATTACCCAGCCCGACTCAGAATCACACTTAAAAACGGTTCTTTCAAATGGTTCCGCTCAGCTGTTGAAGCACAGAAGTTTTTAAAAATCCAAAGGCTAAAACTGAATGCTAGCTGTTTAGTTTCTCCTTACATGAAGACACAAGATTAAACTTTTAATTCGCATATCCCGTCGAAGGGGCATGATTGGTTACTGGGTGGAATATTAAGATTCTCGAATATTATTCGCTTGAGGTTATGCAGGAACATGTTAAGTTCAAACAAGCTCTGTTGGAATTTTTTTAATAGGGGTTTTAATCCATCTCTTGGCTACCCAGTTTGACTGAGAAACTCATTAAGATGGATCCTTTGAACGGTTTCGTTTTAATGCTGAAGCATAGCGATCTTTTAAATTTGAAGGCTAACTGCTTAATCTGTTTTTCCATGAAGATATAAGATTAATGCTTAATGTCTTTCTGTATGACTAATTGTATCTTTTACTTTGGTAAACCTTTGTAATTAATTTCCTTTCGTATTTTTAATACTGTATTTTTGATATACGAGAATTGAATCTCTTGTTTGGATATTGTTTAGTCTAGGTTGAAACTAATTGGAGCGATCACCAGGTTTTTTGGGGGGGTTGTCAGTAGTTATAGATTCTATTGGTCTTTTTTTTCTTTGGGAGGTGGGCGGGGGTATGGTTTTTTTCCCTAGAAGCTGTTTTCGAATTTTTAGCCAATTTGTTGCTTGGTTACTATTTCTCAAGGTTCATGGCTTGATTTTTAAACTTACATTTTAACCCTTCTTTTAAATAACACTAAAAATGGACCAAAGTATTAATTTACTTAGTTTTAACATGAAAGGGTTAAATCACCCTGTTAAACGTAATAAGATTTTTGCTTATATTAAGATATTTAAGGTCCTTTTTTTTTTACAAGAAACTCACATATGCAAATATGATAATCTATGTTTTTTTAGCCGTTGGAATGGACTTTGTTCTCACTCTTCTTTTCAGGCCAAATCTAGAGGAGTTCCGATTCTTAGAGATAATACACTTTCCTTTGTCCAACATAAAGTAGTGTCTGATACTAATGGACGTTTTGTTATAGTTTCAGGAAAACTAGATAATAAATTAATAGTATTTGCCAATGTATATGCCCCAAATGTAGATGATCCAAGATTCTTTGAGCATTTTTTTTTTGTTTTTACCAGATCTGAATCTTTATTCTTTGGTGATGAGAGATTTTAACCGTTGGCTAGACCCAGTTTTAGACCGATCATCTTCTAGATCAGCATCTCTTAATAAATCAGCTTTGCTTATTCAATCCTTTTTATTTAAGTGTGGTATAGTTGATGTTTGGTGTTTTTTTTACACCCTTTAGATAGGGAGTATTCATTTTTCTCCCCATGCTCATCATACATATTCCAGGATTGATTTTTTTTTAAAATCAACAGTCAAATGATTTCATCAGTTCGTTCCTGTGAAGATAAACAGATTGCTGTTTCAGATCATGCTCCTATATTTCTATCTTTAAAACTCTGTTCTTCCTCAAAGCAACAGATTTTGGCATTTTAATCCAACTATGTTATCCGATAAAATTTCTAGAGAAGCATATTAGTTTGTTTTTTGAAGGGAATAAAAAGGAACAGACTTCTAATCTTATTGTATGGGCCACTTTCAAGGCCTATATTAGAGGACAAATTATTCCTAATACTGCGAGTGTTAAGAATAAAGCTAATAAAGACAGATTTCAATTAGCCAATCAATTGAAACAATTAGATCAAAAATATCCTATAGCTCCAGATCCTGTTTTATATAAAAGACGTGTTGAAGTTAAAACTAAGTATGATCTTCTGTTAACATATTCAATTGAAACTCAACTTCTTAAAGATAAAACTCAATTTTACATTCATGGAGATAAATCAGGTAAAGTATTGGCCAACCAATTAAAAACTTCTGTAGTTAATCGACAAATTAAAGAAATTTGCAAAACTAATGGTGATAGGACAACTGATTACTCTGAAATAAATGATTTGGATTAGATTAGATTAGCTTCAACTCTGTCATTGTGCCAAGTACAAAGCCAATGAAATGCAGTTAACATTTGACTAGAAATGCAAAGAATAATGTTATTTACAAAATAACTACGAATAAAAAGTGCCACAGCTCACAAATATAAAAGTAATGAGACAGTACAATACGGCTTCATAGCACTGTGATGTGAGGGTCACAGCCTCCGGGAAGAAGCTCTTCCTGTGCCCTGCTGGTGCGGGAGCGGAGGCTCCTATAGCACCTACCAGATGGGAGGAGTAAAAAGTCCATGGTTAGGATGAGATGCATCCTTGATAATGCTTTTCGCCCTGCCTAGGCAACATTTATGGTAGATCTTCTCAATAGTGGGCAATTGGGTGCCAATAATCCGCTGGGAAGTTTTCACCACACGCTGGAGTGTTTTGACAATAGACCGCCATTTACTGTGATCATGGCTGATCATCCACAATCAGTATCCAGTTCCTGCCTTATCCCCATAACCTTTCATTCCACTATCTTTAAGAGCTCTATCCATCTCTTTCTTGAAAGCATCCAGAGACTTGGCCTCCACTGCCTTCTGGGGCACAGCATTCCATAAATCCACCACTCTCTGGGTGAAAAAGTTTTTCCATAACTCTGTTCTAAATGGCCTACCCCTTATTCTTAAACTGTGGCCTCTGGTTCTGGACTCACCCATCAGCAGGAACATGCTTCCTGCCTCCAGCATGTCCAATCCCTTAATAATCTTATATGCTTCAATAAGATCCCCTCTCATCCTTCTAAATTCCAGAGTATACAAGCCCAGTCGCTCCAATCTTTTGACATATGACAGTCCCGCCATCCCGGGAATTAATCTTGTGAACCTACGCTGCACTCCCTCAATAGCAAGAATGTCCTTCCTCAAATTTGGAGATCAAAACTGCACACAATACTCCAGGTGTGGTCTCACCAGGGCCCTGGACAGCTGCAGAAGGACCTCTTTGCTCTTATACTCAATTCCCCTTGTTATGAAGGCCAGCATGCCATTAGCTTTCTTCACTGCCTGCTGTACTTGCATGCTTGCTTTCAGTGACTGATGTACAAGAACACCTAGATCTCGTTGTGCTTCCCCTTTTCCTAACTTGACTCCATTTAGATAATAATCTGCCTTCCCGTTCTTACCACCAAAGTGGATAACCTCACATTTATCCACATTAAACTGCATCTACCATGCATCTGCCCACTCACCCAACCTGTCCAAGTCACCCTGCATTCTCATAACATCCTCCTCACATTTCACACTGCCACCCAGCTTTGTGTCATCGGCAAATTTGCTGATATTTCTTTTAATTCCCTCATCTAAATCATTAATATATATTGTAAACAGCTGCGGTCCCAGCACTGAACCCTGCGGTACCCCACTGGTCACTGCCAGCCATTCTGAAAGGGACCAGTTAATCGCTACTCTTTGTTTTCTGTCAGCCAGCCAATTTTCAATCCACGTCGGTACTCTGCCCCCAATACCATGTGCCCTAATTTTGCCCACTAATCTCCTATGTGGGACTTTATCAAAGGCTTTCTGAAAGTCCAGGTACACTACATCCACTGGCTCTCCCTTGTCCATTTTCATAGTCATATCCTCAAAAAATTCCAGAAGATTAGTCAAGCACGATTTCCCCTTCGTAAATCCATGCTGACTCGGACCAATCCTGTTACTGCTATCCGATCCGATATGGGACAATTGCCATATCACACTGAGATGCAGTTAGTGAGTATGCTCTCAATGGTACACTGGTAAAAGTCCATCAGTATCCTGGGACAGAGATGAGCTTTCTTGATGCTCTGCAGGAAAGAAAGGTGCTGTTGCACCTTTTTGATTAGGATGGAGGAGTTCAGGGACCAGGTGAGATCCTCAGAAACGTGGACATCAAGGAATTTGAAGCTTGATACACGCTCCGCTACAGCTTTGTTGATGTAGATGGAGCCTGAAGTCCACAATGATCTCCTTGGTCTTCTGGGTGTTAAGGGCCAGGTTGTTGTCGGTACATCACACGGCCAGGTGCTAGACCTCGTCCTTGTAGGCTGTCTCGTCATCCCCTCTGATCAGGCCAACTACCGTGGTGTCGTCTGCGAACTTGATTATGGAGTTAGAACCATGTACAGGAACACAGTCACAGATGAAAAGGAAGTACAGAAAAGGACTCAGCACACAGCCTTGAGGCATGCGTGTTTAGGGTGAGAGTGGAGGAGGAGAGGTTGTCCAACTTAACTGATTGGGGTCTGTTAGTCAGAAAGTCCAAGGTCCAATTGCAGAGGGATGAGCTGATACCAAGCTGGCAAAGTTTAGCGATCCGCTTGGCGGGGATCACAGTACTGAATGTCGAACTAAAGTCAATGAACAGAATTCTGACGCAAGAGTTGGGGCTGTCCAGGTGGGTCAGGGCAGAGTGAACTGCCGTGGAGATGGTGTCCTCTGTTGACCTGTTGGTGCGATAGGCAAACTGATGGGAGTCGAGGGTAGTGAGCAGACAGGATTTCAGATGTGATAGAACCAGTCACTCAAAGCACTTTGCAATGATGGGGGTGAGTGCAAATGGACGGAAGTCATTCAGGCCCTTGGCAGTGGAATGCTTCAGCACTGGCACGATGGTGGCGATCTTGAAGCTTGTGGGGACAACTGCCTGGGCCAGGGACAGAGACAGATTAAAAATGTCCGTGAAGACCCCGGCCAACTGCCCTGCACAGACTTTGAGCACATGGCCAGGTATTCCATCTTGACTGGCTACCTTCCACACATTCACCCTGCTCAGGGTGGCGCAAACATCGAAAGTGGAAAGTGAGAGAGACAGTTCACCAGGTGGGAGATCCGCTTTGAGGGTGACCCCCTTGTTCTCTCGGTCAAAGAGAACGTAGAAGTAATTGAGCTCATCAGGGAGGGAAGCAGAGCTGGAAGGGGGCACAAGACCTTTAGAGAATTCTGTTCTAAACTTTATAGTTCTGATTCCCCGAAAGATAATACTGTAATGAATAATTTTCTAGCTCAATTAGATATCCCTGGACTTCCTACAGATAATTGCAAACAGATGGATCAACCCATTTCTTATGAGGAAATCGCCGAGGCTATATGGTCATTACACTCGGGGAAGGCTCCGGGTCGAGATGGATTTTCTGGAGAATTTTATAAGGCTTTTTCTTCATTAATTATACCGCAGTTACACTTAGCCTTTCAAATTGGGTAGTTTGCCTCAATCTTTTTACAAAGCTTCTATTTCGCTTAACCTAAAAAAGAACAAGGACCCAGCTGAATGTTCTTCATATAGGCCAATTTCATTAATCAATGCGGTTACTAAAATTCTTTCTGAAGTTCTGGCTCGTAGGATTGATAATATTTTACCTTCTATTACTTCTGATGATCAGACTAGATTTATTAAAAACCAACATTCCCATTTTAAAATACGCCGTGTAGTATATGTTATTTACTCTCCTTCTCAGGAGATATCAGAACGTGTGATATCCTTAGATGCTGAGAAGGCCTTCAATCGGGTTGAATGGAATTATCTCCTGCTTGGGTTCTACTAATTTTCAAAATTCCAAACCATTTAAACTTCACCGCGGAACTAGACAAGGCTGTCCACTGAGTCCTTTGCTTTTTGATCTAGCTTTAGAACACCTTGTCATTGCTTTTCGAGAATCTAATGATATCTGTGGTATTTTAAGGAGAGGTATCACCCACAAAATCTCACTTTATGCTGATGATATATTGCTTTTTATCTCTAATGTTGAGACAGTGTTACCTTGCGTACTTTGTTTACTCTCCCGTTTTAGCCAATTTTCAGGATATAAACTGAACCTATATAAGGGTGAATTATTTCCTTTAAGTAATTTGGTATCAGTTAATACTAATCTGCCTTTTAAGATTGTAAGGAATCAATTTACTTATTTGAGTGTAACAGTCACTGAGAATTACAAACACCTGTTTAAAGAAAACTTTCTTACTTAATTGAACCATTAAATATCATTAAATTGGTCACGTCTTTCAATATCATTGATTGGACAAATTAATTCTATTAAAATTAATATTCTACCTAAATTTATATATCTTTTTCAGGCTTTTTATTCCTAAATCTTTTTTTTGACTCTCTTGAATCTATTTTATCCTCCTATACAGGTGTCCCCCGCTTTTCGAACATTCACTTTACAAAACCTCACTGTTACGAAAGACCTACATTAGTACCCTGTTTTCGCTTTCAGAAGGTGTTTTCACCGTTATGAAAAAAATCAGTGCGCGATAAAAAAATAAGCGCGCGAGAAAAAGCTGCACGCACCCGGAGCAGCCGCTCTCCCCCGGATTCGGAACGGCATTGCTTTAACACGTTGCATTGAGCAGCCGTTTGCAAGATGAGTTCTAAGGTATTGGAAAAGCCTGAAAGTGCTCGTAAGGGTGTTACATTTAGCGTAAAACTAGACATAATTAAGCATTTTGATCATGATGAACGAAGTAAGGACAAGGTGAGTTTGACTTGTGGAAATTGATGAAGATGATGTTGAAGAGGTTTTGGCATCCCATGGCCAAGAATTGATAGATGAAAAGCTGATGCAATTGGAAGAGGAAAGGACAATAATCAAAACCGAATGAGTAATGATAAAGTACGACTTTAATTTTGAAAGGGTACGTCGGTTTAGGGGATATTTGCAAGATGGTTTCAGTCCTTACAAAGAACTGTATGATAGAAAAATGCGCGAGGCTCAGCAGTCAAGCAAGCCTTCCACATCAGCCACAGCAGACGACAAACCTTGACCTTCCGACATCGAGGCGGGCAGTCATAGGAGAAGATGAGCCACCTGCTCTAATGGAAACAAACGACGAGATGACACCCCAGTGTCCCACCACCCCAACACCCAGGCCGCGGACAGATACAGTACCGATTCGCGGAGAATGCGCGAATTCTAATTAATTAGGTGCCACCCCACACGTAAATGTCGGCCCAGATCAGAGGGGATGCAATCGGCACTGATCTGAACCGACAACTATGTGTCCGGCGGCACCTAATTAATTAGCATGTTTATTTCGACTTTTTTCTTAAATATGTGCTGTGTGCCTCCTGGCTACTGCTGGACTCCTGCGTGCCTCGTGGCAATGTATCACTCGGCGGCCTGGAGGGTGGGGATCACTGCACCACCCAACCTGCGATGACTCAGTCTAACACACCATCATCAGTGTGCTCGGCAAGCTGTCCCGATTCCGGTAAGTGATACTACACTGTACATACATTATTTCTACTTTATATCGGCTGTGTATTTTTACGTGTTATTTGGTAATGATTTGGCAGCTTCATAGCTTAAAGGTTACTGGAGAGCACTTGCGCCGTGTTTCTGCGGACAGCGCTTGCGTGAGATTTTCGCTTCGGCGAACAGTGCCGGCAATGATTGTGGAAAAATATTTCTACTTCATATAGGCTGTGTATTAATCTTATCATTCCTGCTTTTACTATATGTTACTGTTATTTTAGGTTTTGTGTGTTATTTGGCATGATTTGGTAGGTTATTTTTGGGACTGCGAACGCTCACAAAATTTTCCCATATAGATAAATGGTAATTGCTTCTTCGCTTTACGCCATTTCCGCTTACGAACCGTTTCATAGGAACGCTCTACCTTCGGATGGCGGGGGAAACCTATATATGGAAAAATAAACGTCCTTGTTTAAAAACGTCCTTGTTCATTTTCAAAAACCTTAGAAGTCTGGAGGTTTAGCCTTACCTAATTTTAGGTTTTAATTACTGGGCAGTTAATATACGGTATCTTACGTTTTGGCTATATTATATTAATTTTTGCTCTTATTAATAATATTAATATTTGGCTATATTATATTAATCGTGTAGACTGTCTGGTATGGGTTTCTTTAGAAGCTAACTCTGTTAATAAATTTTCTAATATTTCTCTTCTTGGATCCTCACTTCCTTTATTTGAAAGTAAACTAACTGATAATCTAACAACACACACAAAAAATGCTGGTGAACGCAGCAGGCCAGGCAGCATCTATAGGAAGAGGTACAGTTGACGTTTCGGGCTGAGACCCTTCGTCAGGACTAACTGAAAGAAGAGATAGAAAGAGATCTGAAAGTGGGAGGGGGAGGGGGAGATCGGAAATGACAGGAGAAGACAGGACGGGGAGGGGTGGAGCTAAGAGCTGGAAAGTTGATTCGCAAAAGGGATACGAGGCTGGAGAAGGGAGAAGATCATGGGACGGGAGGCCTAGGGAGAAAGAATGGGGAGGGGATCCCAGAGGATGGGCAAGGAGTTATAGTCAGAGGGACAGAGGGAGAAAAAAAGGAGAGGGGAGGAGAGAAAAAAAGGAGAGGGGAGGAGAGAAAAATAAATAAATAAGGGATGGAGTACAAAGGGGAGGTGGGGCATTAACGGATGTTAGAGAAGTCAATGTTCATGCCATGAGGTTGGAGGCTACCCAGATGGAATATAAGGTGTTGTTCCTCTAACCTGAGTGTGGCTTCATCTTGACAGTAGAGGAGACCGTGGATAGACATATCAGAATGGGAATAGGACTTGGAATTAAAATGACTGGCCACCGGGAGATCCTGCTTTCTCTGGCGGACAGAGCATAGGTGTTCAGCAAAATGGTCTCCCAGCCTGCGTCGGATCTCGCCAATACATAGAAGGCTGCATTGGGAGCAGCAGATGCAGTATATCACCCCAGCCAACTCACAGGTCAAGTGTGGCCTCACCTGAAAGGACCGTCTGGGGCCCTGAATGGTGGTGAGGGAGGAAATGCAAGGGCATGTGTAGCACTTGTTTCGCTTACAAGGATAAGTGCCAGGAGGGAGATTGGTGGGAAGGGATGGGGGGGGGGGAAACGAATGGACAAGGAAGTCGCGTAGGGAGCAATTCCTGCAGAAAGCAGAAATGGGGGGGGGGGAGAGGGAGGAAAGATGTGCTTAGTGGTGGGATCCCGTTGGAGGTGGCAGAAGTTACGGAGTATTTATGTTGGACCCGAAGGCTGGTGGGGTGGTAGGTGAGGACAAGGGGAACCCTATTCCTAGTGGGGTGGCAGGAGGATGGGGTGAGCACAGACATGCGTGAAATGGGAGATATGCATTTGAGAGCAGAGTTGATGGTGGAGGAAGGGAAGCCCCTTTCTTTAAAAAAAAAGGACATCTCCTTCGTCCTGGAATGAAAAGCCTCATCCTGAGAGCAGATGGGGCGGAGGCGGAAGAATTGTGAGAAGAGGATGGCATTTCTGCAAGAGACAGGGTGCAAAGAGGAATAGTCCAGGTAGCTGTGAGAGTCCGTAAGCTTATAATAGACATCAGGTAAGCTGTCCCCAGAGATAGAGACAGAAGGATCAAGAAAGGGGAGGGAGGTGTCAGAAATGGACCAGGTAATCTTGAGGGCAGGGTGAAAGTTGGAGGCAAAGTTAATGAAGTCAACGAACTCAACATGCGTGCAGGAAGCAGCGCCAATGCAGACCTCGATGTAGCGAAGAAAAAGTGGGGGACAGATACCAATATAGGCTTGGAACATGGATTGTTCCGTAAAGCCAAAAGAAAGGCAGGCATAGCTAGGACCTTTAGTTTGGAGGAAGTGGGAGGAGCCAAAGGAGAAATTATTAAGAGTAAGGAGTAATTCCGCTAGACGGAACAGAGTGGTGGTAGAGGGGAACTGGTTAGGTCTGGAATCCAAAAAGAAGCGGAGAGCTTTGAGACCTTCCTGATGGGGGACGGAGGTATATAGGGACTGGACATCCATGGTGAAAGTAAAGCAGTGGGGGCCAGGGAACTTAAAACCATTCAAATAATTCAGAGCGTGAGAAGTGTCACGAACATAGGTGGGAAGGGATTGAACAAGGGGGGATAAAACAGTGTCACGGTATGCAGAAATGAGTTCGGTGGGGCAGGAGCAAGCTGAGACAATCGTTCTAACCAGGACAGGCAGGTTTGTGGATCTTGGGTAGGAGGTACAAACGGGAAGTGCGAGGTGTGGGAACTACAAGGTCGGTGGCAGTGGATGGGAGATCCCCTGAGCTGATAAAGTTGGTGATGGTGTGGGAGACAATGGTGCTCCTTAGTGGGGTCATGATCGAGCGGTAAATAAGAGGAAGTATCCGCGAGCTGGCGCTGTGCCTCGGCAAGGTAGAGGTCAGTACACCAGACTACAACAGCACCCCCTTTATCAGCGGGTTTTATAATAAGATTAGGATTAGTGCGGAGGGAGTGGAGAGCAGTACGTTCGGAAGGAGTGAGGTTGGAATGGGAGCAAGGTGTGGTGAAGTCGAGACGGTTGATGTCCCGTCTGCAGTTAGCAATAAAGAGATGCAGAGCAGGCAGAAGACCAGAGCGGGGCATCCATTAAGAGGAGGAGGGTTGAAGACAGGAGAAGGGGTCCATCGGTGGGAGTTGGAGATTCCTTGCTGAAGAAATAGGCTCGAAGACGGAGCCAGCGGAAGAAGAGTTCAGCGTCATGGCAAACGCAGAATTTGCTGAGGTGTGGGTGAAGGGGGACAAAGGTGAGGCCCTTACTGAGGACAGAGCGCTCTGCCTCAGAGTTAAAGGTCAGAGGGGATGGTAAAGACCCGGCACGGATGAGAAGTGGGATCAGAGGGGGGAGGGGGAGGGAGGCTGGTGGTGTCAGTGGAGAAGGGAGGGTTGGGGTGAGAGGAAGATGGAGCCTCTGAGGGCCCAGGAGTTGACCGTGGGATCTGAGGGAGACAAGGTTGCAGAGTGGTGGTGGGGGAAAGGGAGACGAGAGTCACAATAGCAGCACATGAAGGCCCGGCCTGGAGTTCAAGGCTGGAATCGCAGTTGGTGGTCGCGCAATCGCTTTGAAAGTGTCCATGGTCGTTGGAGCCCGCATTGATGGTGCTGGAGTCCGGGTTTTGAATATGCCCTGGGTTGCTGGAGCCGCCGAGACCAATGGCGGGGGCTGCGATCTGAAGTTCATGCCTGCTAGCGTCGGGGAGAGCAGGCTTTGGGGTCTGCAGATGTAAGATCTTACAATCCTTGCCTAACATGACAAAGTCAAAGAAAGCGCAATTGTAGGCATGGATCCGACGGAGGATGAAATAATGGGCAGGTCCATTACAAATGGTGAAGAAAGTGTCCCTGAGGTGTGGAAGGGTCTGGTGTAGGGACACCAAGTACCTCCGCATGGCGGAGAGGGTCTGGATACAATTTAGAAAACATTTTGGTTTATTGAGATTTTCCCTTTCTAGTCCTATTTATTCTTTTTTAAACCCTCCATGACTGATTTAGTTTTTAAAGAATGGGACAGGTTGGGTACTAAACGTTTTTGGGATCTGTTTGTTGGAGGAAATCTTTTCTCATTTGAGCAATTGTCAGCTAAATCTAGCTTACCCAAAACTCACTTTTTTATTTTAAAAAAAAAGGTATCTACAGATCAGAGACTTTCTAAGATCTCAATTATGCACATTTCCGATAAGCTCAGGAAAGAACTTACTAGATGTAATTTTTAATTTGATACCTTGTCACAATGGTTCAATATCTAACATTTATGGTATTTTACTGGAGACGAGGAATGTACCTTTAAACAAAATTAAGAACCTTTGGGAACAAGATTTACAGACATCAATATCTCAGGAAACTTGGAATGAAATTTTTAAGTTGGTTACTATTTCATCGCTATGTGCTCGCCATTCCCTCATACAATTTAGGGTGGTACATAGAGCCCATATGACTAAAGATAAGCTATCTTGTTTTTACTCGGATATATCTCCCTACTGCGACAGATGTAATAATGGAAAAGCTTCATTAATTCATATGTTTTGGACTTGTCCATGTCTTGAAAAATATTGGAAGGAAGTTTTTCAACTTTTCCTTTATTTTTCAAAGTCAACTTTAAGCCTAATCCTCTGACGGCCCTATTCGGTATTGTTGCAGGACAAGGTATCAAGCTGAAGACATTTGATTTACATATTTTGGCCTTTAGCACTCTTATAGCTAGGAGGGCACTTTGGTTTAAATGGAAAGGTGTTTCTCCTCCTACTCGTGCTCAACGGTTATGCGACGTTATGTCATACTACGATTTGGAGAAGATGCCTCAATTTCTGAATCTCATCAAGACTTTCAAACATTGCGGGGACCCTTTCTGAATTATTTTCAAAACTTTCAAAACCCTCAATTTGTTGTTTAAATTTAGATGCTGGCTATTATTAATTTTTATTATATAAGAAGGTATTTTGCCTTTTTCTCTCCTTAATAAACAGCTTCCGTCTTGGTAGGGGTTAGACCATTTTTTTGTAATTTGGAATTGCCTAACTGCTCATTACTTGCCAACTATCATTACAAAAGCCATTGCTTTTTGAATACAAACATATGCAACTGACACTATTTAAAAACTGCTCACTCTGAGCACAATGTCATGTCAAAACAGCCAAACAATTTCACACGACTCATCACAAAGTGTTCAGCAACAGTCTCCTGTCCCAATTAAGTAGCACAGTGCCCCAAATAATCCAAGGGAATCTGGTTATTTTCTCAATTAGATTTTATTCTTTAAGACTTGTCCCAAATAAGCAGCTGCCTCAATAAACCAGAATCCACTGTATTTGTTCATACTTGAAGGATCAGCAGTGACACCAAGGTTGCTACTGAAGTTGATGATCAGCCAGAATCACATTGAACAATGGTGAGTTCTACTCTTGCTCCTATTTCCTACATTTCTATGTCACACACAGGATATTTTTTTAAATCATGCTTTTGAAATAGCAATTTACAACAGTATTTCCAAGTCAAAGTAAGATGCTACTCTACTAACTATACATTTTACACAACGGACATTGAATCCTCGGACACTACCTCAATTTAAAAATAATATAGTATTTCTGTTTTTTGCACAATTTTAATCTATTCAATATATATATACCGAATAAGATTTACTTACTTATTATTATTTTTTTCTTCTGTTTTATGTACTGCATTGAACTGCTGCTGCTAAGTTAACAAATTTCACGTCACATGCCGGTGCTAATAAACCTGATTCTGATTCTTGTACAAATCATAGACCACAAACAAAGCAACATTTAGAGAATTTAAGATTTTTGTCAAAAAAAATCTACATGTACAGCAGAGGAACAGGTGTTAAATTAAGCTAATCTCATCTGTCCACATCCCTCTATTCATGTGCCTACTTAATGGATCTTAAAAATCACTATCATAATTAACATTTCAGATATGTATGTAAAAAAATCTAACTGCACATCCCCTTTGAACTGTTTCCCCTCTCATGTAAAACTGCATTCCCCCCCATGTTTGACATTTTTACCTCAGGAAAAATGCTGTCCACAGCCCTCTTGTAGCTTTATATATCTCTACTCAGCCTTTGAGGATTTCGAGTAAACAATTCAAGTTTTACTAACTTCATAACTCTTGAGCCAGGCAACATCCTGGCAAACCTCCTGTGCACCATCTCCAAAGCTTCCATATCTTTCCAGTAACAAGGAAAAATTGAACACAATGCTCCAAACATAACCAAGCCAAAGTTTTAGCATAGCTGCAAAGTATCCTGGTGACTCAATAGCCAGACTGATGAAAGTAAGCAAGCCAAATGCCCTCTTCACCACTCTACCTACATTATTTTCTTTCAGGGAGTGATGGCTTTGCACCCCAAGATCCCTCTCTGCAGCAGAAGTCTTGGGTGAATTAAGTTGTTCGAGGAAGTCTTGAGGAGGACTTCAGAGATTGCATCCATGATGGCTTTCTAGAACAGCATGTTACATAAAGGGAATATGCTATGTTTCTGTGCAATGAGACAGATAAAATTAGTGATCTTGTAGTTAGGGATCCTCATGGAAGGAGTTTCTCATACAAGTGGAGGGTGCAATAGTTTGATCGAAAACCAGTGTACTATGCCTGAACAGTGGAGTCTACAATGGGATGAGGGAGGATTTGGATAGGGTAGACTGGGAACACAGGCTGCAAGGTGGGACGGTTGAGGTACAGTGGAAGACTTTCAAAGAAATTTTTCCAGATCCTCAACAAAAGCCTATTCCAGTTAAAAGCAAGGACAGTAAGGGTGGGCACAGCCAGCCTTGGATAACTAAGGAAATAAAAGGCGGCATCAAACTAAACGCCAAGAGCAGCGGGAATCTGGAAGGCTAGGAAAATTTTTTAAAAAGCAATAAAGAACCATTAAGTGAGCAATAAAGAAAGTGAAGCTAGATTATGAAAATAAACTCGCATAAAATTTAAAAATGGGTAGTAATGCTTTTACAATTACATAAAGTGGAAAAGGGTGGCTAAAGTGAACTTAGGTCCCTTGGAGTACGAGAAGGAGGAATTGATACTGGGTAATGAGGAAATGGCAGTGGCTTTGAATGACTATTTTATGTCTATCTTCACAGTGGTTCTAGGTATAGTATAGTTATAGTAGAGGCTTTGGTGATAATTTACCAAAATTCTCTTGACTCTGGGCAGGTTCTGGAAGATTGGAAGATGACAAATGTCACACTACTGCTCATAAAAGCATGCATGCAAAAGGCAGGTAACTATAGGCCAGTTAGTTTAACATCTGCAGTTGGAAATTGAAATAGCGAGGCATCTGGAAGATATCAGGCAGACACAGCATGGATTCAGCAAAGGCAGGTCCTGTTTGACTAACTTACTGGAGTTCTTTGAGGATATAACAAGTGCAGTGGATAGAGGGGAACAGATGAACGTTATTTACTTGGATTTCCAGAAGGCGTTCGTTAAGGTGCTGCATAAAAGAATTATCCATAAAATAAGGAAGCGTAGAGTTCGGGGTGATGTATTAGTATGGATAGAGTTATGGTGAAATAATAGAAAGCAGAGAGTTAGGATACATGGGTGTTACTCTGGTTGGCAATCAGTGGTGCGCAGTGTATCACAGGGGTTGGTGCTGGGCACTTGAACACCAATAAATAAAGTAGGGGCATATGAGCTGAATTGGCTACAGTAGATTGGGAAAAAATGGACTATAACATCAGCCAATAGATGAACAATCTCAAATATTTCAAGAATTCAATATATTCAATGAGATATACTATATAAAATTTCACATTTGTAGCTAACTGGTGTGGTTAAAGGTAAAATTAGATCATTTGACAATTCTGCTCAAAGTAAATAGACTAGCATGATATGAAAGCGACATTCAAATGTCACGACAAAACTAAAATACATAACTGTTACAGCCTCAGTAACGAGGACCACAAGCATTGCAACATCAAAACATATAACTGTGGAAGCATTCTTCAACAGAGGCAGTGATTGTAGCAGTCTTCAAAGACACCAATTCCAATATGGAGTGCAGCAATAAACATGGCAGTGTGATACAAACAACAGGAATTCTGCAGATGCTGGAAATTCAAGCAACACACATCAAAGTTGCTGGTGAACGCAGCAGGCCAGGCAGCATCTCTAGGAAGAGGTGCAGTCGACGTTTCAGGCCGAGACCCTTCGTCAGGACTAACTGAAGGAAGAGTGATTCCTTCAGTTAATCCTGACGAAGGGTCTCGGCCTGAAACGTCGACTGCACCTCTTCCTAGAGATGCTGCCTGGCCTGCTGCGTTCACCAGCAACTTTGATGTGTGTAGTGTGATACAAGGAGATTTAACAGACAATGGACATCATAGAATCATAAAAAAATACAGCACAGAAACCGGTTCTTTCAGCCTGCTTTATTCATGCAGATTGTGATGTACATCTACGCCAATGCCATTTGCCAGAATTGGGCCTGCATTCCTCAAAACTCCACAGGCAGAATCCTCCCCATCAGGGGAATGCTCCCTTCTCACTACTACTGGTGAGGAGATATTCAGAAACAGCTTTTTTCCCCTATTCCAGATTTCTGAATGGTCCAAGAACACTACCTTGTCATTCCTATGTTTTCAAGATTCCAGTATATTAATTATCAAAGAATGTGTAAATTAGATTAGATTAGATTCAACTTTGTCATTATGCCGAGTGCAGATACAAAGCCAATGAAATGCATTTAGCATCTGACCAGAAATGCAAAGAATAGTGTTATTTACAAAATAACTGCGAATAAAAAGTGCTACAGCACACAAATGTAAAAGTACTGAGACAGTATAATATGGGTGCAATGCTGCTTAGCGCTGTGATGTGAGGTTCAGCAGTGTCACAGCCTCAGGGAAGAAACTCTTCCTGTGCCTGCTGGTGCAGGAGCGGAGGCTCCTGTAGCGCCTACCAGATGGGAGGCGAGTAAAAAGTCCATGGTTAGGGTGAGATGCATCCCTGATAATGCTTTTCGCCCTGCCCAGGCAGCATTTATGGTAGATGTTCACAATGGTGGGCAACTGGGTGCCGATAATCCGCTGGGCAGTTTTCACCACACGCTGGAGTGCTTTACCAGAAAATTATACAACTGTTACATACCTTATGAATATCTTGTGACTATCTTATGAGGATGATGTAATGGTCTTTTGGAGGTCACATGATGTGATTCTTCCACCCCCCCCCCCGATGTGAGGTCATGTGATGACATGCTCACCATGGGTATAAAAGGAGACCCCTGGGGTGACGCAGTTCGTTTTCCAGTTAGAACGTTAGCCAGATACTCCATTCCGATGCGTACTTGCTTTATGATGCAGTTTCAACTTAAAACAGAGTTTTACGTTCTATTGTAAGGTACAAAAGTGCTGGACCGGCAGTTTAACCAATTTCTGCCACGTTTGTTGATCTATCTTTTCAGTAATATTAGAGAGCGAAGACAGAAACCCAAAGGAGTCATTCGACAGTTGAAAGGATCGACCATTATTGAATTTGTTCAAGAAAGAGTGATCTGGGGGATGTCACGTGATGACGTGGGATTGAGACGTGTAAATCCAGCTCTCCCGTAAAAAATTAGCAAAGTACCGTTTAAACAAAGCAAAGTTGATAAATACTTTCCAAAAACTACTTATAAACTTCGCAAGACTACTTTACGATATGCCTCGTAAACTGCAACAGAAGAAGTCTGTTGTTGCGAAGTCGCTGCGAGATGGGAAGAAAAAAGGGCCTACTGCAGCGATGGAGCCTCGGATTCAGGATCTCCTTCGGAGGAGACGCATTTTATCTCTGGTGTAGGAGAACAGGGAGCAATGGCGGCAGTAGCGGTCTCTAGGAAGAAGATGCCGGAAATGTGCATGCGCAAAGAAGTGCGCATGAGCAAATCGACACAATTCAAGCTACAAGAACTGATGACCACTGCAAGTGAAAGTGACTGAGAGTCAGAATTGGATTCCGCAGAGAATACAAATGAAGAGGAGGAGGAAGAACTGGAAGAGACTGGAAGTAAAGGAGGCGACAGAGACATAAGAGAGGCTTTATTGCAAGAAACGATTGAATTAAGAAAATTAAGAACAGAGATTAAAGACATGAAGATGTGCTATGATAAAGCTATGAAAAGACAGGACAAAATGGATAAGAAACTTCAGAAGATGGAAAGAACAATGGAGCATATTAACGATAGAGTGGAAAAAACAGAAAATGATATGCTTGTCTGGAACACAGAATAAAATTGACTCTTGGAGAAAGTGGACGTGTTGGAAAATTTTAGTAGACGAAATAATATTAAAATTGTTGGTCTTAAAGAAGGTACAGAGGGAGATAATCCAATAGAATTTTTTCAAAGCTGGATTCTGGAAACTTTGCAAATGAAAGAGGAAGACCGATCAATTGAAATTGAGCAGGCACATAGAGCTCTAAGACCAAAACCACAAGATGACCAATATCCACGATCAATTTTAATCAAATTCTTAAGATTTCAAGACAAAGAAAGGATTCTACAGGTGGCTACCCAAGCTGCCAAGAATAGAAAAGGGCCATTGATGATAGAAGGAAAGAAAATTTTTTTCTACCCTGACATAAGTTATGAGCTTTTGAAGAGAAGGAAGAAATTTAATCCAGTGAAAAAGTCCTATGGGATCACGGTTATCAATTTATATTGCATTATCCTGCAACCTTGAAGATTTTTTTGGCTGGTGGAGAAAAAAGATTTTTTGACGATTACTGGAAAGCGGAGGAGTTTGTGCGAGATTCTTTGAATATTCACCAGAACAAACCCAGGGGAGTGAGATGGATTGAAGATGAAGACTGGGTCAAGGAATAGACCTGTTGGATTTTTAAAGGCGGATGAATAGATAAATATATTATTAATTATATAAGGGGGAGGAAGAAAGGTTAAAATTTGAGGAATATTAGCTGGGAATAGTGACATTAATTTTTTTAAATATATACATACAATTTTTTTGTTACAGGGCAGCTGGAAGAAATACTGACCAATTGCTACGCTATTCATGTGTGCAAGTGTGGCAATAGCCACGACCCGCAAAATGGAGGGGGGTAGTGTTGTGTATCTTTTCATTCACAACATTAGTAGGGGGGTATTTTGTTATTTCTCTTTCTGTATCATATTTACCTTTTATTTCTTTCTTTTTGCCTGGATGATTGGGAGGGAAACACATAGCAACATGGTGAACTTCAAAGAGATTCCCCAAGGAACTATGAGAGTTGAGAAGCTGAGTAATGTTTTAGATTGGAGTAACTTTGTTAAGAATAATGACTAATTTATTGAATTTTTTGAGTTTTAATGTTAATGGGCTTAATGGACCGGTGAAAAGAAAAAGAATCTTAACACATATTGAGAAAATGAAGGTAGATTTAGCCTTCTTACAGGAAACGCATTTAACAGAAACAGAACATCAGAAATTAAAGAGCGATTGGGTGGGTAGTGTTGTTGCAGCTTCATTTAATTCAAAAGCTAGGGGAGGAGCAATTTTGATTAATAAAATGTTACCAATTAGAATACAAAATGTAATAACCGATTCTGCGGGGAGATATGTGATTATACACTGTCAACTTTTTTCTGAATTATGGACCTTCATGAATATTTATGCACCAAATGAAAATGATGCAAAATTCATACAAGAAGTTTTTTTGAATTTGGCTGATGCACATGAAAAAATATTAAAAGGAGGAGATTTTAATTTTTGCCTAGACCCAGTCTTAGATAGGTCAACTAAGGCCGTCACAAAATCGAAGGTAGTAAAACTAACTGTATCATTGATGAAAGATTTAAATTTGATTGATATATGGAGAAGAATCAATCCTAAAGAAAGAGACTATTCCTCCTATTCTAATAAGACACAAAACTTATTCAAAGATAGATCTTTTCCTATTATCAATGCATATTCAACACAGTGAAAGATATGGAATATACAGCAAGATCATTCTCCTCGATTAATGACAATAATAATGACTGATAAGGAAGAAGTGGCTTATAGATGGAGATTTAATTCAACATTATTAAAACGTCAAGATTTTTGTGATTTTATGAAAAAGCAGATCCAATTTTTTTGGATACAAACTCATTCAGTGGATGATAAATTTATACTATGGGATGCGATGAAAGCATATTTGAGGGGTCAGATAATAAGTTGTACGTCTAAGATTAAGAAAGAATATATGGCAGAACTGGATCAATTGGAAAAAGAGATTACAAAATTAGAAAAAGAATCTCAAAGACATATGACAGAAGAAAATCGAAGGCAACTTGTCAATAAGTTACAATATAATACACTTCAGACATACAGAATGAAAAAAGCAATCATAAGAACTAAGCAAAGGTATTATGAGTTAGGTGAGACAGCAAATAAAATTCTTGCTTGGCAGTTGAAAACAGAACAAGCTTCCAAAACGATAAATGCAATTAGAACAAGTGCAAATAAAATTACTTATAAACCTTTAGAAATTAATGAAACCTTCAAAAGTTTCTATTCTGAATTACATCAATCAGAATCACAAAATAATATTAATGAGATAGAAAGGTTTTTATCACAAGTAACTCTTCCAAAATTGAATTCGGAGAACAGAAGGGATTAGATATGCCTTTTACATTAAAAGAGGTTGAAGAAGCTTTAGGATCACTCCAAAGTAATAAATATCCAGGAGAAGATGGTTTTCCACCCGAATTTTATAAAAAGTTTAAAGATTTATTATTTCCTCCCTTTATGGAGTTAATACATCAAGCAGAAAAAATACATAAACTCCCAAAATCTTTTTCAACAGCAATTGTAATAGTATTGCCAAAAAAAGACAAGAGATCCTTTAAAATCAGCGTCATACAGGCCTATTTCTTTGTTTAACACGGATTATAAAATAATAGCAAATATTTTATCGAATAGATTATCTAAATATTTACCAAAATTAATACATATGGATCAAACAGGATTTATTAAAAATAGACAATTGGCAGATAATGTAACTCGGCTACTCAGTATAATTCATTTGGCACAAAAAAGGGAGGAGATGAGTATAGTAGTAGCCTTGGATGCAGAAAAAGCATTTGACAGATTGGAATGGGATTTTTTATTTGAAGTATTAGAAAAATATGGGTTAGGAACATCTTTTATAAACTGGATTAAAACTTTAAATACTAACTCTAATGCTAAAGTAGTGACAAATACTCAAATTTCAACACTATTCCAGTTAAAAAGGTCAACTAGACAAGGTTGTCCACTATCACATGCTTTATTTGTACTGGCGATAGGGCCATTAGCAGAACTAATTAGAACTGATCCAGATATTATGGGTTTTAGAGTTAATCAGGAGGAATATAAAATTAATCTTCTTGCTGATGATGTTTTGATTTACTTAACAAACCCACAGCATTTGTTACATAAATTATCTTCTAGATTGGATGAATATGGGAAAGTATCAGGGTATAAAATAAATTAGGATAAAAGTGGAATTTTACCTCTTACTAAAGGAGACTATAGCCAACGTCGATTAGCAACCCAATTTAGATGGCCGGTAAATGGCATAAAGTATTTAGGTATAAGACTTGATAATGATGTGAAGAATTTATATAAATTTAATTATTTACCACTATTGAAAAACATTCAAGAAGATCTTGACAAATGGATGATACTACCAATAACATTAGTGGGTAGAGTCAATGTTGGAAAAATGAATATATTTCCCAGATTACAGTATTTGTTTCAAACATTACCAATACAATTGCCACAGAAATTTTTTCAAGAGTTAAATAAATGTGTGAGAAAATTTCTTTGGAAAGATAAGATGTCAAGAATATCATTGGAAAAATTGACATGTAAATTTGAGTTAGGAGGGTTACAACTTCCAAACTTTAAGAATTATTATAAAGCAAATCAACTTAGATTTATTGCATCTTACTTTGATGATCGAAAACCAGCATGGATTAGAATAGAATTAGATAAGATAGGAGAAAATATACTTGAAGATTTTATATATAAATGGGAATCTAAATGGATATGGGAAAAGAAAGAATCTCCTATATTAAAACATTTGATTGATCTATGGAATAAGATAAATGTTGATAATGAAATAAAGAAATCTTTATTAGCAAGGAGACCTTTGTTCCAAAACAGACTTATTCCTTTTACAATGGATAATCAACTTTTATATAATTGGTACCAAAATGGGATTAGATTATTGGAGACTGTTATGAACGAGGTATATTGATGTCATTTGAACAACTAAAGAATAAATATAAAATATCAAATAACACTTTCTTTTGTTACCTTCAATTAAGGGCTTACTTAAAAGGCAAACTGGGTCAAACAATGTTTTTGCCAAAACCCAATGAAATTGAAATTTTAATTCAAAAAGGAAAAATTTTAAAAATTATTTCTTGTATGTATAATTTGATTCAAAAACAGACAATTAAACAAGGAATCCACAAGTCAAAACAAAAATGGGAAACGGATCTGAATATTAATATTGATGAAACAAATTGGTCAAGACTGTGTCTTGACAGTATGACAAATACAATAAACGTTCGACTTCGATTAGTACAATATAATTTTTTCACACCAATTATATATACTACAAAAAATAAATAGATTAAGTTCAAATTTATCTGGATCAATGCTTTCAGTGTAATCAAGAAATTGGTACTTTCTTACATTCTACTTGGTCTTGTTCCAAAATTCAACCTTTTTGGATAAATTTAAGAGTCTTATTGGAACAAATTACTGGAACTCAATTTCCACATAACCCTGTATTATTTCAGTTAGGTGATATTGAAGGGATAAATCCGAAACTTAAATTGAATAAATATCAGAAAGAATTCATAAAAATTGCATTGGTAGTAGCTAAGAAGGCTATAGCAGTTACTTGGAAATCTGATTCGTATTTAAGTATGAAGCGTTGGAACAATGAAATGGCTAGATCCATTCCACTCGAAAAAATTACTTATAATTTAAGAGATAAATATGAAATATTTTTGAATATTTGGCACCCTTATTTACAAAAGATAGGATGGCATATTTAGTTGCTCTGATGATAAAGATCTTGGTCTCTTGGGGAAAGTAATAAATAAATATACTAAATTTATTTTGAATTCCATGGAGCATGTGGAAACCTTCCAACATCCAGGCAGTTCTTTTTTTTCTTCTTTCTTTCTTCCTTTTCTTTTTAGGTAGGAGTATATATCGGGGGGAAAGGTTAAGGGGAGGGGGGAGGGTAGACATTATCTTTTCATGTATTCACTTTGAAAACTCAATAAAAATTATATTAAAAAAAAAGGAAGTGATCTGCATGAGATAGCCTCTGCTAAAAGTGGCAGAAAAGGCTGTGCAGGATCTATTACCTGGAAGGAAAGGTCAGTGCCTTTAAACCGTTTTATTTCTGTCGTCATGAATCCTGCGGACAAGGCAGGATCCGGCTGGGACTGGCATGACGTCGTGCCTTCGAGGAATTCTTTACTTCAGGAAAGTCTCTCCTAATTGACTCTTGGACTTTTGAATTTACCATTCTAAGAATTGTGTTTGAATTTACCACTTTAAGAACTGTTGTCGTATTTATCGCTTTAAGAACTAGTACTGAGTGGCGGTTTGTTAAATGGCTGCATAGCAGTTTATTTCCGATTACGATTTTCATTTTTTTTTTAATATTGAGGAGAGTTTAGTAAATGTTTGATGTTTTTATAAAACCCGACTCAATTCAATTCTATATTCATTGTTGCCGGTCACGTGACACAACCTTTCGATTTGCTTGCTCACAGGTAGCCTCAAACGCAAGAAACCCGAAAGAACCCAATTAAATAGAAAAAGAAAAGCAAAATAAAGGACCAACACTTGTTGAGTAAGAGAAAGAAAAAATAACTACAAACCATGCAAACAATTGAAGCAAACAACAGAATTCAGAACCAAAATTGAGTCCTCAGACCCAAACTCCTGAGCGGCCTGGAGCAGGCCCAAAGCCTCGCTTATCTGTTCATCATATTAGTGAGCACGGAGCACAGCAGTCAGGGCAGTCTTCAGAGCCTCAGTGCCATGGAGAGGGCCCATCACAGAGAACGAATGAAATCTGCTCTCATCCAGACTCACACACTGTCTTTTCAGTCTATCTGGGCCAGCATTTAAATCGCCCAAACAAAAGAACAGCGAAAGACTCCAGCGCCCTGGAGCGTGGGGTGAAGATCAGGAAGAGCGCGTGAAATCAGTTCTCGGCTCCAATCTGAGCCAGCGATTATATTGCTGAAACAGCGCATCGTGTTTCGCACCTGGACCTGGACACCGCAGCTGCGAAAGACACTGAGCCTACACCATCCGGGCCCAAATTTCATCACCCAACCTAAAGCTCTTCAAATCAGTTTGAAACCAGGGTGATCCAACCTCACTCCTGGGCCAACTGTTGGGGCATCGGAACTCCATCTGCAACGCCATCTCAGCTCATCCCTTGAACTTGCCTCGCCATCGCTGGCCCCTTCACTGTTTGCTGCAATAATTTAACAGTTTATCTCAGAAACATATTTTTAATGTTGTTTTTAGTCAGACTTCTTAGCTTAACTATCAGAAAGCTGTAGCACACATTCGGTAGTACCAATACTTTTGCAATTTGTAGGGTTTTTTTGGAACTGTACTGCTGCCACAAAACAAATTTACCCACTATAAAAGTCAGTGACAAGTCTGATTCTCTTTGCGGTAGAATCTGCCTCCACAACCTCCTCCAACAGTTCATTTCAGTTATTCACCACCTTACAAAAAAAAACTTACCCCACATATGTACTATAAATCCCTCCTCTCTCACAAACATATCCCCTCTTGTTTTTACTACCTTGCCCTGGGAATAAGGTCTATGCCTCTTAACCTAAAGTTATAACCCTCTATGTTGACTCCCTCAGTCTCCAACTTTCCAGTGACAATAAACTTTCCT
This sequence comes from Mobula birostris, assembly GCF_030028105.1. NCBI lineage: Eukaryota > Metazoa > Chordata > Chondrichthyes > Myliobatiformes > Myliobatidae > Mobula > Mobula birostris. Next base: position 46,467,881 of record NC_092383.1, on the reverse strand, counting down.
ATCCAATCTCTCCTAATAACTACAGACCTCCATTCCAGACAACATCCTGATGAATCTCTTCCACAAGTCAATCTATTGTTATCACATCCCACAGTTCCAGAGAAAAAAAAGACCCTGATTACCAATCCCATCTACACCTCTCATCATTTTATATTTTCTCAGGTTTCTTTTCAGACTCCCAAGAAAACAGTCCAAGCTTGTTCAATCTCTCTTTACAGCTAGGTCATGCTAATCCAGGCAACAACTCAGAGAATCTTTTCTGCGTCCTCTCCAATGTCCTCACATCCTTCCTGTGAGGTGGTGGCCATGTGTCTTCTTCATCATCCTATTTATTTGTGTTCCTACTTTCAGGGAGATAAATACTTGAAACCAAGACACCAGTCACATCATTTACTATACATTTTCTTGCATTTGACCCCCCCAAAGTGCAACACTTGACACTCATCTAGATTAAATTCTCAACAATTACTTCTCCACCTGACTTTACAGAATGATCTATATTGTGCCGCAACCTTTGACAACTTTCCTCAATATCAACAAATCCGCTAGTTTTTTCTATTATCTACAAATCAGCCCACCTACATTTTCATCCATATCATTCATATATATTCACAAACAGCAGAAGTCCAAACACTGATCCCTGCAGAACATCATAGACCAGTAGACCAGCCAGTTCTGAGGTCTTTCATTAATAATTCAGCATCAGGGCACTGAGAAAAACTATGATTAGTTTATCAGTTTTGTGAAGAGAAACTGTTTACAAATGCAATGTGTCTAGCGATAGCAGAAATAGCCATGCCTCTAGCCAAGCATGACCAAAAACCAGATTTTAAAACACTGACCGCAAAACTCCAGCAGATGGTTGTCAAAATCCACAAGGTTCACTAACACCATTCAGGAAAAGGAAATCTGCTGTCCAAATCTGGTTCTCGTAGTTTGACACTTAAAATGCCCTCTGAAATCAATTCCAAAGCAATGCTGTCCAAATTCAAAACAATTAATAACTATTAACATCAGCACAGTTCCAATACTGACATCTACCCAGTAAAGTGGAAAACTGCCCAGGTTATTTCCAGTTGGCAAAAAGCAGAATAAATTCATTCCAACAAATTACCAACCAGTCTCCTCCCAAAAATCAAAGCAATGGAAGATGCTGGCAACAGTCAAACAAGATAGTATAGCATAGTACAGCATAGGAACAAGCCCTTCCTAATGTTGAGCCAAACTATTTAATCGAATAAATAAATGCCTCCCTAAACTAATCCATTCTACCTATACAACACCCATATCCCTCCATTCTCTCCATATTCATGTGCCGATCCAAGAGCCTCTTAAACCTCGATTGTATATTGTTCCACAGGTCTGTCAGGTGTTCCCTCAATCACTGAGAAAACAACCCAAGCCAGTCCATCCTCTCCCCATAACACATAACCACTAATTCAGAGAGCATGATAAAACTCATCACACCCTCTCCAAAACACTAACATCCCATAATGGGATGACCAAAACTGAATGCAATCAGCCAAGTCAGTGTTACAATGCTACAACCAAATTTCCTGCCTCTCCAACTCAATGCCTCTTGGACTAAAGATAGAGTCCAAGATCCCTCTGTAAGTGAACACTTATTAACTCTATACTGCCTCTTTATATTTGTTCTCACCAAGTGTAACACCTCACACTTGGCCAGATTAAACTCAATTTGCCATTTCTCAACCCATATCTGAAAGTCCACTATATCCTGTTCTACCATTTCACAACCTTGTGAACTATCTACAATATCACTATATCTTGTGAAATTAACAAGCCACCTATCTACATAAGACCATAAGACATAGGAGCAGAATTAGGCTACTGGCCCATTGAGTCTGCTCCACCATTCAATCATGGCTGATCCTTTTTTAAAAAAATCTCCTCCTCAACCCCAGTGACTGGACTTCTCCCTGTAACCTTTGATGGCATGTCCAATCAAGAACCTATCAATCTCTGCCTATCAACCTATAAATACACCCAACAACCTGGCTTCCACACTTGCACGTGGTAATAAATTCCACAAATTCACCATCCTTTGGCTAAAGAAATTTCTCCGAATCTATTTTAAAAGGGCGCCCCTCTATCCTGAGGCTGTGCTCTCCAGTCCTAGACTCTCCTACCATGGGAAACCTCCTTTCCACATCTACTCTATCTAGGCCTTTCAACATTTGAAAGGTTTCAATAAGACTCCCCGCCATCCTTCTGAATTCCAGTGAGTACAGACCCAGAGCCATCAAACCTCGTATGATAACCCTTTCATTCCTGGAATCATCCTGTGAACCTCCTCTGGACCCTCTCCTATGCCAGCACATCTTTTCCAAAATGAGGGGCTCAAAACTGTTCACAATCCTCAAGGTGAGGTCTCACCAGTGCCTTATAAAGCCTCAGCATCACATCCTTGCTCTTGAATTCCAGACCTCTTGAAATGAATGCTAACATGGCATTTGCGTTCCTTACCACTGAATCAACCTGCAAGTTAACCTTTAGAGTGTTCTACATAATGACTCCCAAGTCCCTCTGCATCCCAGATTCCTGGATTTTCTCCACGTTTAGAAAATAGCCTGCACATTTATTTCTACTACCAAAGTGCATGACCATGCAATTTCCAACATTAAAATTTATTTGCTATTTTCTTGCCCATTCTCCTAACCTAAGTCCTTCTGCATCCTACCTGTTTCCTACACTACCTCCATCAATCTTCGTATCATCTGCAAAGTTGGCAACAAAGCCATCTATTCCATCATCTAAATCATTTATATACAGCATAAAAAGTGGTCCCAACACCGAACCCTGCGGAGCACCACTTGTCACCGGCAGCCAACCAGAAATGGATCCTTTTATTCCCACTCACTGCCTCCTACCAGCCAACGCTCTAACCATGTTAGTAACTTTCCTGTAGTACCATGGGCTCTTAACTTGGTAAGCAGCCTCATGTGTGGCACCTTGGCAAAGGCCTTCTGAAAGTCCAAACACACAACATCCACTGCATCCCCTTTCCCGATCCTACTTGTAATCTCCTCAAAGAATTCCAACAGGCTCATCAGGCAATATTTTCACTTAAGGAAACCACACTGACTTTGACCTATCTTGTCCTATAACCCCATCCTTAACAATTGACTCCAACATCTTCCCAACCACAGAGGTCAGGCTAACTGGTCTATAATTTCCTTTCTGCTGCTTTCCTCCTTTCTTAAAGAGTGGATTAACATTTGCAATTTTCCAGTCCTCTGGCACCTTGCCAGAGTCCAATGATTTTTGAAAGATCATTTCTAATGCCACCACAATCTCTACTGCTACCTCTTTCAGAACCCTAGGTTGCAGTTCCTCTGGTCCAAGTGACTTATACTTCAGGTCTTTTCAACTTTTTGAACACCTTCTCCCTTGTAACAGTAACTGCACCCAATTCTCTTCCTTCACACACTACAACATCAGGCATACTGCTAGTGTCTTCCAGTGAACACTGATGCAAAATACTCATTTAGTTCCTCAGCCATCTCCTTGTTCCCCCATTATTATTTCTCCTGCCTCATTTTCTAGCAGTCCTATATCCACTCTCATTTCTCTTCTATTTCTAAACATACTTGAAAAATTTCTACTGTCCACTTTGATATTATTTGCTAGCTTGCCTTCATATTTCATCCTTTCCCTTCCAATGAGTTTTTTAGTTGCTCTCTGCAGGTGTTTAAAAGCTTCCCAATCCTCTATCTTCCCACTAATTTTTGCTTTGTTGTATGCCCTTTCTTTTGCTTTTACAATTGCTTTGACTTCCCGTGTCAGCCATGGTTGTGCTATTTTACCATGAGTATTTCTTCATTGTTGGAATACATGTCCTGCACCTTCCTCATTTTTCCCAGAAATGTACACCATTGCTGCTCTGCTGACATTCTAGCCAGCAGGTCCTTCCAATTTACTTTGGCCAACTCCTCTCTCATACCACTGTAATTTCCCTTACTCCACTGAAATACTTTACTTTCTCCCTATCAAATTTCAAGTTGAACTCAATCATATTGTGATCACTGGTTCCTAAAGGGTTCTTTTACCTTAAACTCCCTAATCGCATCCGGTTCATTACATAACACCCAATCCAGTATAGCTGATCCCCTGGTAGGCTCAATGAGAAACTGCTCTAAAAAGTTATCTCTTCGGCATTCAACAAACTCACTCTCTTGAGATCAATTACCAAACTGATTTTCCCAATCAACCTGCATGTTAAAATCTCCCATGACCACCATAACATTGTCCTTTTGACACGCCTTTTCTATTTCCTCTTGTAACCCGTGGTCCACCTCCCAGCCATCAACGTCCTTTTACCCTTACAGTTTCTTAACTCTACTCACAAGGATTCAACATCTTCCAATCTTATGTCACATCTTTCTACTTATTAGATGCCATTCTTTACCAGTAGAGCCACACCAACCCCTCTGCATACCTTCCTATCCCTCCAATATAATATGTAACCTTGGATATTCAGCTCCCAACTACAACCATCCTTCAGCCACGATTCACTGATGGCCACATCATACCTGGCAATCTGTAATACTGCAACAGGATTATCCACTTTATTTCTTATACCATGTGCATTTAGATACAACACCTCGAGAACCATATTTGCTATCCTTTCTGATTATGCATCCCTAATGATTTGACACTCAGCCTACTGACTGCAACTATATCCCATCACCTTCCGGCCCTTCCTGACAATCTGACTACATGCTATCTTTACTTTTTTTTAAACCATCCGTCCTATCCCGAGTCCCTTCATTCCAGTTCCCACCCCCTTGCCAAGTTAGTTTAAACCCTCCCCAACAGCTCCAACAAACTTGCCTGCAAGAATATTGGTCCCCCTCGGGTTCAGGTCCAACCAGTCATTTTTGAACAGGTCAAAGCTCCCCCAAAAGAGATCCCAATTATCCAGAACCTGAAGCCCTGCCCCCTGCACCAGCTTCTCAGCCACGCATTTATCTGCCAAATCATCCTGTTTCTAACTTTACTGGCGCATGGCATAGGCAGCAATCTCGAAATTACTACCTGGAAGGTCCCGCTTCTCAGTATTCTTCCTAGCTCTCTAAATTATTTTTTCAGGATCTCATTGCTTTTCCTTCCTATGTCATTGGTATCAATATGTACCAAGATTTCTGGCTGCTCCCCTCCCTCTCCAAAATGTTATGGACGTGATTTGAGACATCCCCGATCCTGGCATCTGGGAGGCAATATACCATCCAGGTGTCCCATTCACATCCACAGAATCTCAAGTCTGTTCCCTTCACTATCGAGTCCCCCATCACTACTGTTCCCTTCTCTCTTTCCCTTCTGGACCACGGACCCATGCTCAGTGCCTGTAACCCAGTCCCCGTGGCATCTTCCCGGGAGATCAACCTCCACAGAAGCATCCAAAGCAGTATACTTGTTTTTGAGGGGAATGGCCACAGGAGTGCTCTGCTCTAACTGCCTATTTCCATTTCTCCTGACAGTTACCCAGCTACTTGCCTCCCGCAACTTCGGGTGACTACTTCCTTATAACTTTCATCAATAATAAGCTCGCTGTCCTGTACAAGCCAAAGGTCATCCAGTTGCTTCTCCAGGTCCCTAACACTGTCTTCAAGGAGACACATTAGACATTGTGATTACATGTTACATATAATCACAAAACAGCAGAAATCAGAGTATAAATTACTGCTTAAATACCACCAGTCACAGACCTCCAAGTCCCACTGGCTACCACCCCATCTTCTACAAGCAAGCCAATTTAGAATCCGAACAGCTGAGCAATCATGTATCCTGTGCATCTTAACCTTCTGAATGAGCCTACCATGTGAGAGCTAGTCAAAAGCCTTACTAAAATCCATGTGGGCAAAATCCATTGATCTAACTTCATCACCATAGTCACCTCCAAATAAAATCAAGTTATGAAGTCATGAAATCAAGTCATGACTTGCCCCACTGAAAGCTAGTCTCTAATTAAACAACACATTTTTCCAAATGCTCAGATATCCTATCCCTAAGCATCCTCTCCAATCACCGGCCCACCACTAACCCAAGACTCACTGGTCTACAGTTTACAGGATTATTCTCAATTTCCCTTCTTGATCAAAGGACATTAGCTATACATCAGTCCTCCACAACCTTGTCTAATGCTAGAGAGGCCACAAATATCTTGGTCATGGCTCCAATTAATGAGGCAACACAATAGTGTAAGCAGTTAGTGCATTGTTTTACAGTGGCGGAGATCATCAATCAGGGTTCAATACTCACCGCTGCCTGTAAAGGAGTTTAAACATTCTTCCTGTGACTGCATGATTTCCTCCAAGTGCTCCGGTTTCTTCCTGCGTACCTGTTCTGTACTACGTGCAATTGATCTTGAAACACCATCCACATGTGGACTTGCCCAAAAACAGGTGTTCCCAATTAACTCTCCCTAGCTTGTCATACCCTTGTAATTTGCCAGACTCTAATTTAATACTTTCTTACAAGGTCTCCACTTATTCATAAGTGTCTTAAATCATCTGGATTTGTGATCACTGTTCCCCAAATGTTCTTCCACTGAAAGGCAAGGCTCATTTCCGAACACCAAGTTCAGTATGCCCTCTCTCCTATTCAAACTTTCCACGTTCTGTTTGAAGAAACACTCCTGGATGTACGTAACAAACTCTAGCTAATGTAACACACTTGTACTAAGGAGATTCCAGTCTGTAATAGAGAAATTGATGTCACGCACAATCATCCCGCTGATTTTGCACCTTTCCCTAATCTGCCTGTAAATGTTCCTCAATATCTCAGTGGTTATTGGGGGGGGGGGGGGGAGAGAAGAGAGCTGTATCATCACAGTGACTACACGTTTTATTTTTGAATTCTACCATAGACTCAGTGGATAAGAACCTTCTCGTGCCTTGAATGCAGCTGTAAGATTGTTCCCGATTAGTTGCGCACCTCCTCCCCTTTTTACTTTCCTCCCCTTCTCTTCTAAAATATTGAATCCCTGGAAAATTAGACAGCCAGTTCTACCCCCCCTCCCCATACCACACCTCACTTTTATGCATGCTCACCGTGCATATCTTAGTGAAGTTCATGGTCTGGTACTGGAAAGTTAATGCAAGCTAACAAATCTCTCTTAATCAGAAAACCCTAGGTTTCCAGCCCAGTCAATCAGGAAATGTACAATAGCAGACGAAGAATGATGCCATCATTACAAATCAAACGATTTCATTGTAGCTTATTTTCTGCTCAAAACTTAAAATTCATTAAGTTTAAAATATTTTGAACTTTAGAATGAATGCAGTATTAGCCCACTCACCAGTGGGGGCTACAGATAGTGATATTCTATTATTTCTTTTCTCCCCCCCAATGGAATAAATTCCACATCTAATGTACAATTTGCCTCCCACTCGTTTCAAATGCAGACAATTTCAGCATTCTTTGAAATAAGTACTGAAATCAAAATCAAAACTAGTGTACGAACAGAACAAGACTGATAGGAGGCATTCAAAGTTATCACCCTTAAAAGAACTAGTCTTTCATCTGATATAGAATGATCAGATGCTGGGAGCTGGAACAATGAACAACTTGCAGGAGGACCTCAGTAACTGATGGGACAGTCAACATTTCAGGTCAAGAACCTGTACAAAGAGTGCAGTGGCAAAAAAGCCAGTGTAAGGAATGCGGGCAAATCTACAGATGGTAGAAAGCCAAAGCAACACAAACACAAAATGCTGGAGGAACTCGGCAGGCCAAGCAGCATCTGTGGAAAAGAATAAACAGTTGACATTTTGGGCCAAGATCCTTCATCAGGACAGTACAAAGGAGTTGAGATGGACGGGTGAAAAAAGCTTGTAAGTGATAGGTGGAGCCAGGTGAGATGGAGGATGATAGGTAGATGGAACTAGACTTGGGGGGGGCAGGGGCATGTGATAAATGTGAGATGGATAGATTTTAATTACTGTTTTGAAGATCTACTTTTAAAAGCAGAACATAGCTAAAACTGCACAGATGCATCATTTTGATTAAAAACATTGATTTAATTTTCAGGACATATAAATTTTATACAAAATAAAATAATGTAACACAGATTACAGCACAATACATGCCCATCAGCCCAGTGCTGTGCAGCTTTTTAACCTATGCTAAATAAATAACTGCTTCATAGCCCTCTATTTTTCTATCAGCCATGTGCCAATCTAAGACTTTCTTAAATCTCCCTTGTATATCAAAATTTGAAGTACATACATGCCACCATATACTACCGAGATTCGTTTTCTTGCAGGCATTCACAGTAAATACAAAGAAACACAGTAGAAACAATGAAAAAGTACAGACAAGGACTAACAAACAACTTGAATGCAAATGATAGTAAACTACAAATAGAAGAAAAAAGTAATAACAATAATAAACAATAAATATCAAGAACATGAGTTGCAGAATCCTTAAGAGTGAGCCCATAGGTTGTGGAATCAGTTCACGCTGGGATGTGTGAAGTTTTACCCTCTGGTTCAAGAGCCTGATGGTTGAGGGGTAATAACTGTTCCTGAACTTGGTGATGTGGGTCCTGAGGCTCCTGTACCTCCTTCCTGATGGCAGCAGCAAGAAGAGAGCATGGCCAGATGGAAAAGGTCCTTGATGATGGATGTTGCTTTCCTGCAACAGTGTTCCTTGTAAATGCCCTATAGTGGGGAGGGCTTTAGTGATGATGGACTGGGCTGTATCCACTACTTTTTGTAGGCTTTTCCTTTTAAGGGTATTACTATTCCCACAGCAGGCTATGATGCAACCAGACTGGATACTCTCCACTGCACATCCACTGAAGTTTGCCCAAGTTCTAAATGACATGCTGACTCTGCGCAAACATCTAAGTCAGTAAACACACTGCCGTGCCTTCATTGTACTGGCACTAATGCGACGGATCCAGAACACAGCCTCTGAAATAACAGGAATTTGAAGTTGCTGACTCGCCACCCTTCCCAACCCCGTAATTAATAATCAGCTCATTGGTTTTGCTGACATTGAGGAAGATGTTGTGGCACCATTCAGAGAGATTTTCAATCACCCTCCTATATACTGATTTGACCAACAGTGGTGTCATCAGCAGACTGAAATTCAGTATGTATAAAGAGAGTAGGCTAAGCACACAGCCTAGCGGTGCACCAGTGCTGATAGCGTTTATGGAGAAATGCTGTTGCCAATCAAAACTGATTAGTTTCTGAGAATGAGAACATCGAGAATCCAGTTTCACAAGCTGGTATTGAGGCTTAGGTCTTAGAGCTTATTGATTCATTTTGAAGAGATGATAGTGTTGAATGCAGAGCTGTAGTCATTGAAGAGCATCCTGATATATGCACCTTCACTGTCCAGATGTTCCAGGGTTGAGAGAGGAGCCAAAGAAATGGCATGTTGTTGCTGACCTGTTGTGACATTAGGGAAACTGGAGTAGATCCAAGAGATACCTCAGGCAGTTGATAAGCTTCATCACCAAGCTCTCAAAGCACTTCGTCATAGTGGATGCAACTGCTACTGAACGATAGTCACTGAGCCATGTTCTTCTTGGACACTGGTATAATTGAAGCTTGCTTCAAACAGGTGGATATCTCAGACTGGCAAAGTGAAAGGTTGAAGACCTTAGGCTACGTCCACACTACACCAAATAATTTTGAAAACGCCAGTTTCGAGTAAAAACGACAGGCGTACACACTAAGCGTTTTTCAAAATATTTCTGTCCACACTAACATGGATATTTGGGCGAATCTCCTCTACCAGGCATGCGCAGGACACACAGAGAACAAGTGAAGAGGAAACGATGTACTTGGTGCGCGTTTGTCCAGTTACAGAGTAGAAAAACTTAAAAGGAATTGCTCTTGGATCTCGTGCAGGAGGACTTAAAACTAAAAAAAACAAATACTGGAGCGTATGGAGGCAACCGAAAGGGAGTTCATGGACAGTATGACCCAGCTGACGACGAACATTGAAAGACTGACTAACTCTGTTGCATTAACAAAGCACCTTGTTAAATGTATAAAACATGTATGCATCAGTGTTATCTTATATTTCCATACAATGTTACACATCTATTGTCTGAGAAGTACTTGCAGAAATAGGTAAACCACCTTCATACAAGCAAGGACAGAAAACAGGGCAAAGTGAGTATACTTATTTATTCAGTAAGCTAAGGGTCAAAGTATTTGGTGAGTACAATTCTAACTCTTCTGGCTTCAGTCTCGTTGCCGTGTTCTGAATTTGTTAGGTTTTGCCAAGCGCAGAATCAAATATCGCTGAGATGATTATACGCTCTAGTATCAATTGTTTGGCGACAATAAAGGAAGACGAAGACGAAGAAGACGAAATGCCGCGCTGCCGCCATCTGTTTCGGAACGTCGTGACAGCAGTTTTAAAAAGCTCCTGTTACCCCGTACACACTGCAACAGATATTAGGCATTTTCAGATTTATTCACTCTGGAGACCGTTTCTGAAAATCTCCGTTTTCGGGGGATGAAAATGCCACTTTAGTGTGGACAGAGGGTCAAAACGAAAAGAAAAAGTTTCGTTTTCAAAATCATCCAGCGTAGTGTGGACATAGCCTTAGTGAACGGTTGATCAGCACAGGCTTTCAATACTCAGCCAGGTACTTTGTCTGGGCCAGATGCTTTCCGTGGGTTCACCATCCTGAAAGATGCTCTCACGTCAGTCTCAGAGACTGAAGTCACGAGGTAATTGGGAGCTGTGGGAATTCGTGAATGTGCCTCCATATTTCATTGGTAAAAGTGAGCATAAATGGCATTGAGTTCATTTGGGAGCAAAACCTTGTTGTCACATATGTTGCTTGGTTTTACGTTGTTGGAGGTTTCCCCCGCCATCTGAAGGTAGAGCATTCCTATGAAACGGTTCGTAAGCCAAAATGTCATAAAGTGAAGAAGCAATTACCATATTTATATGGGAAAATTTTGTGAGCGTTCGCAGACCCAAAAATAACCTACCAAATCATGCCAAATAACACATAAAACCTAAAATAACAGTAACATATAGTAAAAGCAGGAATGATATGATAAATATACAGCCTATATAAAGTAGAAATACTTTTCCACAATCATTACTACACTGTTCTCCATAGCGAAAATCTCACGCAAGTGCCGTCGGCAGAAAATCTCACGCAAGCGCTGTTGGCAAAAACATGGCACAAGCGCTCTCCATTAACCTTTCAGCTATGAAGCTGCCAAATCATAACAAATAACATGTAAAAATACACAGCCGATATAAAGTAGAAATAATGCACAGTGTAGTATCACTTACCGGAATTGGTTCAGTGCTGAGCACACTGATGATGGTGCATTAGACTGAGTTGTCGCAGGTTGAGTGGTGCAGTGGCCCCCACCCTCCAAGCCACCGAGCGACACATGGCCGCGAAGCATGCAGGGGTGCAGCGGTAGCCGGGAGGCACACAGCACATCTTTAAGAAAAAAGCCGAAATAAAGATGCTAATTAATTAGGTGCCACTCGGCACATAATTGTTGGCCCAGATCAGTGCCCATTGCGTCGTCTCTGATCTGGGCCGACAATTACGTGTCGGGCAGCACCTAATTAATTAGCTTGTTCATTTCGGCTTTTTTCTTAAAGATGTGCTGTGTGCCTCCAGGCTACCGCTGCATTCTCCGCGAATCGGTATCTGTCCGCGGCCTGGGGGTTGGGGTGGTGGGACACTGGGGTGTCATCTCATCGTCTGTTTCCATTAGAGCAGGCAGCTCATCTTCTCCAATGAATGCCCACCTCGATGTCGAAGGTCGAGGTTCATCGTCTGCTGTGGAAGGCTTGCTTGACTGCTGAGCCTCGCGCATTTTTCTATCATACAGTTCTTTGTAAGCAGTCAGACCATCCTGCAAATATCCCCTGAACCAACGTACCCTTTCAAAATTAAAGTCGTACTTTATCATTGCAGCGAAAATCTCACGCAGTTGCTTCACATTCAGTTTGCTACTGCATTCGGTTTCGATTGTTATCCTTTCCTCTTCCAATTGTATCAGCTCTTCATCTATCAGTTCTTGGTCATGGGATGCCAAAACCCCTTCAACATCATCTTCGTCAGCTTCCACAAGCTAAACTCACTTTGTCCTTACTTCGTTCACCATGCTCGAAACGCTTAATTATGTCTAGTTTTATGCTAAGCGTAACACCCTTACGAGCTCTTTCAAGCTTTTCCGACACCTTAGAACTCATCTTGCAAACGGCTGCTCACAGACACGTGATTAAGCAATGCCGGTGAGAATGCCGTTCTGAATCCGGGGTCAAGCGGCTGCTCGGGGCGCGCGCTGCCTTTTATCGCGCGCTGATTTTTTTTTCCCCACGCACTGCCTTTCTTCGTAACAGTGAAAACACCTTCTGCAAGCGAAAACAGGGAACTAATGTAGGTCTTTCGTAACAGTGAGGTTTCGTAAAGTGAACGTTCGAAAAGCGGGGGATACCTGTATTTCAAGCCCTGCCACAGCTGTCACACATCCTTCAATAATTCTAGTTTGGTCTAGAACTGCCCCTTCTCATGTGGGAAAGAAGGCTTTCAAGAGGCCATATCTGGATCTCTTTACTTTACATGTACAAGAGCTTGACCTGGATGCCATTGTATCTTCCAGATCCTTTGATGTAATCTTGAACATAGCCATATCCACTAAGAAGCAGTCCTGTTGCTGCACCTCTGCCTCCCACAACCATCTCATTGTTGTCCTAATCTCTGGAGATTTGTTCTTTAGCTTCTGCCTCAGGAGAACAGTCGATAGTCATATTTCTTGACAGTCTCGGGATCAAATGGTAGGCACTCCTTACGTTAGTAAAGTTGTGGTCAAGTGTGTTGGGACTCCTGGTGCTGCAGGTGATATGTTGATGATAACTGGGCAGAGATTTCTTCAAGCAAGCCTGATTTAACCCCCCCCAGCAATGATCTGAAAGATGTCAGGGTAGGCAATTTCTGGTCTGCGAATCATGGCACTCAATACATCGAGTGTTTGTTCAACAACACACATAAAAGTTGCTGGTGAATGCAGCAGGCCAGGCAGCATCTATAGGAAGAGGTACAGTCGATGTCTCGGCCCAAAACGTCCACTGTACCTCTTCCTATAGATGCTGCCTGGCCTGCTGCATTCACCAGCAACTTTTATGTGTGTTGCTTGAAATTCCAGCATCTGCAGATTTCCTCGTGTTTGCTTGTTCAACATCTGCCTTTGGACAGTATGCAAACTGCAGACAGGGTTTCAAAAGAGAACTATCAGTAAGGGGACTTAAATCATTATACAGTATGTTCCAGATTTGGAAAACAAAAGTGTAACAGACCACTGCACCCAAGTACCAGAAAGAACTTATCATGAAACACAGACCCTCATCTCTTGCCCTCTTTGATCCAGCATTTTGGTCCTTTTGGTGTGATAGTCGTATCGAGTGTGTCTGAGCTATGTCTCCATGAAACAGAATACACCAATCCCTCATTTCCCTCCAATTCAGTAATATTGCCCTTAGTTCCTCTATCTTGTTTTCTGGTGACGGTACACATGCCCTTTTCTCATTGTTACCATCAGACAGGAGGTACAGAAGTCTGAAGGCATACACAGCAATTCAGGAACAGCTTCTTCCCCTCTGCCATCCGATTCCTAAACCCTTGCACACTACCTCACTTTTTCAATATATACTATTTCTATTTTTGCACAATTTTTAATCTTTTCAATATACATATACTGTAATTGATTTATTCATTTATTTTTCTACATTATGTTTTGCATTGAACTATTGCTGCTAAGTTAACACATTTCACAACACATGCCGGTGATAATAAACCTGATTCTGATATGCTGACAAGATACTGGATCAAACAAGTTTTACACACAATCATTTTAGTCTGGCTTGGAGTCATCTCATTCAGCCAGAGTCCCAGCACATCCTTTCTGAATGTCAAGATGTTCTAACATAGCAGCCTGTTTCACAAACATTAACAAGTCTTTTTAACTGCAGAATACTGACAAAAAGTATTCATTAATTGTCAGAGAATATATAACAGCGGTGCTCTGGCAGGATAGATTAGTGGACTCGTCTAGGGAGGCTACTTGGGTGGAATTGAGGAATAGGAAAGGTGTTGTGATGCTTATAGGGGTGCATTATAGACCACCTAATGGGAACCAAGAACTGGAGAAGCAAATTTGTAAGGAGATAACAGATATTTGTAGTAAGCACAAGGTTGTGATTGTGGGAGATTTTAATTTTCCACACACAGACTGGGAAGCCCATTCTGTAAAAGGGCTGGATGGTTTGGAGTTTGTCAAATGTGTGCAAGATAGTTTTTTGGAGCAATACATAGAGGCACCAACTAGAGAAGGGGCAGTGTTGGATCTCCTGTTAGGGAATGAGATAGGGCAGCTGACGGAGGTATGTGTTGGGGAGCACTTCGGGTCCAGTGATCACAATACCATTAGTTTCAGTGTAATTATGGAGAAGGATAGGACTAGACCTAGGATTGAGATTTTTGATTGGAGAAAGGCTAACTTTGAGGAGATGCAAAAGGATTTAGAAGGAGTGGATTGGGACAATTTGTTTTATGGGAAGGATGTAATACAGAAATGGAGGTCATTTAAAGGTGAAATTTTGAGGGTACAGCATCTTAATGTTCCTGTTAGTTTGAAAGGAAAGGTTACAAGTTTGAGACAACCATGGTTTTCAAGGGATATTGGAAACTTGGTTCGGAAAAAGAGAGGGATCTTCAATAAACTCTCAGTAATTTCTTCTTTAGCTCCTCCCACTTCCTTCAAACAAAAGGTGTAGCCACAGGCACTTGCATGGGTCCCAGCTATGCCTGCCTTTTTGTCAGCTACGTGGAACAGTCTATGTTCCAAGCCTATGCTACTGTCCATCCCCCACTTTTCCTAAGCTACATCAACCACTGCATTGGTGCTTCTTCTTGCACCCACGTGGCGCTCGATTTCATCAACTTTGCCTTCAACTTCCATGCTGCCCTCAAATTTACCTGATCCAACCTTTCTCCCTTTTCTCAATCTTAGCGTCTCTATCTCTGGAGACAGCTTATCTACTGTGTCTATTATAAACCCACATACTCTCACAGTTACCTGGACTATACCTCTTCCTACCCTGTTAACTGTAAAAACGCCATCGCCTTCTCTCAATTCAAGCTTCTCTGCCACAACTGCTCTCAAGATGAGGCTTTTCATTCCAGAACGAAGATGTCCTCCTGGTTCAAAGAAAGGAAATTCCCTTCCTCCACCATCAACACTGCCCTCACACCATCCTCCCACCACCCCAGGAAACTCCACATCCAACACATAATTCTCCAGAACTTCTGACATCTCCAACCGAATCCCAGCACCAAGCACTTTCTGCTTTCCGCAGGGATCCCTCCCCAAGTGACTCCCTTGCCTATTCGTCCCTCCCCACTGATCACCCTCCTGGCACTTATACTTGCAAGCAGAACAAATGCTACACCTGTTCCTACACCTCCTCCCTCGCAACCATTCAGGGCCCCAAACAGTCCTTCCAAGTGAGGCAACACTTCACCTGTGAGTCTGTTGGGGTCATATACTGTGCTCTTGGTGTGGCCTGCTGCAGATTCACTGAGCATCTATGCTCCGTCCGTCAGAAGAAGCAGGTTCTCCCAGAGGTTTCCCATTTCTCAAACTTCCACAATGCCCCTGACTTCACCATTCCCCATCTCCTTTCCCCCTCCCCACCTTATCTTTTTTCCTGCTTCCCTCTGGTGCTCCTCCCCCTTTTTCTTTCTTCCATGGCCTTCTGTCCTCTCCCATTAGATTTCCCCTTCTCCAGCCCTGTATCTCTTTCACTAATCAATGTCCCAGCTCTTTATTTCACCCCTTCCAGTTTCACCTATTACTTTGTGTTTCTCCCTCCCCTCCTTCCACCTTTTAAATCTACTCATCCTTATTTCTCTGGTCCTGCTGAAGGGTTTCGGTCTAAAATGTCGACTGTACTCGTTTCCATAAATGCTGCCTGGCCTGCTGAGTTCCTGCAGCATTTTACATGTTCCACATCTCGTTAACCTTGATTCCTTCACCCTACTGTCCTTCACTGCCTCAACGGGACAAACCTATCTAAAAACCCATGCAAGTGCTCACTGAACTTTCCTTACAGCATCATTGCATCATGACACAAGAGTTCAGAGTTCAATCCCAGCATCCTCTGTCACAAGTCTCTGAATGGCCTCCCCATGGAATGCTTGGGTTTTCTCTGGGTTCCCCAGTGCAAAGGCATACCGTGCAGGTTAATGGTCATTGTAAATGGTCCCATGATTAGATTTGGGTTAAATTAGGGCTGTCAGGGGTTGCTGGTGGTATGGCTCAAAGGGCCACACTGCATCTAGAAACGAAAATAGAAAATAACCTCTACATTTCCAGTGTGTCCAAATGTTAACTGAAGTGTTATGATTGAAGCCAGTTATATCCTATTATATTACCTGTTGTTACTGAAATTTACAGAAAATTCTCAAGCACTTACTTTATAGCAACCATTTCATGTAAAATCAAAATTGAAAATGCACAATTGTACTGGAAGATATTTTGCACAGAAGACATTGGCAGATGAACGGACAAAAACAAAAGAAGAACAATGGGGGAAGATAAGCCTCTTCATTTCATGAAATCTGCTATGTTAATTAATGGCCATACTGTTCAAGAAAGGCACACTTGTGCCACAGTGAACTTATTGTAGGACTAGTGAGGAAAGCTAGGGCGAATCAGAAATTGCAGCCAGTGAGTGCAATGACGAACCAAGTACCATCATGAAACAACAATGTGTTTATTTTCGCGTTCATGCAAGATGAAACAAAAGCAGGAAGAAACACTGCAATCAAAAAGTGAGGGCAAAACAGTGGTAAACTTTACTTAACTTAAATAAATAATGCAGGGTCTTGACCCAAAATTTCAACTAAGCTCCCCTTGCCTCCGCAGATGCTGCCTGACCAGTTGAGCTCCTGCAGCAGTTTGTTTGCTGGGGAGGCAAATTACCAAATTTTCAAGCCTCACCAAACAACTTGAATGAATAGTAATATTTAAATAACATGACTGTTAATTGAATTTCAGACTAAAACTGCAAGCAAGCCCAAACTAGTATCATAGATCTGCTGATCAAACATCTTTATTGCTTGCCATTCTTTATTCTTTCGAAATTCTCTGATTGGCTGTTAATCTAACAGCGACTCCTTTACTTGCCTCTTCGGCCAAAAAGTGCTATTTTAACTTCATCAGTCCACAGGACTTGTTTCCAAAATGCATTAGGCTTGTTTAGATGTTCCTTTGAACCTTCTGAATAGAACTTTTTGGCCGCAATGAACAAAGGTGTGTTTGGAGAAAAAGGGGTGCAGAATTTCATGAAAAGAACACCTCTCCAACTGTAAAGCAGAGGTCTGGATCCTTCATGCTTTGGGCTTGTGTTGCAGCCAGTGGCATGGGGAACATTTACTGGGGGGGGGGGGGGAAAGAATGAATTCAATTAAATACAGGTTTCCCCCGCCATCCGAAGGCAGAGCATTCCTGTGAAACGGTTCGTAAGCCGAAATGTCGTAAAGCAAAGAAGCAATTAGCATTTATTTATATGGTTAAATTTTGTGAGCATTCGCAGACCCAAAAATAAGCTACCAAATCATGCCAAATAACACATAAAACCTAAAATAACAGTAACACATAGTAAAAGCAGGAATGATATGATAAATACACAGCCTATACAAAGTAGAAATACTTTTCCAAAATCATTACTAAACTGTTCTCCGTAGCGAAAATCTCACCGCAAGCGCCGTCGGCAGAAAATCTCACGCAAGCGCTGTTGGCAAAAACACTCTCTGCAGTAACCTTTAAGCTATGAAGCTGCCAAATCATACCAAATCTAACACGTAAAAATACACAGCCGACATAAAGTAGAAATAATATGTACAGTGTAGTATCACTTACGAGAATCGGGACAGCGCCGAGCACACTGATGATGGTGTGTTAGACTGAGTCGTCGCAGGTTGGGTAGTGCAGTGGCCCCCACCCTCCAGGCCGCCGACCGATAGATACATTGCCACGAGGCATGCAGGCGTCCAGCGGTAGCTGGAAGGCACACAGCACATCTTTAAGAAAAAAGCCGAAATAAACAAGCTAATTAATTACATGCCGCCCGGCCACGTAATTGTTGGCCCAGATCAGTGCCAACAGCATTGCCTCTGATCTGGGCCGACATTTACATGTGGGGTGGCATCTAATTAATTAGCATGTTTATTTCGGCTTTTTTCTTAAAGATGTGCTGTGTGCCTCCCGGCTACTGCTGCATTCTCCACGAATCGGTACAGTATCTGTCCACAGCCTGGGTGTTGGGGTGGTGGGACACTGGGGTGTCATCTCGTCGTCTGTTTCCATTAGAGCAGGCAGCTCATCTTCTCCTATGACAGCCTGCCTCGATGTCGAAGGTCGAGGTTCGTCGTCTTCTATGGCTGATGTGGAAGGCTTGCTTGACTGCTGAGCCTCGTGCATTTTTCTATCATACAGTTCTTTGTAAGGACTCAAACCATCTTGCAAATATCCCCTAAACCTACATACCCTTTCAAAATTAAAGTTGTACTTTATCATTGCAGCGAAAATCTCACGCAGTTGCTTCACGTTCAGTTCGCTACTGCATTCGGTTTCGATTGTTATCCTTTCCTCTTCCAATTGCATCAGCTCTTAGAAACATAGAAACATAGAAAATAGGTGCAGGAGTAGGCCATTCGGCCCTTCGAGCCTGCACCGCCATTTATTATGATCATGGCTGATCATCCAACTCAGAACACCGCCCCATCCTTCTCTCCATACCCCCTGACCCCCGTAGCCACAAGGGCCATATCTAACTCCCTCTTAAATATAGCCAATGAACTGGCCTCAACTGTTTCCTGTGGCAGAGAATTCCACAGATTCACCACTCTCTGTGTGAAGAAGTTTTTCCTAATCTCGGTCCTAAAAGGCTTCCCCTCTATCCTCAAACTATGACCCCTCGTTCTGGACTTCCCTAACATCGGGAACAATCTTCCTGCATCTAGCCTGTCCAATCCCTTTAGGATCTTATACGTTTCAATCAGATTCCCCCTCAATCTTCTAAATTCCAACGAGTACAAGCCCAGTTCATCCAGTCTTTCTTCATATGAAAGTCCTGCCATCCCAGGAATCAATCTGGTGAACCTTCTCTGTACTCCCTCTATGGCAACGATGTCTTTCCTCAGATTAGGGGACCAAGACTGCACACAATACTCCAGGTGTGGTCTCACCAAGGCCTTGTACAACTGCAGTAGTACCTCCCTGCTCCTGTACTCAAATCCTCTCGCTAAAAATGCCAGCATACCATTCGCCTTTTTCACCGCCTGCTGTACCTGCATGCCCACTTTCAATGACTGGTGTATAATGACACCCAGGTCACGTTGCACCTCCCCTTTTCCTAATCGGCCACCATTCAGATAATAATCTGTTTTCCTATTTTTGCCACCAAAGTGGATAACTTCACATTTATCCACATTAAATTGCATCTGTCATGAATTTGCCCACTCACCCAACCTATCCAAGTCACCCTGCATCCTCTTAGCATCCTCCTCACAGCTAACACTGCCACCCAGCTTCGTGTCATCCGCAAACTTGGAGATGCTGCATTTAATTCCCTCATCCAAGTCATTAATATATATTGTAAACAACTGGGGTCCCAGCACTGAGCCTTGCGGTACCCCACTATTCACCGCCTGCCATTCTGTAAAGGTCCCGTTTATTCCCACTCTTTGCTTCCTGTCTGCCAACCAATTCTCTATCCACATCAATACCATACCCCCAATACCGTGTGCTTTAAGTTTGCACACTAATCTCCTGTGTGGGACCCTGTCACAAGCCGTCTGAAAATCCAAATATACCACATCCACTGGTTCTCCCCTATCCACTCTACTAGTTACATCCT
Organism: Mobula birostris; assembly: GCF_030028105.1. Lineage (NCBI taxonomy): Eukaryota > Metazoa > Chordata > Chondrichthyes > Myliobatiformes > Myliobatidae > Mobula > Mobula birostris. The sequence goes on along the minus strand of NC_092383.1, from coordinate 46,447,931 downwards.
CAAAAAATTCTATGAGATTTGTCAGACATGATTTTCCTTTCACAAATCCATGCTGACTTTGTCCGATCATTTCACCGCTTTCCAAATATGCTGTTATCACATCCTTGATAACTGACTCCAGCAGTTTCCCCACCACCGACGTTAGGCTAACCGGTCTATAATTCCCCGGTTTCTCTCTCCCTCCTTTTTTAAAAAGTGGAGTTACATTAGCCACCCTCCAATCCTCAGGAACTAGTCCAGAATCTAACGAGTTTTGAAAAATTATCACTAATGCATCCACTATTTCTTGGGCTACTTCCTTAAGCACCCTGGGATGCAGACCATCCGGCCCTGGGGATTTATCTGCCTTCAATCCCTTCAATTTACCTAACACCACTTCCCTACTAACGTGTATTTCTTCATCTATCAGTTCTTGGTCATGGGATGCCAAAACCTCTTCAACATCATCTTCGTCAGTTTCCACAAGCCAAACTCACTTAGTCCTTACTTCGTTCACCATGATCGAAACGCTTAATTATGTCTAGTTTTACGCTAAGTGTAACACCCTTACGAGCCCTTTTAGGCTTTTCTGACACCATAGAACTCATCTTGCAAATGGCTGCTCACAGGCACGTGTTAAAGCAATGCCGTTTCGAATCCGGGGGAGAGCGGCTGCTCGGGGAGCGCACTGCCTTTTATCGCACGCTGATTTTTTAACAGTGGAAACACCTTCCGAAAGCGAAAACAGGGAAATAATGTAGGTCTTTCGTAACAGTGAGGTTTCGTAAAGCGAACGTTCGAAAAGCGGGGGACACCTGTACCAGCAAATTCTGGAAGCAAACATCACACCATCTGTAAAAAAAAAGCCGAAGATGAAAAGAGGATGGCTTCTACAAAAGGATAATGAACCTAAACACACCTCAAAACCCACAATGGACTACCTCAAGAGGTGCAAGCTGAAGGTTTTGCCATGGCTCTCACAGTTCCCTGACCTAAACATCATCGAGAATCTGTTGACAGACCTCAAAAGAGCAGTGCATGAAAGACAGCCCAAGAATCTCACAGAACTAGAAGCCTTTTGCAAGGAAGAATGGATGAAAGTCCCCCAAAGAATTGAAAGACTCTTAGCTGGCTACAAAAAGCGTTGACAAGCTGTGATACTTGCCAAAGGGGGTGTTACTAAGTACTGCCATGCAGGGTGCCCAAACTTTTGCTTCAGGCCCTTTTCCTTTTTTGTTATTTTGAAACTGTAAAAGATGGAAATGAAATTTTCCTTGCTTAAAATATTAAGGAAATGTGTCATCCTTAACTTTATGCCTTTTGGAAATCAGTTCATCTTTTACTCGCTTAGATATTCACAGTAACAGAAATTTTGAATGGGGTGCCCAAACTTTTGTGTGCCACTGTATATATTATAGATTAGCTGGAAGGCGATGTTTACCTTAAATTTGAAAGAAAACACAATTTTGAATACTTGCACATTGAAACACGATTCATCTTCAACCTTACTCCTCTACCTGGACACCCCACCCTGGTCTTCTGCCTGCTTTGGACCTTTTCATTACCAACTGCCGACAAGACATTAACTGTCTCGACTTCACCACTCTTCTCTCCAATTCCAACCTCACTCCTTCTGAACCGCTCTCTACTCCTTCCCGACTAACCCGGATCTCACCACTAAACCCAGAGATAAGAGGAGCACTGTAGTACTCGCAATACTGACCTCTACCTTGCTGAGGCCCAGCGACAACTCTTACACACCTTCTATTACTTACCCCTTGAACAGGACCCCACTAAAGAACACCAGGCCGTTGTCTTCCACACCATCATTGACCTTATTAGCTCTGGGGATCTCATTCCACTGCCAAACTCAGTTCTTGGAGCCCCACACCTCCCGTTTCTACTACCCAAGATCCACAAACCTACTTGTCCAGCTAGACCCATTGTTTCAGCTTCTTCCTGTTCCACTGAATTCATATTTGCATACCTCGACTCTGTTTCATCCCCTCCTAGTTCAGTCCCTTCCTACCTACATCACACACTCTGGATCTTTTCAATGATTTCAAGTTTCCTGACCCCCCCCATCAGCTCATTTTCACTATGGATGTCCAGTCCCTAATAGATCTCCATTCCCCACCAGGAAGGCCACAAAGCTCTCCATTTCTTTCTGGACACCAGACCCAACCAGCTCCCCTCCACCACCACTCTCCTCAGTCCAGTGGAACTTGGCCTCACTCTCAAGAATTTCTCCTTTGGCTCCAAAAGGTGCAGCCATGGGCACTCACATGGGTCCCAGCTGTACCTGCTTTATTGTCAGCTACATGGAACAGTCTATGTTCCAAGCCTGCACTGGTGTCTGTCCCCCACTTTTCCTATGCTGCATCGACAACTGCATTAGTGTTGCTTCCTGCACCCATGTGGAGCTTGCTGACTTCATCAACTTTCCCTCCAACTTCCACCCTGCCCTCAAATTTACCTGGTCCATTTCCGACACCTCTCTCCTCTCTCTCACTCACTGTCTCCAACTCTGGAGACAGCTTATCTACCCACAGACTCTCACAGCTACCTAGACTATACCTCTTCCCACCCTGTTACTTGTAAAAACGCCATCCCCTTCTCTCAATTCCTCCATCTCTGCTGCATCTCAGGATGAGGCTTTTCATTCGGGAATGAAGATGATGTCCTCCTTTTTCAAAGGAAGGGTCTTCCCTTCCTCCACCATCAACATTGCCCTCAACGCTTCTCTTCCATTTCACACACATCTACTCCATCCTCCTGCCATCCTATTAGGGACAGGGTTTCCCCTTGTCCTCATCCACCAGCCCACTGGCCTCTGGGGCCAGCATATAATTCTCTGGAGCTTCCGCCATCTCCAACAGGATCCCACCGCCAAGCACATCTTTCTCTCCCCCGCCCCCCAACTTTCTACCGGGACCGCACCCTTGTCCATTCCTCCCTCCCCATTGATCGCTCTCCTGGCATTTATCCTTGCAAGCGGAACAAGTGCTGTACCTCCTCCCTCACTACTGTTCAAGGCTCCAAGCAGTCCTTCCAGGTGAGGCAACACTTCACCTGGGAGTCTGTTGGGGTCATTTACTGTGTCTGTTGATCTCAGTTTGGCATCCTATACATCGGTGAAACCCAACGTAGATTATGAGACCTCTTCACCGAGCATCTACGCTCCGTCCACTAGAACCATATAACCATATAACAATTACAGCACGGAAACAAGCCATCTCGGCCCTTCTAGTCCATGCCGAACTCTTACTCTCACCTAGTCCCACCGATCTGCACACAGCCCATAACCCTCCATTCCCTTCCTGTCCATATAGCTGCCCAGTTTAACTTTAAATGACAATATCGAACGTGCCTCAACCACTTCTGCTGGAAGCTTGTTCCGCACAGCCACCACTCTCTGAGTAAAGTTCCCCCTCATGTTACCCCTAAACTTTTGCCCTTTAACTCTCAACTCGTGTCCTCTTGTCTGAATCTCCCCAACTCTCAATGAAAAAAGCCTATCCACGTCAACTCTATCTATCCCTCTCATAATTTTAAATACCTCTATCAAGTCCCTCCTCAACATTCTACGTTCCAAAGAGTAAAAAATGAGCTGGATCTCCCAGTGGCTATCCATTTTACTTCCACTTCCCATTCTGATATGTCAATCCATGACCTCCATTACTGACCCAATGCAGCCACACTCAGGTTGGAGGAACAACACCTTATATTCTGTCTGGGTAGCCTCCACCCTGATGACATGAACATTGATTTCTCGAACTTCCGGTAATGCCCCTGATCCCCCTTTTCCCTCTTTCATCTTATCCCCTTGCCTGACCATTACCCATTTTTGGTGCTCCTTCCTCCTTTTCTTTCTGCCATGGCCTTCTGACCTCTCCCATCAGACTCTCCTTGTTTCTCTTTCATCAACCGACTTCCCAACTCTTTACTTCACCCCTCCCCCTCCCGGTTTCACCTATCACCTTGTGTTTCTCTCGCCTTCCCCTACATTTTAAATTTACCAATTTTTTTCTCCAGTCCTGCTGAAGGGTCTCGGCCTAAAATGTCAACTGTACTTTTCTCCATAGCTGCTGTCTGGCCTGCTGAGTTCCTCCAGCATTTTGTGTGTGTTGCTTGAAACACTATTACTGTCATTACTACACACAAGTGAAATAGAAGATTAGTTGTTCATTCAGCTCACATTTGGGCTGCTTTGTATAAGATGCAAAAGATAGAGTAGGAGAGTAAAGGAAAATTAAAGAGGTAGGGAGCTAGGTTCACTCTTGTGGATTGTAGAGAAGTGTTCTATAAAGCAGTCACCCAATTTGTGTTTTGTTACTCCATAACAAAAGCTGACGAAGATGATGTTGAAGAGGTTTTGGCATCTCATGACCAAGAACTGATAGATGAAGAGCTGATGCAATTGGAAGAGGAAGGGATAACAATCAAAACCGAATGCAGTAGCGAAAGTGAAGCAATGGATGAGATGACACCCCCGTGTCCCACCACCCCAACCCCTGGGCCCCAGACAGATACTGTACCGATTCGCAGAGAATGCAGCGGTAGCCGGGAGGCACACAGCACATCTTTAAGAAAAAAGACGAAATAAACATGCTAATTAATTAGGGGCCACCGACACGTAATTGTCGGCCCAGATCAGAGGCGATGCAATCGGCACTGATCTGCACCAACATTTACGTGCCGGGCAGCACCTAATTAAATAGCATGTTTATTTCAGATTTTTACGTGTTATTTGGTAGATTTGGTAGCTTCATAGTTACTGGAGAGCGTGTTTATGCCAACAGCGCTTGCATGAGATTTTCTGCCGAGAGTGCTTGCATGAGACTTTCGCTACGGAGATCTGTGCAGGCATTGTAGAAAAGTATTTCTACTTTATATAGGCTGTGTATTTATCATATCATTCCTGCTTTTACTATATGTTACTGCTATTTTAGGTTTTGTGTTATTTGGCATGATTTGGTAGGTTACTTTTGGGTCTGCAAACGCTCACAACATTTTCCCATATAAATAAATGATAATTGCTTCTTCGCTTTATGATATTTCGGCTTACGAACCGTTTCATAGGAACGCTCTACCTTCGGATGGCGGGGGAAACCTGTACTATGTATTGCATTGAATGTTGCTGCTAAGTTAACAAATTTCACGTCACATGTCAGTGTAAATAAACCTGATTCTGATCAATAGATTCTGGTATGGTTCCAGCGGACTGGAAAGTTGCAACATCATTCCATTCTTTAAGGAAGGCAGGCAAAAGAAAGGAAATTATAGGCCAGTTAGTGTGGCCTCAGTAGTTGGGAAAATGCTGGAATCAATTGTTAAAGATGTGGTTTCAGAGCCCATGATACAACGGGCCAAAGTCAGCATGACTTCCTTAAGGCTAATCTTGCCTGAAATCTGTTGGAACTCTGAGGAAATAACAAGCACGATAGACAAAGGAGAATCAGTGGATGTTGTGTACTTGGATTTTCAAAAGACATTTGACAAGGTGCTGCACATGAGGGTACTTAACAAGAGCCCATGGTATGACAGGAAACATACTGGCATGGATCAAAACATCGGCTGATAAACAGGAGACAAAGACTGAGAATAAAGGGAGCCTTTTCTGATTGGCTCTTGCTAAGTAGTGGTCAACCACAGGGGTTGGCACTGGGACCACTTCTTTTTACATTGTACGTCAATGATTTTGATGACTGGATTGATGGCTTTGTGGACTCTACGAAGATACAGCAGGTAGTGTTGAAGAAGCAAGAGGCTTCAGGAGGATTTGAATTTCAGGAATGGGCAATGTGGCAGATGGAATACAGTCAGGAAGTGCATGGTCATGCACTTTGATGAAAAGAAATAAAAGTCCAGACTATGAAATGAATGCAATGTTGGCATTCATTTTCAGAGGAATATAATATAAAAGCAAGGATGTAATGCTGAGGTGTTACTAGACTGTACCTTGACACTTTTCCTGTCCACGTAGTTATCCAAGCACCTTTTAAATGTGGATAATGTCAATGCCTTGGCACTTCCACTGCTCGCCTAAATGCTTCTTAAAATGTTGAGAATACCAGCTTCCATCAGGCAGTGCAATTTAGACTGCAATCACCCTCTGGATGAAACAATCTGCCCTCAGATTAACCCCGAATGCTGAACCTCAGACTGATTGTCTATCCATTAACCTATGCTCACTGGTCTTAAGACACAACTTACCACCAGCTCAAAGGTTCATTTATTATCAGAGCATGTATCCATATACAAATCTTTAGTTTGTATACTTTAAGAGAGCCACAAAACAAAGAATACAAAAGTCGTTCAAAGAGAAACAGCAAACCCACTCCCCCCATACCAAAAAGAACAGCATCCAATCAGCAATCCTCCAAAACTTCCCTCCGCCCCCCCCGGCACAAAACGGAACAGGAACATAGACCCCCAAAAAACCCCTTCCCCCACAAAAAACTAACAGAACATAATAGAACATCAGCCCCCACCCTCAAACACCCTCCCGCCACACAAACCTACTCTCTCTGGTCTTAGATACAACTTTCCATCTAACCTCTCAATCCTTTCCACACCAAGGAAAACAAACTAGCCATCCAACCTCTCTTCATAAATGAAGCACTTCATCCCAATGCCCTCCACACCTCCTCCAGTGCAATCCTGTCCCATAGTGCGACAACCAGAACTCTACACCATGTTCCTGCTACAACCTAACAACTGTTTATCTCCGATTCAACCATCCTTCACTTCTATTAACCTAACCAAATCCACTGACAATCTATTAAACTGGAAGGCTGGCTCATCCTCTAGTGCTTTGGCTACCCACCATTCTAATTCTTATGCACAAGTACTGTTGTTTAGTAGAAGATATGATCACCACTATCCTTAGTGGAAGATATGATTTGAACACACTACTTCTAGAAGAATGTCAAAAGTTCCAAGGTGTCAGTGTGAGCTACAAGAAGGATGCAGAGGAGATGATCAGCAAAATGAATGGGTAAAGGTATTGCAGATGGAATGCAGGCAATACTTTGGTAGAAAAAAGGTAGATGTTTTCTTAAAATGATTTTTGCATCATCAGCAGGGATGGGAGAAGTACCAGATGATTGGAAGGTTACAAACATTGTTCCCTTGTTCAAGAAAGGGAGCAATGATAACCCAGGAAATGATAGACCAGCGAGTCTTACTTCAGTGGCAGGAAAGTTGTTGGAAAAGATCCGGAGAGGCAGGATTTATGAGCATTTGGAGAGGCGTAACTGGATTAGGGATCGTCAGCATAGCTTTGTACAGGGCAGGTTGTGCCTGATTGGAATTCTTTAAGGATACAACGAAACACATTGAAGGTAGAGCAGTGGATGTAGTGTATATGGATTTCAGTAAGGCATTTGATAAGGTTTCCAATGCGAGGTTCATTCAGAAAGTAATGAGGCAAGGCATCCAAGGAGACCTTGCTTTATGGATCCAGAATTGGGTTGCCCACAGGAGGCAAAGAGTGGTTGGAGATGGTTCGTATTCTGCATGGAGGTCGGTGATCAGTGATGTTCCACAGGGATCTTTGAGAGCTTTTATAAATAACCTGGATGAGGAATAGAAGGGTGGGCTAGTAAGTTTGCTGATGATACAAACGTTGGTCATGTTGTGGATAGTCTGGAGGTTTGTCAGAGGTTACAGGGGGACATCGATAGGATGCAGAACTGGGCTGAGAAGTGGTAGGTGCAGTTCAACCCAGATAAGTGTGAGATGGTTCACTTTGGTAGGTCAAATAGGATGGCAGAATACATTATTAATGGTAAGACTCTTGGCAGTGTGGAGGATCAGCGAGATCTCGGGGTCCGTGTCCATAGGACACTCAAAGCTGCTGCACAGGTTGACGGTGTTATTGAGGTGGCATGTGATGAGTTGGCCCTCATCAACCATGGGATTGAGTTCAACAGTTGAGGTAGTGTTACAGCTACACAAGACCTTGGGTGCAGTTTTGGTCTCCAAGTTTGAGGAAGGACATTCTTGCTACTGAGGGAGTGCAGCGTAGGTTCACAAGGTTAATTCCCGGGATGGCGGGACTGTCATATGTTGAAAGATTGGAGTGACTGGGCTTGTATACACTGGAATTTAGAAGGATGAGAGGGGATCTGATTGAAATATATCAGATTATTAAGGGATTGGACATGCTGGAGGCAGGAAACATGTTCCTGATGTTGGGGGGAGTCCAGAACCAGAGGCCACAGTTTAAGAATAAGGGGTAGGCCATTTAGAACGGAGTTGAAGAAAAACTTTTTCACCCAGAGAGTTGTGGATCTGTGGAATACTCTGCCTCAGAAGGCAGTGGAGACCAATTCTCTGAATGCTTTCAAGAAAGAGTTAGATAGAGCTCTTAAAGATAGTGGAGTCAAGGGATATGGGGAGAAGGCAGGAACAGGGTACTGATTGTGGATGATCAGCCATGATCACAGTGAATGGCGGTGCTGGCTCAAAGGGCCGAATGGCCTACTCCTGCACCTATTGTCTATTGTTAGACCCCACTTGGGAGTATTGTGTTCAGTTCTGGTCACCTCACCACTGGAAGGATGTGGATACTATCGAGAGAGTGCAGAGGATATTTACAAGGATGTTGCCTGGATTGGGACAGCATGCCTTAGGAGAATAGGTTGAGTGAACTTGGCCTTTTCTCCTTGGAGCGATAGAGAAGAGGTGACCTGATAGAGGTGTATAAAATGATGAGAAGTATTGATCGTGTCGATAGCCACAGGCTTTATCCCAGGGCTGAAATAGCTACACGAGGGAGCATAGCTTTAAGGTGCTTGGAAGTAGGTACAAGGGGTATATCATAGGCAAGTTTTTCCACAGAGTAATGGGTGCGTGGAATGCACTGCCAGCAAAGGCAGCACAGGTGGATACAAATGGAGGCGGAGACTCTTAGGTAAGTACGTGGAGCTTAGAAAAATAGAGGGCTATGTGCTAGGGAAATTCTAGGCAACTTCTAGAGTACGTTAACAGCCGGCACAACATTGAGTGCCAAAGGGCTTGTAACGTGCTGTAGATTTTACATTCTAAATGTGAGAAAAGGCAGGAGGAGAAGATGGCAGCGCACCTGCGCGCGCACAGCTCTCCAGTGAAAAATAATGTTGTATCTGTTAAATAGAGGCCGTGGACAATTCTGATTTGATGGAGAATGGACGTGAAATCACAGAGGAACATCTGGAGAAATTTCTGAAACGCCCGTTCACTGCTGTCGTTACTGTGTGGTCGGGAATCTTTCAGAGGGTAGGCCTCAAAATCCCCGGCTTTGCCTGCTTTTGGCGACCGAGAAAGAGGTCCAATCGCTCGGACAGAGATGGCACTCAGTACTCGGTGTCAGAGAGCTGATCAGAGCTCGAAATTTTCGGATGACACACAGTCGGATTGTGGCCGGCATGGCAGGGAGAGTTTTTCTTCCCTCTACCGACTGCCTGAGATGTGGGACATTTGAGAAACTTCGAACTTTACTGTGCTCACGGACTTTCTTTATCAAGTTATGATATTGTGCACTGTAGTAACTATATGTATAATTATGTGGATTTGTCAGTTTTTTTTCAGTCTTGGTTTGTCCTGTGTTTTGTGATATCACACCGGAGGAAATAATGTATCATTTCTTAATGCATGCATTACTAAATGACAATAAAAGGGGACTACGTGTCTTCATAATCTAAAAAACTCACATTTGATCTGAGTGTTCACAAAAGACAAAGTATTCAAAGAGCTGTGCAGCACAGAAACAGGCCCTTTGGCCCATCTAGTCCATGCCAAACCAAACAAAAATGAAACCTGAATTTGCAAAGACATACTCTAAAATTTGGATATTAAAACCTACTTTAACATTTCAGTAACAACTGCAAAGACTTTTAAACAAGTAATCTTTGGGACATGGTAGTTTAGTAGTCACACAAAAAGTTTAAATTGAGGAATATAGATCTGCATAAAAATGAACAACGGACAAGCACACATTTCATTCCTTGGAGAGTTTGTGCAGCATGGCCACAATCTGAAAGAGGGTTCTTTGTCATATTGTTCAAGGGTATTCTGTGGATCAATTAAGAAACAGCAAGAAAAGCTGTTTATTACTACTCCCCAAGATTAAGATACTTAAATTGAAATGAATTAAGGCTTAATATATCAAACTTTTTAAATTGTCTTCAAATGCTTCGAAAAGGATGGATTTATTTAAGTTCACTGTCAATCCTCTGATAAAGTTTAAGGGAATAGGGGAATTCTCAAGATTCCTATAAACAATGGATTCAGTACTGACTATGTCTGTGACTGCATTGTGCTTGAATAATGTCTCACAGCTGCCTTCTTTGCAGCAAGATAATTAAAGTTTGCCCAGATCCACATCAGATGTCCCTGGGCTTTTCACATCTTTTGATTTTGACAAAAAGCAGTACCTGATGGAAATCAGACAGAACATTCCTTTCTTAATTAAAGCACAAATTTCACAAATGTTCTTACTTTTGTAATTAAGTTGTGGCTCCAGTAAACCAGGTATGACACTCTTTTCTTTAATAAAGGTGGCCGGAGTATCTAACAAATTGATTGTACTTTTGTATCAATAATCCATTGACTTGGCCGGAATAGTTATCAAACTGATTGTTCTCTGTATCAATAGTCCATTGACTTGACCGGAATAGTTATCAAACTGATTGTTCTTTTGTATCGGTGGCCTTATAACTTCTGACAATTCTGACATCGGGCAGTGAACTTATAGAACCGTCGGGGAGATGAGAAAGAGTCTCTACCTGATGTCGGGTCCAAGAGCTCAAAGAAATAAACGGGTGAAAAGATGAGTAACGATCTTTTTGTGCTGTCATTATTTGATCCAGCAAAGTTACGTTTACACCTCAATCTGAGATTATGACCCCCTATTTTAAACTGCTGCTTCACACCTACTGATACAATTTATTTTTTATAAATGATAGTAATTTTTGTTTTGCACTGTACTGTCTTTAGAAAACAACAAATTTCAGGACACACATTAGTAATAAGAAACCTACTTCTGATTATATTCTATATTCTAGACAGTAGCTTGGTGTGGTGGAAGATGAGGGACAACAACTCCAGATTTTGTGGGGGGGGGGGCGCGCTGAGCCAACAGGATTGAACTGCACTATTTTTTAAAAAATGTAAACAAAATGTTCAATTGATATTTTGACACCTGAAGAAATTCTAAGACGAGCAGTAACTTCTCTGGTAGTTTTGGAAGCACAACTTTTGAATATCATCGGGTCACTTTCACGTACAGTGGACAGAGAAAGGAGTCTGTTTCTCATGACCACAACTGTGTTGTAGAACGGAGATGCTCATAAAAGCCCACTAAACTCATAAAAGTACCAGAGACTTGGGTACAATCCCAGTTTTGGGTGCTGTCTGTGTGCATTCTCCCTGTGAATTGGGTGCTCCAATTTCCTTATATGTCACAAAGAAGTCCGGGTTCAATTCCCCACTGTAAATTACCCCATGTGTGAGTGAGTGGCAGAATCTGATGGTGAATAATGGTGGAGGAAGGGAAGAGGATTAGACTTTGGGGAAAACAAAACAGGGGTTAACACAAGAATGGGTTAACATCTGAATGGGTGGTTAATGGCCTGAGCAGACTTTGTGGGCTGAGGGGCCTATTTTAGTTTTCCATTGACTCCAATTCAATTAACATTTCAGAGATGCCCATAACCCATGTTGAAGATTAAAACTAGGGATTCGGTTTCAGATTTTTCTTCAATTTTGTGTGTTTCCATGCTACCCAAGCAACAGACAAGCTGGGCTGAGATTGTTCGTTAAAATTGCCTTGGAAGGTGGGCTTGTAGGTCCAGAAGGAAACAAACTTAGAAGAGGAGCAAGAACAATGAATAGTTAGCTCCAATTTCTGAGGTCTGTTTTTCCACTTTTTAACCCAAAGCTAGATCAAATAACCTTTGAACCCACCTTAACTTTGCTCTCCACCATATATAAAAGATTAGTTGGGAACAATCTATAGTGTCATCATAAAGACACACAGGCAGCTCAGCCAAACCCACGTAAACTGACAACAGTATTCACCTCAGTTAGCCCACATCTTAGGAAAAACTTTTTCACCCAGAGAGTGGTGGATATATGGAATGCTATGCCCCAGAAGGCTGTGGAGGCCAAGTCTCTGGATGCTTTCAAGAAAGAGATGGATAGAGCTCTTAAAGATAGCGGAATCAAAGGTTATGAGGATAAGGCAGGAACTGGATACTGATTGTGGATGATCAGCCATGATCACAGTGAATGGCGGTGCTGGCTCGAAGGGCCGAATGGCCTACTCCTGCATCTATTGTCTATTACCTTTCCTAACCATATAACAATTACAGCACAGAAACAGGCCATCTCAGCCCTTCTAGTCCGTGCCAAACTCTTACTCTCACCTAGTCCCACCGACCTGCACTCAGTCCATAACCCTCCATTCCTTTCCTGTCCATATAGCTATCCAATTTAACTTTAAACGACAACATCGAATCTGCCTCAACCACTTCTGCTGGAAGCTCGTTCCACACAGCCACCACTCTCTGAGTAAAGAAGTTCCCCCTCATGTTACCCCTAAACTTTTGCCCCCTACTCTCAACTCATCTCCGCTTGTTTGAATCTCCCCCACTCTCAATGGAAAAAGCCTATCCACATCAACTCTATCTATCCCTCTCATAATTTTAAATCTATCAAGTCCCCCCTCAACCTTCTACGTTCCAAAGAATAAAGACCCAACTTGTTCAACCTTTCTCTGTAACTTGGGTGATGAAACCCAGGTAACATTCTAGTAAACCAAAACTTTTCCGTGGATGGCTTCCAGACTGCTCGGGCTGACCGGAAGTGCACTGAGAGCGGTAAGCTTAAAGAAGTTGGGGGCTTGCTATTCTGGTTAACAACGGATGGTGCAATCCTGGTCATACTACGATCAAGGAACATGTTTGTAGACTGGATATTGAACTCTTTGCTATTGGACTCCAGCCATATTCCACCGAGATACAACACTGGGCCTCATGGGAGGTTGTTCCGGCCTGTGGCCATCGAACTTTGCAGCTCCTCCCGTAGAGGGTCAGACACCCTGAGCCAATAGGCTGGTCCTGGACTTATTTCCATCTGGTGCAGTTTGCATATTGTTGTTTGATTGTTTGTAGTTTTTGTATTGCTATATTTATGCTCTATTCTTGGTTGGTGTGGCTGTAATGAAACCCCATTTCCCTCGGGATCAATAACGTATATCCATCTATCTATCTATCTAACCTTCTCTGTACTCTCTCTATTTTGTTGACATCTTTCCTATAATTTGGTGACCAAAACTATACACAATACTCCAAATTTGGCCTCACCAATGCCTTGTACAATTTCAACATTACATCCCAACTCCTATACTCAATGCTCTGATTTATAAAGGCCAGCATACCAAAAGCTTTCTTCACCACCCTATCCACATGAGATTCCACCTTCAGGGAACTATGCACCATTATTCCTAGATCCCTCTGTTCTACTGGCATTCTTCAATGCCATGCCATACCATTTACCATGTATGTCCTATTTTGATTAGTCCTACCAAAATGTAGCACCTCACATTTATCAGCATTAAACTCCATCTGCCATCTTTCAGCCCACTCTTCTAACTGGCCTAAATCTCTCTGCAAGCTTTGAAAACCTACTTCATTATCCACAACTCCACCTATCTTAGTATCATCTGCATACTTACTAATCCAATTTACCACCCCATCATCCAGATCATTAATGCATATGACAAATAACATTGGACCCAGTACAGATCCCTGTGGTACACCACTAGTCACCGGCCTCCAATCTGACAAACAGTTATCCACCACCACTCTCTGGCGTCTCCCATCCAGCCACTACTGAATCCATTTTACCACTTCAATATTAATACCTAACGATTGAACCTTCCTAACTAACCTTCCGTGTGGGACCTTGTCAAAGGCCTTACTGAAGTCCATATAGACAATATCCAGCGCTTTACCCACGTCAACATTCCTAGTAACCTCTTCAAAAAACTCAATAAGATTTGTCAAACATGACCTTCCACGCCCAAATCCATGTTGACTATTCCTAATCAGACCCTGTATATCCGGATAATTATATATACCATCTCTAAGAATACTTTCCATCAATTCTCCCACCACTGACGTCAAACTCACAGTCCAATAATTCTAAACTCTTAGAACCCTTTTTAAACAATGGAACAACATGAACAACACGCCAATCCTCCGGCACCATCCCAGTTTCTAATGACATTTGAAATATTTCTGTCAGAGCCCCTGCTATTTCCACACTAACTTCCCTCAATGTCCTAAGAATATCCTGTCAGGACCCGGAACCAAAAGAAATGGAGGAGATCTTAAATGGGTTTTTTGTATCTGTATTTACGAAGGAAATTGGCATGAAGTCTATGGAACTAAGGGAAACAAGTAGTGAGATCATGGAAACTGCACAGATTGAAAAGGAGGAGGTGCTTGCTATCTTGAGGCAAATTAAAGTGGATAAATCCCCAGGAGCTCACAGGGTATTCCCTCGGACCTTGAAGGAGACTAGTGTTGAAATTGCAGGGGCCCTGGCAGATATATTTTAAATGTCAGTGTCTACGGGTGAGGTGCCAGAGGATTGGAGAGTGGCTCATGTTGTTCTGTTGTTTAAAAAAGGATCGAAAAGTAATCCGGGAAATTATAGGCCAGTAAGTTTAACGTCAGTAGTAGGTAAGTTATTGGAGGGAGTACTAAGAGACAGAATCTACAAGCATTTGGATAGACAGGGACTTATTAGGGAGAGTCAACATGGCTTCGTGCGTGGTAGGTCATGTTTGACCAATCCATTGGAGTTTTTTTGAGGATGTTACCAGGAAAGTGGATGAAGGGAAGGCAGTGGATATTGTCTACATGGACTTCAGTAAGGCCTTTGACAAGGTCCCACATGGGAGGTTAGTTAAGAAAATTCAGTCGCTAGGTATACATGGAGAGGTGGTAAATTGGATTAGACATTGGCTCAATGGAAGAAGCCAAGGAGTGGCAGTACAGAATTGCTTCTCAGAGTGGAGGCCTGTGACTAGTGGTGTACCACAGGGATCAGTGCTGCATCCATTGTTATCTGTCATCTATATCAATGATCTGGATAATAATGTGGTAAATTGGATCAGCAAATTTGCTGATGTTACGAAGATTGGAGGTGTAGTGGACAGTGAGGAAGGTTTTCAGAGCCTGCAGAGGGACTTGGACCAGCTGGAAAAATGGGCTGAAAAATGGCAGATGGAGTTTACTACAGACAAGTGTGAGGTATTGCACTTTGGAAGGACAAACCAAGGTAGAACATACAGGGTAAATGGTAAGGCACTGAGGAGTGCAGTAGAACAGAGGGATCTGGGAATACAGATACAAAATTCCCTAAAAGTGGCATCGCAGGTAGATAGGGTCATAAAGAGAGCTTTTGGCACATTGGCCTTTATTAATCGAAGTATTGAGTATAGGAGCTGGAATGTTATGATGAGGTTGTATAAGGCCGAATCTGGAGGATCGTGTTCAGTTTTGGTCACCAAATTACAGGAAGGATATTAATAAGGTTGAAAGAGTGCAGAGAAGGTTTACAAGGATGTTGCCGGGACCTGAGAAACTCAGAAACAGAGAAAGGTTGAATAGGTTAGGTCTTTATTCCCTGGAGCATAGAAGAATGAGGGGAGATTTGATAGAGGTATATAAAATTATGATAGAGTGAATGCAAGCAGGCTTTTTCCACTGAGGCAAGGGGAGAAAAAAACCAGAGGACATGGGTTAAGGGTGAGGGGGAAAAAGTTTAAAGGGAACATTAGGAGGGGCTTCTTCACACAGAGAGTGGTGGGAGTATGGAATGAGCTGCCAGACGAGGTGGTAAATGCGGGTTCTTTTTTAACATTTAAGAATAAATTGGACAGATACATGGATGGAAGGTGTATGGAGGGATATGGTCCATGCGCAGGTCAGTGAGAATAGGCAGAAAATAGTTCGGCACAGCCAAGGGCCAAAAAGCCTGTTTCTGTGCTGTAGTTTTTCTATGGTTTTACATTCCTTAAAAGCTCCAGTACTACTACTTCTTTCATCATCATAGTTTCCATAACTTCCCTACCCCTTTCCCTTATCTTACACAAATCAATATCCTTTTCCTTAGTGAATACCGAAGAAAAGAAATTGTTCAGAATCTCCCCATCTCTTTTGGCTCCACACATAGTTGTCCACTCTGATTCTCTAATGGACCAATTTTATCCCTCACTATCCTTTTGCTATTAAGGTAACTGCAGAAACCCTTTGGATTTATTTTCACCTTACTTGCCAAAGCAACCTCACATCTTCTTTTAGCTTTTCTAATTTCTTTAAGATTCTTTTTACATTCTTTATATTCCTCGAGCACCTCATTTACTCTATGCTGCCTATATTTATTGTAGATATCTCTCCTTTTCCGAACCAAGTTTCCAATATCCCTTGAAAACCATGGCTCTCTCAAACTTTTAACCTTTCCTTTTAACCAAACAGGAACATAAAGATTCTGTACCTTCAAAATTTCACCTTTAAATTACCTCCATTTCTCTATTACATCCTTCCCATAAAACAAATTGTCCCAATCCAGTCCTTCTAAATCCTTTGGCATCTCTTCAAAGTTAGCCTTTATCCAATGAAATATCTCAACTCTGGGTCCAGATCTATCCTTCTCCATAATTATATTGAAACTAATAGCATTGTGATCACTGGACCCAAAGTGCTCCCCAACACAAACCTCCGTCATCTGACCTATATCATTCTCTAACAGGAGATCCAACACCGCCCCTTCTCTCGTTGGTACCTCTATGTATTGCTGCAAAAAACTATCTTGCACACATTTTACAAACACCAAACCATCCAGCCCTTTTACAGTATGGGCTTCCCAGTCTATGTGTGGAAAATTAAAATATCCTACAATCACAACCTTGTGCCTACTACTAATATATCCGAATATCTCTGAAATGTCATTGTTGTATCGATCTCAACTATGGCAGCCCATTCCATTCAGGAACAGGCCATTCAGACTATGAAGCTGTGCCAAATTGATTAAACTAATCTCTTCTACCTGCACAATGTTCATATCCCTCCATTCTCTGCACCATCATGTTGAATCTGAGAGTTTCTTGAAGACCTGTGTTGCATATGCCTTGATCTGAAGCCTATTCTAGGCATTCACCCATTGTGTGGAAAAAAATTGCCATGCACACTTCCTCTCATTTTACCCACACTCACCTCAAAAACAAGTCCTCTGGTATTAGACATATGGGGTTGAGTGGGATCCAGGATCAGCCATGATGGAATGGCAAAGCAGACTTGATGGGCTAAATGGACTAATTCTGCTCCTATGTCTTATCATCTAACCATGGAAAACAGACACTGGCTGCCGAGCTTATTTATGCCTGTCATAACTTACATGCTTCTTTTGGATTTCCCCTCAACCTTCACTGCTCCAGAGAAAAGAGTCCCAGTTTGTGTGACCTCTCTTGACAGCGTAGGCCCTTCAATCCAGGCAGCATGCTGGTAAACCTCTTCTGCACCCTCTCTAAAGCCTCCACATCCTTCATTTAATTGGATACAACACTCCAGGTACAGCCGAGAAATTTATGAAGCTGCAGCACAACTTCCCAAACTCTTGAACTCAACACCATGACTAATACAGGTAAATATATAACAGTCTCCTTTGCCACCTTATCAACTTATGCAGCCACTTTCAGGGAGCAATAGACTTGGACCTCAAGATCCCACTGTACATGAACTCTAGGAATCTTGACATTAACTTGTACTATTCCTTTGCAAGTGCAACACATGACACTGGCCATTTCTCTGCCATATCTGGAATAGATCTATTATCCGTGGTATCCTTCAGCAATCTACTACCTATCCACAATGCCACCAGTGTTTGTATTGTTTGCAAACTTATTAACCCACCTGTCCACATTGTTATGCAACTCACAAACTGCTAAGGTTCAGTAAAGTTCCCTGCAGAGCAACTCCAATCAGAGTTCAAGAGTAAGCCCCATTGACCTCTACCCTGTCTTATATGGGCAAGCCAATTCTGGATCCAAAATGCTATGTCACTGTGGACCCCTTGCATCTTAATCTTCTATGAGGGACCTTGTCAACATCTTCCCAAAATCCATTCAGACAACATCCATGGACCTACCTTCTTAAAAAATGAATCAAATTCATAAGAATGACAAATTTCTCAATTTATCAAAAGTACAAAGCCATTCTCATGATACCAAATTCGGCCAATTGTTTGACTAGTTTTTTTTTTCAAATGCTCCTAAATCCTATTCCTCAGAATTACCTACAACTGATGTGAGACTTACTGGATGATCGATACCATGATTATCCCCATTTCGCCTCTTTAACATTAGCCCTTTGGAATCTCACCTTTGGCTAGAGAGGAGACTAAGATACTGGTCAAGGCCCCAGCAAGCTCAACTCTCGCTTCTCTCAATAACCTGTGGTATATCACATCAGGCCCTGGGGACTTATCATCTCCAGCTCTATCATTTTCCATTCTGACAAACAATTAAGGTCCCAGCAGTATCACAGTAGTTACAGACATCCTTTCACCAACCTTTCACCACTGCCCTCCACCTCAAATCAACAAGCCAGGTTTGGATCCAATTTACAAACACACAAATTACAGGCCCTTTAACCTTCTTTACCAGCCTACTATGCACTATTCCGTCTGGGATAGCCTTCACACTATTCCCAATCTTGACACCATCCACAAATTTGCTGATCCAGTTTAACAATGATCATTGATACCATGAAATAAAAATGGATGCACCACTGAACCCTGCAGCACACTGCCACTCACAGGCCTCCAGTCAGAGAAACATCCATCTACCACCACTCTCTCGCTTCTCCTGTGAAGCCAACATTGAATCCAATTTGCTGAATTCTGAATCCTGAATTCAAAGCAACTGAGCCTTCTGGATCAGCCTCCCATGCAGAAGCTTGTTTTACAAAATTCAACGTTGACAATATCCACTGTCTTTTCTTCACCAGCTTTCCTGGTAACTTCCATGAAAAAAAACTAAGATTGGTTTGACATGACCTGGCATACACAAAGCCATAATTAATTTTACATAATCCGCCCCTATCCATACTAACACATACATACTGCGAACCTTAAGAATACCTTCAAATTTACATAGGAGCAGAATTAGGTTATTCAGTCTATAGAGTCTGCTCCGGTGAAAGATTTTCATTCATATACATTACTAAATTGATTTAAAAATTCTTAAACTTTAGCAAACCACCACTCAACTCTCAATCTTGCAGGAAAAGGCAGCCTGGTTAATTTAACATTTCCTTATAACAGACATCAAAATTCTGGTAAGATTCTGCTACTGTACTGCCAGTCAACACAATATTCAGGATACTGCTGTATCTGAGATTCCAAATCTAATCTAGTCATAGTCATACATTATTGATCCCAAGGGAAATTGGGTAGCTTGTGGTCTGATCACCTGTATCACTCACCTCTTTAAATTTCCATCTGTTCTGTGCCAAACTGCTACATTCCAGCGAACTTTGCAATATTTGAAAAATGCAAGCATTCTCCTTACAGGTTTAAAATAAATAACCTCACATTTAAACCTACATTGAAATCTAGTGCCCATATAGTTCCTCAATTATCTTTATCAATCAACCAATCAACCCAGGATACTGACGGGCTTTTACCACTGTACCATTCAGAGCATACTCACCAACTGCATCTCAGTGTGGTATGGCAACTGTCCCGTATCGGACCACAAAGCACTCCAGTGTGTGGTGAAAACTGCCCAGCAGATTATTGGCACCATGGAGAACATCTAACATAAACGCTTCCTGGGCAGGGCGAAAAGCATCATCAAGGATGTATCTCACCCTAACCATGGACTTTTTACTCTCCTCCCATCCGGTAGGTGCTACAGGAGCCTCTGTTCCTGCACCAGCAGGCACAGGAAGAGCTTCTTCCCTGAGGCTGTGACCCTGCTGAACCTCACATCACAGCGCTAAGCAGTATTGCACTCAGTACTTTTATATTTGTGTGCTGTAGCACTTACTTTTTATTCGTAGTTATTTTGTAAATAACACTATTCTTTGCATTTCTGGTTAGATACTAACTGCATTTCATTGGTTTTGTATCTGTACTCGGCACAATGACAAAAAGTTGCATCTAATCTAATCATTTTAATTCCCTCGCAATATTAGGCCATAAGACCATAAGACAAAGGAGCAGAAGTCAGCCATTCGACCCATCGAGTCTGCTCCGCCATTTTATCATGAGCTGATCCATTCTCGCATTTAGTCCCACTCCCCTGCCTTCTCACCATAACCTCTGATGCCCTGGCTACTCAGATACCTATCAATCTCTGCCTTAAATATACCCAATGACTTGGCCTCCACAGCTGCACATGGCAACAAATTCCATGGATTCACCACCCTTTGACTAAAAAAAATTCCTTTGCATTTCTGTTCTGAATGGGCGCCCTTCAATCCTGAAGTCATGCCCTCTCATAATAGACTCCCACATCAAGGGAAACAACTTTGCCACATCCACTCTGTCCATGCCTTTCAACATTCAAAATGTTTCTATGAGGTCTCCTCTCATTCTTCGAAACTCCAAGGAATACAGTCCAAGAGCGGACAAACGTTCCTCATATGTTAACCCTCTCATTCCCGGAATCATTCTAGTGAATCTTCTCTGTACCTTCTCCAACGTCAGCACATCCTTTCTTAAATAAGGAGGCCAAAACTGCCCACAGTACTCCAAGTGAGGTCTCACCAGCGCCTTATAGAGCCTCAACATCACATCCCTGCTCCTATACTCTATTCCTCCAGAAATGAATGCCAACATTGCATTCGCCTTCTTCACTACTGACTCAACCTGGAGGTTAACCTTAAGGGTATCCTGTACAAGGACTCCAAGTACTGTTGCATCTCAGAACTTTGAATTCTTTCCCCATTTAAATAATAGTCTGCCCGTTTATTTCTTCTTCCAAAGTGCATAACCATACACTTTCCAACATTGTACTTTATTTGCCACTTCTTTGCCCATTCCTCCAATCTATCCAAGTCTCTCTGCAGACGCTCCATTTTCTCAGCACTACCGGCCCCTCCACCTATCTTCGTATCGCCACAAAGCCATCTATTCCATAATCCAAATCATTGATGTACAATGTAAAAAGAAGCGGCCCCAACACGGACCCCTGTGGAACACCACTGGTAACCGGCAGCCAACCAGAATAGAATCCCTTTATTCCCACTCTCTGTTTCCTGCCAATCAGCCAATGCTCTATCCACGTATGTAACTTTCCTGTAATTCCATGGGCTCTTATCTTGTTAAGTAACCTCATGTGTGGCACCTTGTCAAAGGCCTTCTGAAAATCCAAATATACAACATCCACTGCATCTCCCTTGTCTAGCCTACTGGTAATTTCCTCAAAAAATTGTAATAGGTTTGTCAGGCAGGATTTTCCTTCCATGCTGAGTTCTGCCTATCTTGTCACATGTCTCCAGGTACTCTGTAAACTCATCCTTGACAATTGACTCCAACAACTTCCCAACCACCGATGTCAAGCTAACAGGTCTATAATTTCC
Source organism: Mobula birostris (assembly GCF_030028105.1). Lineage (NCBI taxonomy): Eukaryota > Metazoa > Chordata > Chondrichthyes > Myliobatiformes > Myliobatidae > Mobula > Mobula birostris. The sequence goes on along the minus strand of NC_092383.1, from coordinate 46,426,308 downwards.
TTTTTGCTTCCTTGCCCCCTTCTTAAATATTTGACAATAATTTAAAAACGACATTTAGCCTTTCTATTAACTATAACAAGAAATGTAATGAACATCTGAAAATCTAATGGAGATTCCTAATGGACACCACTCGTAACTCAGTCCTAATTATCCCTGCTCTCTATCACCTAATACCTAACTAATCAATTATGTGGCTCAATAAGGACGCAAGAGGCTGAAAACTCTGGAATCTGCAGCAACGAAAACAATCTACTGGAAGAAATTAGGTCTTCTTTCCATTTCCTTCGTGTAGTATGTTCAGTCCTTCATCCGCTCCTTCACATCAGAAATAGTTTCTCCTTGAAGTGCAGTGAAGATGGACACAACAATCTGCCAATGATCTGCCACTATGATTTGCTATTTTACAGAATTCATATTATCCTTAATGTTTTGTTCTATTGTAACAATATTGCTATCCTGACAGTCTAAGATTTTAATCCCTTCTTACATTTTATCCTTTCACCATATATAATAAGCCTTATATTACTCTATAGTCTCTACATTTGCTTTTCTGTTTCTCATCTTTTGTGACATAGGACTAGCGTATCTGGTTAAAAAAAAAGAGCTGACAATCCTACATTAAATTAAATTCCTTTTAATTGCATGTCAATGCCCATTTCTAGCTTAATTTTGTAAACCAGATATCGCCAGTCGCTCTGTCCGCCAGAGAAAGCAGAAAGGATCTTCCAGTGGCCACACATTTTAATTCCACATCCCATTCCCATTCTGATATGTCTATCCGCAGCCTCCTCTACTGACAAGATGAAGCCACGCTCAGGTTGGAGGAACAACACCTTATATTCCATCTGGGTAGCCTCCAACCTGATGGCATGAATATTGATTTCTCTAGCTTCCGTTAATGCCCCACCTCCCCTTCGTACCCCATCCGTTATTTATTATTATTAATTTTTTTTCTCTTTTTTTCTCCCTCTGCCCCTCTCACTATACTCCTTGCCCATCCTCTGGGCTTCCCCCCTCCTCCTTTCTTCTCCCTAGTCCTCCCGTCCCATGATCCTCTCATATCCCTTTTGCCAATCAACTTTCCAGCTCTTAGCTCCATCCCTCCCCCTCCTGTCTTCTCCTATCATTTCCGATCTCTCCCTCCACCTCCCATTTTCAAATCTCTTACTACCTCTTCTTTCAGTTAGTCCTGACGAAGGGTCTCGGCCCGAAACATCGACTATACCTCTTCCTATAGATGCTGCCTGGCCTGCTGCGTTCACCAGCAATTTTCATGTGCGTTGCTATCGCCAGTCTTGTTCTTATCCTTGTAAAATGAGCGTGATCATCATTTAGAATCCCAATTATACTGCTTTACAAAACCAGTGATGAGTTTAACATCACTAGTTAAGTCTGCATTTCTTTATTCTTTGATTAATAACTGAAAGGTTAATTATTGCAAAGTAACATTTCAAACACAACTCTTATGTTCAGCATAATAGCCAAGTAGGCTGGATCCGTGGTAAAGAAAAGACGGGGTTTATTGTCCCCAAGACAGACAATTCTGGCTTAGAAATCATAAAAAGAATCTTTTTTGGTACGAGAGAGATAAAACTAGATTATGTTCACATTACAATTTGAAGTTGACCCTGTACCTATTTGAAACATAATCAATACACCATGCCAGGGAGCAAGATCAAGAAACGACTTAATTGTCTCTCACATTCTAAAAAGTAATTCATGGCATGGGAAAAAATTTTACTGAAAATGCTCAGGTTGTATGTGGATCAGCAGGTGCAAGAGATTATGTTGCATCATTTACATTGACAGTTATTTCAAAGTCCACATCCAAATTGCATACAGCAATGTTATGTGCAATATTTTATAGAGGATTTCATTCAAACTTTTGACCAGGATGGTCTGGGGTAGAGTATTGCAAGAAAACCAAAGTAAATTTCCAATACAAATTTGAGATACCAAACTAGAAGCACAACCATTGTTATTTGGCCAATGATGCCAAAAGTTGCAGATAAAATTGCTCATCTACAGTGCTCAGATTCCTTAAGCAACATCCATGTTCTCAACTTAAAATTCATTCAGAAAGTACAGGAAACATTCTGAACCATGTAAAAATTTCCACAAGGTTACTACGTTAATCTATCCAATTACAATTAACCAAGTTGCAATGCACACTCCCTTTATTTTGAAACGTACTGTACATTTACAATTATGGATTTCTTTCAATTATATTCCTCAAACTATTGCTTGGATGTACCAAAGTGTATTAAAATTAAGATATCTTTAAAAAGCTTTTCAAAAGAAAAGACACTTTAATATTCTACTAAACATACATCTGGTCACCATATATTCACAACACGCTGGAAGAACTCAGTAGGTCGGGCAGCATCCATGGAAACGATCAGTCAATGTTTCGGCCGGAACCCTTCGTCAGGACTGAAGAGGAAAGGGTCAGAGGCCCTATAAAGAAGGTGGGGGGGAGGGTGGGAAGGAGAAGTTTTTTTCACCTGGAACTTATCAGCCTTCTTCCCACCCTTCCCCCACCTTCTTTATAGGGCCTCTGACCCTTTCCCTCTTTAGTCCTGACAAAGAGTTCCGGCCCGAAACATTGACTGATCGTTTCCACGAATGCTGCCCGACCTGCTGAGTTCCTCCAGCGTATTGTGAGTGTTGCTTTGACCCCAGCATCTGCAGAGTATTTTCTGTTTATGGTCACCATATATTACAGTTTGATTAAATCTGCAAAAAAATAACAAAAATTGAAAAGCATTGTAAAATTAATAGAGTTAATAAATGAATAGCTACATTCAGTTTTAGATCAAAGTGCCTAACTAATACATCAGGAAATGCGTTTCAAACTACAATATTCAGTGGAATTAATAATGCCTGATAAATTAACTTAAATTCAGCACAATGGGTTGCAATATTAAATTGAACAGCAAATTGTGTAAGGATATGAATATGCAATAAGAACAATTCAAACAAAGATTAAGTAGCAGAACCAGGGCAAATTGTTTTTCCAAATGCATCTCAGGAGTATTTTTGAAATGCTGTCAGGTTGACGAAATGAAAATCACTCTGGTATTTGCAGCCATGATTTAGAAATTAAAAACATCTCCAACACTCCGGTTCATTACACACTAGCTCCATTACACCCCTAACTTTGAATTAGTTCCACAGCATTCCATAGTTTTCATTCTTTGGTCAATTTCCTCATGATCTAGTTCTTGTAGCACAGGTTATGCTACATTCTTTAAGAGTGCTATGAACAAAAGTTCCGAAGGCAAAAACTACAATCTCATTAAGATAATTAAAAGTACAAAAATAGTATTAAAACTCAACTGAACAAGTCAGAGAGATAATGAAACTTACAAATCTTGCGTTAGCATTGGAAATGAAAATATGCCTGACGACGAATAGTGCTGACAGCATTCTTTAATTTACCATCCAAATGGAACCAGCCCTGGCTCAAGAACCGTAACTCATCGCGTCACTACCATCAAGCAAGAAACGCCTGATCTTTTAGATCCAACGATTTATAGACAGCTTCTTACTCTCCAACAGATTTCTGAACACCACATGAACACTATCTGCCTCGTTCTTTTTTGTGCTATTATTGAGTTATTGTAACACAAATTACTATTTACATGTACCAAACCAAAATGATGCCCTAAAGTGGTGGAGTAGTATTTTTGAAAAGCTTTTCAAAAGAAAAATCACTTCAACGTGTACAAATATATATAGGAAATCAGTTTATATCTTTGCACTGTAGTGCTGCCGCAAAACAACAAATTTCACATTAGTCGGTGATAATAAACCTGATCCTAAGCTACTGCTAAGCGATTAAGGAAAACTGGAAGAGCTTTCAGTAGACCTTACTGCGCAAAAATTGACCAAGTACTATCCGGATGTACAAACGTTTGTAAATAGTGACAAGACGGGTGGGGACGGCGCAGGAACAGGACACATCAGCCAGCCAGTCCGGAAGAGGGAGGCCGGTAGGGCATCTGGAGGAAGCAGAATCCGGGGGAAATTATGCCAAAGAGGCCAGGCCTTTTTCTTCGCAGACACAGACCTTTGAGGCTCGCCACCCACCTATCCACCCCACCTCCGTGCCCAAATACCGGCCACTCCCCACTCTCCAAGCGGATCTCCAGCCCGGCGGGCAGTGGACCGCCCCACTGTGCAATAATAGTACCTTGGCCTCGCACTTTTCCATGCCCACTGCCAGGCACCTTCAGACCGAGGGGCTGCAAGCAACCGCCAGCGCCCGCTCCATGTCGTCGCTGGGCCTTCAGTCGATGTACGGCGCATAAACACGTCGCGTCCGCCCCACCCCTCCCGCCTGGGACGGCGGCTGCGCGCACCAAACGCGACCGCTCACTCCTTCCCTCGAAACAAGCACTGCCGCTCAGCAGCCGAGAACTTCTCCGGGGCCTGGGAACTTTCTAACCACAGCCCACCCGAATACCCGGAAACATTCCTCCAGGGGACCTTTCTGGGAGCAGGAAACCTGCATTTGTCATTCGAAACCCATGATTATTAAACAGTCCTGAGCAGCTAAAATGGCGAGAGGCCCAGTTTGAACAGTGTGAAGATTATTTAATCAATTGGATTCTTGCACAGTCACAGAAAACGGAAGTCCCTTCAGCCCCATTGGTCGATGTCGAGCAAGATTCCCAAATCTAGTCCTGTTTGCTCCTATTTAGCCTAAATCCCTCGAGACCAATCCTAACTACTGTATGTACTGTCCAAACACCTTTTAAATGTTGTTAACAGAGTCACAGAGTAATACGTCACGGAAACGGGCCCTTTGGCCCAACTAGTCCTTACCGATCGCAGTTGCCTACATTCAGCCCATAACCCTGAAAACTCCTCCTCTCCTATATTTTATTACAAGTTTGAAGAGATTTGGTTTGTCACCTAAAGCACTCGAAAACTTCTATAGATGTACAGTGGAGAGCATTATTTCAGGCTGCATCACTGTATGGGGTGGGTGCTACTGCACGGGACTGAAAGAAGCTACAGAAAGCTGTAAAGTTAGTCTATAACGATACTAACCAACGTAGTTTCCAAGACATCTTCAAGGTGCGGTGCCTCAGAAAGGCTGCGTCCATTATTCAGGACGCCCGCACTCCATCACCCAGAACATGCCCTCTTCTCATTGTTACAGTAAGGAAGAAGATACTGAACTCTGAGTGCACACACTCAGTGATTCTCTTCTGCCATATGATTCCTAAATGGACACTACCTCACTTTTTTATGTGTATTATTTCAGTTTTGCATTATTTTAATCTAGCTATCTAATATACATACTGTATATACTTACTAAAATTGGCTTTTTTTTTTCTTTCTAGATTATCATGCATTGCATTGATCTGCTGCTGCTGAGTTTAACAAATTTTACGACACATACATGCAGGTGATAATAAACCTGATTCTAATTGTGATTCTCCGTGTACAGTACCAAACCAATTCTAATTCTGATTCTCCATGTACCAACTGCCACTTTAATATTGCATTTGAACAAGCTTTGACCACTTCCTCTGATAACTTGTGCAAAACTGAAATAATACACATAAAATGTGAGGTAGTGTCCATTCAATACCTTCTATGTTACCTTTCAGGACTCTGTTGAATCTCTTCCTTCTTTTATCTGTGCCCTCAAGTTTTGGACTCCCAAACCTGTTGAAAAGACTCTGACCATCCACCTTATCCATACCGTTTGTGATTTTATGAACTTTTATTAAGTAGCCCCTCATTCTGCTGTGCTCCAGGAAATAATGATCTAATGTGGCTGACTTCTTCCCAGTTAAATCAGGCATTCAAATCCAGGTAACATCCTTTTCTGCATCTCTCCAGCTTGACAGTGACAGGGTGACCAAAACTGTAAGCAAAGTCACTCAATAATGCAGCCTCACCAATGACTTGTATAACTTCAACATCATAGCCCTGATCTGATCTGATGCCCTGACTGGTGAAGGGCAACGTGCTACCCACCTGCTTCCCATCCTGTCTCCTTGTGCAACATACATCAAAGTTGCTGGTGAATGCAGCAGGCCAGGCAGCATCTCTAGGAAGAGGTACAGTCGACGTTTCAGGCCGAGACCCTTCGTCAGGACTCAGAACTCAGGAGTCCTGATGAAGGGTCTCAGCCTGAAACGTCGACTGTAGCTCTTCCTAGAGATGCTGCCTGGCCTGCTGCGTTCACCAGCAACTCTGATGTGTGTTGCTTGAATTTCCAGCATCTGCAGAATTCCTTGTGTTTGCGTGCTGTCTCCTTGTGCAACTGTTTTCAGTGAATTGTGCACTTGTGCGATGCCACAACACTCAGCAGTGCCCTGCCACTCACTGTGTCTGTCCAAAATGCATCAACTCTTACTTATCTAAGTTGAAATCCATTTGCCCATCTCCAAAAGAGATCAAGATTTTTTTTGCATTTCACTGTAACCTGCTTCACTATGAACAAGACCTCTTAATTTAGTATCATCAGCAAACTTGCTAACTGTGCCATGAACATTCACATCCAAATTATTTACATAATGAACAACAGACTCCCAACACTGACCCCTGGAGCACCCCACCGGTCACAGACTTCCAACCATCAGTCTCTGTTTCCTGTCATCAAGCCAACTCTGAATTTACCTTGTAAGGTCACCCTGAGTTCCACAGAACCATAGAAACTACAGCACAGAAACAGGCCCTTTGGCCCTTCTTGGCTGTGCCAAACCATTTTCTGCCTAGTCCCACTGACCTGCACACGGACCATATCCCTCCATACACCTCCCATCCATGTATCTGTCCAACTTATTCTTAAATGTTAAAAAAGAACCCGCATTTACCACCTCGTCTGGCAGCTCATTCCATACTCCCATCACTCTCTGTGTGAAGAAGCCCCCCCCCCTAATGTTCCCTTTAAACTTTTCCCCCCTCACCCTTAACCCATGTCCTCTGGTTTTTTTCTCCCCTTGCCTCAGTGGAAAAAGCCTGCTTGCATTCACTCTATCTATACCCATCATGATTTTATATACCTCTATCAAATCTCCCCTCATTCTTCTACGTTCCAGGGAATAAAGTCCTAACCTATTCAACCTTTCTCTGTAACTAAGTTTCTCAAGTCCCGGCAACATCCTTGTAAACCTTCTCTGCACTCTTTCAACCTTATTTATATCCTTCCTGTAATTTGGTGACCAAAACTGAACACAATACTCCAGATTCGGCCTCACCAATGCCTTATACAACCTCATCATAACATTCCAGCTCTTATACTCAATACTTCGATTAATAAAGGCCAATGTACCAAAAACTCTCTTTACGACCCTATCTACCTGTGACGACACTTTTAGGGAATTTTGTATCTGTATTCCCAGATCCCTCTGTTCCACTGCACTCTGCAGTCCCTTACCATTAACCCTGTATGTTCTACGTTGGTTTGTCCTTCCAACGTGTAATACCTCACACTTGTCAGTATTAAACTCCATCTGCCATTTTTCAGCCCATTTTTCCAGCTGGTCCAAGTCCCTCTGCAGGCTCTGAAAACCTTCCTCACTGTCTACTACACCTCCAATCTTTGTATCATCAGCAAACTTGCTGATCCAATTTACCACATTATCATCCAGATCATTGATATAGATGACAAATAACAATGGACCCAGCACTGATCCCTGTGGCACACCACTAGTCACAGGCCTCCACTCGGAGAAGCAATTCTCTACCACCACTCTCTGGCTTCTTCCATCAAGCCAATGTCTAATCCAATTTACCACCTCTCCATGTATACCTAGCGACTGAATTTTCCTAACTAACCTCCCATGCGGGACCTTGTCAAATGTCCATGTAGACAATATCCACTGCCTTCCCTTCATCCACTTTCCTGGTAACCTCCTCGAAAAACTCCAACAGATTGGTCAAACATGACCTACCACGCACAAAGCCATGTTGAATCTCCCTAATAAGCCCCTGTCTATCCAAATGCTTGTAGATTCTGTCTCTTAGTACTCCCTCCAATAACTTACCTACTACTGACGTTAAACTCACCGGCCTATAATTTCCCGGATTACTTTTCGATCCTTTTTTAAACAACGGAACAACATGAGCCACTCTCCAATCCTCCGGCACTTCACCCGTAGACAGCAACATTTAAAATATTTCTGCCAGGGCCCCCGCAATTTCAACACTAGTCTCCTTCAAGGTCCGAGGGAACACTCTGTCAGGTCCCGGGGATTTATCCACTTTAATTTTCCTCAAGACAGCAAGCACCTCCTCCTTTTCAATCTGTACAGTTTCCATGGTCTCACTACTTGATTCCCTCAATTCCATAGATTTCATGCTAGCTTCCTTAGTAAATAGAGACGCAAAAAACCTATTTAAGATCTCCCCCATTTCCTTTGGTTCCATGCAACCTAAACTTCCAGATCAGCCTGCCTTGTCAAACCTTGTCAATGGCCGAGCTAAATGTTGTAATACATTTATTATCAAAGTACATATATGTCACCACACAGTATACTCACCTAAGATTCATTTCCTTGTGGGCATTCACAGTAAATACAAAATAATACAAATGAATCAATGAGAAGCTAGACACAAAGAAAGATGAACAAATAACCAATGTGCAAAAGACAATAACACCAGGAATTCAAAGTCACGACCCTGACCCTCTCCATTTCCGATCCCCTATGAGGACTGGCTCATTAACTTAAGGTTTCTTTCTCTGTTGTTAATAATAAGCTCTTAGATTCTGCTGATGATGAAAGACAGGTTCAGCCAGATTCTCAGTCTCCCTCCTAAATGCTGATTCGTCACAGGCATTGATTTGCCCAATAACACTGGGTTCATCTGCAGACTTAAATATGGCACTGGAGCTGTTCTTAGCCTCACCTCACAGTCATAAGTGTAAAGTGAGTATAGCAGGAGGCTAAGTACACAGCCTTGTAGTGCATCTGTGCTGATGGTGATTGAGGAGGAGATGTTGTTGCCAATCCAAACTGAGTAGGATCTGCAACTGAGGAAATTGAGGATCCAGTTGCACAAGGAGGATTTGAGGCTTAGCTTATTGATTAGTTTTGACGGAATGATAGTGTTGCATGCAGAGCTGTAGTCTATGAAGCACATCCTGATGTATGCATCTTCACTGTTCCAGATGTTCCAGGGCTGAGTGAAGAGCCAATAAAAAGGCATCTGCTATTGAACTGCTGTAAACGTAGGCAAATTTTGGAGTGTATCCAATTCACTCCTCAGGCAGCAGTTGATTTGTTTCGTCAGTAACCTCTCAAAACACTTCCTCACAGTAATGCTAAGTGCTACTGGACAATAGTCATTGAGGCAGCTTACCACATTCTTCTTGGGCACCAGCATGACTGAAGCCTTCTTGAGGCAGGTGGGTACCCCAGACTGCCAAAGCAGGAGATTAAAGATATCAGTAAAAACTCCAGCCCGTTGATTAGTACTGATCTTCAGTACTTGGTCAGGTACATGGTCTGAGCCAGATGCTTTTTGTGGGTTCAAAAAGATGCTCTCATGTTGGCCTCAGAGAATAAAATCACAGGGTCATCTGGTGTGAGGGAATACGTGAAGATGCCTACATATTCTGTCGGTCAAATTAAACAAAGGAGGTATTGAGTTGCTCTGGGAACGAAATCTTGTCACATATATTGCTTTGTTTTACTTTGTAGGAGATGATAGCATTCAAGCCCTACCATATCTGTCAAGCAACCTTCTGTGATTCAAGTTTGGTCTGGAATTGCCACTTTGCATGTGAGATGGCTTTCCGAAGGTCGTGCCTGGACCTCTTGTACTTTCCTTGGTCGTCATATCTAAACTCCACTGATCTAGCCCTCAGCAGATTACGGATTTCTTGGTTCATCGAGGGCTTCTGATTGGGAAAGACTCTGAATGATTTTGAGCGGACGCTCTCATCCACGGTCAGCCCTGCCCAAACTGTATTTTGTGATTTCAATTCCATTCAAGTTTAATTGCCATACGTGAATATTCACAAATACAACCAAACAAGATAGCATTACTCTAGGGTCAAGGTGCAAAACAGTCACACAAACTAGCAAGCACAAATGGTATCACAATCACGCAATAAAAGAGACCCAAAACTTGTGCCATCAATCCATAGTTGACCACAACAGTTTCCAGCCTGGATGCTGAGCTATGCTGCCCCCTGGTGGAGCGCACTGGTCCCAATGACCGCCTAACAACATCATGGCTTGAGGCACAGTCGTCACTTATAAATAAATAAATAAAGGCATCAGTTAGTCTTGCGAGACCATGGATCTGCGCCTGGAAAGTCTTCACTCTCCAGGGCGCAGGTCTGGGCAAGGTTGTATGGAAGACTGGCAGTTGCCCATGCTGCAGGTCTCCCCTCTCCACGACACTGATGTTGTCCAAGGGAAGGGCAAGGGCCAATACAGCTTGGCACCAGTGTCGGCCCAGAGCACTGTGTGATTAAGTGCCTTGCTCAAGGACACAACATGCTGCCTCAGCTGGGGCTCGAACTCATGACCTTCAGATCGCTAGTCGAATGCCTTAACCACTTGGCCACGTGCCCACTCACATATACATATAAAATATCAATAAAATACAACCACGTAAAATATATGTATATAGTCCAAACCCTTCAGTCCATTGAAATCTCCAGTCGACCACAGATGTGCCACACCTCTCCCCTGGCGGCTGTAAAGCAGGCAACTCCACAGATTGAGTCCATTGAGTGCTGCTAAACTCTGCAGTCGATCACAACAGAGCTTGACTTCTGCCGAGCAAAACCCTGGGAAGGCAGTACTGACTCCGTTCTAGACACTGCGCCACATGGCTCCCAGTGGAGTGCACCAGCTTTGACTCCTCACTCCCGATGGCTGCAAACAGGCTTGAGGCCTAGTCCTCACTACAAGCCAAGCCACGCAGCTACCCCGCTCTCCATCCCTGCTCTCAGCCAATAAATCAGCGAATCGAACTTGCACAATACCGGATTAACAATGTCCAAAGGGGTCTTACGATCACAAGAAAAGCGACTATGATGGCCACTCGCTTTTAGACTGCACACCTCCATCAACTCAGGCAGCAACTTGTTGCACACCTCTCTGCCAGTAAGCAACATTCTCTCTGCCAGTAAGCAACTCGCTGATGGTGTAGACCTACAGTACTTCGTTCTTAATGTACAGCAGAATCTTTCCATCATTAGAAATACATTTAAATAGAGGTTCCAATTAAAGTACGTGCATTCATTTCTATATTATTCATATATTTTAGTAATATTTAATTAAAACAGTGAACTTATCATGCCTATTCAGAAACTCTTATGGCCCCCAGTTCCTTGTTTTCAATTTGTGGCCCCTATGAAAATCAGTATGGCTCATGAGGGGGGCAATATGGCCCACACTGAGAACTCTTAGAGTTGAGAGTTTATGGCAAATGGTGAGAAAAATGAAAACATCCAGTGAATGGCCTCTCTGTGGGTGAAAGTGCCTTGTTAATGAGAGGTCAGAGGAGAATGGTCAGACTGGTTCAAGCTGACAGGAAGGCAGTAATAACTCAGGTAACAATGCATTACAACAATAGTGTGCAGAGGAGCATCCCTGAATGAAGTTAATAGGTTTCAGAAGCAGAAGACCACGAGCATACCCTCTGTTGCCTCTTTAAAGTGGCCACTGAGTATATGACCTCTTGTTACAGTAAGCTGAAACAACCATCACCTATTTACAGCCAATCGCAGGCTAACTTTCAATAATTGTTCATTATTCCAATCAATGTCTGGAATGTTCTTAGGTAAACCCTTTATATAGTTGTGCTTTAAGATGTAATTGAGTTTTGAGATTTTGAAGTGGCCCAGCTGAAGTTCGTCGAAATGTTGACCAGCAGATCAATGGCATCAGTGTGAAACATCGACCAGAACTCATGTGAGTCAGTTGTGTCCATTACCAACTTCCAGATCGGTGCCACTTTGGGAGTTACATTTGAATTATGGTTTAAACATTACAAAGATATATTCCGGGTTGAGTTCACCAGTAAAGACAACTCATGGAAGGCTCGCACTTTGCTCCGAAAATTGGAAACTACTGAACGTGAGTATTACTTCAACTTCATTCTGCCTAAGAACCCATGTCATCTATCATTTGATGGAACTGTCTGGCAGCTAACAAGCATTTTTGGAGAGCAATCATCCCTTCAGTGTTTGAAACCAATGTCAAAAACTCATTAACACGACGCCAATGACTTCATCATATATGCCGGTTTTGTCAATCACAAACATGAAAAGTTCAAGCCAGATAACATGCCTGAATCATAGTTCAAATGTCTAGTATTTCTTTGCAAACCTGGCAATGCAGACATTCGCAAACAGCTCCTGGCCAGACTGGAACAAGGCACTGATATGACTTTACAAGCTGTCACTCAACAATGTCAGCATTTGATCAGCCTGCAATATAATTCCAACCTGGTCAAACACAACGTGACAATGCAATTTCCGATGGCCCAGGCATCAACGCTCAAGCAGGTCAGCATACACAGCTTGTTGGAACTGTGGTGCGTGACACTGCCAATATAAGAAATACGTTTGCAACAAATGCCAACGCTGTTGTCACAAAGAAGACATTTGCCACTCTTCACTGTTGTCTAGGCCAGTGAAACAAAAGGACAAGAAGTTTCAACCCACCAAAATCTACAAGGAGTTTAATAGTCATGCTTAAAGTTGACTTCGGTCCCAGGAAAAGGTAAGTAAAAGTATTTATCAACAATCAGTCAGTCAAGCTGCAACCTGATACAGCATTAGATATTACCATTATCTCCAAAAACACGTGGTGAGTTCTTGAGTCCCCATGAGTCAAACAAACTCATTACTCTGCCTGCAGTGCATTGGGTGGTACATTCTAGCTGATTGCCAAACCACACTGCAGGATGAAGCTGAATGGTAACCAAGTCAATGGTGTGTTTTACCTAACAGACCAGCCAGGTCTCGGACTCACATACTGTAAAAGGATTCGAAGGGATAGAGCTTGTCAAATGTGTTCAGGAAAGTATCCTTAATCAGCATGTAGAAGTCCCAATGAGAGAGTGTGCGATACTTGACCTGCTATTAGCGAATGAGACAGAGCAGTTGATAGAAGTTTGTGTATGGGAACATTTTGCATCCAGTGATCATAATGCCATAGTAAATATGGTAAAAGATAGGTCTGGTCCACAAAGTTGAGTTTCAAAATTGCAGAAAGGCCAATTTTGTTGTTATCCGGAAGGATCTGGCAAGTGTGCATTGGGCCAGATTCTTTTCTGGCAAAGATGTATTTGGTAAGTGGGAGGCCTTTAAAAGTGAAATTTTGAGAATATAAAGTGTACATGTACCTGTCAGAATAAAAGGTTTAGCAAACATTGGTTTTCAAGAGACATTGTGGCCCTGGTTAAGAAACAAAAGGAGGTGCATAACAGATCTAGGCAGGTAGGAACAAATGAGATGCTCACGGAGTATAAGAAATGTATGAGGACACTTAGGAAAGAAATCAGGAGGGCTAAACTCCAATCTCAGGCAGAGGTTCCTCTAGTAGACAAGGTGAAGGAGGATCCCAAAGGATTCTGCAGATATGTTAAGAGCAAAAGAATTGCAAGGGACAAAATCGGTCCTCTGGAAGATCAGAATGGTAATCCATGCATGGAGCCAGAAGAGATAGGGAGATCTTAAAAACATTTTTTGCATCTGTATTTACTCAGGAGACATCGATTCATGGATCCTGTGCAGATTACATTGCTGTCTTGAAGGAAATTAGGGTGGATAAATTCCGAGAGCCTAACAGGGTGTTCCCTTGGACCCTCTGGGAGGCAAGTGCAGAAATTGCAAAGCCTCCAGCAGAGCTATTTAAATCATCCTTGGTGACAGGTGAGGCATCGGAGGATTGGAGAACAGCCAGTGTTGTTCTGCTGTTTAAAAAAGGCTCTAAAAGTAAAGTCAGAAATTATAGACGGCGAGCCTGAAAGTTATTGGAAGGTATTCTAACGAACTGGATATATGGGTAGACATGGACTGATCTGTGATGGTCAGCATGGCCTCCGTGTGTGGTTATTTGTATTTAACCAATCTTATAGAGTTTTTGAGGAAATTACCAGGAAAGTTGATGAAGGCAAGGCAGTGAATATTGTCTACATGGACTTCAGCAAGGCATACTCTGCTCCCATCCGGTAGGCGCTACAGGAGCCTCCGCTCCCGCACCAGCAGGCACAGGAAGAGCTTCTTCCCTGAGGCTGTGACACTGCTGAACCTCTCATCACAGTGCTAAGCAGTATTGCATCTGTATTGGACTGTCTCAGTACTTTTATATTTGTGTGCTGTAGCACTTTTTTTATTCGCAGTTATTTTGTAAGTAACACTACTCTTTGCATTTCTGGTCAGGTGCTAAATGCATTTCATTGGCTTTGTATCTGTACTCGGCACAATGACAATAAAGTTGAACCTAATCTAATCTAATTTGACAAGGCCCTGCATGGGAGGTTGGTCAAAAAGGTTCAATTGCTTGGCATTCAAGATGAGGTAATAAATTGGATTAGACATTGGCTTTGTGGGAGAATCCAGAGAGTGGTAGTAGATAGTTGTCTCACTGACTGGAGGCTTGTGACTAGTGGAATGAGCAGGGATGGGTACTGGACCTGTTGTTGTTTGTCATCTATATCATTAATCTGGATGATAATGTGGTAAACTGGATCAAGCACGTTTGCAGATGCCACCAAGATTAGAGGTGTAGTGGACAGTGATAAAAACTATCAGAGCTTGCAGTGCGATCTGGACCAGCTAAAAATGGGCTGAAAAATGGCAGATGGAGTTTAATGCAGACAAGTGTGAGATGTTGTACTTCAGTAGGACCAACCAGGGTAGGTCTTACACAGTGAATGGCAGAGCACTGAAGAGTGTAGAAGAACAAAGAGATCTTGGAATACAGGTCCATAATTCATTGAAAGTGGTGTCACAGGTAGATTGGGTCATGAGTAAGCTTATGGCACATTGGCCTTCATGAATCAAAGTGTTGGGTTCAGGAGATGGGATTTTATGTTGAAGTTGTATAAGACATTGATGAGGCCTGATTTGGAGTATTGTCTGTAGATTTGATCACCTATCTTCAGGAAGGATATAAATAAGGTTGAAACAGTACAGAGAAAATTTCAAGGATTGTACGGGACTGAAAGACCAGTTATAAGGAAAGATTGAATAGGTTAGGACTTTATTCCTTGGAATGTAGAAGATAGAGTGGAGATTTGATAGAGGTATACAAAATTATGAGGAATATATATAGGGTGAATGCAAGTTTTCGACTGATGTTGGGTGGGACTACAACTGGAGGTCATGGGGTAAGGGTGAAAGGTGGAAATTTTAAGGGAAACATGAGGGGAAACTTCTCCACTCAGAGGGTCATGAGAGTGTAGAACGAGCTGCCAGTGCAAGTGGTGCATGTATGCTTGATTTCAAAGTTTAAGAGAAGTTTGGATAGGTACATGAATGGTAGGGGTGTGGAGGGCTATGGTCGCAAAGCAGGTCGATGGGAGTAGACAGTTTAAATGATTCGGCCCAGACTGGATGGGCCAAAGTGTCTTTATCTGTGCTGTACTTTTCTCTGACATTATGAATCCCATCTGCACGTCCTTGGCATTGACTGGGTCGATGAGGTCGGCGTGAAGGCACTGGCCGTTCATATCATGTTAGTCAACACTATACCACCATCAGTACATGAGACCATATAACAACAACTTGAAGTCCTGTGGCAGCAAAGATCCAAGTAAAGTCAATTCATAGCCATGGCCTGAGGCTGTTACGAGACGCACCCAACTATGCCAGCTTCCGGGGTTTAGACGCTCTAACTCTGGAGTATGGATAGCTTGTGCGGTCCTTTTCGGGGTTCAAGACTGCCCCACTAGTTGGCAATAATGTTTTGGCAACAGTAATTCAATATTTACAGAGCACCTCAGTGCTCAGTCAGAGATATTGTCTAGCATTTGTTTAGTGCTCAGTTCTCGTTCCAGTTTCATACCATGTCTCGATCCTTACCTTGGATACTCCAGCATTTGGGTCCTCACCATCCTCGTCAGAGACTCTCGTCACACGGGCTACCAGACCTTAGAGTTGAATTCATATTGACTTTGCTGGCCCAGTCAATGGGTGTACCTACCTTATTCTGATTGA
The DNA here is from genome assembly GCF_030028105.1 of Mobula birostris. NCBI lineage: Eukaryota > Metazoa > Chordata > Chondrichthyes > Myliobatiformes > Myliobatidae > Mobula > Mobula birostris. The sequence goes on along the minus strand of NC_092383.1, from coordinate 46,410,155 downwards.
CACCTATTCCAAATGGCCAGAGGTATTATAAATGAATGAATGAAATTTATTTCGGTCAATACAAACATAACAAAATGCATAATTTTCAACGATAATCTCATAGGACAAAATTACAACAAAAAAAACATAGATATTCTTTAAAACAGACCAAAAGGGTGTAGGCTAAAGCTAAAGCTTATTACGCCTACCCCATTACTTATACAACAACATATTTGGCGTCAATCATCACATCAAAACAAGAAATTTCATAATCTTTTAACACAAAATCTAATCCCAAGTATCATTTATTAACATGACTCCCATTTATTTTAAATCATGTATTTTATATTTGTTCATTAAATTATTTTTAAATAATTTTTTTAATATGTTAAGTGTGGTGCATATTTTTAATTTCTCACTACAACTGTTCCATAGATCCACCCCTCTGACTGAAATACAATGATTTTTTATATTTGTTCTTATCCTTTGTTTTTGAAATATACATGTTCCTCACAAATCATGTTGACTCTCTCTCATTTTAAACAATCTTTGGATACTTTGTGGTAGCTGTTCATTTTTTACTTTGTACATAATTTGTATTATTTTAAAATCTACGAAATATCTGAATTTTAAAATGTTTAGTTGAATAAATAGTGGATTGGTTGGCTCATAATAACTTGTCTTATTTACAATTCGTATGACTTTCTTTTGGAGTAGAAAAATTGAGTTCGTATTTGTTTTGTATGTATTTCCCCATATCTCTACACAGTAATTCATGTATGGGACTATAATTGAACATTATAATGTATACAAAGATTCCTAATTTAAGAAATCTTGCGCTTTGTACAGTATTGCAATAGATTTTGACATTTTTGCTTTGACATAATTTATATGTGGTTTCCAGCTTAATTTATTATTTATTACCGCTCCTAAAACTTTTGTTTCAGATACCTTATCAAGTTCAACATCATTTATTCTAAGATTACTATATGAATTTGGTACACGGTTTCCAAATATTATGAATTTAGTTATCTATGTTATCTATGAATTCAACAATGACAGAGGCTACCATTGAACAGCTTTGGGATGGCAGAAACACTTTTTTCTGACAAAGGCACTCAATTCAGTTCACGGCAGTTTGCTGCATTCTGCCAGAACAGTGGAAAGCCGGCATGGGTTCAGAAAGGGGAAATCATGTTTTACTAATATGCTGGAGTTCTATGAAGAGGCAACTAAAATTTATGACAACAATAGAGTGGTTGTTATCATTTACTTGGACTTTCAGAAGGCTTTTAATAAGGTACACCACAAGAGGTTAATAATCAAATTACAGGAGGTAAGAATTCAAGGTAAGGTGTGTGAATGGGTGCAGAACATAGAACATAGAACAGTGCAGCACAGTACAGGCACTTCGGCCCACAATGTTGTGCCGATCTTAAACCTTGCCTCCCATATAACCCCCCCACCTTAAATTCCTCCATATACCTGTCTAGTAGTCTCTTAAATTTCACTAGTGTATCTGCCTCCACCACTGACTCAGGCAGTGCATTCCATGCACCAACCACTCTCTGAGTAAAAAACCTTCCTCTAATATCCCCCTTGAACTTCCCACCCCTTACCTTAAAGCCATGTCCTCTTGTATTGAGCAGTGGTGCCCCGAGGAAGAGGCACTGGCTGTCCACTCTATCTATTTCTCTTAATATCTTGTATACCTCTATCATGTCTGCTCTCATCCTCCTTCTCTCCAGAGAGTAAAGCCCTAGCTCCCTTAATCTCTGATCATAATGCATACTCTCTAAACCAGGCAGCATCCTGGTAAATCTCCTCTGTACCCTTTCCAATGCTTCCACAACCTTCCTATAGTGAGGTTACCAGAACTGGACACAGTACTCCAATTGTGGCCTCACCAGAGTTTTATAGAGCTGCATCATTACCCCACAACTCTTAAATTCTATCCCTCAACTTATGAAAGCTAACACTCCATAAGCTTTCTTAACTACCCTATCTACCTGTGAGACAACTTTCAGGAATCTGTGGACATGTACTCCCAGATCGCTCTGCTCCTCCACATTTCCAAGTATCCTGCCATTTACTTGGTACTCTGCCTTGGAGTTTGTCCTTCCAAAGTGTTACCACCTCACACTTCTCCAGGTTGAGCTCCCATCCGCCACTTCTCAGCCCACTTCTGCATCCTGTCAATGTCTCTCTGCAATCTTTGACCATCCTCTACACTATCCACAACACCACCAACCTTGGTGTTGTCTGAAAACTTGCCAATCCACCCTTCTATCCCCACATCCAGGTCGTTAATAAAAATCACGAAAAGTAGAGGTCCCAGAACCGATCCTTGTGGGATACCACTAGTCACAATCCTCCAATCCGAACGTACTCCCTCCACCACGACCCTCTGCTTTCTGCAGGCAAGCCAATTCTGAATCCACCTGGCCAAACTTCCCTGGATCCCATGCCTTCTGACTTTCTGAATAAGCCTACCATGTGGAACCTTGTCAAATGCCTTAGTAAAATCCATATAGATCACATCCGCTGTGCTACCCTCATCCATATGCCTAGTCACCTCCTCTAAGAATTCTATCAGACTTGTTAGACACGATCTGCCTTTCACAAAGCCATGCTGACTGTCCCTGATCAGACCATGATTCTCTAAATGCCCATAGATCCTATCTCTAAGAATCTTTTCCAACAGCTTTCCCACTACAGACGAAAGGCTTACTGGTCTATAATTACCCGGACTATCCCTACTATCTTTTTTGAACAAGGGGACAACATTCACCTCCCTCCAATCCTCCAATAGCATTCCCGTGGACAACGAGGACATAAAGATCCTAGCCGGAGGCTCAGCAATCTCTTCCCTCGCCTCGTGGAGCAGCCTGGGGAATATTCCATCAGGCCCCGGGGACTTATCTGTCCTAGTGTATTTTGACAACTCTAACACCTCCTCTCCCTTAATATCAACATGCTGCAGAACATCATCCTCACTCATATTGTCCTCACCATCATCAAAAATTGGCTCATAAAAAGAAAACTCTTTCACCTCAGACGGTTGAAGAAGTTTGGTGTGGGCCCCCAAATCCTAAGAACTTTCTACAGGGGCACAATTGAGAGCATCCTGACTGGCTGCATCACTGCCTGTTATGGGAACTGCACTTCCCTCAATCGCAGGACTCTGCAGAGAGTGGTGTGGACAGCCCAGCGCATCTGTAGATGTGAACTTCCCACTCTTCAGGACATTTACAAAGACAGGTGTGTAAAAAGGGCCTGAAGGATCATTGGGGAGCCGAGTCACCCAAACACAAACTGTTCCAGCTGCTACCATCCAGGAAACAGAACTGCAGCATAAAAGCCAGGACCAACAAGCTCCGGGACAGCTTCTTCCACCAGGCCATCAGACTGCGTAATTCATGCTGACACAACTGTATTTCTATGTTATATTGGCTATCCTGTTGTGCATACTATTTATTATAAATTACTATAAATTACACATTTAGACAGAGACGTAACGTAAAGATTTTTACTCCTTGTACAGGATACCCTTAAAGTTAACCTCCAGGTTGAGTCAGTAGTGAAGAAGGCGAATGCAATGTTGGCATTCATTTCTAGAGGAATAGAGTATTGGAGCAGGGATGTGATGTTGAGGCTCTATAAGGCGCTGGTGAGACCTCACTTGGAGTACTGTGGGCAGTTTTGGTCTCCTTATTTAAGAAAGGATATGCTGACGTTGGAGAGGGTACAGAGAAGGTTCACTAGAATGATTCCAGGAATGAGAGAGTTAACATATGAGGAACGTTTGTCCGCTCTTGGACTGTATTCCTTGGAGTTTAGAAGAATAGGGGAGACCTCATAGAAACATTTTGAACGTTAAAAGGCATGGACAGAGTGGATGTGGCAAAGTTGTTTCCCATGATGGGGGAGTCTAGTATGAGAGGGCATGACTTAAGGATTGAAGGGCGCCCTTTCAGAACTGAAATGCCAAGAAATTTTTTTAGACAGAGGGTGGTGAATCTATGGAATTTATTGCCGCGGGCAGCAGTGGAGGCCAAGTCATTGGGTGTATTTAAGGCAGAGATTGATAGGTATCTGAGTAGCCAGGGCATCAAAGGTTATGGTGAGAAGGCAGGGGAGTGGGACTAAATAGGAGAAAATGGATCAGCTCATGATAAAATGGCGGAGCAGACTCGATGGGCCGAATGGCCTACTTCTGCTCCTTTGTCTTATGGTCTTATGGTCTTGTATATGAGGATGGAAGTAATAAGGTCAATTCAATTCAATTCCATTCAGTTTGTCACGTCTTCCACTGGTAGCAACTGAAGAAGAAAAGTCTTCTTACAGTGACCCAGCAGAAGTGTTCTACATCGCATTGATGGACCAGTTGCCAGTAACAAATTCCAAAATAGAAAGGGAAACAATGAATAACCGAGCATTGTCAAAAGTTTATGAAATCACCATGTAAGGATGGCCAGCTTATGGTAACCCTATGTGTCCAGAGTTCTCAGCAGGATGAGATCAACTGTTGGTATGTCAAAGAACGTTGATGTGTGGATCTTGTGTAGTGTTTTCCTCTAAACTGCGCACCAGAATGTCAAAGAATCTGCATGAAGGACCCCTGGGTACAGTCAAGATAGTCTCACCCGGAGCTGCATGTGGTGGCCGGGAATAGATAAACAGATTGAAGACTTGGCTAAAAGCTGTTTGGGATGCCAAAAAGTTCAAAATGCACCCCACAGGTACCGTTATACCTGTGGGAATGGCTGCCATTGCCATTGCAAGAGTACATACTGACTTCGCTGGGACATTCATGGACTCCATGTTTCTGATTGTTGTGGATGGTCATTCAAAGTGGCCTGCGGTTATACCAATGAAGTCAACCACATCAGCAAAGAGTGCCTCCACCCTGAGGACTATCTTTACCAGAAATGGCTTACCAGAACAAATTGTGAGTGACAATGGACTAGAATACACAACAGAAGAATTCTGACTGTTCATGAAGAAAAATGTCATCAAACATTTCAAGTCAGCTTCTCACCACCCAGCAACGAGTGGGTGAACTGAAAGGTTTATCCAAACTTTCAAGAAGTCCATTAAAGGTATGGCAGCACAAGGTGGACTACTTCATTTTTGTGTATAGGAATTCAGTTCATGTGATGACAAATCAAACACCTGCAATGCTGTTCATGAGCTGGAATCTGAGATCTCACATAGACTTACTGAAACCGGATCTATGGAGGAAAGTTCAGAATAAACAGTTCAGCCAGTTGCCATGTGAAGCAGCAAGGAGCTTCCAGGTTGGACAAGAAGTCCTAGCTTGTGATTACGGAGAAGAAAAGTAGACACCCGGTAGGATTGCTACAAGAACTGGACCACTGATGCACGCGGTGGATATTGGAGATCATACATGGAGATGTCATGTGGACCAGATCCTGGTGCACCACCGAAGAACACACTGCATGCAACAAGATGGACACATTACAGCCACCAGACTTACTTCTCAGTGATGATCACATCACTGACAGTAACATGACTCTGGCAGCCAAGAATGTTGTCTTAGACAAGACACCTACCAAACCTGATGCCCACTGCACAGGTCCAGAGGCGCTATCTGGAAACAAAAAGAGCACCACCTAAAAGACTGAATCTTTAGTATAGTAAAGTTAGTTATGGACCATTATTGTGAGAGTGAATTTATCATGGTTATTTGCAATATGGTTTATGAAAGGGAAATTCAACATTTTGTACGTATACAGTTTTGTGTTGCATTAATCTCTCTCTCTCTATCTCCATCTATCTATCGCTCATACACCAGTTAAAATCATCTTCCATGTGTGTGCTTTTGTTTCATTGCTGGGTAGTTGCACACACAACAGAAATAATCAAATCATTTTAGCCTGAGTAATCATAGAATGAGAGGAGACATGATAGAAATGTTCAAAATCATTAAGGGTATCAGTAAAGTGGATGCCAGCTGCTATTTCAAAATTAGTCCATCATCAAGGATACGAGACCATAGGTGGAAACTAGTTGAGGGGAGATTTCAGATTAACATCAGGAAGCATTTCTTTAAACAGTGAGTTGTGGACATAGGGAACAAACTATCTGGTTGTATAGTACCCTAGAGACAATCAAATCTAATCTTGGTAGCTATTTCAGCACACTATGTGAACAGGAACTTGGCAAGCTTTGTTGGGCCAAATGGCCTGTTTTTGCCAAAAACTTTCTCATGTTCTAGTGTTTTCTAATTACCCATTAATGCTCACCCCTGCGTCATCCAGAGCCCAACGGCCAAACAGTGAGGTTTGTGGATACCTTCAAATGGTCACTTCTGAAATCAAGAGGGGAAGGAACATCAGCTGAGGCCCTCAACATATTTCAGCTGACATATAAAATGACACATATAAAATCCAGATGTAAGGGTAAGTCACCAGCAGAAGCACTTTTGGGAAGAAAACTACATACAGTGTTGTATGGGATGCTGCCACAGCGTCCAACATCCAAGACAGCAGATGGTCAGGTGCACAAAGGCAGCCACACATACCTTGGTTGACAGGTGAAGCCATTCAAGCTGCAGTGTGAATCAGACAATTGGGCAAGACCCCTGGGTATTAGGTCAGATTGGCAAATAAATGGGAATGAAGTTATTATAGACAGGCATCGCTGGCCTTATTACATCAATCTTACTACATGCTCCTGAGGGCACAACAAGTTTGTCAGACAGATCATCAAACTCAGAGCTGGACCTTCATCTCCTCCTGAAAGGGTCAATTTACCTTAACTGAGCCAACCGTCAGCCTCAAGCAACATCATGACAAGTGACAGCCTGCAACCACGAAGAAGGACTGATCGCTGGCATAAGCCAATTGTTCCAATCCAAATCAACCCTCAGCTCAAATCGTACAGGTAATCTTCAAGAGAGATGTGTTATGGCGAGCTGAAACAACGTCTGAAATCAATCCTAGGCTGACCATTCAATATTTTGAATGTTTTTAGATAAAGTCTTCTTTGTGATACACAGTTGAGATTTTGTAGTTGCATGGTTTTACTGAACAAAGGAATAGAAACATAGAAAATAGGTGCAGGAGTAGGCTATTCGGCCCTTCGATCAGTAAGATCATGGCTGATCATCCAACTCAGAACACTGTACCAGCCTTCCCCCCCATACCCCCGGTCCCTTTAGCCACAAGGGCGATATCTAACTCCCTCTTAAATATAGCCAATGAACTGGCCTCAACTGTTTCCTGTGGCAGAGAATTCCACAGATTCACCACCCTCTGTGTGAAGAAGTTTTTCCTAATCTTCCCCTTTATCCTTGTGTGACCCCTCGTTCTGGACTTCCCCAACATCAGGAACAATCTTCCTGCATCTAGCCTGTCAAATCCCTTTAGGATTTTAGATGTTTCAATAAGATCCCCCCTCAATCTTCTAAATTCCAACGAGTATAAGCCTAGTCGATCCAGTCTTTCATCATATGAAAGTTCTGCCATCCCAGGAATCAATCTGGTGAACCTTCTCTGTACTCCCTCTATGGCAAGGATGTCTTTCCTCAGATTAGGGGACCAAAACTGCACACAATACTCCAGGTGTGATCTCACCAAGGCCTTGTACAACTGCAGTAGTACCTCCCTGCTCCTGTACTTGAATCCTCTTGCTATGAATGCCAGCATACCATTCGCTTTTTTCACCACCTGCTGTACCTGCATGCCCACTTTCAATGACTGGTGTATAATGACACTTAGGTCTTGTTGCACCTCCCCTTTTCCTAATCGGCACCATTCAGATAATAATCTGTTTTCCTATTTTTGCTACCAAAGTGGATAACCTCACATTTATCCACATTAAATTGCATCTGCCATGCATTTGCCCACTCACCTAACCTATCCAAGTCACCCTGCATCCTCTTAGTATCTTCCTCACAGCTAACACTGCCACCCAGCTTCGTGTCATCTGCAAACTTGGAGATGCTGCATTTAATTTTTAAGTTCTTGCTTTACTCGATCTCCTGGCTTTGGGTCTCATCAGTAGTTATAGGCAAGTGATCACAACAGCTCTGTAAGGCTATAAGAGGTGCTAAAAGCCTGTACTTGGCCAAAGTTGGGTCTCAGTCCAGCTATCAGCTGTGCCAGAGCTTACATTCTATAATGGGTTATGAAATGAAGTTGGGCAGCATTGCCAGCAACATCACATCCACTTCCAATGAGTTTAACATGTTATGTGCACATATTGAACAGAAGGGAATGAGCAGATCACCACCCACCTTGAAAGTTTCCAGTACAACTGAATCTACAGTCATTGTTGTAGGTGTAAGATTAGTCTTCTGGAGGGTGAATCTGCAAAACACATCACGTCCAGTTGGTGCCCTGGTTGTGTCCTTAGATCCTGTGCAGTTGGCAGGGAGTTTTGCAGACATCAAATCCATCAGCTCAAAGATCAAATTTATTCACCATATACGTTTCATGTTTTAGGAAATTGCCGTGTTGCATTCACATCACATGCACCAAAAAAACTATATTTAACAATTATAAATGTAATGCCCTGGTTAAGGTTTAGGCATTTCATTTTAGCAGTTCTGTTAGAACAGTCTGTTCTGCTTTTAGAATGTTTGGTTTTGAGCTAAAGATAAGGGCTATATTGTTCAACTTAGGAAAGTTATGTCAGCCAATCAGGATGGTGGAATTGGGAGAAGGTTCTGGGGAATGCTGGGTGGAGAGATTTTTGAGACAGACACTGGTGTGGGTCGAGGTCTTTTTTGGCGGGAGCTGCAAAAAGACAGGAGGGAAAATGGCTAAGGATGCCATCCCTGTTGCACAAGGTGCTTCATGCAGATGAATGGCTTCAAGGAAGAAGGTCCAATGCTCTCGTGGGGAGCCTGTTTTTTGCGATGGATTTCGAGCAACAGTCAGAAGGAGATGTGTGCTTTCACACAGAGTGTGCGTCCAACACATGAGTTAAAGACAACTTCAAGATGAGCTCCAATTTTTGTGCACATCTGGACTGAGTTAACTGTCACAGGTCCTTTTTATTTTTTTCTTTCTGACTGCTCGGTATAGCTGGAATTTGTAAACATAAGTTCTTTATAATTGTAGGCAGTGTATGTGTTATTTCTTGCCAATGGCTAATTGCATGGGGGCTGTATTTACACAGTATTCATTCAGATTGGGGTGAGGTGGTTGAAACATCCCAGCTCTCCTGGTCTGGTGGGACACAAGTCATATCGACCCTAGACGTACAGAGTTCGAGAAAGGTGGCTTTCTCACCGCTGAGTCCGTTGGTTTGTTAGTGAGGGGCTAATCAGCTGTGTTTCTCAAGATGCCTGGTCAAAGGGGGCTTCGTAATGAATAAAGGATTAGATAAAAATAAAGTTAGAAGTACAGATATGGAATAAAATGTGCATAAGTACATAAATACCAGCGTGTATGTATTCACAAAGTAAACAGCATTATAAAAAATAGTTTAAAGTATTTACATTGCAGTTCAGTGACTGAGGTAATAAACAGGGTGGGGGCTGGAGTGTGATCAGATTAACTGAGGTAATAGATGCAGGGGGGCGGGGGGGGGGGGGTTGCAATCAGATTAACTGCCTGGGGAAGAAACTTTTAAGAAAACATGAAGTTTTTGTTTTAATTGCTCGATATCAAATTACAGAAGAAATTGAATTTTAGGAAAAGGAAGGGTGGGTAATGTCTATATGTCTGTAATGGTTTTTCTTGCCCACTTCTTTGTCCTAAGCACAGTGATGGTAGACTGTAGCCAGTGACCTTTTTTGCTGTCCTGACAGCCCACGGAGGTGATGTTGCAATGGCTGATGTGAAGGTGCTCTCTATGATGACACATCAGTATGTTCTGGAGAAGATGAAATTTTACCAACTGCTACGAGAAGTACATCCTCCACCAAACCTTTTTATTAATAGAGGCGATATGGTTCTCCCATGTGAGGTCCTGTGAAATAATGATGCCCGGGACCCTGAATGCTGAAATGGTGCTCACTATAGAGTTCTTGATAATGAGTGGATTGCACGGAGGTACATTTCTCCTGAAATCGATTTGCATCACCGCGGTTTTGAGGGCATTCAGCTCCAAGTTGATGTGATTGCACCAGGACACTTGTTTATTTACTTCCTGGTGGTTCTTTTATCCATCAGCCCTAGGGATTAGTCCCTTGACGATGGTGTCATCTACAAACTTTATCAGTTTAACTGGTGGATCAGTGGAGATGCAGTCATTGTTGTATAGCAAAAATAGGAGAGAGGAGAGAACATGCCCCTTTTGCACTCCAGTGCTAAGTGAGTGGGATGTGCTTGCCAAGACTCTCAAACTACCTCATGTCAGAGGGGGAGCAGGGTTGGGAGGGGATTGATCAGATTAACTGTCTGTATTCTATACTGTAGCAAGAAGTCCGGACCAATGGCTGCACTTCATCGATGGACCTGTTGGATTTGTAGGTGAGCTATAGCAGATCTAGAAAATTTTGAGCTATGGATTTGAGAAATGACGTGACCAGCTTTCAAAAGTCTTTGACTGATGTGACTGCAACTGACCTGAAGTCATGGAGGCCAGTGACCTTTGATTTTCTTGGGTCATTTTTAACGTCTTCCTATTTCCAGCTGTGGTTCCCCCTTGCTTTAAGAAGACGCTAATCATCCCAGTACACAGAAGAAACAAAATAAGGTGCCTAATGTCTATCGCCCAGTGGTTCTGACATTTACCATCACAAAATGCTTGGTGAGGCTGGTCATGACATGCCTCAACTCCAGCTTTTCATACAACCTCAACCCAGTGTAATTTGCCTATTGCCAGAACAGGTCTACCACAGACGCCCTCTCCCTGGCCCCACACTCATCTCCGAGACAGCTGGGTAGTAAAAATATCTATGTCAGTCTATTGCTTATTACTGCAGTTTTGCCTTCAGTACAATTATTCCAAGCAAATTCATCACCAAACACTGGACTGTGAGAAAAAATGCATCCCTTTGCAAATAGATCCTTGACTTTCTGAACAGACTGCAGTAAGAATAAACAGCAACACCTTCATGGTGGATGATTCTAAAAGCTGCGCTCCTCAAGGTTGTATTCTCAGCTTCCTGTTCACTCATATCTACAAAGCTAGATTCTGCTCTAACTACATCTACAAGCTTGCAGTTGATTCCACTGTAGTGAGCCACATCTTAAGTAATGCTGATTTGGAGTGCAGAAGGAAGATAGACACTCTAGTGACATGGTGTCTTGACAACAGGGCATGACTTCATCAGGACATCCTGATAAAGGGTGTCAGCCTCGAACATTGACTGTTTATTCCTGCCCATAGGTGCTGCTTGACTTGCTGAATATTATTGTGTGCATTGCTCAAGGTTTCCAGCATCTACAGAATCTTTTGTGTTTATGATCCCCTCCATGTACTCTGTCTATACTTCTTGCTGCTTCAGTGAAGCAGCCAGTATAATTAAAGATCCCATCAAAATTAGGGACTAGTAGTTTTGTGTCTGGATTTCTGGAAAAATCCTTCGGGGCTTCCTGGAAAACTCCTGGTTTTCCAAGTTTCATTAAGATTGAAGTGGCATTCTTAAGATTCATTATGCAGTATCAGAAGGCCTTGCATGACTGAGCAATTTTAAAGGGCATTTCTGTAGTCTGTGAGGCTGCTGAATTATGTTGAGGGAATACAGGGGTGATGTGTGAACAGTGTGTTCAGCCAAGATGTTGGACATGCTGTGGTACACCCTTAGTCAGTATTCATAGTGACATCAGCAAGTCAAGTACAGTTACTGCTTCATAAGATCCTCAACTACAGAGTATGCATCAATCTGAAGCTGATGCTCCTCAGCTTTCTAGTTTCTGGATGAAGTCAACCCTCATCTTCATCTGGGCAGTATCCTTAGTTACAAAAAGGATATGTGGCTTCTGAGTTTGTCCCAGAGTTATCATTAATTAATCTAAAACAGGTAGGCATATGTGGACAGTGTGTGTGTTTAACACATCCCTTAAAACTCGTTAACAGTTCCAACCCTCTACACAGGTCTGCACATAATATCATCGAGGTAACTAACCGATTGTTTTGTTGAGGTCTGCCTTGTGTTTCCATTTCTGAAAACATTTCTTCACAAAACTTGATGATTAAATGATTAACAGCTCTCAAATGAACTGTTCAGGAACAGTTATTACTCTGCAACCATCAAGTTCCTGAACCAGCATAGATAACTTCAGTTTCCCCAACACTGAATTGATTCCACAACCTACTCATTTCAAGAACTCTACAGTTCATGTTCTCAGTATCATTTATTTATTTATTATTGTTGTTATTTGTTCTATTTGTACAGTTTGTCTTTTGCACATCAGTTGACAGTCTTTCAGTGCAGTTTTTCATTGATTCTATTGTATTTCTTTGTGAATACATACAAGGAAACAAATCTCAGGTGACATATACATACTTCGATAATAATTTTACTTTGAACTTTGAAAATCATTCCCAGGTTAGTTCAACCAGTAAAGACCTCGTGTTGCTTTATTAAGCAGCTGCTTCTGCCCAGATTTAGTCTTAATGTGTTCAGTGATCTCAGCTGCAGTAGCACACATCAGTGTAAATTGTTGTTCTTATTACTCCCCATGGTCCCCGATGCTAGCTGAGTCCTTGAACCAACTGCACAGTGAAGCCTTCCTTGAATCAATTGTCAGCACTCACCATCTGGATTTGTATGATGAAAGACACTGGCGTTTATCGAACCATTGTCGATAGGAAATAAAGGAACCAAAAGACAATAAGACCATAAGACATAGGAGCAGGATTAGGCCATTGAGTCTGCTCCACCATTCCATTATGGCTGAATCTGGATCCCATTCAACCCCATACACCGGCCTTCTCACCATATTCTTTGATGTCCTGACTAATCAGGGAACAATCAACTTCCGCTTTAAATATTCCCACTGACTGGCCTCCACCGCAGTCTGTGGCAGAGCACTCTGCAGATTCACTACTCTTTGGCTAAAAAAATTCCTCCTTACCTCTGTTCTAAAAGATTGGCCCTCAATTTTGAGGCTGTGCCCTCTAGTTCTGGATACCCTCACCATTGGAAACATCCTCTCCACATCCACCTGATCTAGTCCTTTCAACATTTGGTAGGTTTCAGTGAGATCCCCCCACATTTTTCTACATGCCAGTGAGTACAGGATTGGAGCTGCCAAACACTCCTCATATGTTAACCTGAGCAACACACACAAAATGCTGGAGGAACTCAGCAGACCAGGCAGCATCTAGGAAAAGTGTACAGTCTGCATTTTGGCCTGAAGCGTCAACTTTATTCTTTTCCTTGATGCTGTCTGCCCTGCTGAGTTCCTCCAGCATTTTGAGTGTGTTGCTCGGATTTCCAGCATCTGCAGATTTTCTCTTGTTTGTCACATGTTAACCCCTTCATTCCTGGAGTCATCTTTGTGGATTCTCTCCAATGATAACACATTCTTTCTGAGATATGGGGGCCAAAACTCCCTATCCTTCTGGGGGTCTTGCACGAAGACTTCTAAGTCCCTTTGCAGCTCTGATGTTTGAACTTTCTCTGCATTTAGTTAATAGTCTGCACTATTGTTCCTTTTACCAAAATGCATTATCATACATTTTCCACTGTATTCCATCTGCCACCTTTTTGCGGATTCTCCCTATTAAGTGGACAAAGAGAACATGTGGAGGGCAGGTGAATAGTTAATAATGTTCCATTATTCAAGAAGGAAAAACAGGGGTAGTACTTATAAATATAGAGCACAAACACAAGAGATTCTGCAGATGCTGGAATGGAATTGGTAATGTCGACTGTTTATTCCTCTCCACAGATGCTGCCTGACCTGCTGGCTTCCTCCAACATTTTGTGTGTGTTAACTGTAGACCAATGAGTCTCATGCCAGTAGAAGGGGAATTACCGGAGATGATTCTCAGGAATAGGATTTATCAATATTTGAAAAGCCATGATCTAGTTTGGGACAATTATTATGGCTTTGTGGAAGACAAGTTGTATCTTTCAAACTTCATGGAGTTTTTTTTGAGGAGACTGATGAAGGTGTTTGATGAAGATAGAGCTATGGATGTTGTCTACATTTATTTTAGTAAGGTGTTTGATAAGGTTTATCATGGGAGGCACATTCAGAATATTATGGTACATGGGATCTATGGTGAATTGGCTGTTTGGATCCAGAATTGGCATGCCCATAGAAGACAATGTGTCGTGGTTGATGGGACTTTTTCTGGGTGGAGTTGCATGATTGCTAGTATTGCACAGAGATTTGTACTGGGACCTCAGTTTCTCCCATCATTATTGTTGTTTGCACTCCAACTGTTTTTAATTACATCCTTTATAGAATCCAAGAATGGTTACAGCAAAGGGCATAACCATTTGGCCTATCAATCTGTGCCATCTTTTGGCCAGAACGACTCAGTAGTTTCACCCTAGCCCTTTGTCCATAGCCTTGCAGATCTTTCCTCAACATATATTTATCCAATTCCTACTGTGGAATTGCCCAGGTCATCCAGATGGTGAAACATGCCTGCACCATATCTGCAAGCAGTACATTGCACTTTGGATTTCAACCAAAAGCCACGTGAAAAAGTTGGTCCTCTTAATTTTCTTACTCTAATACCCATGACCTCAGGCCTCAACCCATCCACCAATGGGGGCAGCCTCACTATGCTGATCCCGTGACCTCAGGCCATCACCTGTCCACCAGTGGGCAGCCCCACTCTTGTGCAGACCTTGTGACCTCAGGCCTCAACCCCATTAACAAATGGGAACAGACCCACCTTGTGCTGATCCCGTGACCTCAGGCCATCACCTATCCACCAATGGGACAGCCCCATTCTGTGCCGACCCCATGACTTCAGGCTTCAACCCCTCCACCCATGGTGACAGCCCCACTGTGCAGAGCCCATGACCTCAGGCCACCACCCGTCCACCAATGGGAACAGCCCCAATCTGTGCAGACACTTTGTCACTTTATATACTTTTATTCAGGTCTCCCTTTTCACCACCAATCTATCCATTTAATTATCATCCCTCAATCTGGAAACATTCTCTTTTCCGGACCCTCTCTAGCACTTTCATGTCTTCCCCATAATGAAGCAATTAGAACTGAACAGAATACCTGGTGTCAGAGATATCTGAGCAGTCCATGAACTCCTGAGCAATATCTATCTATTCTCCTCTTGCACTATTTATTGACTTTATTTTTCATTGTAACAACAGCAGATGTAAAAAGGACTCTGTAGAGAGTCAACGCCCAAAGGTAGATGGGCCGGACAACATCCCAGGCTGAGTACTCAGGGACTGTACCCACCACCTCACTGATGTTTTCACGGATATCTTCAACACATTACTCATCCGGGTTGCTGTTCTTACATGCGTCAAATCAGACACCATCATTCCTATACCAAAGCACCCAACACCTGCAAAACTACATAATTATTGCCCAGTGGCACTGATGCCAGTCATCTTGAAGTGCTTTGAACATCTGGTAAAAGCACGTATCAAATCTCCATTCTGGCCACATTGGACACTTACCAGTTATGCATACCTACAGAACTGTTCTACAACTAATCTCATCTGTCACACTCCTGGCCCTGACACACCAAGAAAACAAGGACACTTATTCCAGAATGCTCTTTCTGGATTTCAGTTCGGCATTCAACACTATTGTTTCACAGACCTTAGTGAACAAACTCCTGCTCCTCGGTCTAAATACACCACTGTATGACTGCATATTAGACTTCTGAACCAACAGACCTCAGAGGGTCTGGTACACAACTCCTCCTCCCTCCCTATCATCCTTAATATGGGTGCTCTCAAGGGCTGCGTGGTGAGCCCATTGCATACACTCATGATTGCACAGCCAAACAACAGAGTAATCACATTGTCAACTTTGCTAGTGGTGGGGCTCATCACTAACAACAATGAGGCAACATACAGAGAGGGAAAAGTTTGAGACCTGGTGCCAGGCAAATATCCTCTTCCTCAATGTCAACATTCCTCCATTCACTGAGGTAAAATGCTGAAGATCCTGAAAGTTTACGGAGTGCCAGACCATCTACTGAGAGCAATAGAGCCCAGCTATACCAAACCCATGGCGAAAGTTGTATGACCAGACGGAGAAACAGCAGTGTTCGAGCTCCTAGCTGGTGTGCTGCAAGGAGACACTCTGGCACCCTACATCTTTATAATCGTCCTTGATTATACTCTGCGACAAGCTACCAAAGATCATGACAAGCTTGGTTTTACCATAAAACCAGGGCGAACCAAAAGGGTCAGACCAGTTACACTCACAGATCTCGATTTTGCAGATGACATAGTCCTGCTCTCTGACCAGATGGAGGAAGCACAGCAGCTACTGACAAAAGGGGAAATTGAGTGTAATAAAGTTGGACTTCACCTAAACACTAAAAAGACAGGGTACATGGCGTTTAACTGTGATGAAGATACTCTCAAGACCGTAAAGAATGATACCATTAAGAAAGTCTTTGACTACAAGTACCTTGGGTCAAGAATGATGAGTTCGGAGAAGGACATAAAGATATGGAAGGTGCTGGCGTGGAGGGCTATGAACGACATGAAGGAAATCTGGAAATCGAACCTGACAAGAAGGCTTAAAAAGAGGATTTTCATAGCAGCCATAGAGTCCATTCTCATGTACGGATGCAAGACGTGGACACTCACCAAGACTATGTGAAAGTCTCTGGATGGTTGCTATACACGAATGCTCCGGATGGCTCTTGACGTGTGTTGGCAACAGCACATGGCGAACGTCGAGCTCTATAACGACCTACCGATGCTCACCACTAAAATTGAGGTGAGAAGACCGCAGCTAGCGGGGCACTGTCTACACCACCCTGAGCTACCTGCCAGCCTGGTCATCATATGGGAGCCCAAGCACGGGAGAATGAACCCTGGGTGCCCTCCCAAGACTATGGTTAACACGCTCCTAGAAGACAGTGGGGCGGCTAATGTAGGTGAACTGAACACACTGATGAGGGAGAGGGAGAAGTGGAGAATCCGTCATCTGGCCCCCTAGGCCTGAGTCGACATAATAGTAGTAGTAGTACTAGTCAATGTCAAGAAGACAAAGGAGATGGTTATCGACATAAGGAGAACTCACACCATTCTTAACATTGGCAGCACAGCAGTAGAATCTGCAAGCAGTTTCAAACTCCTAAGAGTGCACATCTCACACAGCCTCTCATGGTCTCAGAACACACTGTACACAAACAGGAAAGCTCAGTAACACCTCTACTTTCTGAGGAGGCAGAAGAATGCTGGATTATGCATATCTATATTCATGCCATTCTAGAGACTCACAACAGAGAGCATTCTAACAAGCTACATCACTGCATGATTCAGACAGGAAGGCTGCACAGTAGGTAGTCATAACTGCCCAATGCATCACCGGCACCAGCCTGCCTGCAGAAGGGTTCCAGAAAAGGGCCAGTAATATCATGAAGGATCCCAACCACCCTGCTCATGGACTCTTTTTCCCACTCCCATCAGGGAGGAGGCTATGTTACATCCATGCCAGGACCAACAGGCTCATAAACAGTTACTTTCCCCAAGTAGTAAGGCTGATCAACACCTCCACCCACTAACCCACACTACCACACCCCCAACCACCACTACTTTATCACTTCCTGTCAGTAATCTTATATACAGACAATCTTGTGCCTTGCGTCACTTCATTGACATACGAACAACCTAAGCTATTTTGTCTTTTTATTTATTATGTAGTTTTGTGTTCATCATCTTATGGTGTTTTTTTTGTGCTATATCAGATCCAGAGTAACAATTATTTCATTCACCTTTATACCCATGTATTGGAAATTACATTAAACAATCTTGTATTGCTGTTGTAAAACAACTAATTTCACAACATACTTCAAAGACATTAATTCTGATTCTGATTAGACCAATCATTATCAGTGACTTCACACTTAAAGGACATTCAGTGATTTTTAACACTTTATAAATGCGCTGCTTATTTGACACAACCACATCCCTTTCCCCTTCCTGCCGACGAACACCACAGTGTTACTGTTAGCGAGTGATAGTGCTATTAGTGAGTGGTACAGTTATAATGTTAGTGAGTGATAAGGTTAGTGAAGGGTACGGTTAGTGCAGCGGTCCCCAACCACCGGGCCACGGACGAGTACCAGGCCGCAAAGCATGTGCTACCAGGCCGCGAGGAAACTATATGATTTGGCGATATTAGTCAGCTGCACCTTTCCTCATTCCCTGTCACACCCACTGTTGAGCTTGAACGCACATGAGGTCATTACACTCGCGAAATCCATGTCAGCACGGGAAGGAGTTCAACTCCTCGAGCTTGCAAATGACGGCGGGCAGAAAAGTATGTTTGACGTAACATCTTTGCCGGCATTCTGGATCAAAGTCAAGGCTAAATATCCTGAGATAGCCATGAAAGCACTGAAAACATTGCTTCCATTTCCAACATATCTCTGCAATGAATGCAACGGAAACTAAATTGCGGAATGGACTGGACATAAGGAACCCCATTCGAGTATCGCTGCCTCCCATCACCCCTCGATAGGACCGTTTTGTTGCAGGGAAACAAGCCCAGGGCTCCCACTGATTCAGTGATATTGGTGTGTTGCAATGATTTTATATGTTCATACGAGGGAAATATGTGCTGTGTGTTTAATATCCAAACGTTACTTAAAATGTTATGATGCTATTGACTTATAAGTGACTTATATAACCATATAACAATTACAGCATGGAAAAAGGCCATCTCAGCCCTTCTAGTCATACCAAACGCTACTCTCAGCTAGTCCCACCGACCTGCACTCAGCCCATAACCCTCCATTCCTTTCCTGTCCATATACCTATCCAATTTTTCTTTAAATGATAATATCAAACCCGCCTCTACCACTTCTACTGGAAGTTTGTTCAACACTTACTTCAAGTTCCCCTGTCCTCCCCTGATAATTGACTTATCACTGTATTCATGTGAGGAAAATATATGCTGTGTGTTTAATATTAAATTCGTTAGATAAACCCTTTTAGAAACGAAATTGAATGTATTAGCCACTTATCACCTATATTCCGGTCGTGATTAACCACCGCCCCCCCCCCCCAGACAGAATCGCCAAAAATGATTTGTAGAAAAAAGTCGGCACATACACGCATGCGCACTAGTGCCCACGCAAGGCTTCATGGCCATTGTAGTCTTTTCAGGGTTAGCTCAACGTATTTGACTGCTACTCTTGTCCATTGGCAACCCCCCCCCACCCCCCCCCCCACCCCCGGGTTGGCCAGTCCGCTAGGATATTGTCAATATTAAACCGGTTCACAGTGCAAAAAAGGTTGGGGACCTCTGGGTTAGTGAATGATAAAGTTAGTGAGTGGTATGGTTAGCGAATGATAAGGTTAGTGAGGGGTACAGTTATAGTGAGTGGTACAGTTTGTGAATGGTACTGATAGTGAGTGTTACAGTTAGTGAGTGGTACAGTTAGTGATATGGTTAATGAGTGATAGTACAATTAGTGAGGGTTACTGACAGTGAGTGGTAGTTCCTCTCGGTGCATCCTTTTCCCAGAAGTATCACATTTTTCATTGATATTTCCTTTGAGACAAGTGATATTGGCTTCCAAAGTAGTCAATGAGTCAGACATTTGCCTTTGTTCCCATCTCTACCACTCTCAATACAGGTTAGCATTGTTTGTGTTTCTGAAGACATCCTGTGATTCTGGGCACTTGATTCTCACCTTTCTGAATTGGGTTCTGGCTTCTAAACCTTGGGAACTGCTGTAGAAGCTTGTCCACAAGTAAATCTTCTCTTAAGTTTGTAATCATGTCATTGTGATCAATGACATTGGCTTTGCTGACTATTTCAAGTACCACCATCATAGTATTATCAGTATAGAACACCATTAATATATTTTTGACCACCATACATGATTAAAAGTTGCTAAATGCAAATTACTAATTAATTCACATTATTCAAGATACCTTCTAGTCTTGTTTCTTTGTAGGTGATTACTTCATTTTTATAGATCTTCATATTAACAATACAATATCTTGGTTGAATATTTCATCATTGAATTATGGACAGTGTTGTATTTGGACATTCACTTCCCTCCCTGTTCTGATCATAGAACACAGAACAGTTCAGCACATCTGCACCGATCTGGGTGATAATGTAAACTAATCCTATCTGCCAACATGTGCTCCTTATCCCTCTCTGCCATGCCTGTCCCTCTGTCTGTCTCAATGCAACTTGAACACCGCTTTTCTATCAGCTTCCACCAATTCCCTTGGCAATATGCTCTAGCAATGTTGCACCCTAACAAAAAAAACATTCCTTGCTTTAAACTTTCCCTCATCTTAAATCTACGTCCTCTGATATTTGAGATTTCTACCCTGTGAAAAAATAAGATTCTATCTATCCTATTCATGCCTCTTATAATTTTGTAAACTTCTATCCAATCTGTTCTCAGCTTCTGACACGCCAAAGGAAAGAACCTCAGTTTGTCCAACCTCTCCTCATAGCTTATACACTCCAATCCAGGCAGCATCATGATAAACATCATCTGCATCCTCTCCAAAACTTCCACGTCCTTCTCAAACATCAACTGTGCATTTGCTTAAGAAAACTATATTTTGTGCAGTTGCCTTCCTCACCACAGACTCAGCCTGTAAATTAACCTTTAGGGAATCCTGCCCAAGGACACCCAAGTCCCTTTGCATCTCAGTTTTTTGTATTTTCTCTGTTTAGAAATTAGTCAACCCTTTCACTTCTACCAAAGTTCATGACTATACACTTCCTGACACTGTATTCCACCTGCCACTTCTTTGCCCATTCTCTTAATCTGTCTAAGTCCTTCTGTAGCCTCTCTACTTCCTCAAAACTACCTGCTCTTCTACCTATGTTTGTATTGTCTGCAGGCTTTGCAACACCACTAGTCACCAGCAGCCAACCCAAAAGGCTCCCTGTATTCCCACACTTTGCCTCCTGCCAATCAGCCATTGCTTTATCTATGCTAGAATCCTTTCTGTAATACCATGGGCTCATAGCTTGTTAAGCAACCCCTTGTCAAAGGCCTTCTGAAAATCTGAATACACAACATCAACCAATTTTCCTTCGACTATCCTGCTTGTTATTTCTTCAAAGAGTTCTAACAGATTTGTCAGGCAAAATTTTCCCCTGAGGAAACCATGCTAACTATGACCTATCATGTGCCTCCATGAGACCTCATCCTTAAAAATCAACTGCAACATCTTCCCAAGCAGTGACATCGGACAAACTAGCTTATAATTTCCTTTCTTCTGCTTCACTCCCTTCTTGAAGAGTGGAATGACATTTGCAATTTTCCAATCTTCCAGAACCATTCCAGAATCTAGTGATTCATGAAAGATCATTACTAATGTCTCCACAATCTTTTCAGCCACCTCTTTCAGAATCCTGGGGTGTACAGGTGACTTACCTAATTTCAGACCTTCCAGTTTCCCCAGAACCTTCTCTCTGGTAATGGTAACTTCACACACTTCATGACCCCTGTCATCTGGAACTTTCATGTACTGCTAGTGTTTCCCACGGTGAAGATTGATACAAAATACCTGTTCAGTTGTCCACCATTTCCTTGTCCCCCATTACTACCTCTCCAGCAGTCCGATATCCACTCTGGCCTCTCTATACACTTTTTGTATTTGAAGAAACTTTTGGTATACTTTTTAATTTTATTGGCTAGCTTCCTTTCGTATACCTTCATAATGACTTTTTTAGTTCCCTTCAGAAATTCCAGCTCTTGCTGCCATGCTGTCAAGCCTGCCAGTGTTCTTTTCCAATCCATTCTGGCCAACTCCTCTCTCATGCCTCTGCAATTCACTTTACTCCACTGTAATACTTTAGCTTCTCCTTCTCAACTGGCAGGGTGAATTCAGTTATATTATGATCATTTTCCCCTGAGGGTTCTTTTACCTTAAGCTCTCTAAACATTTCTGCTTCATTGTACTACACCCAATCCAGAATATCTGATCTCCTAGTGGCCTCAATCATGAGCTGCTCCAAAACGCCATCTCATAGGCACTCTAGAAATTCTCCTTCTTCAAATCCAGTAGCAACCAGATTTCCCCAATCTATCTGCATATTGAAATCTCCCATGACTATTGTAACATTGACAAAAAGATTTAAAATTCTTACCAATTGTCAAGGCTGAAGGTTGAGAAATTAAAGATAGTCTACTGATTTTGTGGTGATTCTTTTGGAAAACCAGGAGATATCTGCTGAATGGAATGGTGTAAAGCTACTCCACCAGATGTTCCAGCAGTGATCAAGGAGCAGTAGGGGATTCCTGGTAACATACCGTGGGGAAATAGGTCATCAAATTTAGCAACCCACAGCCATAGGATAAAGTTAAAAGTTCAAAAATTTAAGCCTGATGCAAAATACCCTAAATTCAATAAGTTATTTTGGGTAGTGCAATATTTTAGGAGAGCTGCTGTCTCACAGCTTGAGAGATCCACATTTGACACTGAATTTGGATGCTCTCTGTGTAGAGTTGTTTCTCACACTATGTTCCTCTACTTCCCACATCCCAAAAACAGTTGGTACTTAGTTGGTACTAAGGTTTTCTTTAGTGTGTGGATGTATGGCAGGATCTGGAACTTGGCTCATAGGAATGTGGGGAGTATAAAATGGGTCAGGTAGGATTAGTGTAAAACTGTGTATCATGACCTCAGTGTGCTAAAGGGCTTGTGTTTGTGTGGTACTCTTAACATAGAACATAGAATAGTACAGGCCCTTCGGCCCACAATGTTGTGCTGACCCTCAAACCCTGCCTCCCATATAACCCTCCACTTTAAATTCCTCCATATACCTGTCTAGTAGTCTCTTAAATTTCACTAGTGTACCTGCCTCCACCACTGACTCAGGCAGTGCATTCAACGCACCAACCACCCTCTGAGTAAAAAGCCTTCCTCTAATATCCCCCTTGAACTTCCCACCCCTTACCTTAAAGCCATGTCCCCTTGTATTGAGCAGTGGTGCCCTGGGGAAGAGGCGCTGGCTATCCACTCTATCTATTCCTCTTATTATCTTATGCACCTCTATCATGTCTCCTCTCATCCTCCTTCTCTCCAAAGAGTAAAGCCCTAGCTCCCTTAATCTCTGATCATAATGCATACTTTCTAAACCAGGCAGCATCCTGGTAAATCTCCTCTGTACCCTTTCCAATGCTTCCACATCCTTCCTATAGTGAGGCGACCAGAACTGGACACAATACTCCAAGTGTGGCCTCACCAGAGTTTTATAGAGCTGCATTATTACATCGCGACTCTTAAACTCTATCCCTCGACTTATGAAAGCTAACACCCCATAAGCTTTTTTAACTACCCTATCTACCTGTGAGGCAACTTTCAGGGATCTGTGGACATGTACCCCCAGATCCCTCTGCTCCTCCACACTACCAAGTCTCCTGCCATTTACTTTGTACTCTGCCTTGGAGTTTGTCCTTTCAAAGTGTACCACCTCACACTTCTCTGGGTTGAACTCCATCTGCCACTTCTCAACCCACTTCTGCATCCTATCAATGTCTCTCTGCAATCTTCGACAATTCTCTACACTATCTACAACGTCACCAACCTTTGTGTCATCTGCAAACTTGCCAACCCACCCTTCTACCTCCACATCCAGGTCATTAATAAAAATCACGAAAAGTAGAGGTCCCAGATCCTTGTGGGACGCCACTAGTCACAATCCTCCAATCTGAATGTACTCCCTCCACCACCACCCTCTGCCTTCTGCAGGCAAGTCAATTCTGAATCCACCTGGCCAAACTTCACTGGATCCCATGCCTTCTGATTTTCTGAACAAGCCTACCGTGTGGAACTTTGTCAAATGCCTTACTAAAATCCATATAGATCACATCCACTACACTACCCTCATCTATATGCCTGGTCACCTCCTCAAAGAACTCTATCAGGCTTGTTAGACACGATATGCCCTTCACAAAGCCATGCTGACTGTCCCTGATCAGACCATGATTCTCTAAATGCTCATAGATCCTATCCCTAAGAATCTTTTCCAACAGCTTTCCCACCACAGACGTAAGGCTCACTGGTCTATAATTACCCAGACTATCCCTACTACCTTATTTGAACAAGGGGACAACATTTGCCTCCCTCCAGTCCTCCGGTACCATTCCCGTGGACAACGAGGGCATAAAGATCCTAGCCAGAGGCTCAGCAATCTCCTCCCTCACCTCGTGGAGCAGCCTGGGGAATATTCCGTCAGGCCTTTCTCTTCATGACTCAAAATATTCTCTTCATGACTCAAAAGATCTCTCTGTGACTCAGTAATAAACATGTAAAATCCTACTGTACTATTAAATGTGTTTACAGTTTTCAAAAGTTATATGCAAAAATACTATTTCTAATATGGATTTTAAATATTATATATTTGAATTCTTCTTTGGAGATGCTTCTGCTCATAAAATCTCAAAACATACATGAATGTTGTACCTTTTGCCATTAGTAATTGAGGGAACTGGTGTATGTTGAGGTTTTAATCTCATTACTGTTAAATTGTTGTGGATTTTTGTTTTAGCGGTGCCCTCAGAAGAAGGGCTATTTAACAAGTGAAGTTGTCCAGGAACTGAACATGAAGCAACTGCGTGAGATTTTTGCTGTAATGATTGCAGAAAAGTACAACTTTAATTTTGAAAGGGTACGTAGGTTTAGGGCATATTTGCAAAATGATTTGAGTGCTTACAAAGAACTGTATGGCAGAAAAATGCGTGAGGCTAAGCACACTGTCGTTTTTCAAGCCTTCCACATCAGCCACAGCAGATGATGAACCTCGACCTTCGACATCAAGGCAGGCAGACATAGTAGAAGGTGACCTGCCCGCCCTGATGGAAACAGACAATGATGAAATGACACCCCAGTGTCCCACCACCCCAAACCTTGGGCTGCGGACCAATACATTGCCACGGAGAATGCACTGGTTTCCGGGACTCACCCAACACATCTTTAAGAAAAAAGCTGAAATAAACAAGCTAAGTAATTAGGTGCCACCTGGCACATAAATGTTGGCCCAGATCAGAGGCGATTGCCGATTGTGTTGCCTTTATTTCGGCTTTTTTCTTAAAGATGTGCTGGGTGCATCGCGGCTACCGCTGCACCACTGCATGCTTCGCGGATCAGTAACGGTCGGCGGCCCGGAGGTTGGGGACCACTGCACCACCCCAAACTCCGATGAGTCAGCCCAACAGACCATCATCAGTGTGCTCGGCGCTGTCTTCCCGATTCCAGTAAGTGATACATACATTACATTATTTCTACTTTTTTACTGTACATACTATTTCTACTGTACATACATTATTTCTACTTTATATAGGCTGTGTATTTTTATGTTATTTGGTATGATTTGGCAGCTTCATAGCTTAAAGGTTACTGC
This sequence comes from Mobula birostris, assembly GCF_030028105.1. NCBI lineage: Eukaryota > Metazoa > Chordata > Chondrichthyes > Myliobatiformes > Myliobatidae > Mobula > Mobula birostris. The sequence continues at coordinate 46,384,740 of NC_092383.1, read as the reverse complement.
AGAGAGTGTTTCTGCTGAGAGTGCTTGCGCCGTGTTTCTGCCGAGAGAACCTGCGTGAGATTTTCGCTACAGAGAACAGTGCGGCAATGATTGTAGAAAAGTATTTCTACTTTATATAGGCTGTGTATTTATCATATCATTCCTGCTTTTACTATATGTTACTGTTATTTTAGGTTTTATGTGTTATTTGGCATGATTTGGTAGGTTATTTTTTGGGTCTGCAAACGCTCACAAATTTTTCTCATATAAATGGTAATTGCTTCTTCACTTTACGACATTCCGGCTTACGAACTGTTCATAGGAATGCTTTACTTTCAGATGGCGGGGGGAACCTGTACATACACACACACACACACACACATAGATAGATAGAACAGTTCAACTAATAAGTAGTGCAAAGTTAGAAATAATAAAAGAAGTGAGGTAGTGGTCATAAGTTCAAAGTCCATTCAGAAATTGGATGGCAGACGGGAAGAAACTGTTCCTAAATTATTAAGTGTGTGCCTTCAGGCTTCTATACCTCCTTCCTGATGGTAGCAATGAGAACAAGGCATGACCTGTGTGATGGACATCACCTTTTTGAGGCAGGAAACAATGAAATAAGAACTCAGCATTAATGTTGCAAAATATCTGAATGTGCACTACAAGAAAAAATGAAGTAACTGAACCATGTAGGGAAATATTATAAAACAAAATGTTTAGGTTTTAAGAAGCATTTTTCGAATTTTCACTTCTCGTTTTCAGGCGACTGAAGAGTTTGGGAGGACAGCCAATGTCCACACAGTAAACTCCAACAGACAGTAGTGAGATGTTGAGCAGATGATCTGATACCATTTTTTATCTGGGTTGATTAAGGAATTCGGTCAGGGCACTGTGGATTGTTGACGTGATAGTCTCCTTCTCTTTCCCCACTTTTCTCTGCTCCCTGTAATTTGCTCTCTTTCTTCCAGATCTGATGAACAACCATTTACCTAAAGCATTAATTCTGTTTTTCTTTACAGATTTTGTTGGTATACAGAATTTTAGCTTTTTTTTATTTCATTCCCAAATCCCATAAAAATGGGATAAAGAGCTGTAGGAAACATGCAACCATTAGTTATTAATCTTGGGCATACATGTAACAAGTACTGTTCTGCCTCAAATTTGTTCATTCTCTCTTCCAGATCTGTTTAATGTTGTCTGATTTACTCTTGCACACTGTATTTTTCATTCTTGAAAAAGAATACCTGTTCAATTTCTTCAACCATTTCCTCTGCACATAACACACTGACTATTCCTTCAACACACACAACACGCTGGAGGAACTCAGCAAGTCGGCGTGTTGCTTTGACCCCAGCATCTGCATAGAATTTTGTGTTGACTATTCCTTCAGCCTGATAACTTTTCAAATTCAAATTTCTGTATAAAGCTAGAGGAGTTGGGTCAAAACATCCTCATTTCAGTTCCCTCTTGTATCCAGGTAACTTGTAATGTAGGTTGCTACAAAGGGAATACTTGATAAAGGGACTTTGATCTGAAATGTTACCTCTATTTCTCTTCCCATCTTCTTTCTTGACCTGCTGACTATTTCCAGAATTCTTTTATATTGCCAGTATCTGCCAGACTTTGATGATATAATTTTGTTTTGATTTCCATTTAAAACTTGAACTATCTTTACACTGTTCAATGGCATATTGGAGCAAACACCACACATTTAGAATCAAACGACATGGAGAGAGGCTGTTCATTCACCAAGGCTGTACTAACCGTTAACCACCCGCTTACATCTAATCCAATGTCAGCCCCAGTTTATCCTTCCAGATTTTACCACTTACCTACAAATAAGGGATAAATTACAGTTGCTAGTAAATGTGTCTTTGGGATGACCTGGAGCCACCCCATGTGGTCATGTGAAAACTCTGCCCAGACAGCACCGGAGGTCAGCACTGAATGTAGGACTGCCAGCAGCCCTATCCCACCTGCTGGAAATTGAGAGCAAAAATAGCAAATGATTGAAGCAGCTTATGGCAGGGTCTGCATACCATCTGAGAGGGGAACAGAACTGGCACTTCAGGTCAAGCATCCATCATCAGAACTGGAAAAGTAAGAAAACAAGTTGCTGAGAGGAAGAGGAGTGGAGATAACCAAGCAAATGTATTTAAGCTAACAATGATTCACTTAATGCCAGTGTTTAAGGGGAAAGTTAGATCTGTGGAGAGATAAGAAAGAAAAGTTGGTCAGCTAAAATTTTTAGTGACTATATATTGAGTTGCTACAGGAGGTTCAGGTATAATCTGAAACCCATCTCATGGGCGAAGTGGAGATTCTGGACTAAACCAATAGGGGATGCTCTCCAGCTGTGGCAGGGTTTGAATACTATCGTCTCCTACACTGTTGTGGGCTGTATCAAAGGTAGTGATGAATCAGCACACAGGAGGAAGATAGAAAATTTGGTTGAGTGGTGTCATAACAAGAACTTACCACTGAATGTCAGCAAGACCAACAAACTGATTGTAGACTTCAGGAGAGGGAAACCAGAGGTCCATGAGCCAGTTCTCATCTGAGGATCAGAGGTGGAAGAGGGTTAGCAACTTTAAATTCCTGGGTATAACTACTTAAGAGAACCTGTCCTGGACCGAGCACATGGTGTAATTGCAAAGAAAGCACTACAGCACCTTTATTTCCTTAGGAGACTGTGGAGATTTGGCATGACATCTAAAGCTTTGACAAATTTCAATAGATGTGTACTAGAGAGTGTATTGACTGGCTGTATCATGTCCTGGCATAGAAACACCAATGCCTATGGATGGAAAACCCTACAAATGGATTCGGTCCAGTACATCACCAGTAAGGCCATCCCAACCATTGAACGCATCTACATGAAGCACTGTCGTAGAAAAGCAGCATCCATTAGCAGAGATCCCCACCACTCAGGCCTGGCTCTTTTCTTGTTGCTGCCATTAGATAGAAGGTTCAACAGTCTCAGGATTCACACCACCAGGTTCAAGAACCATCAGGTTCTTTAATATTCATCCACTGAGATGTTCCTGCAACCAATTATCTCACTGTAAGGACTTGTTATCTTGTTATTTATTGCTATTTATTTATATTTGCATTTGCACAGATTGTTGTCTTCAGCACTCCAGTTGATCACTCACTGAACCTATTATAAATTTTACGGATCACTAAAACTTACTCTATAGATTTGCTGAGTATGCTTGTATGAAAATTAATCTCAGGGTTGTATATGGTGAAATATATGTACTTTGATAATAAATTAACTGAACACTGAGAGCCTCCTGAGCCTGTAGCACTCAGCTCATTCGAGATCAACTCAATATCATTATCAAGTGTATGACTCTATGACTCTTCAAAACCTGTTAAAAAGAATAGTAGGGTTGTGCACTGGAGAACTAATCACTATCTCACGTATCAAATAGCAGGTCTCAGGCACCCTCTACACCTCCCTTTGGCTTGTGACCTCTCCGTTGACTATCCATCCATTGTCTCAGACAGACACTAACTGCATCTTTTTTAGAGATTCTCCCTTCATAATCCCCAGCCACACCCAATTTACTTCTACATCCTACCCAAGGGGACTACCTGTTTCATCAAACTTCAACCTTCCTGTTCACCTGGTGGTTGCCTGGAATGAGATACCAGGGTGGGAGTCAAAACAGACAGTTCGGTGGAGCTTAAGAGGCTTTTACAGAGACACAAGAAAATGAAGGAACTGAGGGAATTGGATATTATACAGCAGGACAATAATTAGTATAAATCACTTCAAGATTGGCACAGCATCAAGGACAATATGATCTGTCCAGTGCTGTAATGTTCTATGTTCTAGAAGGCCTCTATTCATTTAATTACAATTTTACCTGGAGAAGGACAATTCATATAAATTGTCAGCAAGAATGGCCTGCCAAGTGCTGTACTGTTCTATGTCCCTTCAAAAGCTCATACTTCAAACTTAAATTCTATACCCTCTGGGTTTAGACAATTCTGCTACTCCCTATCAAATAATATTCACCAAAGCAAAATAAGTCAACTGGTACAAATCAGTAAAGAAAGTAACAAGGAACAAGATGACTATCTCTGTGTTCTAATAAACATTATTGACCTGAAACATTACTTTGTAAGGCCCTGGTATTCTAACAATTGGCAGTAGATGACAGGAATTCACATTTTTCACAGTGTATAGCAAATCCTGGAGCTCTATGGATTTATTAAGGGAGTACCAATACCAACTATTCCTTCATTGACTTCCCACTCGGCCAGGTTCCAGGGTTTAAGTGTCTTTGTGTTTTAAGACCACTAGCATCTCCTCATTTGTAGTGTGGATACACTCCAGGGCACAGGGCATCACTATTTCTTGATTAGTCAGAGCATCAAAGGTTATGGGGAGAAGGCAAGGGAATGGTGTTGACAGGGAGAATAATGAATGATGAAATGGCAGAGTAGACCATGATGGGCTGAATGGCCAAGTTCTGCTCTTACGTCTTATGGTCTTATGGCCTTATTATTTCTCCTCCTAGAATTTCCTGGCTTCCATGGTCTTATTCATGGTAAATAAGACCATAAGACAAAGGAGCAGAAGTCGGCCATTCAGCCCATCGAGTCTGCTCCGCCATTTTATCATGAGCTGATCCATTCTCCCATTTAGTCCACTCCCCTGCCTTCTCACCATAACCTCTGATGCCCTGGCTACTCAGATAACTATCAATCTCTGCCTTAAATACACCCAATGACCTGGCCTCCACTGCCACCCGTGGCAACAAATTCCATAGATTCACCACCCTCTGGCTAAAAAAATTTCTTCGCATTTCTGTTCTGAATGGGCACCCTCCAATCCTTAAGTCATGCCCTCTCGTACTAGACTCCCTCATCATGGGAAACAACTTTGCCACATCCACTCTGTCCATGCCTTTCAACATGTAAATGCAGATGAATTAACTCAAATGTTAGGAACACTTCAAAATCAGCTCTCCTCAGACCAACTGTAGCACTGTCCACAGCTTTAATTGAGAGAATTACATGGCTTTTAATCTAATTGATGTACAACTTTCAACATTTATTGGCAAATAGGCAACATAATTTATAACAGCTCATTTTATAGAGTGCAAATGCATGATTAATAATATGTTAGCGACTCACACAGTTGTAGCACAATTAACCTTAATATGGTGATAGATTCCAATAGGCACCTTTTCCACAAAAATGCAGACCCATCAAGCTAGTCTCAAGGAGGTTTATTTTCTCTCTGAATGCAACAAATTTCTGCTATTTGACAATGGCTTCATATCATGACTCTTGCCATCAGTCTGTGAAATGTTGATCATCTTCATGCAGTTGTGAGCCATTTTATAATTATAAGATACACTCTGAGATGTTCATAAACCACCATCATTAAATAAGCAGAAGATTGATTAAATCTTGCTGTGTGGAGATAATTTGTAAGTAAATCAGGGGAGAGGTGATAAGAAGTATTAAGCAGAGAGGTGTGGAGGAGTGTATGGATAAGAAAGGAAGGGTGAAGGAAGCATTGTAAGGGAGATTATGAGGGTGAATCCTCGCAAGGTGGAAGGTCCCAATGGAATACCTGGTAAGGCTCTGAAAACTTGTGCCAACCAACTGGCAGGAGTACTCAAGGACATTTTCAACTTCTCACTGCTACAGACGAAAGTTCCCACTTGCTTCAAAAAGGCAACAATTATACTAGTGCCTAAGAAGAATAATTTGAGCTGTCTTAATGACTATCGCCCAGTAGCAATCACATCTACAGTGATGAAATGCTTTTACTATGTTTCTATGTTTCTATGAGAGGTTAGTCATGACTAGACTGAACTACCTCAGCAAGGAGCTGGACCCATTGCAATTTGCCTACGACCACCACACATCAAAGTTGCTGGTGAACTCAGCAGGCCAGGCAGCATCTCTAGGAAGAGGTACAGTCGACGTTTCAGGCTGAGACCCTTCGTCAGGACTAACTGAAGGAAGAGTGAGTAAGAGATTTGAAAGTTGGAGGGGGAGGGGGAGATCCAAAATGATAGATCCAAATGATTTCCTATCATTTTGGATCTCCCCCTCCCCCTCCCACTTGCAAATCTCTTACTATCTCTTCCTTCAGTTAGTCCTGACGAAGGGTCTCGGCCTGAAACGTCGACTGCACCTCTTCCTAGAGATGCTGCCTGGCCTGCTGCGTTCACCAGCAACTTTGATGTGTGTTGCTTGAATTTCCAGCATCTGCAGAATTCCTGTTGTTTGCCTATGAGCACAATAGTTTAACGGCAGGTGCAATCTCAATGGCTCTTCACACGGCCTTAGACCACCCGGACAATACAAACACCTATGTCAGGATGCTGTTCATTGACTATAGGGCTCAGTATTTAATACCATCATTCCCACAATCCTGATTGAGAAGTTACAGAACCTGGGCCTCTGTACCTCCCTCTGCAACTGGATCCTCGACTTCCTAATTGGAAGACCACAATCCATGCAGATTAGTGATAATATCCCGTCCTCGCTGATGGCCAACACTGGTGCACCTCGGGGGTGTGTGCTTAGCCCACTGCTCCACTCTCTCTATATCCATAACTGTATGGCTATGCATAGTTCAAGTACCATCTATAAATTTGCTGATGATACAACCATTGTTGGTAGAATCTCAGGTGGTGACAAGGGGGCGTAGAGGAGCTGTTGGTGCTGCAGCAACTACCTGGCACTCAACGTTAGTAGGACGAAAGAGCTGATTGTGGACTTCAGGAAGGGTAAGACAAAGGAACACATACCAATCCTCATAGAGGGATCAGAAGTGGAGAGAGTGAGCAGTTTCAAGTTCCTGGGTGTTAAGATCTCTGAGGACCTAACCTGGTCCCAACATATCGATGCAGTTATAAAGAAGGCAAGACAGTGACTATATGTCAATAAAAGTTTGAAGAGATTTGGTATGTCAACAAATACACTCGAAGGCTTCTATAGACGTACTGTGGAAAGCATTCTGACAGGCTGCATCACCGTTTGGTATGGGGCAGCTACTGCACAGGACTGAAAGAAACTGCAGAAGGTTGTAAGTTTAGTCGGCTCCATCTTGGGTACTAGCCTACAAAGTACCCAGGACATCTTCAAGGAGCGGTGTCTTGGAGAGGCAGCGTCCATTATTAAGGACCTCCAGTACCCAGCATGCCCTTTTCTCACTGTTACCATCAGAAAGGAGGTACAGAAGCCTGAAGGCACACACTCAGCAATTCAGGAACAGTTTCTTCCCTCTGCCATCTGATTCCCAAATGGACATTGAACCCATGAATGCTACCTCACTTTTTTAATATATATTATTTCTGTTTTTTTTTGCATGATTTTTAATCTATTCAATATACATATACTGTAATTGATTTACTTAATTTTTTATTAATTTTTTTCCTTCTTCTATATTATGTATTTCATTGAACTGCTGCTGATAAGCTAACAAATTTCATGACACATGCCGGAGATAATAAACCTGATTCTAATTCTGAGTAGGTAGGGTAGGGTTAAGAACAGATTCAGTAAGGGGGAAGATTCAAGGATGAACCAGATGCTGGACAGCGAGAGCAATTTGGCAAAGACTTGAAGCAAGAGCATCTGTGCCTGGGAGAGAGAGAACATACGAATGGACAGCACACAGAAATGCTAGAGGAACTCAGCAGGCCAGGCAGCATCTACTGAAATGAGTATAGTCGACATTTCGGGCCAAGACCCCTCATCAGGACTGGAGTAAAAAAGATGAGGAGTCAGACTTAACAGGTGGAGGGAGGGTAGGAAGAAACACAAGGTGATAGGTGAAACTGGGAAGGGGGAGGGGTGAAGTAAAGAGCTGGGAAGTTGACTGGTGAAAGAGTTACAGGGCTGGAGAAGGGGGAATCTGATAGGAGAGGACAGAAGGCCATGGAAGAAAGAAAAGGGGGAGAAGCACCAGAGGGAAGTGATGGGCAGGTAAGGAGATAAGTTGAGAGAGTGAAAAGAGAATGGGGAATGGTGAAGGAGAGTGGACTGACCTCTACCTTGCTGAGGCCCAGTGACAACTGTCAGATTTACTTACTCTTACTTATCACTTGACTAGTATCCCACGAAGGAGCACCAGGCCATTAGCTTCCATACCATCACCAACCTTACTAATTCTGGGGATCTCCCATCCACTGCCATTAACCTCATAGTTCCCTCCCCCAACACTTCCCATTTCTACTTCCTACTCAAGATCCACAAACCTGCCTGCGCAGATCGACTCATTGTTTCTGCTTGTTCCTCTCACACTGAACTCATATCTGCATATTGTAATCCCCCATTATGATTGTAACATTGCCTCTGTATACAACTCCCAGCAGGGTCTTTTTACACTTAGCCCTATCCACAACAATTCAACAACTATGTCACCTCTTTCTAATGAACTGATTTCATTTTTAACCTGCAGAGTAATACTGCCACTTCTGCCTTCCTGCTTGTTGTTTCGATACAATATGTATCCTTGGACAGTTATCTCCCAGCTATAATCTTCTTTCAGACAAGTTTCACATCCACCACTTATGCTGGCAGGTTATTCCACACTCTCACAACCTTCTGAGTGAAGATGCTCCCCCTCATGTTCCCCTTAGACATTTCGCCTTTCGCCCTTAACCCATGACCCCTAGTTCTAGTCTCACTGAACCTCTGGAAAAAGCCTGCTTGCATTTACCCTCTCTAATTGGTCCTGTTAAATTTCCCCTCATTTTCATGTACTCCAGGGAATAAAGTTCTGGCCTATTTAACCTTTCCCTATAGCTCAGGTTCTCAAGTCCCAGCAACATCTTTGTAAATTTTCTCTTCACCCTTTCAATCTTAATGGTTTCTTTCCTGTAGCTAGGTAACCACACACAATACTCTAAATGAGGTCTTGCCAACACTTTATACAACATCAATATGCCACCTCAACCCCTATTCACTGTACTATACACAGTGCTCTGATTTATGAATGACAAACAACAACAGACCTAGCACTGATCCCTTAGAAAACCTTTCAACAACTTACCCACTACTGATAACAGGCTTACTGACCTATAATCAAAGTATACTACTCTGAAATTCTTCTTCTCCAGATAGCCACGAAACTAAGAAAGAAAAGAATGGCAGCATGATCTTCAACCCCCAAATCCCTCCTCCCCACATACAAAAACAAACAAAAACGGAACAGGCACATCAATCCCCAAATCCCCCTCCCTGTCCAAATAAACAAGAAAGATCGGGCGAAAAGCACAGAATACAAAAAAACCATAAGACTGAAAATAGTCCACTGTCCAAGTCCACATCCAAAATGCAGAAAACCTGGGCAACATTCTCCCTCTCCATAGCAGAGCGATCTCTCCAGAGATAAAAAGGCTGCCTCCCCTCTTCGTGACAGAGCGATCTCACCAGTGGAAAAATGGCCCCCTCCCATTTCCAAAACAGAGCGATCTCACCAGTGGTAAAATGGCTGCCTCCCCTCTCCAAAACAGAACAATCTCACTAGCGATAAAAAGGCAGTCTCTCCTCTCCAGCGATTAAAAGGCAGACAGCCAGTGTTTCAATCTCTCTCATCACAATAATTGGCAAACAATGGAAGCTTTCGTCCAGCAAAATGGAGTCAAACTTTGGCTCGCAGCCTTCTCACCACAAGGTTCCTGCATGCTGCCAATACCAGACAGAATCCTCTCGGAGACTGCAGAGCGTTGAATCACCAAAAAACCTCCAAATTGCTAATCACAGGCTCCAACAGTTCCAGAATCACATTCAAAATGAAAAACTAATGTAAAAGACATATAAGGAATGCAATATATGGCTCCATGTTCTATCCCAAAGATGTCAACTGAAGGAGTGCTGTATGCAGGCACCATCTTAACTAGAATTTCCTGGCTTATCCTTAAAGCCTTTCATAAACATTAGCTATCCTCCAATCCTCCAGCACCTCGCCCGTGGATAAGGACATTTTAAATACCTTTGCTGGGACCCCTGCAATTTCTGCACCATCCTCCACAAGGTCCGAGAATACCTTATCAGGCCCTGGGGATTTACCCACACTTACTTGCCACAAGACAGTAAGCACCTCCTCCTCTGTTATCTGTATGCAGTCCATGTTTTGCCTCACTGCTACAGACTCCGTGTCAGTCTCCTGAGTAATTACAGATGCAAAAATCCATTTCCGATGATTAATACACCACTTTTGAAGTTTTAGAAATGATAGAGGAGGAGGTAAAAGCCGGCAGGTGGGGGTGCGGGTGGGGGAGTTGCACTGCTAATCAGGGACAATATCACAGCTGCACTCGGGAGATACAATGGAAGGGTTGGACACTGAGTCCATTTGGGTGGAACTCAGGAATAGGAAGGGTGTAGTCACACTGGTGGGATTGTACTAAAGACCCCGTAATCACCACTAGGACATTGAGGAACAGATATGTAATCAGATTAAGGAAATGTGTAAAAATAATAGGGTTGTTGTCATGGGGGATTTCAATTTACTTAATATAAACTGGGACCTTCTTAGTGTAAGGGAATTAGATGGGGCAGGATTTGTTAAGTTCAGAAAGGTTTCTTAAATCAATATGCAGACTAACAAGAGGAGGGACTGTACTGGATCTGGTGTTGGGTAAGGAGCCTGGCCCGGTGACTGACCTTTCAGTCGGTGTACAGTGAGGGAACAGTGACCTCAACTCCTTAACTTTCAAGATAGCTGTAGATAAGGTCTTTGTGGGAGAGTTTTAAATTGGAGTGGGGCAAATTATGAGGGCATCAGGCAGGAACTAAGGAGTGTTAATTGGGAATCCTTTTTTTCTGGCAAGTCCACATCAGACATGTGGAGGGTGTTTAAAGATCAATTGCACAGAGTAGAAGAAAGGTCTGTTCCTGTTAGAAGGAAGGACAGGGATGGAAAGATAAGAGAATATTGGATGTCCAGAGAGGTTATGAATTTAGTCAAGAAGAAAAGGGAAAAGTATGAAAAGCTTCGGAAGTTAGGATCAAATGAAGAACATGGGGAGTATGAAGAACCAAGAAAAGAGCTAGAGAGGGGAATGAGGAAAGCCAGGAGGGGCCATGAAACGTCCTTGGCAAGTAGGATTAAAGTGAATCCCAAGGCATTCTATAGACATCTCAAGAGCAGGAGGATAACTAGGGAGAGGGTGGAACCACTCAAGGATAGAAACACAGAAACATAGAAAATAGGTGCAGGAGTAGGCCATTCGGCCCTTCGAGCCTGCACCGCCATTCAGTATGATCATGGCTGATCATCCAACTCAGAACCCTGCACCAGCCTTCCCTCCATACCCCCTGATCCCTTTAGCCACAAGGGCCATATCTAACTCCCTTTTAAATATAGCCAATGAACTGGCCTCAACTGTTTCCTGTGGCAGAGAATTCCACAGATTCACCACTCTCTGTGTGAAGAAGTTTTTCCTAATCTCAGTCCTAAAAGGCTTCCCCTTTATCCTCAAACTGTGACCCCTCGTTCTGGACTTCCCCAACATCGGGAACAATCTTCCTGCATCTAGCCTGTCCAATCCCTTTAGGATTTTATACGTTTCAATCAGATCCCCCCTCAATCTTCTAAATTCCAACGCGTATAAGCCTAGTTCATCCAGTCTTTCATCATATGAAAGTCCTGCCATCCCAGGAATCAATCTGGTGAACCTTCTTTGTACTCCCTCTATGGCAAGGATGTCTTTCCTCAGATTAGGGGACCAAAACTGCACACAATACTCCAGGTGTGGTCTCACCAAGGCCTTGTACAACTGCAGTAGTACCTCCCTGCTCCTGTACTCGAATCCTCTCACTATAAATGCCAGCATACCATTCGCCTTTTTCACTGCCTGCTGTACCTGCATGCCCACTTTCAATGACTGGTGTATAATGACACCCAGGTCTCGTTGCACCTCCCCTTTTCCTAATCGGCCACCATTCAGATAATAATCTGTTTTCCTGTTTTTGCCACCAAAGTGGATAACTTCACATTTATCCACATTAAATTGCATCTGACATGAATTTGCCCACTCACCTATCCTATCCAAGTCACCCTGCATCCTCTTAGCATCCTCCTCACAGCTAACACTGCCGCCCAGCTTCGTGTCATCCGCAAACTTAGAGATGCTGCATTTAATTCCCTCATCCAAGTCATTAATATATATTGTAAACATTGGGTGTTCAACGGGTTCAACAGTGGGGTCCCAGCACTGAGCCTTGCGGTACCCCACTAGTCACTGCCTGCCATTCTGAAAAGGTCCTGTTTATTCCCACTCTTTGCTTCCTGTCTGCCAACCAATTCTCTATCCACATCAATACCTTACCCCGAATACCGTGTGCTTTAAGTTTGCAGACTAGTCTCCTGTGTGGGACTTTGTCAAAAGCCTTTTGAAAATCCAAATATACCACATCCACTGGTTCTCCCCTATCCACTCTACTAGTTACATCCTCCAAAAATTCTATGAGATTCGTCAGACATGATTTTCCTTTCACAAATCCATGCTGACTTTGTCCGATAAAGGGGCTTAGATGAATAAGTACTTTGCTTCAGTACTTACCAAGGAAAAGCATATGGAGAACCAGGAGATCAGTCCTGAATGTATAAATATGTTAGGGCATTTAGAGGTCAAGGAAGAGGAAGTGTTGACCTCCTAATGAATATTAATACCAAGGCCTGATGGGATTTACCCTAGGTTACTGAAGGAGGTAAGAAACAAGATTGCTGGGCCCTTGACCACTATCTTCATGTCGTCTCTCGCCACAGGCGAGCGGAGGACTGGCAAGTGGCTAATGTTGTACCACTATTTAAAAAGGGAACAAGGGAAAATCCTGGGAATCCCGGTGAGTCTCTTGTCAGTTATAGGGAAATTGCTGGAGAAAGTTGTTCGGGATAGGATATATGAGCATTTGGAAACCCATGGCCTAATTAGGGAGAGCAGCATGGCTTTGAGTGAGGCAGTTTGTGTCTTACCACTTGACCGGGTTTTTTTGACAAGCTGACAGGAGAGATTGATAGAGGTAAGGCAGTGGATGTTGTCTACATGGATTTTAGTAAGGAATTTGACTAAGTCCCTCATGGGAGGCTAATCAAGATAATGATGCATGGGGTCAGTGACAAATTGGGTATCTGGATTCAGAACTGGCTTGTGCATTGAAGACAGAGGGTGGTGTTTGAATGTATTTATTTGAGCAAGAGGTCTGTAATTAGTGGAGTTCCACAGGGATCTGTGCTGGGATCTCTGCTGTTTGTGATGTATATAAATAACCTGGATGTAAATGTAGACTTCCGGTTTAAGGTGGCGCTGTTGAACTTCTGGCTAGTGGCTAACGAAACAAGGAAAAAGACTAACTACTTTGTTAATCACACTTTTTCTGGAAAATGATCATCACAAGTATCAGTCTGTAACTTCCCTTTGGACTGGAAGCCAATTTGATGTGGGCAGAACCGAGGCGAGGCTGAGAGCAAGGAGGACCCAAGGTTTGATTAATTTAAGCACTGTGCCAAAGGCTGAGTTGAGGTGGTGAGGTCCAGGACCCAGAATGTACTGATCCGACTGAACTCGATGTCTGGACAGAGAATTAAGTGCTGTGCCAAATCGGAAAGGTCAGCTACAGGCTGAATTGATGCGGTGAGGTCCAGGCCCCAGAGCATATCGAGGTAATTAAATCCAATGTTTCGTTGTTGATTTAGGTACCGCGCCAAATTAAAAAGGTCAGGGTGTCAGGGCCTGAGGGAAAGGGCGGTCTGGTTCAGAATGCTGCTCCATGAGGTTTACTTAAGTCTGCACTGAACTATGCTGAACTCTGGGACTCTCTTGCAGACTTCAGTTCAGAATGCTATTTGCTTGTGTTTTTTTCTCTCTGAACATTAGGTGTTCAACGGGCTTCTTTTTGTCTGTGGGTTCTTTTTTTATGGTTTATTTGCTAACATGATGTGTTTTTTTCTCTCTGCACATTGGGTTTTTTATTTTCTTTGTTTTGTGGCTGCCTGTTAGGAGATGTATCTTTGATAATGAATGTACTTCGAACTTTGGGAAGGGTGGGTTAGTAATTTTTCAAATGATAACAAAATTGATGGAGTTGTGGATAGTGTAGAATACAGCATGATAGAGATCAGTTGCAGATATGGGCTGAGAAATGGCAAATGGAGTTTAACCCAGATAAATATGAGGTGTTACATTTTGGTAGGGCAAATGCAAGGAGACAGTGTACTGTTGAGGGCAAGATCCTTAACAGTGTTGCTGAGCAGAGGGATCTTGGGATCCAAGTTCATAGGTCCTTGAAAGTGGCTACAGAGGTCGATAAGGTGGTTAAGAAGGCTTATGGAATACCTGTTTTTATTAGTCAAGACATTCAGTTCAAAAGTCAAGATGTTATATTGCAACTTCATAAAACTCTGGTTAGGTCACATCTGGAGAACTGTGTACAGTTCTGGTAGCCCCATGATAGGAAGGATGTTGATGCTTTGGAGAGGGTGCAGAAGAGGTTTACCCGGGTGCTGCCTGGTTTCAAGGGCACATGCTATCATGAGAGGCTGGATAAATGTTTTATTTTCTCGGGAGCAGCTGATCCTGAGGGGAGATCTGACAGAGGTTTACGAGATAATGAGAAGCATAGATAGAGTAGACAGAGAATACCTGTTTCCCAGGGTTGAAATGTCTAATACCAGAGGGCATGCATTAAGATGAGAGGGGGTAGGTTCAAGAGGGACATGAGAGGTCGGTTTTTTTCTCAGGGAGTTGTAGATGTCCAGAATGCGCTGCTGGTATGGTGGTAGAGGCAAATACATTGGAGACTTTCAGGGAAAATCTGCAGATGCTGGAAATCCAAGCAATACACACAAAATGCTGGAGGAACTCAGCAGGCCAGGCAGCATCAATAGAAAAGGTACAGTTAATGTTTCGGGCCGAAACCCTTCGGCAGGATTGGAGAAAAAAAAGCTAAGGAGTAGATTTGAAAGGTGGCGGGGTGGGGGGGAGCGGTGAGAGGAGAGAGAAATGGTGATAAGTGAAACTTGGAGGGGGAGGGATGAAGTAAAGAGCTAGGAAAAAGAGACAGAGGCCATGGAAGAAAGTAAAAGGGAGGGGGGGAGAAGCATCAGAGGGAGGCGATGGGTGGGCGAGGAGATAACATGAGAGATGGACAAGTGGATGGGAAATGGTGAAGGAGGGGCAGGATGGAGGTGTTACTGGAAATTTGAGAAATCAATATTCATGCCATCATGTTGGAGGCTACCCAAACGGAATATAAGGTGTTGTTCCTCCCACCAAAGTGTGGCCTTATCCTGACAGTGGAGGAGGCCACGTGAAGTGTGGAGGTGAGACCTGACGTAGATTCGGAGACTGCTTCGCTGAACAAGTGGGATCTCCCAGTGCTCACCCATTTTAATTCTACTTCCCATTCCCATTCCAATTTGTCCATCCATGGCCTCCTCCACCATCTAAAGCCTCTCTAAAACCTCAGAATAGTATGCAATATTCCAGATGGAGCCTAATAAGGGTTTTATAAAGTTGCAAAATAACCTCTTGACTTGTGAATTCAATGCCTTGACTCATAAAAGCAAGCATTCCTTAAGCCTTCTTAACCACCTTATTGACCTGTGTAGCCACTTTCAAGGAGCTATGAACTTGGACCCCAAGATCTCTCTGCTGAGGAATACCATCAGGGACCTTACCCTTAACAATGTACTGTCTCCTTGCATTTGCCCAACTGAGGTGAACTCCTCAGATTTATCTGGATTAAACTCCATTTGCCATTTCTCTGCCCCTATCTGCAACTGGTCGATATTGTGCCCTATTCTTTGCCGGTCTTCTGCATGATCCACATGAAAGTCAAGTTTCCTTGGCTGCGTAAATCTAGGGAAGATAATCTCTGGCCCTGCCAAATGTGTGAATTTGAGGCACGAACCCCCTCCAAACCCCCTGTTTGTAATTCACTACCCTGTTACAAATTAATGCTATGAAATAACAGATAGTACACGATTAAAGGATTAAATATGAGTAAAGGAATCTTAACTGAAGGGTTTGTAAAGATTAATGAAAAGAAAAGGACCCATTCTAATTTAACAGTCAAATGTGCACAAGTTGGAGCACACCTTGAACTTCTCTGTCACTCACGCGCTGGGCCCTCAGTCAATGAGTAAGCACTCTCCACTTTCCGAACGTCACTCACAATCCATCTTGAACAAATGGGTCTCCCACCAGATCGTATGCTACGACTGGTTCTCTCCAGCATCTTCTCTCCTCTCGAACAAAAGCCCAAAACCAACTTTATTGTCCCTCACCAAAAAAAACCTCCCGCTAATTGGATGGTACACATTCCACATCATTCCTTATCTTCAGCAATAACCCAAACAGGCTGAAAGCAGATCAAACAGCTCTTATAGAGCTGCTAAATGAAATACCTACAGCATAACAGTAAAGATGTGAACCAGGGCACTACACACAACTCTATCAATCTTGGAATCATCCACAAATTTTCTAACCTATCCATCTACATTTACATCTAGGTTGTTTATATACATCACAAAGAGCAGAGATCCCAGCACAGATCCCTGAGGAACTTCATGAATTACGGACCTCCAGCTTGAATAAATCCCTTCAACCTCTACCCTCTGTCTTCTATGTGCAAGCCAATTCTGAATCCAAACAGCCAATTTGCCATGGATCCCATGCATCTTAATCTTCTGGATTAGCCTCCCATGAGGGATTTGGCAAATGCCTTACTAAAATCCATGCAGACAACATCCACTACCCTACCCTCATCACCTTGTCAAAAAGCTCAATCAAGTTGGTAAGGCATAATCTGTCACACACAAAGCCATGCTGCTCTCGCTAATTAGGCCATGGGTTTCCAAATGCTCGTATATCCTAACCCTAAGAATTTTCTCCAGCAATTTCCCTGCAAGTTACTGGAGACTCACTGGTCTATTTTCCCCTTGTTTCCATTTTAAATAGTGGTACAGCATTAGCTGCTCACCTGTCCTGTACATTTAGGCTGAGGCACAGCCATCTTTTCCCAATGTCCTCCTCCCTTGTCAATCCATCACTAGCTCCTGAGACTGGTTGCACTGCAGGCCCCAGATCAAGTAACATATGTTGTTATATTCCAACCCTAAATAACAGTTGAAATGCTATTTTTGATTTAGCTGCATGTGATAGACTGTATTCCACTGGCTCTCAGCTCAGAACATATGTTTCCCAATGTCTGCTCTCCCAGCTCTGCTTCTAACAAACTAATGATTTTTTTCCAAACTCACTTATTAATACCACGTTTCTCCACTACATAGACCACACTGTCACTGCTTTTTATATGGCATTGTTCCCAGCTAGCATAAGCCAATAAAGAGTATGTTTATTAACAAAATACCTTATGTTGAGTGCAGTATTTACTTATAAATCTCAGAACTTTCTTTATAGAGTCTATTGGATCATGCAATAATTGTGAGTGTCAGCATTCCATTAAGAACTGTGTGAGGCAAGAATCTGAGGAATTTATTGCCACAGGTGGCTGTGGAGGCTAAGTCTTGGAGTATATTTAAAGCAGAAGTTGATAGGTTCTTAGTTAGTCTGGTCTGGTCTGGGAGAAGACAGGAGAATGGAGTTGACAGGGATAATAAATCAGCCTTGATGGAATGGCATGCAGACTCAATGCGCCGAGTGGCCTAATTCTACCCCTACATCTTCTTGTTCATTGTTGTGTGATTAGACCGGTGTTAAGTAGGTGGGTTGTTGTGCAGCTCATTGGGCTGGAAGGGCCTGTTCCACAATGTACCTCTAAAGAGCTAATTCAAATAAAGAAGTTAAAACCATGACAGTTTGTGAATTTGCAGAATGTAGTGAAAGTGCAGAAATCCGCTGAAACTGCAGTAGATCAGTGTATTCCAGTGGGATATCAAGGCAATCACACAAACATGAAAACTCAGGGAAATGATAAAATGTAAAAGGAAGTTAATATTTACCTGGGGTGTTTGGAAATGTTCTTCAAGATTTAAGGTTGTATGTCAATGGACAACAATAATGAAGGAAAATGCAGAGCTCAGTTAATGGAAACAAGCTAATTTATACTGAGAAATATGTTCCAATAATTGAATCAATCTCATACATCCAAAACATTGACAGTCTACTCCCCTCCATGGATGCTGCCCGACCTGCTGAGTTCCTCCAGCACTTGGTCCCCTCCAGCCTGTGATAATCAATCTGATTCTGATTCTGCTACACAGTCAGCATTACAGATGTTCAGCACCTCATTGATCTCTCTAACTTCTGATAACTCCCATCTGTTTTATTTCCTGATCCCACTGGCTCCTATTATCCTGTCTCTTCCCCTCCTCTGCCTGGCAACCATACACTCCTTGCACTAGTTTTCTATCCCACTTCCTTCCCTTTATTCCATTGCCCACTGTCCTCTCCTATCAGATTCCATCTTTTTCAGATCTCTGTCAACTGCAACAATCCAAGATTCTTCCATCATTCTCACTCCCCTCCGGCTCTTACCTCGATCCCTGCTAGCTCTTGCTCCACCTTCTTCTCTCTTTATTATACTGGCTACCCCTCTTTCCAGCCCTGGTGGAGGTCTCTACCTGAAACATCAACCATCCATTTCCCTCAATAACTGCTGTTTGACCTCCTGTTGCTTCAGATTTGCAACATCTGCAGTCTGCTGTGTCTCCATTGTATTTACATCATTGTTTACTGCTGTGAATAAACTAATGCATAGCCAGCAAAGTACAGGCATTATAGCTATTCAGTGATTACTTAATTTTCCTTTACATGCCCGGTTTTAGGGAACAATCCTCCAGTGTCCTAGCTGCACCCCATCAGCCTTTGTGTTGCTTTTCACTTAAAAACATTGTCATCTCCATCAGTATGCAGTAACCAGACCTTCTGAAAATCAAAGGCTCTGAAAGACTTTCCATCGTGACTGTGAATCAGAATTAGAATCAGGTTTATTATCACTGACATGTGTCATGAGCTTTGTTGCTGTGTGCAGTGTATAAATAATTACCGTAAGTTACAATGAGAATATATGAAATAAATAAATAATGCTAAAAGATTGCAAAATCTTTGGTAGGTTTCATGTGTTCATGGACCATTCAGATATCTAATGGCAGAGGGGCAGATACTGTTCTTAAACAAAATCTGCATCTTCAGGCCTTTGTACCTCCTCCCTGATGGTAGTAATGTAATGAGTATCCAATATCTTCCAACTGTTATGAGGAAACATTGCCTTTGTCCATGTTACAGAACAACTACAGAGATCTCAGTACTTAATCATCACTGGTCCCTTTGGTACAAAGAGTAATCTGCAGCAGTCTAAACATCACAACCTTTGTTTCAACAACCCAAATATCTGCTCTAAAATGCTCTTCCCTCCCTCATGTGTCTCATTAGATGCAGTTTCCTCCAGGGAACTAGGCTTGCAGAGTGGAGTCAACAACCAGAATTTCAGCTGGCATGCCGTGTCTCTGAGGTAAACAATTGGCACCTTCCAAAGGATTGGATGGGGTGGGGAGTCAAAGCAAGAGAATGAACTGACAGAAAGCAAAGTCAATAGGAGCACTTAAACAACGTTTTGACTTCATCTGTTATTGATTGTTTGGTCACACAGCAGATGAATGTAAAGCAAATAATATTTATATGAAATATAATAATATTTCTTTCTATCTATTTCTTGTAGAGAAGGCAGTGGAATGGAGCTGAGAGGGAGAATAAATCGGTCATAATGGCAATGAATAAATCGGTTTAAAGTATAAGGTATAAAGTATAATGGAAAGGCGGAGCAGACTCAATGTGCTGAATAGCCTAATTCTGCTCCTATGTCTTATGTCTTATGATGAATTAGCAATCTGCAGAGGTACAGAAGATGACATGTGAGTGCTGGTGAAACTCAGCCCCCTGGGGATGTCAGAGTTGCTGAAGCAAAAAGTTTTTTTCCAAAAGCATAGTAGACTGACTGAGGTAAAGGCAGAGACTGGTGACTTCAGAGGGGAAGGCTTGGTGAAGGCAAAGCATTGAGTTAAAATGGGTGCTAAGGTTGTGAACTTTGTCCTTCAGCCTGGACAATAGCTAGGAGGGAAACCTGACTGAAATTTTTTGGAGGTGGGTTGCAATGATGTGGGTGTCATTGGTCATGGGAGATAACCTGCAATAGCCCCTATCTCACACTTGTTCCTGCAGGACAAATTTGCCCTAAACTGGCAAATTGGCTTATGTACAGTGAAAACTTGTCTAAACAGGTCATTTCAATATAATGATACATTGATGTAAAAAAACAAAAGGAGTGCAGAATAAAGTGTTACAGTTATAGAAAAAGTGCAGTGCAGACAGACGTAAGGTGAAAGAGCAGGACAGGGTAGATCAGGAGGTCAAGAGTCCATTTTATCATACATTAGGAATCATTCAATAGTCCTGTAATAGCAGGATAGAAGCTGTCCTTGACCCTAGTTTGTATGTGCTTTTAGATTTTTGTACCTCCTACCTGATGGAAGGGGGAAGAGAAAGAATGTCTACTGACTGCTTTACAGACGCAGCAAGATATAAAGACAGTTATTGGATGGGAGGCAGGTTTCCACTATGTGTCCACAACTCTGATGTTTCTTGTAGTCACGGGCAGAACAGTTGCCATACCAAGCTGCGATGCATTCAACTAGGATGTTTTCTGTGGTGCATTAATAAAAATTGGTCAGGGTTGATGGGGACAGGCTTCCTGAGGAAGTAGAGGCATTGGTGAACTTTCTTGGTGATTGTGTCATGTAGTTGGAACAGGACAGGCTATGCTAATGTTCATTCGTAGAAACTTGAAACTCTTATTTCAACACCATTGATGTAAACAGGTGTTACATAACCGGCAACAATGAATATCAATCAAGACAGGTTATATAAAAACAACCAAACATTTATTAAACACGGATAAACGATAAGGAAAAAACAACTGAAAACTTTAACTGGAAGTTAACCGTTATGCAGCCGTTTAACAAATCGTCACTCGGCACTGGTTCTTAAAGTGTTAAATGCGAAAACAGTTCTTAAAGCGATAAAGTCAGATATAGTTCTTAAAATGGTAAATTCGAAAGTCCAACAGATTTATATGTTCAATTGGGAGAGACTTCTCTGGTGGAGGATTTCTTTGTAGATGCGACTTTCCTACTGGTTCTGTCCAAAGGATTCAGTAAGTAAGCAGTTTAAAACAACTGACCTTAAATTCTTTTAGATAGAGAGCAAACCTTTGCATGAGTTCTTTTCTCTTTTGGCAAGAGTTACCTTCGATGCAGGTCGCTTCTCCTTCAAAAAAGACTCAATAAGGTCGATCCTTTGTTAAACTGGCAAATGACGCCAACTCCTTCCAATCCTTCGAGTCCTGTACTTCGATAAAGTCTTCACTCCCCCTACTACTGCTGGAATAGGGTAAATCAGCACATCTAGCAAAAATTTCCAGTCCAATAATATTGCATCTTGCAACAGAACACAACACTCTGTTTTAAAAATGAAACTGTGTCACAAAAACAAACACGCAACAGAAAAGGAGACACGGCACGTTCTACCTGGAAGTCTACAAACTAAAAACTAACTACGTCTTCTGGGATCTTCCCTTTATATACCCAGGGCGCACATGTCATCACGTGACCTCACATCGGCGGGAAAATTACATCAGGTGACCTCCATAAGACCATTACATCATTCTCACAAAAAAAATCACAGATCTCCTTGAGCATGTAACAACAGGAATGTGTGAGTCAATGAACTGCCTCAATACCTCTTTGTGCAACTGGGTCCTCGATTTCCTCACTTGCAGACTCCAGTCATAGCCAGCCAGTGGTGTAGCGACATCAGCACCAGACTTCGAGGCAAATGGTCCTGAGTTTGATTCCAGCTGGTTCCTTGCATGCTTTCCGTCTGTGCTGGGTTGAGCATCAAGTTCATTTATTATCAAAGTATACAATTCCAATTTCTTCTTCCCTGGGTGGTCATGAAATCAAGAAAGAAAATCAAGGCAACATGATCATTAACCTCCAAATCCCTCCTCTTGCACAGTCAAAAGCAGTCAGATGTTACAGAAGTGACAAAAATGCCGCCTGATGCACCAGAAGGTGCGAAAATGTAACAACAAGACTCCAGTCAGTTTGGATTGGCAACAACATCTCCTACTCAATCTCCATCAACACAGGTGCACCACAAGGCCTAGTGCTTACCCCCAGTTCTATACACTTTACCCTTATGACTGTGATGTTAAACACAACTCCAATGAACATTTAAATTTGCTGATGACACCACTGTCATTGGCTGAATCAAAGTTGATGATAAATCAGCAAATAGGATTGAGATTGAAAATCTGGCTGAGTGATGCTACAGCAACAACCTTTCACTTAATGTCAGCAAGACCAAAGAGCTGATTATTGACTACAGGAGGAGGAAGCTGGTGGTCCATGAGCTAATTCTCATCAGGGGATCGGAGGTAGAGAGGGTCTTTATATTCTTCAGTTTTCTCATGTAAGGGGATTTCATCTTTTATGTAACTGCATAGGCTAATTAAAATGGCTTCTTTGTTATGCTATACTTGGGAATGCTTCTTTGTTATGTTAAACGTTGAGAAAGTTCTTGTGGTAGCAGCTTGTTTTGGGTTAGAGTGT
This sequence comes from Mobula birostris, assembly GCF_030028105.1. Taxonomy (NCBI): domain Eukaryota; kingdom Metazoa; phylum Chordata; class Chondrichthyes; order Myliobatiformes; family Myliobatidae; genus Mobula; species Mobula birostris. The sequence goes on along the minus strand of NC_092383.1, from coordinate 46,362,137 downwards.
GATAAGAATATGTTACGAACCAATTGGGATAGTTGTTATGTTTTTGGTGTATTTGAAGTGTTACGTACCCCGTAACTGGGTTGCCAAACCAGCAGAAATGGATCACTCATTTGGAGTCTGGATTACCAGAACTAATAAAGTTTTATTAAGGAAACAAGCAACACAGTAAACGAAAGGATAATGAATGCAACAGTTCAGCAATGATAAACACACATGTGCACAGAATTAAGATAACAGAATCAACCAAGCTCTATCGTTGTCTAGGGGTAAATGACCAATTTCAAAGTGACACAAAGTCCAGTTCAATTTAGTTCAGTTCGCAGTAATCGTTGCCATGGCGATGGACAACGTGGGGGGAGAGAGAGAGAGAACGAGAACGACTGATCATTCAAAACGGCTTCCACTCACAGACCTGCGATATTGCTCACAAACAGCTTTCGGGCGAATCCTTTGTGATGTCACCTGGGGTCACCGACTGTGACCCCTCCTCCAGATGCGGTCGATCCTCTGCAGTGAACCCGGCACCCAAGCAAGGGCGGACACACACCGGGTTCCCGCTGATCGTACCTTTCCACCCTGTGCGTCTAAGGCTGATCCTGCGATCAGCCATCCAAGAGCTTCCCACCGACTTGTGAGAGGCGCACCGCTTCCAGGGTCTCGTTACCTCGGGGTGTCGTGTGTGTCCTGCCTTAGCGAACCTGTCCCTTTTTATCCCCTTGCTGGGGTATCGCCTGTCCATCACTTCAAACAGTTCAGGGTTCAAAGGGGGACCCGATCTTGACAATACCCAGACTGATGGCTCCTTCATTAACACCTCCAGATGCTGCTTCATTGTGTGCCTTATCTCTCCCTCCCCTGAGGACAGGTGGCAGACCAACTGCTGATGCCACTGGTGCTAGCCCAGGCCAGCAAACATCTTAATTTATGTGTATTCTCGTCACAGAAGATACTGTATGCGTGGGGTTTTGGGGAAGAAGGCGGGAGAGGGAGACAGAGGATGGACCAGGTGCTGTGAGCCCGCTAACGGGGTCGGACCCCGAGCGAGACGTTCAGTGAGGAGAGGAGACGAAGACGGACTCGTGTGGAGCGTCTAGTCGACCACCGTTGTTGGTCCCAGGCGGCCGGTCGAGGTGGTCCGAGGGGTCGTAGAGTGGAGAAGAAGGTTCCTGAGCTCCAACTATTTGTGCAAGAAGAGATTGATCTTTGATAAGTGTGGCGCCTTTTATTTTCCTTTTATATTTTATCCTCTATTAATTATATAGTTCCAGTAATATCTATAAACTGTAAATCATTTAATCGTATCTGGTGTATTGTCTGTTATTTGGGCGGGGTGGGGTACATCACACAGCATCCACACAAGCGTATTACCCAGTTTGGCAGAGCCGAGGGCTGTTTCCCTAGACGACAGCGAACCATGCGACCCTGAGGCTGGCCGGGGGGCTACATTGACCATTGCAGACTTGGAATTCACGCTCGTCAACGTGGAGAAGGAGCAATGGAATTCCGAGCCGACACTGTGGTCATGTACTGATGAATTAATTTAGCGAGAAGAAATAATGACCCACCTTCGAAGGGATCAGCAGAAACTCAAGACGTCGATTCAGAAAAGATTGGAAGACTTACAAGTTGGGGGAGATCAAGGGGGTGTTCTGACTAAGGCCAACAGAAAACCGAGAGCCCAGGGAGGGGAGTTTGACTACTCTCCCGAGGAGGTGACAAAATGGAGGACAGATCTCGGAAAAGGGAGGTGGACGCTTGAAAGAAACCCAAAGACGACTATCGACAGTTTAAATGAAGTGGAAAAACTGAAAGTTGACCTGGAAGACGTCATCAGGAAGAAAAAAACTGGAGGCTGAGCTTCCTTTAACTGCTGCTTTTCAGGTCAGGGTGGAAGGAGCTGGTGGGATAACTGCGTCCCAGATTGAGATGGCCAAGAACCGCGAGTCAGAACTGCTGAGGCTGTGGTGAGAGTTGAAGGAGTCCCCGAAGAAGCTGACGTATCGACAGCAGGAGGCTGAAGGGGTAGCCCAGCTAAATGTTTTAGTTTGGAGAAACCTAAACAGCAGCTACTGATCGAGGGAATGAGGAAGAATACGGATTCGAAGGATGATGTGCTGGACATGTGGTACATGCTGCCTTTCGCTAACTTCCCCATGATTGAGGAAGAGAACTTTGGCCCTTCTCCCACTGAGTCAGGTGTAGTGGGGAGGGCTAGCTGTTGGCAGTCTGAGTTGCAGCAGGACCAGGAAGGTAAAGAGGCGGGGCCCCGGACACGGGACAGGGGGCTCCGAGTTGTAATGGTGGCCTGAGTGAGATCGGAGTTGGCAGACAGGCCCGAGGTATCCCTAGTAGTGTCTGAGCCTTTAGGGTTTAGGTGAGGGGGTATGGACGTCTCGGAGGATTAGGAAGCTCCCAGATAGGTTGGCCTATGTAGCGCCCGTGGACGGGTGTATGGTCCACTGTTTGGGGAGCACTGTCACTGTGTGTATCTGTGTATGTGTGCATTGTGTGTCTGCAGGACTGGTTGGCGAGTTATTTAGAAGTCATGAGGACATGACTTTGTTTGGCGGGGAGAGAGTGTAAGGGGGTTTCGTCTTTTATGTCACTGCGTAGGCTAATTAAAATGGCTTCTTTGTTATGTTATACTTGGGAATGATTCTTTGTTATGTTAAATGCTGAGGAAGTTGTGCTAGCAGCTTGTTTTGGGTTAGAGTGTGATAAGAATATGTTACGAACCAATTGGGATAGTTGTTATGTTTTTGGTGAATTTGAAGATACTGTATGCGCGAGGTTTTGGGGAGAAGGCGGGAGAGGGAGACAGAGGATGAACCAGGTGCTGTGAGCCTGCTAACAGGGTCGGACCCCGAGTGGGGTGTTCAGCGAGGAGAGGAGACGGAGACGCACTCGTGTGGAGCATCTGGTCAACCACTATTGTTGGTCCCAGGTGGCCGGTCAAGGTGGTTCGAGGGGTCACAGGGTGGAGAAGAAGGTTCCTGAGCTCCAACTGTTTGTGCACGAAGAGATTGAACTTTGATAAGTGTGGCGCCTTTTATTTTCCTTTTATATTGTATCCTCTATTAATTATATAGTTCCAGTAATATCTATAAACTGTAAATCATTTAATCGTATCTGGTGTATTGTCTGTTATTTGGGCGGGGTGGGGTACATCACACAGCATCCACACAAACTAATTACCCAGTTTGGCGGAGCCGAGGGCTTTTTCCCTAGACGACAGTGAGCCGAGCGACCCTGAGGCTGACTAGGGGGCTACACTCATTTCAGAGCAAATGTCCTTGGTCCAGCATATACTGTATGCGGACCCTCAGACCCTGCCTCCCATATAAGCCCCCACCTTAAATTCCTCCATATACCTGTCTAGTAGTCTCTTAAACTTCACTAGTGTATCTGCCTCCACCACTGACTCAAGCAGTTCATTCCACGCACCAACCACTCTCTAAGTAAAAAACCTTCCTCTAATATCCCCCTTGAACTTCCCACCCCTTACCTTAAAGCCATGTCCTCTTGTATTGAGCAGTGGTGCCCTGGGGAAGAGGCGCTGGCTATCCACTCTATCTATTACTCTTATTATCTTCCTCTCATCCTCCTTCTCTACAAAGAGTAAAGCCCTAGCTCCCTTAATCTCTAATCATAATCCATACTCTCTAAACCAGGCAGCATCCTGGTAAATCTCCTCTGTACCCTTTCCAATGCTTCCACCTATAGTGAGGCGACCAGAACTGGACACAGTACTCCAAGTGTGGCCTAACCAGAGTTTTATAGAGCTGCATCATTACACCGCGACTCTTAAACTCTATCCCTCGGCTTATGAAAGCTAACACCCTATAAGCTTTCTTAACTACCATATCCACCTGTGAGGCAACTTTCAGGGATCTGTGGACATGTACCCCCAGATCCCTCTACTTCTCCACACTACCAAGTATCCTGCCATTTACTTTGTACTCTGCCTTGGAGTTTGTCCTTTCAAAGTGTACCACCTCACACTTCTCCAGGTTGAACTCCATCTGCCACTTCTCAGCCCACTTCTGCATCCTATCAATGTCTCTCTGCAATCTTTGACAATCCTCTACACTATCTACAACACCACCAACCTTTGTGTCATCTGCAAACTTGCCAACCCACCCTTCTACCCCCACATCCAGGTCATCAATAAAAATCACGAAAAGTAGAGGTCCCAGAACAGATCCTTGTGGGACACCACTAGTCACAATCCTCCAAATTGAATGTACTCCCTCCACCATGACCCTCTGCCTTCTGCAGGCAAGCCAATTCTGAATCCACCTGGCTAAACTTCCCTGGATCCCATGTCTTCTGACTTTCTGAATAAGCCTACCATGTGGAACCTTGTCAAATGCCTTACTAAAATCCATGTAGATCACATCCACTGCACTACCCTCATCTATATGCCTGGTCACCTCCTCAAAGAACTCTATCAGGCTTGTTAGACACGATCTGCCCTTCACAAAGCCATGCTGACTGTCCCTGATCAGACCATGATTCTCCAAATGCCCATAGATCCTATCTCTGAGAATCTTTTCCAACAGCTTTCCCACCACAGACGTAAGGCTCACTGGTCTATAATTACCCGGACTATCCCTATTACCTTTTTTGAACAAGGGGACAACATTCACCTCCCTCCAATCCTCCAGTACCATTCCTGTGGACAACGAGGACATAAAGATCCTAGCCAGAGGCTCAGCAATCTCTACCCTCGCCTCATGGAGCAGCCTGGGGAATATTCCATCAGGCCCTGGGGACTTATTCATCCTAATGTATTTTAACAACTCCAACACTTCCTCTCCCTTAATATCAACATGCTCCAGAACATCAACCTCACTCATATTGTCCTCACCATCATCAAGTTCCCTCTCACTGGTAAATACCGAAGAGAAGTATTCATTGAGGACCTCGCTCAGTTCCACAGCCTCCAGGCACATCTTCCCACCTTTATCTCTAATCAGTCCTACCTTCACTCCTGTCATCCTTTTGTTCTTCACATAACTGAAGAATGCCTTGGGGTTTTCCTTTACCCTACTCACCAAGGCCTTCTCATGCCCTGTTCTTGCTCTTCTCAGCCCCTTCTTAAGCTCCTTTATTGCTTCCCTATATTCCTCAATAGACCCATCTGATTCTTGCTTCCTAAACCTCATGTATGCTGCCTTCTTCCACCTGACTAGATTTTCCATCTCATTTGTCACCCATGGTTCCATCACTCTACCGTTCTTTATCTTCCTCACCGGGTCAAATTTATCCCTAACATCCTGCAAGAGATCTCTAAACATCGACCACATGTCCATAGTACATTTCCCTGCAAAAACATCATCCCAATTCACACCCGCAAGTTCTCGCCTTAGAGCCTCATAATTTGCCCTTCCCCAATTAAAAATTTTTCTGTCCTCTCTGATTTTATCCTTTTCCATGATAATGCTAAAGGCCAGGAAGCAGTGGTCACTGTTCCCCAGTTGCTCACCCACTGAGAGATCTGTGACCTGACCCGGTTCATTACCAAGTACTAGATCTAGTATGGCATTCCCCCTAGTCAGCCTATCCACATACTGTGACAGGAATCCGTCCTGGACACAATTAACAAACTCTGCCCTGTCTAAACCCTTGGAACTAATCGGGCGCCAATCAATATTAGGGAAGTTAAAGTCACCCATGGTAACAGCTCTGTTATTTTTGCACGTTTCCAAAATCTGCCTCCCAATCTGCTCCTCTGTATCTCTGCTGCTACCAGGCGGCCTACAGAATACCCCCAGTAGAGTAACTGCTCCCTTCATGTTCCTGACTTTCACCCATACCGACTCAAAAGAGGATCCTGTTACATTACCCACCGTTTCTGTAGCTGTAATAGTATCCCTAACCAGTAATGCCACCCCTCCTCCCCTTTTTCCGCCATCTCTATCCCTTTTAATGCACTGAAATCCAGGAATATTGAGAATCCATTCCTGCCCTGGTGCCGGCCAATTCTCTGTAATGGCCACTACATCATAATTCCATGTATGTATCCAAGCTCACAGTATCCACCTTTGTTCCTGGTGCTTCTTGCATTGTGGTACACACATTTCAGCCCTTCTACCTTACTATCTTTACACCGTTTATTCTGCTTCTCTTTCCTCAAAGCCTCTCTATATGTTAGATCTGGCTTTACTCCATGCACTTCTTTCACTGCTCTATTGCTCTGGGTTCCATCCCCCTTGCAAATTAGTTTAAACCCTCCCGAACCATGCTAGCAAAGCTACCTGCAAGGATATTGCTCCCCCTCAAGTTCAGGTGCAACCCATCCAATCTGTACAGATCCCACCTTCCCCAGAAGAGATCCCGATGATCCAAAAATCTAAAACCCTGTCCCCTGCACCGACTCCTCAGCCACGCATTCAACTGCCATCTCCTCCAATTCTTACCATCTCTGTCACGTAGCACTGGCAGCAATCCTGAGAACGCCATCCTTGAGATCCTGTTCTTCAGCCTTCGGCCTACTTCCTGAAACTCACACTTCAGGACCTCATCCCTCTTCCTGCTTATGTCTTTGGTCCCTACATGTATGACGACTTCTGTTTGCTTTCCCTCTCGTACCAGGATGTCGTGCACCTGGTCAGAGACATCCCGGACCCTGGCACCCGGGCGGCAACAAACCATGTGGGTGCCCTTCTCACGTCCACAAAATCTCCTGTCTGCTCCCCTGACTATAGGGTCTCCAATGACGACAGCTCTCCTCTTCTCCGTCCCAACCTTCTGCACCACCAGGGCAGACTCAGTGCCGGAGGCCCTGCCACCGTGGCTCACAGCTGGTCGGTCGTCCCCGCCAACAGTATCCAGGACGGTAAACTTATTATTCAGGGGAATGGCTACAGTGTCTGCTCACTTTCGCTTTCCTCCCTCTGACTGTCACCCAACGACCTGCTTCCGACAGCCTTGGTGTGACTACCACCCTGTAGCTCTCATCTATGACTGCCTCATTCTCCCTTATGATTCGAAGGTCATCCAGCTCCTGCTCCAGATTCCTTACACGGTCCTCCAGATCGCCCAGCCATATGCACTTCTGGCAGATGTGACTCTGCGGGAGAGGAGTGTTCCCCCAAGACTGCCACATCTCACATGAAAAGCACATCACCATCTCAGGAGACATCGTAAAGACTATCTGCGAGCAAGCTTGTCCTCCGCCTCTTCTCGTCGAAGCCTCTCGAGTCAAAGCCTCAAAGCTCCACTCCTCCACTGGCCCACTCAATCACTAGCCGCTTTACGATGGGTAGAATTGTAAATGTACAAGTTTTTCAGTACATTTTGAGAAAGGACTATTTAAAGTAAACTACACAGTCAAAGGTGATTTGGTGGTGAAGATGGATGCTGACTGTTAGCAAAGTTGCCCTGGCACTAAGGGTATCTTCAAGCCCAGTGGCCAGGTTGTTCACTAGCAAAACACATTCCTCATGGACATCCCCATCGTTTATTCCTTCTGTGCCCACCACCGCATCTCCATGTTTGTTGACGTGAATCAAAGGACTGTAAAAAATATACATTGAGAATAACATTATCTTAATAGTAAACAATGTGGTTCAAAACAAAAATAATACCCATCGTAAGTGGGTCATGTTAGTCAAATGCATATAAAGTAGGTAATGTTTTCAGTGAAATAGCAAGTAGAATGATAAGGCAAAACTTGTCCATTGTCATTCTAGTTGAAGATAAAACAGTACTACAAGTTAAAATAATATTCAGATTGTGCAGAACAGCTGTCACAATATTTTTAAAACAGTATGGACAATATTTTGTCCCCATCTCCCTAGGCAGGTTTAACTCTCTGATGGTTTAACTAGTTCTAGTGATGTTGCAAAACAATCACAATTCTACTTAACTCTTCTCATCCCATGCCTGTAACAGCAGACATTTCCCTTAACCTAGGTTGCAACACATTTACAGTAATATGGATTAAGATAGTTCCTGCCTTGAGGAACTATCTGCGCTATTTCTGAAATGTAGCTTGCAGACATTCTATGCATTCGTTGACATCATCACCTGTCTTTTGTGTGACGCTGTATCTTATGTCAATCTACAGTGTGAAGGAAACATTTTCTTAAAGTTTCCATTTGATTAATTCAGGGTACAATTAAATCAACATCTCATTCATCCTGGGCCTCTTTTACCAGTTGTTTCTTTTTAAACAATGAGGTAGACACTATTATTCTTGATTATTCCTGCCTGTCTTTCTTTCTCTCTCACTCTGTCCCCCTCTTCCCACAGGACTGTTCCAACTATTTCTGCATCTCATTTCTCCTGTGGTGAAATGCAGACCACCCTACAGTTTCCATCCCCTCCTCGACATATTTAACATTGGTACAAATGCACAAACATGCACCTCACCAGAATCCACGCAAGGGATCTGGGACAGGGAAATCTCATACTACCATCCAGGCATTCACAGTTATCTACACTTTGGAATTCCTTTTCTTATTCACACTCAAACATAGAAAAGAAAAAGTAAAGACTCTTACCCACTACTACTACCTCCCTTTTTTTGGCTTTTTTTTTGTTTTTATTTCTCTTCATGGGACCCAGCCACAGATGTGCTCTCAGAAATAAAACTGCCCGAGACACCTTCTTTTCGTAAATCTTTTTTTCCTTTTCCCTTTGTGGGACTTGGCCCACAGGTGCACTCATATGACTTTATCCCTGCCTGAGATACCTCAGATGATCTCACAAGGACTTGAATAGTCAGGGGAGCAGACAGGAGATTTTGTGGACGTAAGAAGGACACCCGAGTGGTTTGTTACCTCCCGGGTGCCAGGATCCAGGATGTCTCTGACCAGGTGCATGACATCCTGGTACGAGAGGGAAAGCAACCAGAAGTTGTCATATATGTTGGTACCAATGACATAGGCAGGAAGAGAGATGAGGTCCTGAAGTGTGAGTTTCGGGAACTAGCCAGAAGGCTGAAGAACAGGACCTCAAGGGTGGCATTCTCAGGATTGCTGCCAGTGCTACGTGACAGTGATGGTAAGAATTGGAGGAGATGGCAGTTGAATGGCTGAGGCGTTGGTGCAGGGGACAGAGTTTTAGATTTTTGGATCATTGGGATCTCTTCTGGGGAAGGTGGGATCTGTACAGATTAGATAGGTTGCACCTGAACTCGAGGGGGAGCAATATCCTTGCAAGTAGGTTTGCCAGCATGGTTTGGGTGGGTTTAAACTAATTTGCAAGGGAGATGGGACCCAGAGCGATAGAGCAGTGGAAGAAGTGCAAGGAGTAAAGCCAGATCCAACATATAAAGAGGCTTTGAGGAAAGAAAAGCAGAATAAAGGGTGTAAAGGTAGTAAGGTGTGTGTACTTCAATGCAAGAAGCACCAGGAACAAAGGTGATGAACTGTGAGCTTGGGTACATACATGGAATTATGATGTAGTGGCCATTACACAGACTTGGCCGGCACCAGGGCAGGAATGGATTCTCAATATTCCTGGATTTCAGTGCTTTAAAAGGGATGGGGGAGGGGGGGAGGGGAGGAGGGGTGGCATTACTGGTCAGGGATACTATTACAGCTACAGAAATGGTGGGTAATGTAGCAGGATCCTCTTTTGAGTCAGTATGGGTGGAAGTCAGGAACAGGAAGGGAGCAGTTACTCGATTGGGAGTTTTCTATAGGCCCCCTGGTAACAGCAGAGATACCGAGGAGCAGATTAGGAGGCAGATTTTGGAAAGGTGCAAAAATAACAGGGTTGTTAGCATGGGTGACTTTAACTTCCCTAATATTGATTGGCACCTGATTAGTTCCAATGGTTTAGACAGGGCAGAGTTTGTTAAGTGTGTCCAGGACAGATTCCTGTCACAGTATGTTGACAAGCCTACTAGGGGGAATGCCATACTAGATCTAGTATTAGGTAACGAAGCTGGTCAGGTCACAGATCTCTCAGTGGGTGAGCATCTGGGGGACAGTGACCACAACTCCCTGGCCTTTAGCATTATCATGGAAAAGGATAGAATCAGAGAGGACAGGAAAATTTTTAATTGAGGAAGGGCAAATTATGAGACTATAAGGCTAGAACTTGCGGGTGTGAATTGGGATGATGTTTTTGCAGGGAAATGTACTATGGACATGTG